>NW_028263375.1:1200000-2400000 GCF_051168715.1 Poecilia mexicana
ATTCTATCGACTGTTTGTTGATATAGGAATACTGTTTGTCAGAGTAACAATGGTTAGGACCAGAGCAGAAATCAGGTCTACCTGAATGTTGACAGACTTTTAATTTTCATTTTATTTTCTACTGTTTCAAATGACATGAAGGTCAGGCCTGTCGTAGAGAGCAGTTCGATCTGGTAGCTCTACTTCTGACAGAGCTTACTGAATAAATCACCAAAAAATGTTTTACTTCTGAAGCCCCATTCAAATTGGAGACTGTCCCGTCACATGGACCTGAGGTTGTAAATGCCTCTGATACGTACATTACTCTCTGTCACAAAGTTCATCCTGATAGGAGTAAGAGCTTGTCTGTGCATGACTACTGCTGTCTCTCTGTCTGCCTGCCGTTGTTTGGGCTGAGTGAACAGGTGTTGGAATTAGTCAGTGGCAGAAAGAGACTTTAGCGATGCAGCCTGAAGAACAGGGGCCTAAACAAAGACGAGTGGTTTGTGAGACAGGCTATCTCCTGCTGGAGGAAGTCCTGTCATGTGATATGCTGATTCCCCCCCAACCCAAACATACACACAGACCAATGACCCTTTCGATGTGCTGTATCAACCTGCGTGATTCAAGTCACTACTTAACTACAAGCAGTGAAGACATTTTTGGTACATTTTGCTCAACTTATTGAACTGATAATGGGGCCATGATTTTGTATCCATAAGTGAAATTGCAGATAAAATGATTTATTTTAGTAGCATAAATAAGACCATGTAGCCAGGGCTGGATTTAGGAGGATGTGGTTCCCTGGGTTAGAGCCAGGTTTCATGCCCTGCCCACACATGTTTCTTTCACTCATGCAAAATAAAGTAAATTGATAGCTGGGTAAACCCACACATCAGTGGGAACGAAGTGATGCATGTTTGATTTAAAGCGTCCTCTGGCAGGTGGCTCCATGTTGTTCCTGTGTCTTAAATAGGTTCCTTTGTGACATTACATGGCTGTACTGTGAGAGCGCAGATACAGATGGAGAGCTGAGGATCTGCTCTCCAAAGAAAAAGGAGGCTAATGTCGCCCTTATGGAGGGTTCCTTGTTTGTTGACATTAGAGCCACAACTGCTAGCACCTAGCATCTCCACTTATAAAATAGTAAAAGAAATAACACTCGCCATGGTGAACACCAAACCTGTAGTCATCCTGGAGCCGTTTGGTACCGATGCTCTGAACCCACCTGGTGACCTGTATCGCAAACTGTTTGAGATACAGGTCACACCCAACGTAATCATTCATTTCTGCTCTTGTATTTTTGTATTGTATTGATCTAATGGAGTCTCTGCAAGGGTTGACTTCACTGACACTTTACTTCCCTCCATCCATCTGAAATTGTGCCATGTCATCAACCGCTCATCAAAATCACACGACTGAACAGTTTAGTAGATTGTAAATTATTCTCTTATACTTCTGACTAAAAATGCTAATTACTGATTGATTTTTGGGTCACTTGGGAATTACATTGAGTAGAAGGCATAACATTTACAAACAACTTCTGAATACTATAAAACGATTTACAACAAGAACATTCTGCTTGTATGCATATTGTTCCAACTGTCATGATTTGTAGTATAAGTGAGGTGGTGAGGGAGAACGCAGGGAGGACCCAGGATGAAGATGAAGATGATTTAATAATGAAATAATCCAGACGGAACAGAATTCAAACGGGCCGCACAGGAAGCAACGGGAATGACAGAGATGAACACAAGACGTACACTCGACGAGGATCCGGCAAGAGGCAAAGACAACAGTTGGACTTAAATACACAGGGAGGGTAATCAGTAAACTAGACACAGCTGGAACCAATCAACAGGGAGGACAAGACAGAGACTCACAGGGAAACAGGACTTAACACAGAAAATCTCAAAATAACTACACAGAAAAACACAGAACACAACACCAACAAGTGTTTGGACAGTTTGTCACATATAAAATACTGAACGCTTCCATGAATAGCATTGTTTTTTTTTTTGGGGGGGGGGGGGATTAATCCAACCTTAGGTTGAATGTATCCCACAGTAAAGCAGAAAGGATTACCCTCTCAGATTTAAGCGGTGTTCTCAAAACACATCCCCATTTCATAGTGGAGCACACACTGCAGTTCCTTTGACTCAGGTTACATTTCTGCATTTAGAACTGCTGTTTTCTCATGATGACGAGTGGAACAATGGGGGCTGTGGGTGGAATTGAGATCAGACACCCGAACTGCTCACCGAGACATTTTCTACACCAGAAACAGATCATGTGACCACCTGCAACTTTCTCTGATCACAATGTGAAAATAGGTTTATCAGACAGTTGAAGATCTGTGATTTCTCAAGCTAATGTTGTTTTGAAGGCACTCTGCCATGTAATAATACTGCTTTATGCTCCTCTACAGCCCATTTTCACCTTGATTTTTGACTGTTTTGGAGATAAAAACCAGCATCTAAAAATTTTGTACTATCCTGTTGCTCAACTACGTGTCTAAAAAAGAAATCAGGCTTCAGGATTTACACAAATGATAAATGCATTGATATGCCATGGTGTTGAATCGTCCATTATACAAGGACATTTTGAATTTACTGCCTTTCCATCCTGAGGTCCATGATGTTAGGTAGCCTAATAAAGTTAGAGCTGTAAAAAAATGTAATTCAATTTTAATTATTGATATAGTGTCAGTTCCCAACAGTTTGTCTTTTGTGCTTTGCATCAAGACAGGAAAGAAAAGTCACTTCAGTCCAATACAGACAGATTGTGTTACATAGATTCCAAATTGATCTCAACTGATTGGTTCTACAGAGTGACTCAGGATGTCTTTTCCAGCGCCACTATAGTGTGAAAAAAGTTGGTACAAAGCAAAAACCAAAAAGAAAACAAAAGGTTGCACATGGTGTCATCCAAACAATGAGTAGGTTACATGCAGAAAAACTCTTTGCAATTATATTAAGGCACTAAGATTTGAAATCAAACATATATGAATCATATATTTATATAATTCATATGTGATTCAACCTCATACTTCCATCAAGGTTTTCTTCAAGCTTGGCATTAGAAAAGGTTAATTTTTCACAAAAAACTTTTTTATGTTTGCTTAAGGTTGGTTTTGGCTTTTCCGAAAAAGAGTTAATGTGCAAATGGGAAGACGGAGACACGTTTTATGAACAAGTTCTGATGTAGTGAATTCTTCCATCCATTGGAGCATCAGAAAGTTGCTCCAACAAGATCTCCATTTCACTCTCTCATTTTTTTCCTATTCTTCTGACATCTTACCCCAGTTAGGCTTGTTTTGTGAGTAAAATAATTTAGTTGTAATTACTTTGCCACCATGGTTCACTTCCTGTCTCACTCATGACATTCCCCTTAAATTGCAGTGAACAAAACACACCTCAGGTCTACCTCGGTCTGGAGACGCAGTCACAAGGAATCACTAGTGACAAGGCTCCATTAACTGTACATGATCCGATTTTCTGTCGGATCGGACACTAAAATGGATCCGGTGTGTTTTGGATCTTAGAGTTAAATCCTTGCAGTTGTGTCTAGGAAAGGTCAGTGACCTGCTTGGGTTAGGGTTAAGGTTGGGGTTGCAGCTGCTGCACCACATCAGCTACTGCCCGTCTCCAACAGCAGCTCAGCTCGGCAGACGATTTTCTCACGCCTCTCAGGCCTCTGCCTGTAATGCCGGGAGTTGTGGATACTATGTGATGATCTTTCATCCTGCCGCTACACTGACACGTATCCCTATCACATAGCAGAGGGTGGATGTTTCAGCACACAGAGGGAACGACTTCTGTGGCCCGGTGTGTGTGGAGAGGCAGGAATGTTACCCACCACCCTGATGACTCCATAATCCTACAGGCAGGATGTTGTGTTAAGAGCTTGTAGCTCTAGGCTGATCATGGCTGACTTCCCCTACTGTAACTGCACTTTAATTACACCATGTCTTTGTTACCATGTATAATTACTTTCTGTCCTCTCCGTGTGTTTACATGCTGAGCTCTGCTGCTGACCTGAGTGAGTGCCGGAAGCTGGGAGGTTCTTCTGTCTGCAGAAGCAGATCAGCAGCGCCTGTGGTATGTGTGATCCTTCATCTCCAGTGAAGGTCTGAGCAGGTCTGTTATGGTGTTAGCCCTCAGGGCCCAGCTCTCCATGTCACAGCGCAACAATCCATCTTCAGGTCAAACTGGAGGCAGAGCCAAAATACGACATCCCCGACCTGCAGAGGGAAAAAAAAAATTCTGTAAAGAATCACAACCACAAGTCCTGGGAATTCTGAATCCATTCAAAATGAGCAAACATTTATTATAAAATTCACTGTACATAATATGTACATATTTGCACATATTTGCACATAAACAGACCTGGTTTATGCTGGTCTGTGTATTTTCAATATTTCTCAGATTTATTTTTTTTAAGAAAATGCCAGGCATAAACCAAACCAAAACATTTCCTTACAGAAATGTTTTACATAAATGTTTTATTTGTTAGTCTAATAATTTAAACATAATCTCTAGACCATTTGAATTAAAAAATTGAATCCAATCATGACCCTAACACCTGGGATAGGATGGCTACACACTGAAAGACATGCATCTCTAAAAAAGGCAAAATTATTCAAGTCAAATTCAGTCGAAAATATATCTTCACAGTCATCATGGGTGATGTCAGTATGGCAGGAGCGTATACATCCACAGGTTGTTGTTAGAGCAGCATGGCAAAGGGAAGTTTCTGAATTATGCTACCAGGGATTACAAAGATCTGATTTGTTTTAGCGCCACCAGCAGGTAAAACTGAAACAATATGAGAAGCAAATCCAGTCGAAAGGCTTCTTTCAGAGCTGGTTTTACTTCATGAAAATAATTATTAAAGACTCTGGAGTAAGAAACACAGTACAGAAGCGGCTGGAAAAATAAGTGATGTACAGTCGGATGATGGTTTCACTCTTTCAAGTGATATTATCCAATGCAGCTTCCTGTGGGAGAGGCTTGTCCTAGATTCTGCCCAGGATTCAGTTTCACTTGATGTTGTTTATGCCCTCTCCAAACTCACTGTGGACCTCAGGAGCCGAATCGTGTAGAAAAGGCGCAGACTGTGTCTGAATTAGAGTGTGTGTGTAGCATCATGCACCCAAAATACTCTGGAAATTATATTTTAGCTTCACCTAAGCCTGAGGAACTACATTCACATTCATTTAAGAAAACAAGTGTCAGATTTTCATATCAAGCAGACGTGACAGGATTTGATGTCAGCCTTGCATCATTTTCTGCTGCTGTGAGTTTGGTGGCGACCTGCAGCACCAGCTTTTTGTTTTGATGAAAAGGGAGAAGGGCGGATAAATTTCACCTCTCCGTGAATCCACGTAAATCCAGTATCTTATCAAAATTCAGTTCAGAATTAGAATAAGTTTTGTTGGCCCAACATGTGCAGGAACAAGTCATTTGACTTTGGTTTTGGTTTCACACATTCACAGCATACAGATATAAAATATACTGTAAATAGATAAGCTTGAGAGGAAATTACAGCAGCGCAAATAGTTACGTTTATTTTGTTTTACAGTAGAGTTGTTCACTACAGGCTGTAAGAAGTCCATTGTATTCATCAGAGAGACAGAAACTGTCTTGTCATGGTTCTGATCTCTGATTAAACCAGGATGTTTTCTTAAAATATGACATGAAACATGATCACACCAGAGAACTATAAGTGCCGTCCTGAGGGTACATTTGTTGGAGTAACATAACTAGCTTTTCTTCTGTACTATGATCAGATTATAGAAATTCAGCATTGTCAACGTGAGTACAAACTGACACATGACCGGTCAGAAACATCTCAGGACAGCCAAGATTTTTTAGCCCAGAAATGTCAGGCACAAAACATTTAAAATCGGAAAAGCAGTAAACAGGTGAAATAATCAGGACCCTTTGTGAACAATCCGTTAATGCTGCAGCATTGCTGGTGCTTTATGTGTCTAAAATCTTTTCAGGTAATTTAGAGTAAACTCCAGCATTCTTTTCAGCAAACACACAGATTCCTCATTCATGTTCAGTATACCTCATCAGGTCTCTGGATGGCCATGAAAAGGAGAAAACCCACAATCCACTTTGAGGAGGAACAGCATGCCACAATAAAGTCGAGGGTCTTGAATCAGATAAAATACAGAATGTACCGTAAATGATACACTGAATTAGTCATGCTGTGAGCCCTCAAAGTTATACAAAATGCTTTTGAATCACATTCCTCACCTGCTGCACTCTCGTGGATAAATGATTGTTTTACAACACTGATAAATAGACAGAGAATATGAAGAGCTTAAAGTCTCAGGAGCATAACAACAAACCTCAACTGAAGCCTACATGCACACTTAAAAAAGACTGAAGTAAGTCTGAAGAACACCTCAGAGTTTTCAGTTGTTTGCTTGTTCTGCTTCTTTGCTCTCTCTGCATTCTCACAAGGGAAAAAGGAAGCACACAGAGTTCCAGGTAGACGGAAAATAAAAAAACCCAGGTAGAGAGGAAAGTTCATATTGTTTTCCACTGTGCAGCACAAGATGGCATATCTAGAACTGTTTTTACTGAGGGTCAGAAACAAAACACATCTGGATTCATGTGTTATGCTCTGCTGGTTCCCATATCCTGCTCTCCACATGCTGCCCTTTACTAGTTGATTATTAAAGCTGCAGTACATAACTTTCATTAAAAAATGTCTTTTTTTTTTTTTTTTACATATTTGTTAGAATTGTCACCATGTCGTGGCTTTTTGTAAAAGAAAATTACAAAAACAAAAATAATATCTTAAATATCAAAGTGAAAACTGAGTTCTATAAAATATTGATAATAAAATATAATATATGAAACACAAAATAAGTGACTGCATAAATATTTGCTCCCCTTTAAAGTGACTGACCTAGGTAGATGTCAGGGGATGGAAACAAAAAAATCCCTAAGGCTGATTCCCCTGATGTTCAGTAGAAACCATCATCGAGAAATGGAAAGGATATGGGCCAAATGTAAATCTGTCTAGATCAGGCCATGCTCACAACCTGAGTGACCATACCAGAAGTAGACTAGTGAGAGAGGAAACCAGGTCACCATGACGACACTGACGGAACTACAAGCTTCACTTGCTGAGACGGAGAGTCTCTGCATCCAGCTGCTGAATGGCGTCATCACCAGGCAAAGGTTTGTGGGAGCTTAGTGTTTCTTTTGTCGAACAGCCTAAATTTGTTGCTCATCACTGATTTCTGAAAGCAATGAAGAGGCTGAAACATCAAAGGGGGTGAATACTTTTTATATTCACTGTAAGTTTTAACAGACCCTATAAAATACCGCAAATATTTATAACTCAACTTTGCAAACTGAAACGGTTCAGTTATTTATTTTTTTTAACATACCCAACATTAAAGCTAGACTCCATCACTTTTATATATTATATGATTTTAAATCATTAATATGACAATTGTGGTAAGTTTTGAAATTTCACTTAAAAATATTAGAAATATTTGAAAGGTCACAAGTTCAGAAGCAAAAATTCTGTCCTGTTTTTAGCATAGCAGGGCCCTCTCCACCCTAACAGCCCATTCTACACACCCAAAGCCACAGTGAACCCTCATCAACACGTCACGCACACACACGTACACTCACGCACACACACACACACACACACGTGCACACACACAGACTGAAGTGAGGTTCAAACTATGTCAGCATAATAATTGCATATGCTAAAGTGTCTGTGTGGCAAACTGACACACCAACCACACTTGACCTTTTATTTTGTACTGACAGTTACCACCAACTAAACATAAACATTACATAAACACATATCACATACCATTGGATAGCATACAGGAAGTCATTAGCAGTGAATTGTAATTGTTTAAAGGGATAGTTCATCCATGGGTGCAGGGTCACAGTGTGGTTCTATGATGATGTTTAATACAAATTTAACACACACACTCCTGCACACACACACACACACACCCACACACACACACACACACACACACACACACACACACTGTTTAGCTTGGAAACCAGCAGTAAACTTAACAGTCTGTGGTCAAATTATAATATCTACTAATATTCTCTTCTGTCCCAATTTATATGACCTTTACATAAGTCGAAGGTTTCAGCAACACATTTCAGCAAGAAGGCAGTTCAAAGTGCTTTATATCATAAAAACACAAAAATGAACAATTGAAACATTACATTATTGTAATAAATATACCAAAAATCCAGTGATTGTTGTTCCATAAGGCTCAGAGAGCCCACAGTAGACCTTCTGACCCAACATGGCTACGTCAACATGTTGAGCCACTTGAGTAGGTTTAAATCCTAACACAACTGAAACATACTAGTGACATAGATATACAACACCTGTGATGAAGAGAGAAAATTGCAGTGAAGCAAAACGAAATGCTTCTATTAACAGCCATAATGCTTTGTGCTTTTGTCTTCATGTTTTCATAGGAGGATTTAACTGTTGTAACACCTCCAGTCTTAAAAGCAAAGTACAACAGTAGGCTTTCCATTGGCTCTTTTATGTCACTTGGGATTAGTCTTTTGTAATTCAAAAATCAGTTGTTCTGCTGTGAATGCAAAGTAACAAAAAGTGGGAGATTACCAAATAAAAACATTTATTTGATTTTGAATAAAAAAGAAATTCTCACGACATGATAATATTGGATCTGCCTGTATAACGTAACATCCAAAGCTTTCAGTCGACTGCATGAACAGGAGCCCAAAAAGGAATGCAGCCACCAACATGTCTCATGTTTCCTCTTATGAGGTTTTTGTTTTGAAATCTGTCATTTCTGTGTGCCTGTCTGCACATGTTTTTGTTAACCAGAACCAGGATAATTTTAGTTTTTCCTTAGCTTCCACTTTGTTAGTTTAAAGGACTCACACAGAGAAATTGATATGATCTTAATTTACATAAACTGCTCAGGGCCAGCAGAGCAATCTGAGGTTTATGGTGCTCTTTAGGGGAAATGTTACTGTAATGGTTAGTTTAAAGTGTTTTAACAGAAATTTAACTGAACTAGTGTGACCCAAAGTAAGACTCAGTCTTACTTTGGGTCTGCATGACACTCCAGTAGCACATCACTACTGAGGCTACGCCACATTTTTGAAATGTAAAATTAAGTTTCTGAGCTGTCAGAAGTTGAGATTAGATGGGAAAAAAAAAATCATTTGAAGATTCTAATAAAAACTCAACCTAACAGTGATCAAAATGAAATAGGATTAGTTGTCATAAAAACGGCTTGTGATGATATACAGAACATGATTCAGCACAACACTATCTCAGACTCAGTTACTGTCAGTCATTTTTCCCTAACAAAGAATCAATTATCAGTTTTGAACTTTTGCAGGCCAGGGTGAAGATCTGGGCCTATGCTCATGGATACATTAGAATGTGACCTGGGCATCCATTTTGGAAGCATAAACTGACTGAAAATCACTTCTGATGTATCTAAATAAAAATAGGCTATAAATGTAGATCCGAGCATCTGGGCAGCCTGGACACGTTAGTTAGATCCTGCCGTGTATCTAACTAACAAGTTGTAGGTTTAAAATTAAAAGCTTGTGGCGAGTAGGACTTTCTAACAATTTCATTTAAAAAATTAGATTATCCTAAGCTTGCCATGTTTTCCTTTGAGTACACCTTTTTAAATTAGATTAATTATTATTTCTGTTTATTGGTTTAGATTTTGCTGTTTGAACTGATTTTCTAATAGCTACTAAGGTTCATCTGTTAATTATGTATAAAACTAGAATTAACATTTCAGCAGGTGAGAACTTAAAATAAAATCCACCAAGAAGAAACATGAACTGCCTGCTGATGCTGTCATGACACTTCACTACACCACCTCACAGATAAAAAATTTTAAAAGCCTGTTTAAAAAATGTCCCCATCACTTGTTCTTGGCATTGTTTTATTAAAATAGTAAGCTGCTACAGTCTGTTATTAATACACCTGGTTAAAAGTCATCTCTGCTAATGAATAATTGATGACCGTTCTTATCGAAATGGCTCATTAAAACTGACACTGTTACTAAACCATTTTGCTGGATGTAGAAGTGTTTCATGTCTTTACCTGAGATTTCCCTCTGAAAAGAAGCTGGCCAGGATTCAAACTTAGAATATCAGGCCACAAGACAGCACTGCTAATGACTGCAGCTCAAGAAACTGTATGCAACCAAGACTGTCGAAGTCTCATCAGTCTCATTAAAGATGTTTGTTTTTGTGAAACATCTGAAGAAGCTGAACGTTTAACTGCAGAACTCCTGAGTGCCTTTTTCTTAGGTTCTCAGGTACAATTTGAAGTCCAACAAACCAGACTGAAGGTTTCAGTCCATTAACTTTTCACCACAGAAAACAGCCTAATCAGAAATTCAACACATTGTTTTGGTCCTGGTCTTGTGGTGTGAAGTGGACCGGGTCTCCAGGCCTTTTCCCAGCTCCACCAACATAGAACTGAATATGTAATTATTATTACTACGTTATATTATGTTGTTTTCTTCTAATAATTAAAGTTTTGTTCTCTAACATTTTACTTGTTTACTCCATAATATAAAGAAAATAAGTATGAGTGTGTCCTGTGTATTTCAGCGTCACGTATTTTTACTTCTATTACAATTCTTTATGTTTCAGCTGGGCTGTGTTTATTGAGCTTTCTCTTCTTCTTTGGCGAAGAATTTCCGCCTGTTGACACAAGTCTTCCAGAAGAATGTTAATGTGATGACAGAGTGACAACACCTGCATGATTTGCTCACACTTTCCCCTTAGGAAGCTTGTAAGAGCCGTCACTGGGAGGAGCTGTAGCTTATTTTATGATTTTGTGTGTTTTA
This sequence comes from Poecilia mexicana, assembly GCF_051168715.1. Classification (NCBI taxonomy): domain Eukaryota; kingdom Metazoa; phylum Chordata; class Actinopteri; order Cyprinodontiformes; family Poeciliidae; genus Poecilia; species Poecilia mexicana. The sequence goes on from NW_028263375.1 coordinate 1,210,853, forward strand.
CTGCAAAGTGAGCCTCCAGCTACAGCTGATGATTTATAATAAAATTGTATATAATGGAATCCTTGATTCTTTTTCAGAAAAAATTTTACTCATCCAGAATCTTGATGCTCAAGTTTGCATCTTTGCGTCATCATCGGCTCATTCACCTGCTGACTGCTTTGTACATTCACAACTTTCTCTCTCTCTCTCTCTCTCTCTCTCTCTCTCTCTCTCTCTATATATATATATATATATATATATATATATATATATATATACACATCTTGCATTCACATATTTTGTGAAGGTGTTTCTTTTCCTTATCTTCATATTGAGATGTTGATTCATTTCATGTATTATACTGAGACAATTTCTATGTTTAAAATGTTTTCAGTTCAGTTTCAGTTTGGCTTATCTATATCTCATCTCATCAATTCACAATAAATGTTGTCTCAAGCCAATTTACGAACAAATCATTTCAATCGCATGTACATTCCAACTGATCCAAGCTCAGTTCATTATTCAAGTTGGTTTAAGACGTTTCCAGTTGAAGGAAACCCAGCAGCTGATTATCTGATATCTAGTTTCATTCTTCTTTATTATTCCATACTTTCTTAACAAACTGCTTGTTTTGTTCTTGGTTATTTTTTCATGCATGGCTTTAAACATGACAAGGTGAAACGCTATACGACTCAGGTGGTTCTATGTAGGAAGTGACTTTGTAAGTCCTCAAACATTTTAATTTCTTATTTGTGTTGCAGATCTTGACACTTTGTCATTAGTTGCCCCATAAGGTCTTGTCATGCACAGTTCAGTTTATCTACAGAACACAGTCAAAGGTACACAGAGTTGACAGATTCTCACCAACTGAGACAGATGATGAAACTTGTGCCAGACAGACCTTGCAGCCAGTAATCAAAGAACAATGAAGTGAGCCTTATTTTCTCTTTTCTCTGTCCTTCCACAGTGAAAATAGAAAAACAGAAACTCTGACTGCAGCTTGCTTTTCTGCGATGGTCAGGACCAGCCTGACCATCACCATGACTCTGCTTCACTGTGGTATCACTGTGTAACACAGTTTACTGTAAATAACTATCAAACGCGTTGTGTATTTGAGTGTGCACTTTTGCTGTTAGCAGGGAAAAATGAACTCTGTGCAGCTAAAGCTCTGATTGGATGCTGAGCTAGACCAGACTGCAGCTATAGTGTGCAGTGGCGTAACCACAGAGAATGTGTATGGGTAGCGACCGTGCACACACTAGTGGTTAACTGCTGCTTTGTGTGTGGCAAATGTGATGTGAGTGAGAGGGGGGAGGAATTAAGCCTGACCAGAATTACAGTGTTTTACTTAACCTTGTGCTGCAAACACAGTCCTTTAATTAGTTGGACTAAATGAGTTGCAGAGGAAAAGGAAGAGGAGCCGAACTTTGTTAAAGCGCTGCACTGTGCCCTGTGAAGAGTAAAAGATCAGGTTGGTCTGCAAAGCTTTTTCACCTCAGTGAAAATGAAAAATGAGTCAAGCAATGACTTAAACATTACATTAGAATGTGTTTCAAATGTTTCTGAGGGTTCAGATTAAACATGGAGGATAAACTGGCAGACCATACACAATTCTCTTCAGCAAAGTTTTAACTCCTTAAATTAGTTAGTTATCCGTTGGCCTTGCTTGTTTCATACATTTAGATTACCTTTTTTCTTTTTTTTGTTTTTTCCTTTTTACTTTGCTAAGATCTTTGCTTTTCCCTTCAGTCTGTCCATATGGTGAGTTATAATTAAGTGCTTTCTTTGTTGCTACATTGTAAAAAAAAAAAAAAAAAAAAGGCCTCAATTTACTGTAAAAAACTGGCAGCTGTGGTTGCCAGAATTTTACCGTCTTTATACAATAAAATTCTGGCAACCAAAACTGCCAGTTTTTTACCGTATTTTGAAATTGGAGTATTTTACTGTATTTTAGAAATACAATAAAATTCTGGTAATCGAAACTACTTGTATTTTATCATATTTTGGAAATGCAGTATTTCAACCAAAACTGCCAGTATTTTACTTATGGTAATTCCATGTATTTTCTACGGCAACACAATGTTTTGGATAATATGGTCAGTAACCGTTGGTATTTCACAATTTTCATACCGTAAATTTACTGACTTTTTTTGCAGTTTCGACTTACGGTAGTTCCATGTAATTTCTACAGTAATGAAATGTTTTTGGATATGACGGTCAAAAATTGTTGGTCTTTTACCGTTTTTTACCGTAAATTTACTGACTTTTTTTTACAGTGTAGCTACCAGTTCATACATTCTCACTTGAAATCTATTTTTATGTATGAAGGTGATCAGATGGTGAATGAGGTGTGTTTGTTTTGAACCTTGTATTTTCTTTGGTTTCAGAAAAGCTTTTGATTGATGGGTTAATAGAGATCTGAAACACAAGGACAGAAAACTCTGATCTTTACAAAAGATGGACATTATTTTTCCTGACATACGGGAGAAGAGATAGTTCATTCTGGTTCATTCTGTTTCATTCTGGTTGGATTTTGGTTTGAGGTGAGTCAGTGTCTGAGTCCAGAGGCTGTTAAAGCCATGGGACATCATCAAAGCAGATTTTAAATATTTATTTTATATTTCTGCAGTTTAACAAAAACATTTTTTCAAGAAAACCAATGACATCCTCCTCCTCTGTTATACATTTGTTCATACTCTATGGGATAAACAGATGGACATGCATCCTTGAGGCCTTCTATTTAAATCTAGATTAATAACTAGGGGTGAACCGGTTGCAGTTTTCTGGCTGATTCCAGTTTCGTTCTATGAGATTTTTTTCTTTTGAAAAGTTGTTAAATATAGCAATGAAGTCTCTAAATTGGCAACAGTGGGGTAGTTATTGTTAACCACAAGCTGTGACCTGGCGGGTGGGTTGATCAGTCCTCTCTCACCCCACAGAACAGAGCAGTGGCTGATTTTCAGACCTTTGCTGTAGTTGTATCATGATAAAGATTTTTGGTTTAGTCTGACAGACAATCTGAAACATGGTGTTCACTGAACAGGATGCTGTGCAGCTGCAATAACTGTCCCTGTAAAACACGCAGGCCCTTTTTGCTTCCAGGATTTCTTTTTATACTCAAGTTTCTTGTAGCTTGAGGCAAATGTTCCCTTACCACCACACTTTACCAGAGCTTCACAACTCAGACACATTTACTTTTCTACAGTATATTTAATTACATTGGACAGTACTATGGAAACTGAACTGCTAATCTATCAGTAGGGTTGCATGTTGAGGGGTTGGTCTCCAATGCTTTTGAGGCCAGGCTGTTGTTCTTAAAACTTGAGTAAACATGGCAGCCCTAATGTTGCAGCCAAGAGGTACTGTCAGTTGACCCCCAAAGGTCATGACCCCTGCCTCACAGACAGACCCTGGGTGAGTTTTGACCCAGGATTTTCTTTCTATGATGTCATCGCTGTGATTCAGTATTCTTCTTGCACAGTTTGTGAAAGCCATCCTTCATTCAGATTCACCCCTGGCTATCAAAAATGCTCTTTGAAATAAACCCACACCAAACAACACAAACATAAATAATACAAGACAGCAATAAAATAATTCATTAGGATGCCTGGCAATGAAAGGCAAAAAGTAGACAGGAAATAAGTGTGTTTACTTTAGTGTGTTTACTTTTTCACAAGTGTGAAATTTTTCACCTGTGTTTATCACTTATCTAGAAAATAACCTGTTTCAGTGCATGTTAGAGTAAGTTACCATGGTAACCTTCCTGGTGAATCACCCTAGTAACATAAATATCACCCAAACACTACCATTTGTATAAATTGTGAATCATTGGTGAAGATTATTGCTGTGGTTGAACTGTCTGATATGGTGAAGAACAATGATGTGCATAAGATATATATATATATATATATATATATATATATATATATATATATATATATATATATATATATATATATATATATATATATATATATATATATATATATATATATATATATATATATGTGGTGGATAAAGAACAGAGGAAAGCCGTTGTGGTGGATGTAGCAATACCAAGTGACCACAACATCAGGAAAAAGGAGCATGAGAAACTGGAGAAATACCAGGGCCTCAGAGAGGAACTGGAGAAGGCCTGGAAGGTGAAGACCACAGTGGTGCCTGTGGTCATAGGGGCCCTCGGGGCAGTCACCCCCAAACTGGAGCAGTGGCTCAAACAGATCCCAGGAACAACATCAGACATCTCAGTCCAGAAATGTGCAGTTCTAGGCACAGCCAAGATACTGCGCAGAACCCTCAAGCTCCCAGGCCTCTGGTAGAGGACCCGAGCTCAGAGGATGAAAGAGACCACCCGCGGAGGGTGAGAAGGGAATTTTTTTTTTTATATATATATATATATATATATATATATATATATATATATATATATATATATATATATATATATATATATATATATATATATATATATATATTTGTTTATTTATTTATTTATTTTTTTTCAAATTAATTAATAAGTACTTCATTACAAGTCATGATGTTTTAGGTGATCTTAACGTTAAACTACATCATTCTATGTGAGTTTTGGTCCGTCTTTCTGGATCATGGTGACAGATCTGATAACAATCTAAGCTAGCTGGAATTTGGACCGGGGAGACGGCGCGGAGCCACGTCTCATTTGGCAGCTTTCTGACTCCCTGTCTGTGTCTCACTGCGCTGACAGATCCCATCACCACTCCCAGCCCTGCCCTGCTCTCCACCTCTTCACTGACACACACACACTCTGCATGTACCTACATATACTCACACTGAATCATTCACCATCCCCTGACTGCCATTTGGCTTTATCTCACACAGGTTGGAAGTTTCTCCTGTTGTGAACAGCACAGAACGTGTAATCAGAACATCCAGAAACACAGAGCCATTAAAGGACTGGCATGGCCTGCTTATGTTGTTTATGATAAACCTGCCTGGATATTTTTTTTTGTTGTTGTTTTTTTCACACTGTTAGCCGGGGATGTAGGCAAGCTGCATCTTTTCTCTCTTATCAGTGGATTCCTATCAGATCAGCTAAACATGTCAGTGAACAGTGATCTAAGACATTTTTTTCCTGCTGCTCTGCTCAGCGGGGCAAGAAGAATGCAACCCTGCCATTTCACTGTCTTCTGTGATTACAGGTCGCCCTTGTGTATGTGTGGGTGGTTGACTTAAAGTGAGCAATAGCTTCTGCTGTCAGTAAAAACTAGAGCTATGAAAACAAAAACAAAACTGTGTAGAGCTGCAGAAGTAAGGTAAAGGTGGTTTGGTTGAGTTTTTCAAATGTGGAATATCTAATGATAGCTTCATTATGACAGTCATCTTTGGGCATAATATAATTCTCTAATAAACCTAAATAGGTAAGTAAGGATGGTTACTTTAAGAGCCTTTCACAGACCATCATAAAGCAACATATAGAAAACCAAGAAAGTGCTATTAAAAAAAAATTCTGAAAAGCAATTATCTATAAACCAAAGATATACATTGTCACCAGGGTGGTATTTTCACATTGCAGGTCCAGTTTTTATGCTGAAATATAATATTTCTCTACTTTTCTGACAAAGTTGGTTATGGGTAGAGGTTGGTAGAGTACCCAAAAACTGTACTCAAGAAAGAGTAGCAGCACTTCAAAAAGTGGACATCTAAGAAGTTACTCAAAAAAGAGTAAAAAATTATTTGACTAAAAAAATATCTGCCCAAGTACAGAGTACCTCATTAAATTATCAGTCGATTAATATTTAAAAATTACATCATCAGATGGATTCCAAACTGACTCCATCATGTTGGGGTCAGAGCAACATGGGGCCTCATCCTATGCAAAGGGATTCTTTGCTCTTCCAATGGCTGAAGAGCGTTACGACTGGAACTGGAAGTTTGGGCATTACAACAGAAAGCTTGACAATCACTCTCAGAGAAAAGTCAGTACATGTGTTACTTTGTACACACAAAACTGTTGAACATGGATGGATGTGGTGTAAATGCGTAACTATGTGCACAAGTTTATTCTCATGGCTCCGAATAATGATGGCAGAAAAAAAAATCTATCACTTTCGGAGCAGTGTGCTTCTGATCTATAATTTATAACCTTCTCCTCAACATTTTGACGTGCAGATTTTCTTTTAGCTAGCATGTGTGTGTTGCTGTGGCAGCACACATTTCCCAGTCTAACAGATCAGTCAACAGATCAGAGGCTTGGAAAGCTGTGCTTGTCTTTGCGAACCAACAATTCTCTGGACTGAAAGGCACTGTCTGCTCTTATTAATTGCTTTTTACATGATCAAAAGTAAGATTTTTAACAGCTCATAACAAACACATAGTGATTATATTCATGCAATGCAATAAATTAATCAATGTATGAATTCATTAATTGGTGAGATTGATCCTGACACAGTGCTGTGGTAGACGGTTCTGCAGAAATTTATAGCTTCGTTATTTTGAGTTTTTCTTGGGTTCGGTTCTGCAGCTGGATCGTCTTAGTTGCATGTCCCAACAGAAGGGATATTCTGTCTCATGACTTCATTGTGAATATGGCAGACAGTGTGGGGCGAGATTCATGGATTACTAAGAAAGATGTGCCATGCTGGCTACACCCAAACGAGCTGGTGGTGGGTAGGGAGAAAAAAGCACTTTGCTCAAATAACAATAACACCCTGGGCACTGACAGCAGAGTCAGAAAGGAATCAGTGTTACATACAGACTGGACATGAAGTGGGAATGGCATAGAGAAGAGAAAGAGAGAGAACTTATATAGCTGAGGTGAATTAAGCTTCACATGGGAAGCACAGAAACAACCTGAATGATGTCCTGACCCATGGAGGATCATCAGAGTGTCCTTTGGAGGAGTTTGTGGGTCCTGCCCAGACCAGAAGACCCAGATCAAAACCTTTAGACCACACTGGGAAGGAATGTAAAGATGACAAGCAGGAGTCTCATGAGGCACTGGCAAGCAGGGCAGCACAGCTGGACGACTCCAGAGGCCAAGAAAGAGGAGGTGCTAACCAGTGGACAGGAAGGATTGGCTTAGGGTCCAGAGTGATATGGGAAAACTGTCTTGAGAGAGAACTTGTTTTAGCATTCATTAGATGGACGTTGTAAGATTCAATAAAAGTGCTCAACAAGCCTACTTGGAACGCAGTTATTTTACAGTTTGAATATATATCCAGTTCCTGTGGTCGGTCCAGAACAGGAAGGCTTCTTTTGTTCCAATGGCCTATCAGACAATCCATCAGATTGTGAACGCCATCTGTTCCCAGTCGCCCTCAAAATATTCCTTCTGAGTGAGACAAAGCTTCCTTGAGTGGAGCTTTCCATCCCACTCTTGTTGGTGAAGTGTGATAGCAATGACTGTGTTAGATGTATCAACTTTCATTACAAAAGTTTCAGCAGGATCAGGATGGAGGCAGATGGGTGCTGTGGCAAACAAGTGGATGAAACACAGGACAGCTTGAACAACCTGCAGGGAGAACTCCAGGCTTGGCAAGCTACATTGTACACACAGTCTGACAGAAGTGAGGCTGCCATGCACTAGAAGGCTCTCTGAACACCACCAGCAGGTAAGGTGGGTGAACTGTCTTGCAGAACAGACAGGTGGAGCAGCGTCTCAAACCAGCAACCCACCAATTACAGGACAAACTCCTACCACTGTCGCCACCATGGCTTTGCTTGTTAGCTTAGCTCTTTCTTCACAACAGATTGCAGTAACATTTAGATTGCATATACATCTGTCTCCTTTTACATTGTGCTGTCACTTGTGAACAAAACACCAAGGACTTGAACTCCTCCATTGAGGCAAAGAGTAACCCCAAATCTAGAAGAAGCAATCCATCTTTTTCCAGTTGAGATGCATGGTCACACTTAAAGGAGTTGGATATAAGAGTGCTCCAGTGCACCTGAGCATCCTTAGGTAGATAGCTTTAAGGATAGTCCTTAAAGCTAACCCCAGGAAAATAACAGCAACTCCACAAAATACTTCAGTAGCCAGGGCAGTAAGTGTTCACTAGATCCGCAAAACAAAGGATCCATTATTTAAATTTAAAAACCAAGTACTTTGATGCCCCAAAACCTCTGGGTCCTGACTTACTGAAAGCTTTAACTAAATGTAAATGTGGAATACTGAACATTTACATTCAACTGAATTATATGAAAACAAGACTAGGCACAAGTTGTGACAGTTTGTACTAAATAAATTAGAATTGTTACCACATGAGCCCTCCTGAAGAGGCTACATATTTTGAAGTTAGATTACATCTTAATCACTCTTTCTCCTGCCTAAAAACTAAAGACTAAGAGGTCACTCGAAGTCAAGGTGCAGTGTAAGTGTAGTTGTTGGATTTAATTGAATTCAGCTGATGCCACACTGTTGTCATTAACGCTGCAACAGAAGGGATATTCAGTTCATCTGGAAATTACTGATGCATTTGCTGGAACTCAAACTATCTTAGTTGTAACTAAAAGGGAAAGGGGGATTTCCTGAAGTGTTCCTTTAACATTCCATTCCCAAACTTATTGAAAGGTTAAAATGCTAAACCAAGGCTCATGAGAAACTCACATTTTAATCAATTAAATGTTCTTTGATCTCCATTACAGTTTACCTCTCAAAGTAGAGTGTGTACAGATTTTTTATGAAAGGCTGTCTTTAAACAAACATGCAAAAGGAAGTATTTATTCTCTTACATGAGTTCCAGACCGTTCTTCCCACCCCCAGCTGCTGAATGACTTATCCAGTCTTCCTGTCTATCTGGCAGCAGATCTATTAGTTCAGCTGCTTGCTTCACTTGGATAGATTACAGTACATGCTGGTTTTCCTCTCCACCTTTGTGCCTTTCCAATTCTCTGTGACAATATCTACAAGGACGGCTGGAAAACAACCAAGAGACGAAACAAAAATTACCTCAATATTAGAAATTTTATTTAAGGTACAAGAGTGCTTTGTATCTGACCATATTGAAATTACTGGAAGAAATAAACATCTTCTAGAAAAAGAAAATCTTTTTAAGAATTGATTCATTTGGTGTTCCGTAGCACAGACTGCATGCAACTTTAAAGGCTAACATAATGCCGGTGAATAGTTAAATGAACACATTGCAAAATAAGTGCTGTGTTGTGTAGCTCAAACTCATATAGATTTTTTTTACCAACTTTAGAAAACAAAAGTTTAGAAAAGGAAACACATTCAGTTCTTGTCTTCAATCCTTTTTGATTTATATAAATTACAGAAGTTAGAGGATATTATACAAAAATAATAGTGACCTAAAACCAATGTATATAAAGGAAATTGAAATTATACCTGGAGCATGGTGATGTACCTCTGGCAGCAAAGTGAACATAGTGATTCATGTTGCTGAATAAAGTTTTGTGGTCTTATGAGGCAAAAATAGAAGAGATTCCCTAAGCCTCAGTATTTAAAGACAGACCCAGGTCTTTCAATTTAATGTATAATTCAGCACAATGTCAAGAGATGTAAAACACTCAGGACACTCAGATCTGTTTGAGTGGCAAGTAGAAGCCCAACAAATTTACTGTAATGCTCCATTTGATATATACATAAAAACTCTATTAGAAATTGCTTTGGGTTTATTTCAAAATCAGGCGGAAAAGCAAGAGAAAAAAACAAAAAAAGGAAAGGAATGTGGCAAAAAATGTATAGGGTGAAAAAGGAGAGAACGAAGGGTAGAGAGAATACAAGAAAACAAGAAGTCTGCTTCTCCACCAGCAGAAAGAGAGAAAAGAAAACAGAACTGAGAAACCACAGAAACAAACATCAATATGTACAACAGCAACATCCCTGAAGTGTATGCAGTAATTAACACAAGATGTATTTGGTGGCGGCCGCAGCCCTTGACACAGTGTATCTGTAAACACCTGAATCCAAATCCCCAGCAACATCTATATGAATGGAAACTTTCCTGGATCATTCAGGCCACAAAAGATCAAGAGACAGCCAGACTTTCAGCAGGTAACAGGCTAAACAGCAAAGGTGCTCTGTTTTATCCTGTTGATATTGTACTTCTTGTGTGACTTTTATGGCAAAATCAGTATAGTGGGTCTGTGGTAGAAGAGGCAGATGTCAGAAATTAATGATCTAGTCCAGGTTTTAAGAATGTTAACTTTTAACCCTCGTGTGCAACGGTGGGGGTATATCAGACTCCCCTTGGCATAACTGTTGTGTTATGGTGGTGGTGTTAGTTCATAACAGCCAGGATCAAGTTGGCTTACTTTGTGTTACAGCCAGGAACACACAGGAACTAACTAACTGTGTTAACTCAGCTGCATGCCGGCATCTTGCGTGAATTCTGGTGTTTGTGTTTTGTGTTGCACTACACCACCGTTACAGTGGCAGGTTGGCTTCCACTGTATTACAGTCAGGACAGTGGAGGTAGCTAGCTAACTGTGTTCAGTCAGCTGCGTGACTCCATCTAACATGAACTCTGGTGTTTGTGTAAAGTCACAAATAGTCATTGAGCTGTTTGGTGACATGGTGTGTATCACATTGAATATGAACCAGAACAGCGGCAGATTGGCTTGTAGGATGTAGTAGTACAATTTTTTTTTCGTTGCTTGCGATGTGAGAGCTCCTGTTTTGTTTTTGCCTTGGCAGGGTCCATTCAGACCCCCACAGCTACCACCCCGAGTGTCAGCATCAAGTGTGTCGTTTTCGCCTTGGCAGGGTCCACTCGGACCCTGAGCCCAGCTACCACCCACTCCATTCCCAGCGTCAGCATCAACTGTGTCATTTTTGCCTCTGCGGGGTCCGCATGGACCCCGAGGCGACATCAACTGTATCTCTTGAGTCTCGCATGCCCAAAGGTTAAAGTAGAACATATTAAAGACGCTCAAGGTAGTGAAAATTGGAATCACCCTTTACCCATTTCCCTACAGGATTTATTAGAGGGCTCAGAAGGGAAATCTTTTTCTATGCTACTCTAGCCTTTAGAATGTTTGTTGTCTTTCTTGCCAACAAGGATTCTTCCTGGTAATTCACAAGATACATTTCCTGCACACTCAGTCTATGCTACATGCTAGCAGCACCATCTGGAAAACCCACATGCATTCTTTCTTGGAACATTTGGGATGTAGCTACAAGTGCAGGAAGATCAGGCCACACCAGCATGAAGTTGCGCGTCTATCCTGTCTTTGAAATTCATAAAAACGAAGCTAAGGCATTTCCCAAGGGCCTGTGCCGTGGACACTGCCAGCATGCTGCTAACATGCTATGCGAAGCACTAGCAAACGTTATCCACCAGGACAGACCATTACATCCTTACTGTGGAGGAGGTTTTGTGGATGTTTAAAGCAACATACTCCTAATACACCCAAAAGGACCTCATCTTCATGCTGTGTGAAGCATCCTTGTCAGATGTGAATCCATTTGTAAGACATAATATCTAAAATTTGATTTCCACTATAGTTCATCTCATTTTTATATCACAAATTTTAGTACTTCCTTTATCAGACTTAATCTACGTATAAACTGTGTTATGATCAGAAAACTTTGATTTAAACAAAGCAACTTAAGCAAAAAAAAAGTGTCTCATCAGTTTATGCAGGGCATTAAATATTTATTTAATTAAATATTTAATTTAATTAAATATTTAATTAAATTAAATATTTATTTATTTAATTAAATTATTTAATTTACTACTTAACTTGAGCTGAAGAAAACATTTTATAAAGCAAATCCAGGACTGGTCTACATGTGATGCACCTCTCACACAGTTCTCTGAGTTATTTGTGGTGTTAGGTTCTCACAGAGTGTGTTCAAAGGGCTCCTTGTGACAATGGGAGCAATGCATGACACTGGAAATAGCACAGAGGCCATGACTTGCACCGCTGTGGAGTTGAAAGGTATGTGTTAATCCATCTGACCTTTGCAAGGCAACAGAAGTCAGTGAAGGGGTTGGGGTGCCAAATAGATCTGGCTGAGGTTCAGAGAGACTCGGCCTCTGCTACAAAGCAGACCAGCGGAAACCAATTAAACTCACCCAAGGTCACTGCTGGTGGACAGCTGGAACAAAGACAGTTCCAGAACTTTTTTGTTTGCTTGTTTCATGAAACTCTACTTCAGCTTTCTTTAAAATATCAAATGAACAGACTGAATATTTTATGTAACATTGTAGGTTATACAGTACACATGGCTGAAATAGTCCAGATCTTTAACTCTGGCTCTCCAAATCTAAGACTTTTGAACTTGATACAGTTGGGGTAGTTTAGTCTTAGAGGGTCTTGACTATCTTTAGTTTTCACTGTTGTTTCTGATCATTGATGATGAGACTCTTTTTAACCATTTGCCAGCTTGTACACCCAATCCAGTCCTAACCCTAACCCTCCGAATTGAACCAAATGTCCTCCAATACTAATGTAGAAACTCTTTGTGGTGTCACTAACCAGGACGTGTCTTTTAATTCCAGTTTGTAGGTTCTTTTAAATCCTCATGGCTAAAATTGTTAATACAGTAATACAGTAGACTTCGGCCATGCATTTGTTGCTTCCAAAGTTGCAATGTTTGTCTCAGGATGTCCACAAGTGAACACAGAAGATTTTTTCCATGATGGCTTCCCTTTCCTGGCCAACTGTCAAATCCAGGGCAGAATCCAAAAATCTCCATCTTTCATTTTTCTATTATTTTAAAGGCATCTATCATGTATTAAATGCAATGATATTTCAACATCTTCTGTACTGTGAGACAATCTGGTCTTAAAGGTGTAGGAGTTTGGAGTTCTTACATGCACAAGCTCTTAAGATCCATAATAAGAGAACAAGTTTGTTCCATTGCTGTATTATTTTCACAAAATACATTTTTTTTACTTTTGGTTATTTAATCCGGTATTCAAATTTATGTGTGCCCTATAAGATTGTTCATGGTTCCACTGCCCTTCTGTTGGAAAAACAAATGTGTTCCTCATTTTTACTAAATCATCTCGGGTCACTCATCCGCCACTAGGTGACAGTAACATTTGGAAGCATAGAACTTCCTTTAAAAAGTCAACATTCTATTGTGTGACATCCCAGCTTTGGAACTTTGCCAACCAATGTATTGCTATGCACAGACTTTCTATTCCAGTTTGTTCACATGATATTTGCTTAAAATAACTGTCAGTTCAATCTGGAAAGACTCAGACGGACAAAAGGGGAACAATTAAAAGATTTAATGACAGGAATGAATAACATTTCTTTGGCGCTCGGACCCCGGCAGCAAATTCGAGCTGAGATTTGATGTGAACTCGATGAACATCCCGATAACCGATTAGGGATGCTCTCCTCCAGGGGCCCGACACTGGTGGTGGTGGTCAGGAAAGGGTGCTATCCTATCTCTAGGATAGCACCCTTTCCTGACCACCACCACCAGTGAAGGATGTGGGTGGAGCAGGGGAGGTGGTGGGTTGAACGCAGCTGGGAAGCGGCTGACGGCCTGGGTGTGGATCCTTTATGCAGAGCCTGATTGCTGATTGAACGCGCCGGGTGAGGTCCAGTGCTGAGGTCGGAGATGAGCATGACGTCGATGGGCGAATGGAGGGGGCGGAGTCTTCCAGTCTGAACTTCCGCTTTAGCTCCATTATATAGACTGCAGTCCTTGAGTTTATATGTGACTGTTCTATTGGATTTTATATTTCTCTTATTATGGTGTGATTGTTTTTAAATGTCCTGAACTTTTGTATTGTTACATATTAAATTTGAATCTTATGGTAGGTTTAGGAAATTAGAATTTGTACCTGGTACAGCACATCTCTCCTTCAGTGATTCATGCATGTTGAACATTGTCCCATTTTAAATAAATTGATTAATTTATCCAAATAACTCATATTTCCATATTTTGGTTTTGAAACTTGTCCAGTTTGTCCTCCACCTGTTGTCCTGTGGTAGTACAGGGTGCTAATTGATAGATTCATGGGTTCTGGCTAGAAAAACATTTTATTGTAAGTGCTCAACACATTAAAGTCATTTTTTTGTGATTTCTACCTGTTCCCCCTTTAACTTTGTTACGCAAACATCTTCTCCTTTGATATCTCTCGTGGTCAGGACCCCTGTTGCTTTTAGTACGCTGTAAAGTTGCTCTGTTGCTGCCAGTTTGGCATGCCATATCCCCAAGAAACCAAAGCCTGAGCTCTGCTGCCTCACTCGCCTCGGTACATGCCTGTGAAATGCTTGATTATGCAAACCAGGCTGTTTACTTTGGATTACAATCAATATATGGGTGCCCTATGAGATTTGCGTTCAAGCAAGCGGCAGCAGGCGGCCTTTCCCTGTGAAGTGGGCAATGGCTGTGTGGAACAGCGAGCAGGACTGTGAGCGCCAGATAAAAGATGAATTATAGATATCCAGCCCCGGGGCTAAACGTGGAGGTTGGTGGATAGGAGTGAGATAGGGGTTTAATAGGGGATGTGCTGGGGGGAGCACATGTCTTGAGCAATGATTCTCAGTGGTAGTGGTAAAAGAGGTGGACACGTATTGAAAAAGCTGATAAACTACAGGATGCATTGAACTGGTACATTGGCTCAACTCCATACTGTGAATTAGCAAAAACTATTCACAAAACAGTTTAAGAAATTGATAACGATGATTCAGAGGACGATTTTTCTGCAGAAAAACAGAATTGCAGTGCAGAGTTAGTCATTTTCAAACATATCCTGATACCTCCAAGAGCATGTCATTTCAACACTGTTGGATGTGCTAGATGTAATTCTGATGCAGTAGCTGAGCAAAAATGGTTCAATATATGGCAGCTACTAAAACGACGGGGTTTTACTGAAGCCTATGCAGGCTTGTGCAGGCCAAATCCCCAGGTGAGCTTCTACTACTCTTCTGAGAGTCTTTCTTTTTTTTCAGCAGCTCAGGACTGGTGTTAATATGTAAGTTAATATGTAACATGCCTTATTCCTTATAATTGTTTTCTTTTATTACAGAAATTCCATGTACATCTTTTGTCTTATAAATGAAGACACACTACCTTCTTTATGTTCCAGTGAAAAACCCTGAGCTCGAGCGCAGTGGTGCAACAGACGGATGGGAGATACTCAACTGATGGAGTTAACACACTCACATGTTTCTGTCTTAACTAATTGAAGTTAAATTTGAAAAGTTTTAAATTGGATGCTGAGCTCCTTTGGTCTTTGGACAGTTGACCTACTTGACCTCCCCTTTTTGCTATGATGGAAAACATCCATCCATTTCCTTACACCCTTGTCCCTAATGGGGTCAGGAGGGTTTCTAGTGCCTATCTCCAGCTAACGTTTTGGGTGAGAGGCAGCGTACACCCTGGACAGGTCGCCAGTCTGTCACAGGGCAACACAGAGACAGACAGGACAAACAGCCACAATGAGAAACAATAGACTGAATATTTTTTCACGAGTAAATTCAGTCATTCAAAGATTTTGAGCAAAGTAGAAAACTTATATTTGAATTTGCCAGGGGGGAAGGATAGAAAAACATGAGCAGACGTTTTAAATCAGGTCAACAGTGAGGATCCTCAACAGTCAAACATATGGAGACAATAACCTTATAGTCAAAAATAATCTCAATTAATAAATGAGTAAGGAAGGGACTGACTGATATTGGTCTCCTAAAATATTGATTTTAAAATTGATTTGATTGTCAGAATTTTTTTTTCCACTGCATACATTATGCTTAAACTTCAAACAATTTTACATAACCTGTTAGTTGTAGCAAAATTATGGCTGATCAGAATATTAATCTTTCTGTTAATTCACTCTGTAGAAGTGAAATTCTCTCTTCAATGCTTTCTTTAGCTTTTGGGGCACAACAGTCCAGACCACCCTGCACATGTAGACCACAAGAGCACTGATATAATAACTGGGCACATAGTTCCCTTCTCCCTTCAGTTTGTATACTCTTCATGAAGCGAGGATGAATGCGGAATGTGAAAGCATAACCAAAAGTATTATAACCTCATAAATCATTGATGCTTCCCAGCGCTCCAAACACACGCAGCAAAAACCACTGAATCTCTGTAGACACGAAGACAAAGTAAAACCCAGCTCCAGCTCTCTGTAGGGCCGACGCTCACGTCAAGATCATAAGATGGAATGAGGCTCAGTACTGAGTTCACTGGGTCGTGACTAACAGGTTTCAACAGTATTACAGATCCACAGTTTTGGGGAGACAGAAGGACTCTGGCTAAAACAACATCACTGATGGACAATGTCTCCCACTCCATGCATGAAGCTGCTGCTGAACTGCAGAGCTCCTTCAGCGACACACTGCTGCTTCCTCAGAGCACAAAGGAGCTTTACCTCAGATCCTGCCTCCCAGCAGCTGTTAGACTCAGAGCCATCAGTGCTCCCAAGAAACTCTACTTGTTTACGATCGTGCTGGTATTTGCAGTTTTTATTAATTTTAAGTACCATTTCTGATGGTATCTGCACATTGCTGCTGGTCCACAGTTTTTGCCATGATTTTATTTTTATAGTCTGTTGTCTTTTTAATGCACAAATACACCTGCACATTTTGAACTTTAAAAAAAAATGTGAGGAGACGAACAGGTTTTTCAAAGGGTTTGGTTCGTTTGACACAGTGCTGTGTGAAAGTGAATTGTTGCAGCTGAAAATGGAACAAATGTTTCAGTTTTGGTCCTCAACTGATACCTCTGAAGAGTTTGGTTTTTGTTGGGAAACTACCATATTTTACCCCTCTGCTCTCCTCTTCTTCTTGCTCTCCCCCGCTCATCCCCAATTCCGACAGCAGCAGCAGATGGATACATATTTTGCATATTCTCAAGTCCAAATCTTGACAGGTATGCCTCAACTCAATTGGACCAGCTCCACTGGACTGTAAAATGCGAAAACATGCTAAAAGCCATTTAGGATTAAACGCTTTCAAAAAATTATGTACAATTATAAAAAACAATGACAGGGAATACTTTTGACCTGATGGTCACATATGTTTACAACAAGTAACAGTCATAATGAGTTTGTCAAAGCTTGTAAGTAGATCAAATTATGTAAAAAAAAAAGATTAAAAAAAAAACATTAAGCTGACCTCCTCATTGAATGCAAAGCTATTCCATTTTAGTAATCAGATTCTCGAACTTTCCAGTTCTCCTTGTTGTGTAAAGAGAACTTCCATGTTTCTGAGGCAGAAAGAAGAGCAGCTACAGGGCTCAGTTCACCTTGACAGCTCAGCCCCAGAGAGAGGATCTGGCTTCAGAGAGCTGAGGAGGCGAGCGCCACAAAGGTGTGGAAAACAGACGGCCAATGAGGAGAAAGAGCTGGAGAGGAGGGGTAAAGTAAGAGGTGGGGTGAGGCTTTGGCTTGGATTTGACAGCTGGCAAGCTGGGAGAAACACAATACACCGATGGGACGGCCACGGAGGGGAAGAGACGTGGGAAGGGAATAAAATGCACTTTAATGAGTTAGAGCGGCTGTTTTTGTTTGAAAAAACCTGCAAGACCAAAGACGTGCGGGAGTGAAAAATGTGAATGTGTAAGCAGAGAGATTAGAGCTGGATAACACGGCACTCGGATTCTTGTCATGTAATTTACATGGTCATACAGAGCTGGCATCTACACCGGGCTGGCTGAGCGCTGCATGCCCTGACACACCTTTGAAGTCTGAGCTCTGCCTTTTTCTCACCATTGGAATATCTCCCAGTCTCTTTCAACCACACACACACGCACACACGCACACACACGCATACACACACACACACACGCATGCACACATACTGCAGAACACAGCAGCAATCATCAGAGTGCTACCCTGCATTCAGACAGAGTCAGAAACAAGACAACGATGAGGGGAGCTTTGCACACAAGGCACTCGGCACATTAATCCTGCAGCACCACCATCGCTGTGCTCGCCTGGTAATTACTGAGGAGCTATACTGGAGTCTAGTTTACAACTTAAAACTGAATTTGTAGATTGTGAACCCTAAGACTGTTAGTCTTGATTTTGGATATAAAAAACATTTGTCTTTTATATTATCATTGAATATTTATCAGATTGCAGTTGTGTCTGCCTGACAGACACGGTCCCAGGTTTGGGTGTTGGCTCTGACTACATGTGGAATAGATACATACACCCACAAGGAGAAAGAACAGTGGGTGGGTAAGAATTCAGAAATATGTGAAGGCTGTCAGGGTGATGATGAACTCATAAGAAACCTCTTCTTAGTTCACTGTTCTGGTTTTGCAGAGCTTCCTCTTAAGATCTAAAGTGTAGGTACGTTACTCTGAACATTTGAAGTGACTCCATTTCAAATTTTATACTTTTGTCACTATTATTTCCAGTACTTAGAATCTTGCCAGTCATCTCAGAAAGTGAAACTCATTTATGGCACAGCATCATTACATTTACTAATATACTCCAAGCTTTTGTTTCTTGTCATTTTGATGACTGAGTACAGATAATGAAAACATTCAGAGTCTCAGAAAATTAGAATACTGTGAAAAATGTCATTTATTTTAAAACAGCTGCAAAGGTTTCCTGAGCCTTTAAATGTTTCTCACTCTGGGTCAGTCGGCTACACTATCATGAGGAAGACTGCTGGGTGGACAGATGTCCAGGAGACAGTCATGGACACTCTTCACCAGGAGGAAAAGCCACAAAAGGTCACTGTTTTTAAAAAAAGTCAAATTTTGTTATCATATTGATTTGTAAAAGCAAAAAAAAAAAGGTAAAACTTCCCGAATGAATACTTTTTTTAGGCACTGTGCTCACTGAAAACATCAATTATTCAAATATATTCACTTTTGTAAAAATCAACATAAACTGACCCATTTTCTCCCTCCTCCCTCCCCCATCCACTCAAGTTTGTTGCCCTTCTTATGCAGTTTTGCATCAATCCAAAGTAATAAATAACAGAGGAGCTTTTTTCTCAGAGGATAATTTATCCTCTTTTCACTTCAGTGAAACAGATATGACTCAGGAAGCCTAAGACATCCAGTTAAAGCAGCTCTCCTTTAGAAACAGGAAAAAGTAAAACACATGAAAATGGGAATATGATCGTCTGACCCCCTCTCTCCTCTGGGTGTATCTCTGTATTATGAGTCTCTCTCAGTTTGGGCTTTGTGTATTTTCAGACCTTTAGGGCTGCAACACAAACCGACCCTGGTTGCCATTGGGGCCTCTGTGTTCTCCATCTGCTTTAGCTCAACAGTGCACAGCCGAAGCAGCTCCATGTCACAAACACAGGCAGCACTCGTTTCAGTGAAATTTGAGACCCCCCCCCCCCAACCCCACTCACTAAATAGCAATTGCATGTTTTTAAATCTGAAAAACAAAGATATTCAATTATTTATTTGTCCAGCAGTGTTCTCACAGACCTTAGCAGCAGTAAATGCAATCTGAACTAGGATCAGTTGTACAAGCATGGTTTTTATTATGCGTTTGGCTCGCATTTGCTACCATTAATCAACCCACTGGGTCAGTTTGAAGTGGAAATTGCAACATGCATCATGGGTACTGGAAGAAAAATGGAAACAACTGCTCAAACAGGGCTACGATCCACCAGTAGCCTCAGAGCCAGCAGTGAGCTGAGCTGTGCACAGTGCGGCCATGTTTTTGCCTTCATGTGTGTGCTGTGCTCACGAAGGGAATTCCATTTTTCAGTGTAATTGGATTAATTAATCATCTGAGTTAATCTCAACTTTGATGGATTTGGGAAGACTTTAAACTCTGTAAAAGAAGAAAGCTTTTGGCCAGGCTTTTGTCACATCCACAAAAAAAAACATGGTATATAAAGACAGCTGTGATATTGGCTCATCATTAAGAGTTGGCATTAATTAGGGTTTCATATTACTCTCAGCATTTCTAGGTTACTCGGTTTAAGCCAGCTTCCAGCAAACCTATTTTTACTCTCTGGATTTTCCATAAATTACACTGTTGAAATCTAAATGCACTAAAATAACACAGAGAGGCTGTAAATAAAACACGGCAAACTCTATTGAATGAACTATGCAGTTCAGGTAAGCCAAAATAAATCAAATGAGATTTAAATATTCCACAAACTTGTGTACCACACATTTCTTCACATTAAACTGGATGAGAAAATGTTGGACTGTTGCAGAGCCATGTGAGCGTTTCCTGCAGCTTATCAGAAATACATTTCTTAAGCCAACAGCCACTCCATTGTCATTTAATTTAAATTAAGTTATTTAATTAGGACACTACACATCAATCAATTCATTAATCAGTTAATAAATTACTACAATTTGTGGCAGTGGAAATATGCAGAAATTAGCACAATAGTTAAATGTCATCAATTGTCCAAAGACAAGCAAGCAGAAAAAAACCAGAACACCCCACTGTGAAATTCACAGGACAGAACACATAGTTACAACGAAAGAAGAAAAAAATTACATCAACAAAAGAAAACATTTATACAAGGAATAATTGACCAACAGACAAAAACAGCATACAAGACCCTTCACTATAAGCAGTGGAAGACATAATAAATGTGAACATAACTGGTTTGATTTCAACCAGTGCTTCAGTTAAAATCAAACCCAGTCAGACTGCTTAACCAGTACTACCTCACCAGACCGGAGCTCCATCAAACAAGCCTGAAGTTCCAGACCCTCTGGATGAATCAACGTGTGGAGCAATTGGCTGGTTTTCACCAGGCAGAGCTGTTTCTGTCAGCTTCTGATATAAGTACAACAATTTTTGTTGAAGCAACAGTGAAAGTCACAAATAAACATTTTTGAAAGGCCTCGCAGAAAAGCAATTACGGGCTACACCACTACGTTGAAGACTGGTTAAAAAAAAAAACAAACATTTTTCATTCAGATGATTCCCTTGTCAAGCTGAGAATTTTAGAGAAAGCAAACAGAGTGTAAAAAAAAGCTGTGAATGACTACACCAAAGAACCCAAATTATTAAAAAGGTCTTCACGGAAGATGTGTGGACTCCACAGGTCTTCTTCTTCTATTTAAAAGTTTGGAGCGCTTCAGTAATTTTTTACAAGGCAAAACATCATCAAAACTTCTTGTCATCAGTACAATAACCCAGCAGTGGAAAGTAGATCTGCATTTGTAGCCCACATTATAAATTAATACCTGCTGTGATGAGGTGCAACATCGCCTGGAAGACCTCATGAAAAGCAGACAGCCCTCTGATCATAAAACAGATGGGATGTCCCTTGTCTCCCTCTCTCCAGCTCACATACTTACACACTGCTCTGGAGGAATAGCTTTAATCCCTTAAAGATCGTGAACTCATGATTTCCTTCCCCACAAGCTGACCGCAGCCGGACCTTCATCTCCCGGCTAATTATAAACATATGCGTGGCTCAGGCCCGGTGCTAGATAAAATATGATCTGTTCCTAATCATCCTAGCAATCTCTACTGACTAGGGGAAGACCAAATGTTCTTTTGTGTTGTTGGACACATAAGAAGGAATGTTGGAAAATGTGCGGCCTACTTCATACAACAACATGTGGGTATGAAGTGTTTATTGTTCAGACTAAAATGAAGGATGTTGTTAAACTTGAATTAGCTTGCACTGTTATGCTAACAATTTTTTTTGTAAAGGTAGTAACCCCTAGAGGTCTCACTTTACAACATCCAATAAGAAAGTCAAAGTTAGCACGCTTACAATTACTACTCAAGAGACTTCAAGATGTCGTCACATTGTTAATTCGGGCAATGTTCCAGTCACTCAATCACTCCATTGCCAGTTTGCCAAAGGAAACTCTACCAATCCCTTCAGAGTGAAGGGGATCCAGTGATGAACCCTAATCCAGAGATACACTTGAGCTAAAGGCTATCAAAATCTGTGGAAGTTGAATGGATTCTAAACTTTTCTCCTTACTGGTAGTTCCATTTAATAAATGTGTCTTTAAATGTTGTTTAAGCAGCTTTTAGTTTCTTTATTTCACCAATCTTTTGCTCCAAAGCCTGAGGTGATGGTGTGTAAAAACAACTGGTTCTCTGTTCTCATATTAACCTACAGCCCATTGATGTTTCTTTCTCTGTTCTTTCTCTTTATCCCAGGGAACCTTTTCATCCCTCTCCTCAGTAGGACTGCAGGTCCCCTCTCACTGTCCAAATTGGGATGGAGAAGAAGAAGCTTATGATCTTACCCTGAGGAGTTTACCCCACAGCAAGGCGATATGTTAAAAGACATCTCACTCCTTTGACTTCTTCATGTAGCAACAGCCCCATCTAAAGCCAGGTACCAATGAATGGAGGAGGAATTCTCAACTTACTAATTGGGGTGCTTCAGTCTCATATCAAAAGTAGTTCTTAAGCGTGCTGCCTTTGGTGCAGTAAGGGCTTGTTATCTGGCAGAGCTTTCATACTTGGCAATATTTTTATGATGACCCAGTCTTCAGGCAATAGATGGTGGGATTCTTGAAGTTATACAGATTCGCTTCAGTTCAATCATCTAAAGAAATCCAGAGAACAACAGTGGGCTCATCAAACATTTACTGGGAGGTGCCTACCTTTTTAGGTGGACTCTGCCTGTGGAAATCCAAATCAATTCATTTATAGAACAAATTGGCTAATGCATCTGCACTGGGTTAGTACAGGAAACACTTTTGTTGAAAAATCCAACGTGTTTGTTTCATTATAGGTACAATTCTGGTTTGTTTCTCTCCACACAATTGCTTGCCAATAGCAGAGGGTCCAAACTCTCATACCAGTACCGATATCTGAGGTTCAGCTTTGGGTGATAAGAACTGCCTAAAAAAAAAAAAAAAAAAAAATTTACTTTTTTTTTTTTTTTTTTTTTTTTTACAGACATAAATGTACAAATATACAAATTTATTTGATAACTGCACCATTGCCAGTGCAGTTCACTTAACTTCACATGCTTGGTCAAACATGTAAAAACAACACAAAACTGGCAATTTGTCCAGTCAGTGTACAGGAGTATAACAGCCAGTGCAAAATAAATAATAAAGGAAATGAATCTGACAAAAATAATAGGTTGACTACCTTGGTCAAACATGTAAAAATAAAATGCAACAAACCTTCATTCCGTTAGTTCAGAAGATACAATTACAAATGCTAACTACAACGTAAAAATGTAAAATAAAGTATACAGCACAAAGAATTAGACTGAATAGATCTGTCCTTATGGATCGGGCATATCATCACCAATATCTGATCTAGAATATTTTTCAGCATCTGAGCTGCTATAGATATTTATGTTAATATCGGTGCATCTCTAGTTTTTACCAGACTAATGTGAAACTGGATGAACATCAGAACCAAAAGATTTGGAGAGGTAACCCAAAACCTCTGGCAATGAAATCTGTGTATAGATTGAATTATGTTTAGATGTGGACCCTTTTTAGATATTTAATATATAAACAATGCATAATGCCTATATAAGCATCTAATAAACAGTTCAATGCTTAAAGTATATTATTTTCAGACTATCACGCTTTAAATAGTCACAAGCCATTGAGCCAGCTATTTTCTACACCAAGCTCAGATGGGGGAGGCTTTCATAGGGCAGCAGGAGGGAATAGCTTAAACAGGTGTCAGTCCATTATAGGGCCATCACAGAGACAGTAAGGATATAGACACACACACGCGCACGCCGACACACACACACGCACACACACACACGCAGCCGTGTTTTCGGATCTCGTGGGGACGTTACATTGACTTCCATTCATTTTCTACAGCCCAACCCTTACCCTTACCCTATCCATCACATACCTAACCCTTACCCCACAAACAGAATTTCCCCTCGTGGGGACCAGGAGAAACAGTGGTCCCCACAACCCCACAATATAGACAGAAATATGTCCCCACAAGGATGTAAAAACCTGGTTCACACACATCTTTCTCCACAGAATCTGACACATGCATGGAAACTGCATGTTAGAGATTAAACCCAGCTCCTTCTTGCATCTATCATTGCATATCATTGTATTTTAACTGGTCCGCCATTCTTCCATTTAAGAGAGACACTTAACACACTGCACTGGTGTTCCAAACATCTTCCAGGTCAGTGAGGAATACAATTTGTGAAACAGTTTAATTAAAAGACCCGGGTTAACTTCAGGTTTTGATCCCAGGTCAGGTTTGTGTTGCAGCTCCTCTGCAGCGTCCTCCAGGCCTCCAGCCCACCGCCTTGTCAGAATATGAAGAGCTTATTTACGTTCTCCATCCTGCAAGCAGTGCTGCAGAGGAGAAGCAGCACACACGATTTTAGCTGTCTCTGTCCCTGTCCTCATTAGTGCAAAGCTGGTCTGTTTTTAAATGTGCATGCACACGCACACGCACACACACACACACACACACACACACACACACACACACACACACACACACACACACACACGCACACACACAGCATTCTGGAGCTCTAAGCAGGCTGACAGTTTGAAGATAGGCCCACTGTGCAGCGCCGAGCAGAGCACAGGGCTGTGAGATGAGAAAGCCCCTGAGTAAAGGAGAATGCTGGCGAACGCTTGTAATTGGGCCCTGAGTATCAGCTGCCAAATATCTCCTGTTAGTTCTTAGCACTTTTTTCTATTACTATGCTAATACTATGCCATCCATGAATGTAAATGAGACTGGGTACGTTTGACAGATTTTGTGCCTTCAGCAGGTCTGTCGCAGGAAAGTCTTGCTCACTTTTCATCTGAAGATCACTGACATAAGGCACACATGCATGTGTTGTGTAGAGTTTAGTGGGGTTTTTCATTGTATCCATACATTACTGAACTGCCATCAAACTTAGCAGAAACGGGAGCTTTGTCCCAGCTCTGCTGTCATTCCCCATAGTAGATGATGTGATCGGAGAACTTTATATGAAGAATTTATATGTTGAGACAAAAGACGTACATGCATTACCATGTTTGTGTGTTTTTATTTTTAGGTAATGGTATGTTCAGGTTAACAATCCAGTGTAGGATCTTTTGGAGTGCTGTGTACATGAGGATATCCATTTCAACAAGTGTCTCTGGATTTCAACAAGTGTCTACATCTTAATGAATTGGATTATTATTGAAAAACTTTATAAATCAGTTGAATGGCCACTGCCTGGCCAATAAGAAATTATTCACTAATTATTGTTTGATTGCCTTTAGCTTTTGGTAAGTTGTGGCATTGTTTTTATTTTATGTGAATAGTTAATTGACATTCAGTTGCTGATGGTGTAGTGAATTGACTTTTGAGAGAAGGGGTATACTGTATCGACCCCCTGCAGTGTGACATCACAGAAGCAACATCTCCATCCTGGAGGGCAAAAAGCTGCTCGCCGACAATGATTACCATTGGTTTTAGCTGTCAAGTTGTCAACATACCTGCTAAATCTTAAAATGTACACCTAATTATATATATATATATATTTATGTGTAGTTATTTTGAGATTTTCTGTGTTTATCGTTATCCTGTTCCCTGTGAGTCTGTCTCTGCGTCTTCCCTGTTGATTGTCTCCCAGGTGTGTCTCGTCCCCTTGATTACCCCTTCTGTATTTAAGTCCACCTGTTGTCTCTGCCTCTTGTCAGATCCTCGTCATTGTTAGCGTCATTCGTCGCACGTCTATAGTTGAGTTTCCTTAGTAGAACTGTGAAGTCCTGAGGTTACTTGTTTTCAGTCTACAGTCTTTATATCAGTTGCTACCGGTGTTAGCTGTGTGCTAATTTGCTGCCGTGCTGCCTGTCCTGGACTTTTACGAGCATCATTATTATTAAATTCATCATCACCTTCACTATAACCTGGGTTCTCTGCGCCTCTCCTCACCACCACCAACCACATCCCATGACACATATATATAAACAGGGACACTAATTGTCAACACTGACAACTAGATAACAAGCTCAGGAAAAAGTTTTAATTAAGAAAAATTAGGGAGGAAAAGGAAAGTAGGTCACTTATGCTTGCTTGACTTTAACAATCTTAACATGTAGATGTGAGGCAAGGTGGGCAAAGTGTCTTGCAATGACAAGAGGTGGACTTCGAACCAGCAACCCATCAATGACGAATTGCTTTGCCCAAGAACACAACAGGGGCGGACAGAGTGAGAATCAAACCAGCAACCCATCGATTGCAGCATGAACTCAGACATGGGACTTTGGATTAGATGATAGGACACCCTAATCTTGGGATTTTAAAAGCTCTGAGCCACAGTCAGCTAAATTAATTATTGAACTAATCATTTACTGAGGTACATACACTTATACTCTGCAACGTAATTCAGAAATAGTAAATGAGAATGTCAAAGACAGGCAGGGAATAAATCAGTTTAAACTACACATGTATCTGAACAATAAAACAAACTGTCCATCCATTGTACCCGTATAATACCATTCATGGATGAGATTTGAATGAAGTGGTCAATGGGTGAACTTTTATCAGTCTAAATGTTAACAAGACCAGGATAAGTCCTAATTTTTTTTTCCATACAGTTAACAGACATAAATGTGACAGTTTTTACTGCAAAGGAATGACTAATAGTGATTTTAATTGGATTTTAGAGCACATAACTTAAAATGCCCCAAGCAGTTATATCATAATGCTAAAAAAAGGTGAATCTGTTAGAAACCAAAAGACACTATGACCTTTAGAAAGCGTATGTTGCAACCATGAAGCAATGAATAGTAACCTGCATAGCAAAAAGAAAAAGAAAATAAAAATAGTCCAGTTTTAATAAAATTCGCAGCTTGATCAATCTCAACATGTGGTTGGTCAAAAAAATGTTTTGCATAATATCACACTTCAAGGAGGTCAGATAAGAATAAGTGTGAATATCTGCTTATTCACACTTATTTGATGCTAGCTTCAATCTGATAGGAAATGCGTTAAAATCTCAGTCACGTGTATTTAAAGGTTATTTACAGAAGAGGATTAGGGCCACTGGAAAAAATAAATAAATAAAACAGTTCTGACTTTAATCTCAGAATTCTGAGAAAAAAAGTCAAAATTCTGACTTTTTTCTCAGAATTCTGACTTTTAATTTAATCCTTTTAACAATACTGTAAGTCCTTTTTTGGGACAGTCCAAGTTCATATTAGGGGAGAGTCTATCTTGACCTGGCCACATTCCTCAGTAATCTTGTCTGTGTTGATGCCTTTTTCCCCATCGTAGAAAGGATATTCCCCCAGAAGAATCAGGGTATCTAATTCAGTGGGCTGGATGCTTCTGATATCTGGCTTATTTGAAGTGTTGATAGGTGAACAGCCACAAAAAAACTAAGCTAATAAGCAATTTAGATCTTTAAATCCAGCCCATGATGAAAGCTTAATAATATCAACATGGATTTACTGTCACATAAGCCTCTCTTTTAATCATTTTCTACTGTCAGCAGAGGACTAACAGAAAAACAAGCCTAATCCATCTGATTGACATCCCCCACCAAATTGTCCAGGAAATAGACTGGAAAATATGTCAGCCAATTAATTAAGTGCATTTTTCTTCCTTTCAAGTTTTTTGTCTGGAATACAGATGGCAAGAGTCAGAACACACAGACAGCTGGGTGTAGAACTGGGGTCAGTTAGTGGTCAATTGTGTAATCTTATGTTATTATATGACTCACAACCAGAGTTATATTTCCAACAAAGAGAGCTGCTGTATATCTAGTTAATGGACAGAAACCAATTTCATCACATTGAAGGTATGCTGTGATTAAATGGTGTAATTAGATCCAATGTTAGCATAAACATGTCATCATGACAATCCAGGCAAATATTTTTTCTTTGGTGTTTTCTGTATTCAAAATGCATTATATTTTTGGAGTTAGAAAACAAAAGTTATTTGCTTTTGGATTTTAAACCATAAAGATAAACTCAGCCAATGGATGTCTTGGACACAGTCAGTCAATGCCAAGTAAAATGATTGGCAATCCTAGACTGACTGTCTAGCCAGTCAGCCAATAGTGTGTCAAGTAGCATTGCACACAGGTATTTCAGCTCCCCAAACTTCATTTTCTTTCAAATATTTTAGATATTAAGCTCAGTGGAAAAACCTGCAAAAAGGTGGATTTTTCTACATATAACTTGGAGTTACCTTCTGTGAATACTGATGTTTGTTTCCTCCTTTTACTTCAAATCTGTTGTCTTTGTGAGGCTTGATTCCCCACTTCTAAAAAAAGGAGAACCCCTCCTGACCCCACTAGGGACAAGGGTGAATAGAAAATGGATGGATGGATTAGAAAAGGAGAAACGTAGTGACAAATGCCAAATTGTTGTTCATTTCTAGCAGGGGAAAGATCACAAAGTATTGTACTTAGGTTACGCAAATGGCTAATGCATTCCTAGTCCTACAAGAAATCCAAGCAAATCAAACTCATCAAAACCAACTATTCTTAGTAAGCACTGTCATGGCTTTGATCTCACTGCTTATCTAGAAGTCATAGAGCTTTGACCACTTTTTCTCTTGAATCAGTGATTACTGGAGACCAGCAGAAAGGAAGCGCCATCCTGATTCTGAAAGATGTTTTTTTTTTCATACCACCATGATGGTCCTGATTGCTTCACTTGGACCCTTGACTGAGTCAGAGGGAGTTTATTTGGAGAATATTTGCTCTCCTGCCAAGATTCAAAGACTTGAAGATGGCTTTGATGTCGGCCCTTGTGATCGCTGATCGACAGTGGTGATTGATGGATGTATATCTGCCCCGCTTGCCTCTTAAATTCTTCTTATCTTCGTTTTTAAAGCTTTGTGTGGTGGGATAACTTGATTTTTACTTTAGCATGATATTTTATTGAGTTTCTCTTTGTCCTTCTTCAGACTTATTGGTTGCAGTTAGATTTAGCACACAGGTTGAGTTTTCACTGTTTATACTCATGTCTGTTGTTACAGGGAAGAACAGAGGGCCTTGATTATTGTTATTACACAAGAACAAACTGGGGAAGGCAGGCGTTAGAGGGAAATTTAACTTTATTTAGGAAACCTTGGTTACTTTTACAAAATGCTAAACATTACCTTCAGACTCCAAGAGAAGTTTCGCAGGAGCTGTTTTTCTGTAGCAGTTTGACTCAGTCAGTATGTTACACTTTACTCAAGCAATGCTGCCACCTGCTGCTGCATTAGTGACATTGCCTCTCATTATGCTAGAGCAAGGGTCAACAATCTTTGCAACCCTTAGAGCCATTTTTGCTTTTGGTCCAGCGAAACAATTCAGTTCAATGAATTCAATTCAGTTTATTTACATAACACCAATTCAAAATAAATGATGTCTAGAGGCACTTTGCAGAAAAATCAGTCATAAATCAATCATAAATATATCCCAATTAATCCAAGTTGTCAAATAGTAAAGCATACTCAATTAATTATTCAAAGTAGTTTTTGAATAATAGTTTTCTGTAAGGAAACCCAGCAGATCGAATCAATGACTTGCATCACTCGCTTCTACTGGACAAGGATGTAACAATCGGCTGCATTGAATCGTTGACTTTACAGCAACAGTGGAGACAGTTATTTTGTTTGTTTTTAGATTTTAAAATAAAGAAAATCAGCAAACTTTTCTGTAAAGGGAATTAATGCATTTGGTAAAAATTAACATGGGCTATTGGTATGGAATGAATATATAAGATAAAATAAGAGGTGGCTCTATGATTGGAGTAGAGTGATGTCAGCCAACTGTTGGAGCATTTTACCATCAATAAACCAGTAGTTGAAGATCACCAGGCACTGATTAGTCCGTGTCTATCATCATATTCAATCAATCGGAATATGTGTTCTGATGAGACTCATTTGCCAGAATAAAAGTTCTATTGAAAATATCGACCTTTCTGGGGATTTTAAACATTATTCTCTTTAAACACACACTTCTGTAGTGAGAATGTTTCCATTGTAATATTTTAATCTTCACTGTCATATTTTTTTTCAAGTTTAAGCGGAAATCATCAAAAAATAAAAGCTTGAAAACATCAATCTGTGTGGATTTTTTAAATTTAACTTAGTGATAAAACAAATCTTGGAAACATCAGCATGAGCAAATACCAAACCCAGAACCCTCACTTGATTTATTTTTCAGCACTTGCTTGAGCTCAGCCAACAGAGACACAAGTAAATGACTGATGATGTATAAATGATGTAACATCATGCTATTATGTGATGCAACATAAAGTCCCACTTCTGTTATGATCCGGTGCTGATGATGGGGGTAAAGGGGAATTAAAACTGTAAAATACTGTGAATCACGTCAGCCAAAAATCAAGCTCTGGAATCCTTTGGAACGTAGAAGATCATCCTTATCGGATTCCTCTCTTAGTCCTTCTTTCTTTTCAACTGCAGTGTATATTATTACACAATGGATAGTGGCTTTATAAAGCTACGCTGACCCAGAATATACCAGCAGTTATGGATTTAACTTAAATCAGCTCCTTTTTAAGATTTGTTATTGTAAGACCCGTTAAAATGTCCACTGCTGTATGTTACTCTTTTCACATGAGGTCGGAAGAGAAATAAGAAATGTAATCTACAGTAATATAGTTGTGTATATTTCTTTTCTGTGCTTTTCTTATGTTTTGTGATGTGGGGCTGTGGATCTTCCCAGCTGTGGCTTTTGCTCACAAGTCTTCAAACCAGTATGCAGCTGAGTTAAAATACAAAATCCAGGTTTTTACAATGCAAAAAATAAAGACCATGACAAAAACTTTAAAGGGGCAGTATTATATATTTTCCAGTCACATAGTGTCATTTTATAGTGCAATCAGGTAACTACAGTTGTTTAAAAAAATGCTGTATTTATCAAATATAACTTAAAATAAATTTAACTTTGCAATTTGATGCCTTGAAATTGGGCTTCTGTCTCATTAAAAACCCCTGCTCTTTCTGAAACTCTGTCTTCAGGGAGTCGTCATGGCTCCACTAACCCTTTAACAATGTTTTTTACCAGTGTTGCTCTTAGAAGTAGCCTGTACAATGAGCTCAGCAGTGTTTGCTAATTGCTCCTGGCTAGTCTGAAGGAGCTAAGTGGAGGATTTGGGGGAGGGCAGCTCTTTGAGGGGGAAGCTCGAAAGCTTAGAAACTGCATCTCCATGGACAAGCTTCGTCCTCGAAGGCTGGGCTAGCTTCACCCAGGTGTTTTGCACAGCTGAATGGTTGTCATGGAGATTAAAAGATTTCTCAAACATGCATGAAAGAATCAAGGCAACGCTCCAGGTATGTTTGCGATGAGGGAATAAAATTATAACATGATGCAAAGCTCAAAAATTTATAATACTGCCCCATTAAAAACTTGTCTCAATAATGTAACATGCATTCTGTACAATTTAAGTGAAAAATCTTGTTGCTTAAATCAAACTAAAATATCAAACTAAAACGTTATTGAAGCACTTTTTGATTTATTTTTAACATTCAGACTTTGTTTGGAGTTCCCACATTGTGATTTGGTCATATCTGCAGTGTGATGGTCTAAGCCTACAGGTTCTAAAGACTCTATGGTAAATGATGGAACCATGACTTTTGCTCAAACAAATGAAGGTTTTGGAGTGGCCTAGTCAAAGTCCAGACTTAATTTCAGTTCAGATTGTGTGACTTGACTTTCAACAAGCTCATGCTGGAAAAGACGGCCCAAATTTTCAATCATAAGAGAAAAATTACAAGAAATTCAAAGTTTACAACTTACTTCTTAAAGAACGGTTGCAGAAGTAAGCTGTATTGTTCCACCATGGAGGAAAACAGAAAGGAATAAACATTAAAACCATTTTTTTTTTTTAAATCAGATGCCAAAGTTTTAAGAGGGTTCATGTAAATACTATAACTTCTCATTTAGGTCTGTTTAAGTTTCCAGCTGAGAAGCTTGGAGAAGTTCAAACCTGAGTGTGCAGACAGTCAGTATGTTCAGACTAAGATGCTGGCTCAGAATGAACTGGGACGTTCAGACTTTCTGACTGGATTGCTGTGTTGGCGAACACAAAGAGATTCTGTGACTGATTAGATTTTCAAGTAAAATGAAGTGAAACCAGAAAGCAGGCACAGTGAGCTGCCAGGTTACACATCTCAGGATGTTTACACATGCAGACCTCATTCATGTCTGTTTCAGCTGTTGCTCAGCCAATGAAATGAGCTGCTTCGCTGTCTGAGCAGAGGACCAATAGACGAGCTTCAGGAGCAGAACTGAGCTGAAACTCTCAAAGCGGCTAAGACTTCATGTGAACATTTGGATGTATGATGTCTGTGACTGGATTCATCAGAGTTTTGACATATGACTGATTCAGTTTCTAGCCCAACTTTATGTTGTTTATTTTGTGATTCCCTCATGTTTGTGTCGTAATAAATGGAAGATATAAATGAGCAATTTAATGGGTTTGGATAAGGGTATATGCTGGACTGAGTGGTACCACAATGAACTTTGCTAGATCAAGGTGAGGAAATACCAGCTAACCCAGCATTCTGGGTTTCATTGGGACATGGAGAGGGTTAGAAGAAGTACTCAAACAATGTACTTAAGAAAAAGTATAAATAAACAGACACAAATGAACACTAGTAAATGTAAAAGTAAAACATTAATATTTTTACTTGAGTAAATACTAAAAGTATTAACAGTAAAAGTACTTGCTCAATGTATAACCTGCTATCATTAAGTGCAGCTATTGTATTTCTATTTTCTGTCATGTTCGAAATAAATAAATAAATAAATAAATAAATAAATAAATAAATGTTAATACATGTAATGTGCCATTTTAATGAACAATGCTGCAGATAAAGCATGTTTTATTGTGTTTACTCTCTGTAACAGTTTAGATTTAGATTTGTGATTCTCTGCATCAGAACTTCAGGGACGACCTGCATCACTCTACCAATCCTTAACTACAGTCAATTTCAATAAATTAGAATATTTATGAAAAATTCATGTATTTCAGTAACTCAGCTCACAAGTTAAAGACATGATACACATTAATTCTCCACAAATTGTTTTAAAGCTTTTATTTGTTAGTGATGATAATTTGTTGTTTAGAGCTAATGAAAACAACTTGATGCAGAACTATGAGTCTAATGAAAAATATGTTTAATACCTGCCTAAGTTGTTTTCAAAATCTGACAAACGAGCCTCATCAGTACCCATATTCTAATTTATTGAATATGAATGTAAATGTTAATGTGAGATGGAGATCATTCAGATGGCACTAATATTAATTCAATAACCAGGACTGGGACACTTACAACAGGAAAAGCTGGGCTCTACTTTCCCGCTTTGCTGTGGTTCAGTGGACCAATTCCCCACTTGCCATTGATTACTTTCAAACTAATGAACAAATCAAAAAAGCAATGCAACTTGAATGTAATGTGTAATGCAACACCTTATAGAAAGGTAGTGAAGTAGAAAATACAGATACTTAGTGCAAAATGTAGTGGTGTAAATGTCAAAAGTACCCATGATTAAATCTACTTAAGTGAAATACATATACATGAAAAATGTACTTAGGTACACCAAGAGCATAGAAGAACCGTTAATTGAGAGTTGTGAGTTTTGTTCTTCGCCACAGCAGAACAGATCAGTTCCCGCATTACAGCAGATGAAGTCCAATCCCACCTGACCCTTTTTTTATAGCTTCAAATTCAGGTCATAAATGTTAATACATGTAATGTGCCATTTTAATGAACAATGCTGCAGATAAAGCATGGGTTTAGAAGCACCACTTCTAAACCCAAGTGTCAAGGTACTTTGCAAAGACTAATGAAGCTTCGGCGCAAATTCAATCTGGAAGATTCTCTAGCATCACCTGCCTCATCAACCAGCGCCTCACTTTCATCACCCTGGACTTATCGGCGCTGGATCAAAGCACACCATGGCCAATCATCGACCAAGCTCCAGCTGATAAGGACCTTCATCCATGGCCTCCTCCGCTTACCAGCTGCAATCAACAGACCTCCGCCCATCTCCACCTTTAGCTCTTGGCTCTTCAGGCACACATCCTTCTTTGACCTCCGCCACCAGTATAGGCCCCGGGGGGATGACATTCCTATGCAGCATCTGGAATGTTTAACAAGCTTATCGAAGTTCCAGCTCGACATCCTCAGCCTGGGCCTGAATGCCAAAGGACTTTAATGTTTGTCATTAAACTTTTTAATCGCTTTCTTTCTCTGTCTGAGTCTCTCCATATTGAATGTCTGTATGTCTTCAACCAAGCCATACAGACAAACTCCAAGTCAAGCCGTATACAGTCCAACTGATAGAATGAAGTCAAGATCAGTTTATTATTCAAATTGGTGAAACTGATTTCTATGTAAAGAAATTCAGCAGATTGCGTTGGGTCACTGACTTGCAGCATTCCATCCTCCTACATGAGCATGTAGCGACAGTGGATCATTGCTTGCATTGTTTCGCTGACTTTACAGCAATCCCTCATACATGCAGTGACAGCAGAAAGGAAAACTTCCCTAACAGGAAGTAACCTCCAGCAGCACCAGAACCTGGCTCACTGTTAGTGTCCATCTGCTAACCGCCTGCACCACAAAAGGTAAATTCCCTGTTGTTGTGTAGCTTTATGAAGACCAGAGGTCAAAGTAAAGGCGATGGTGTGAATTAGTCATTCACACCGATGGTGGTGAGCTACAGCTGCCCTGAGGCAGGTGAGACTACCATACAGTGATTCCACCGGGCCCTCTGATCACCACCAGCAGCCAAGGTGGATTGAAGGCAGTGGTGGGAAGTAACTTAGTACAAGTACTTCGTTACTGTACTTAAGTACAATTTTCGTTTATCTGTACTTTACTTAAGTAGATTTAATAATGGGTACTTTCTACTTTTACTCCACTACATTTTACAGTAAGTATCTGTACTTTCTACTTCACTACATTTCTACAAAACTGTCGCGTTACTCGTTACATTAAAAGTCGCGTTGCTCTTTTTTTCCGTTAAAATGTGAAGTTCAGGGTTTTAAGGTGGCGCCGTAAAATCAAAGCAATAACGTGACTTTCATGTCTTTTGTCACCCATCGCCTCCACCTTTACTCGCACGCGGAGCTCCAGACATGCGCAGTGGTTTCCTCTGAGCGGGAGAAGATGTCTAACTAATCGATAATAGCTGCATAAATCATAAGATATGGTGACATGTAAAACCAGCAGCGCTTCGCTTTCACAGACGGTGGGGGCTTCGTCCAACTTTTAGCGTCACTTGGAAGGAAAGCTTAAAGAAAGGTAAGATCTGTGGACGTGATGCTAGCAAAGCTAGCTGTACTGAGACACACATGTTGCATCTGCAATGAAAAAAAAGTTGTCACTCATGCGCTGAATTATTGTGTGGAGGTGTTGACTGAGGTGTCGCAAATATGGGACAACGCTGTGACCAAAGTGCAATATAGTATGACATTCAGGAACGATCCGATTCTTCTGGACGGATCTTTACTGATTAAATTTATTTCAGCTTTAAGTGTTGTGACTTTTTTACACTTATGTTGTTCAGTATATTTGCATGATAAGTGACTGATTACAATTATATGTTAAGCATAATTTACATGATGATTATTATTATTATATTGAATATGATTGTATACAATTACAAAGGCGAAGTGAAATATATTTCAGTGTAAGACATGATTTATTTGAATAGAGGAAGTCTTTTATTTTGAAGAATGCTTAAGGATCTGTTACTGTTTAGTCACTATCTTGCTTTGTTGATTTTATTGCTTGGTTACGAGCAGTTGTTGTTGCTGTTGTTCTGTTTTTATCGGCTGAAGCCCTTTTTTTCCTCTTCAATAAATACTGAACAAAAGGGTTCAGTAAAGGAAATACGAGCCTCCGTCTTGTTTGAGAAGAAGCTTTACTCCGCTACATTTTGGTGCCGAAACCCGGGAATAAGAATTTTTTTGATTTTTTTGAACGAAGTGAAGCTAAGGCTCAGTTTAGCAGCCAACATGACGGAAGGACTGGAGCGGTTTAAGAGGAAACGGTCGACTATCCGAACAGCGACGACGAAGCTGTTAACTCGACTAGAAGATGAGGTGGGCAAAGAGAGTCCCGATATGGATAGACTGCGTGAGTTCCTGGCAGTTTTATCTTCTAAGGAGGAAATTTTATTGGATTTGGACAAGAGCATAGAAGATGAAACGTCAATTGAAGACTTGGACACTGAGATAACGAACTCACAGGATTACACGGACCGGATTCTCATTTGGAAGGTTCGCACCACCAACGTTATTGGATTGCAGGAGACCGCTACAGACACCCTAAGAGCGCGTGTGAGTGACGTAAACAACGGCTCATTTTCATCACAATCCAAACAGACGGTTAAACTGCCCAAACTAACGATAATCAAGTATGATGGAGAAATAAGCCAATGGCAGGAATTCTGGTCACAATATGAATCAGCCATTCACAGAAATGATGGACTATGTAAGACGGACAAGTTCACTTACCTGAGATCTTACCTAACTGGAGCAGCTGCTCGGACTATTGCAGGACTGACAATGACAGATGTCAACTATGATGCTGCAATAGAGTTACTCCAGAATCGTTTTGGAAGGAAGGATATTGTGATAAGTGCTCATATGTCTAAATTGCTGAACTTGACACCTGTGAGAAGATCATCTGATGTTGCAGCTTTGAGGCACCTTTATGATGAATGTGAGATCCAGATACGCAGCTTGGAGTCTCTTGGAGTGCAAAGTGATACTTACGGCTGTCTCCTATGTCCAGTGTTGCTACAGCTTATTCCAGAAGACATAGCACTTGCTTATACACGGCAACAAAACTCAACTAACGAATGGAAAGTCCCAGAATTGATTCAGTTTCTGCAAAATGAAGTGCAAAGCAGAGAACGGGCGCTTCTGCTGACCAGACCAGGCCACACATTGAAGAGCCCGAGCCCACAACACAAGCATGTGGGTAAGCCATCCTATGCCTGTGATCAACCTAGAAAGTGGAGCATTCCATCAGCGACTGCTTTGCACACAGCCAGCGTCGTGCCACAAACCTGTGTGTTTTGTGACGGTAATGACCATAAACCAGAGAACTGTCCTGGTTTTACAATAAGTGCACGCAGGGAGAAACTGAAAAGGCTTGGACGGTGTTTTGTCTGCCTGGGCCCGAAACATATTGCGAAATACTGCAGAGTGAAGATTTTGTGCAGACAGTGCAATCGAAAACACCACTTGTCAGTTTGTGAACAATCTGAAGCTAAACCAGAAGTCGACAGTACCAGCAATAGTGGAAATGCAGAGGCTGTGTTGTCTTCATTGACCAGCTCAGTCAAAGTGAAGACAAATACTCAGAACACAGTATTGCTCCAAACGGTTAAGGCATGGGCTGTAGGACCAAAGGAGAGAAAAATATCTCGCTGTCTGTTAGATGGAGGTAGCCAGCGTAGTTTTGTTCACAGAGACATTGTCCGAGCCCTAGGACTGCAAGTTGTGAGGCAAGAGACACTAAACCTCCATGTTTTTGGTTCCACCAGTCCTGTAGTGGAAAAACGCAACATAGTGAGAGTTCAACTTGAAAATGTGTGGAACACTGAACGGAAAATCGAAATAGATGCTGTAGAGACCCCCGAGGTGTGCACTGCTGTCATAAAGGTACCAACTGAGCCCATTCAAGCAGAGATTAAGAAAAGAGGACTGCAGCTTGGAGACTTTCCACTAGAGGGTGCTAATGAACAAGAGTTGCAGATGTTAATTGGAGCAGATTACTACTGGCAGGCTGTTACTGGAAAGGTCCAAAGGGTTACAGATTCATTAGTGGCAGTTGAAACCCTCTTTGGATGGGCTTTACAGGGACCAGTGACTACCTCCAGTGTTACAGACACCACGTGTATGCACATTAGTTTGAACGAAGACACCCAGCTGTCTAATCAGTTGCATGCATTCTGGGAGGTGGAGTCCCTGGGTATTGTAAATAAACAGTCAGAAAGCCCAGAGGACTCAGAAATTATGCAACGTTTTGAACAAACAACAACATTTGAAGACGGAAGGTACCAAGTTGAGTTACCCTGGCAATGTGACAAAGACCAGCTTCCAGACAACTTCAGGGTAGCGAAGAAACGCTTTGAGAATCTAACGAGAAAGCTGAAGACTGATGTAAATTTATTTGCCAGATACAACGATGTAATAGAAGACTATCTTCAAAATGGTATCTGTGAGGAGGTTGCAGATGGAAAACCAGAAATGAATCAACAGACTGTGAAATATTATATGCCCCATCATGCTGTAATAAGAGAAGAAAAGGCCACAACCAAACTTAGAGTGGTATTTGATGCATCCTCACATGAGGCAAACAGTCCATCCCTCAACGACTGTCTGTACACTGGACCTAACCTGAACCCAAACCTGCTAGATGTGCTCATAAAGTTCAGATTGCACAAGATAGCATTTACTGCTGATATAACTAAGGCTTTTCTTCAAATCTCACTAGCAGAAAAGGACAGAGATGCTGTCAGGTTCTTGTGGATGCACAGACCTTTAGCTAAGGACTGGAAAAATGAGGTGCGTGTCCTGAGGATGAAAAGAGTTGTTTTTGGAGTAACTCCCAGCCCATTCTTGCTTGCTGCCACTATCAGAAAACATCTCAAACAATTTGAAAGAAAACAGCCAAGGGCAGTACAGGCTCTCAGAGACTCTATGTATGTAGATGACTTTATTTCAAGCTCACCTACTGTGCAGGATGCTCTTCACATGACAACTGCAGCAAAGTACATTCTCTCTCAGGCAAGCATGAACCTCTGCAAATGGGTTACCAACTCACCTGATCTGAAAGCCATGTGGAAAGAGAATGGAGTAGAGCTCACTGGTGATACAGAGTCCAGTGGAAATGTGCTTAAAGTACTTGGACTGGTTTGGAGACCGGAACACGATGATTTTGTGTTTGATCAAAAGGGGTTAATGGACATTTTGAAAGACAGAGAAAATACAAAAAGAAGTGTACTAAGAACATCAGCCCGTATATTCGACCCTATTGGGTTTCTTACTCCTTTTACAGTCCGAGTAAAGTGCCTTTTCCAAGAGATGTGGGAAAAGGGACTGAGTTGGGATGAACCATTACCTACTGACTTAGAAGAGAAGTGGGAGCAGTGGTGTGTGGAGTTACCACTGTTACACCTGGTGTCTATTCCCAGGTGGTACCACACTGAGATTAACAAAGAGTCACACACTGTAAAGTTGCATGTCTACTGTGATGCAAGTGAAAAGGCTTACGGTGCCGTGGCATATCTTCAAGGACAAAACAACCAAGAAGAGACTATTAACAGTTTTGTGGCCTCCAAGTCACGAGTAGCACCATTAAAGAAAATGACATTACCTCGCTTGGAGCTCATGGGTGCACTTATTGGAGCAAGATTAGGACACAGCCTCCTTAAGCCATTGAACATGGAGAAAAACCAGCTCAACATGTGGACGGACTCTATGATCACGCTTCACTGGATCCGCAGCTCATCACGTCGATGGAAACCATTTGTGAGCAACAGAGTGGCAGAAATACAAGGGCTCACAAATCCAGAACTCTGGTTCCACTGTGCTGGCAAAATGAACCCTGCCGACCTTCTTACGCGGGGTTACCATGCTCGGAGCCTTATTAAGAGCCAGCTGTGGTGGAAGGGACCCACTTCACTGTCTACGGATGAGAAGGAACTGAACATTTGTAGTGACTATGTAGTGGATGAAGTGAATGCAGAGCTGAGGTCTGGGTATGAGACTGTTGTGCAGTTCACTGCCACTGAGCAAACTGAACCTCTGTTAAACTTAGAAAGGTACAGCAAGCTTAAGACCATGTTAAGAATCACTGCATGGGTAAAGCGGTTTGTTAATAACACAAGATCTTATCTGAAGGTTCAGGGAGAGATAAGTACAGAAGAACTTGGTGCAGCTGAAATGTACTGGATTAAGTCAACACAAGAGAGTTGTTTCAGTTCTGAAATATTGCAGTTAAGGTCAAACAAAAATGTGAAGGTAGATTCTAAAATCAAAGATTTGAAACCATTCTTAGATGAAAATGGTCTAATAAGTGTTGGGGGAAGGCTGCAGAATTCAGATCTTAGTTTCAGAGAACAACACCCTTGGATACTACCGACAAATCACAAGTATTCTGAACTATTAGTTCAGTCATGTCACGAAAGAGTGATGCATTCTGGTGTAAGAGACACATTAACTCAAGTTAGAGAACAATATTGGATTTTGAGAGGCAGACAGCTTGTAAGAAACATTGTTTCAAAATGTTACATCTGCAAAAAACTAAAGGTTAAGGCAGCACAACAGATTACTGCTCCCTTACCTCGAGACAGAGTAACAGAATCACCTCCCTTTGAAGTTACTGGTGTAGATTTTGCTGGACCCTTATATGTTAAAACTAAGGACGGGTCTGTAAAATCATACATAGCACTGTTTACATGTGCAGTGACAAGAGCAGTACACTTAGAGTTGGTCTCAGATCAGACTACAGAGAATTTCTTATTGGCCTTAAAGAGATTCATTGCAAGACGAGGTCTTTGTAGGGTCATTTACTCTGACAATGCTAGAACATTCAAAAGGGCTGACAAGGATTTAAAGGAGTTATGGCAAAACATCTTAGGATCGACACTCACAGAGTTTTTCACTGACAAGGGAATCACGTGGAAGTTTATCGCTGAGCGAGCAGCTTGGTGGGGGGGATTCTGGGAAAGGCTTGTGAGATCTGTAAAAACATGCTTAAGAAAGGTACTGGGGAAAGCATCTTTGAGCTTTGAGGAGCTCACAACTGTTCTTACTGAAGTTGAGGCAGTGTTGAACTCCAGGCCTCTGTCCTATGTAACTAGTGATGCATTAGAACCCCAGCCACTTACCCCATCTCATTTCTTAGTTGGTAAACGCTTAACTTCCTTGCCACCAAAGATTATTCCATCACCTCACCTAAATCAGGTTCTCACTGCAAATCGCGAACAGCTAGGTAGAAGGTGGAAATACCAACAGAAACTTTTGATAGGCTTTTGCAAACGCTGGCGCAGAGATTATTTGATGGACTTAAAATCAGCCCACAGGGTGAACAGTCCTACTCCAACACTACTTAAAGTAGGAGATGTAGTTCTTTTGGGGGAGGACAATACACCCAGACAGACATGGAAAATGGGTAGAATTGTAGAGGTCTTCCCAGGCAGGGATGGTCTCATACGTTCATGCAATGTTCGTACTTCGACTGGTGGCTTGTTACGCAGGCCTATTCAGTTATTGTACCCTTTAGAAGTATCTTAAATGAAAGGTAAATCCTACACAGATGAACAGTTGTTCATCGGGTGGGAGGATGTTGTGACTTTTTTACACTTATGTTGTTCAGTATATTTGCATGATAAGTGACTGATTACAATTATATGTTAAGCATAATTTACATGATGATTATTATTATTATATTGAATATGATTGTATACAATTACAAAGGCGAAGTGAAATATATTTCAGTGTAAGACATGATTTATTTGAATAGAGGAAGTCTTTTATTTTGAAGAATGCTTAAGGATCTGTTACTGTTTAGTCACTATCTTGCTTTGTTGATTTTATTGCTTGGTTACGAGCAGTTGTTGTTGCTGTTGTTCTGTTTTTATCGGCTGAAGCCCTTTTTTTCCTCTTCAATAAATACTGAACAAAAGGGTTCAGTA
The DNA here is from genome assembly GCF_051168715.1 of Poecilia mexicana. Lineage (NCBI taxonomy): Eukaryota > Metazoa > Chordata > Actinopteri > Cyprinodontiformes > Poeciliidae > Poecilia > Poecilia mexicana. The sequence continues at coordinate 1,252,286 of NW_028263375.1, forward strand.
AAGGAAATACGAGCCTCCGTCTTGTTTGAGAAGAAGCTTTACTCCGCTACATTAAGTATTTAATATCTAGGTGCTTTATGGGAATGTGGATTTTTCAGAACAGTTTGAGAAGCAATTTTGAAGGTAAAACTAAATTTTTTTGTGTCACGTAGCGCGGGGTGCTAGTCTTGACTTGGTCTTGGGTAGGTGGTCTTGACTACAACTCTGCTACGTGGCTCCTCGGTTGCATGTCCTCTCCTGCCCACCTTCTTTCCATCCCCTTTCTGTTGGATTTCTTTCAAAATAAATGCCAATAGTGGCAAAAAAAAAAGTGAAGTTCATGCTATGTTGGAACAGGGCACAAGATGTTTCCATCCCTGAAATTATGATGCATAGAATCACATATCTAAGTCTAATCTATGTTACAGAGTAAACACAAATAAAACATGCTTTATCTGTGGCATTGTTCATTAAAATGGCACATTTCTGATGTATTCAAATTAAATATGATCGGTACACTTAATGATATTATATTAGGGATTAGGTAATGCATTCAGCAAGTACTTTTACTTTTAATACCTAAGTATTTTTAAATGCCAGTACTTTTTTACTTTTACTTAAGTACAAATGTTAATGTGGTAGTTTTACTTTTACTTGAGTACATTTTTGTCTGTGTATTTGTACTTTTACTTAAGTACATTTTTTGAGTACTTTCTTCACCACTGATTGAAGGGTCTTGCCCAAGGACACAACAACTGAGGCGGACGGAGCAGGGATCGAACTGACAGCCCAGGCATTACAGGGCAAACTCCTACCCTGTCAAGACCCTACTGGAGTGTAGTGTGGTGTATGATCAGGATGACGGAATGGGTGTCAAGGTGCCAGCATAAAATAGCTGTAGTTCACTGCCATCCTACAGGAACAGGTTTGAGCTTGAAAAGCATGCATAAATAAAAAGGTTGAGTTACGAGTATGATTTACACTCGTACATCACAAGAACATTGTTTAAGAGGAAGTTACTACCGAGTGTTTCCTGAACAGTGCAGCCTGACAGCAGAACCGTGAGCTGCAGGTGGATACTAACACAACTGAAAACAGTTCATGCATAGACTGTTATTGACGTTCCTGTGTTTACGTCATCAGACGTGTTTGTCCTTAGCAATCAAGCAACCAGAAATATACACTATTGTACTTAACATAATCCCTCTGCTTTTCAAAATAAAAGCATGACTTTGAGTATTTAATAGGAAAAAGTCCTGCTGATGCTTTTGTTTGGACAGATGAAAATTCACCCCGAATTAAATATAGATTTTTAAAAGGTGGGGTTTGTTTAGCAGTTATGAGCAGTCAATACCTTACCCAAAGGAGGTTATTTTAGCATCTTCATTTTGATGAAAGACATTTGTTTCCCAGCCAATCACAAGTCAAAGTCGGACCAAGACCAAAGCTTACTTGTACTCAGATGGATGGATGGATTAATTTTATTGTTTCAGAACATGTTGAACTCTTTAAAAGAAAACTTAAACTCTTGATAATTTAATCTTAAAACATTGATATCCTGTAAAATTTAAGCAACAACAAACTAATTTGTTTGAGGAAAAAATGTGAAAACTAATAACCTGCACACAGTTAGGTATGTGGTTTGTTCAACAACATTTTGGTGAATTTGGTCGTTCTTCTTTGAAATTTTCCATTTTGCAAATGTTCCTCAAATCTCTTAAATTGTTGACACCCTGATGAGTCTCGTTTGATAAATTAAAAGTACCTTTTTAAAGTAACAACCTATAAGCAGGTATTAAACATACTTTTCACTAAACCCACATTTCTGGTTTTTTGAATTGTTTGTTTTGCTTATCTGATGCAATACTCAAACTTTAATGTACTGCTTTCATTAGCTGTTAGAAAAATCATCATGAGAAAAATAAAGGTATTAAAATTCCTCTTTCTTTATGTAATCAATCTATATGACGTATTTCACCTGGTGGCGTTACAGAAATACATGGTTTTTATTATTATTATTAATATTCTAATTTATTAGATGTAGCTGTATCTAAGGGATGTTAATGAAAGAATTCCTGAAGATCTTAGTGGGACGGCTGAACTTCATCAGATTCTCTACCTGAGGGAAAGTGAACAAGAGGACAGAAAACTGAAACTCAACCAAAAGGTGGTTAAGCAAAGTTTCAGTGGGGTTCATATGAAATAGAACAAATGTCACATTGTATTGGTTTTACACCCAAAATCCTGGTAATTTAACAACTATTTGTCTCTAACCTGTTTACGTGACATTGCATTTATTTTGAAGTGTCTCGACGGACGTTGACGTGAATACCTCGAGCTTTGTTAGCACGAGTCTCCTTGGTGCCGCTGAGAAACGGTTTGCTTCAGACTTTCACCTCCATCACTTCCTCCTGGGCAGCAATGTGCTGCCGGGGGGCGAGCTGCGAGGAGCCGGCCGCTCAGGTGCGATGCTGCAGCGGGCAGTGAGGAGCGCTTGGCCGGCTCAGACCAGGAGGGGACCTACGGTACCTGCAGCACGAGAGCAACAATGGTCACGGCGTCTAAACTTTCCCACGCATCTCCAGCTGGAGTAACGGATGGCTGATCGAACTTCTCCCTGGCTGATGGGATCTTAGCAACGGACAGTTTGTTTCTTTTGTTTTCTTCCAGCACCTTTGTCCCGGTACCTATATCTGTCCCGGGCGGAAATCTGGTGCACTGTCCCGCTGCGGCTCGTAGACTGCCTCTTTAAATATCACAGCCAAACAGCGGAGGTTAACATGGGGGCAAAACAGAGCAGCCCCTCGCCCAACTCTGCCGCTAACGGACGAACCAGAGCCTACTCCGGCTCGGACCTTCCGTCCTCTACTTCCAGCAGCGGCAGCGGCAGCGGCGGCAGGACCGCCGCAGCGGGGGCAAGGGGGCGGCACCGCGCACACGGCGTGTCCAGAGCCACTGGAGCCGCGTCCAGCTCCGGTCACCCACACGGAGCCAGGCCCAGGTCCGCGGGGGGCTCCGGGAGTCCTTTCGCCAGAGCCCAGTCCGGCATCAACATACCGAGCAGTGGCGGCGTCTACAGCTCACCGGAGTCCGGTGGCAGCAGCCCGGAGGAAGCAGCGGACAGGGACCGAAGAGGGAACGATGGTCATCGGCTGGTGATAGGATCATTACCCGCTCACCTGTCGCCTCACCTGTTCGGAGGTAAGTGGTGTGCTCTGTTGACGGCTCAGTGACCTGCGGTGACTCTGTTTACAGGCCGAGCGGTTCGTTCAGGTGTACTTTAATTTACATGTCCACATAGGAAGAAACCCAACAAGTGTCCCGCAGATCATTTTACACAGCGAGGCTTGTCCAGGTTCTTTTCCGAGTTCCAAGTTCCGTTTGGTTCTGTGTTTGAAAAATTAAGACTAAAGTTCTGCCCAAACAATCAAAAGCCTTTCTTTACCTGACCTGCAAACTGAAGCCACCTTTAAATCAGATTCTGCTGCCTTTAGAAATGTGTGTTTAAAGTTTTTCTTCTATGTTTTAATCTGTAGAATAAAAAAGAAAAGCTAATGTTAAAGCTTTTTCTAGACCATTACAGTTTAAAGGCTTCTATTCTGTTTATATTCCAAAATAATGACCTTAAGCCCGTCAGAATGACAAATAATGATCTAGAGGGACTTCAGAAAATACCCCAGTCTGTAATTGTAGAAACGCAACAACTTTACAAGTTCTGTACAGCTGGAAACCATGTAATATCATATTCTAAGTATTTTTTTTGTCTATAAGTGAACCTATGAGCAGTGAAGGCTCTTCCAACAGGCAGGATGTGTTGGAGGATTACAACAGTGATATCAGTGAAACTTCATAAATGTTTTCCAAAAGAACCAAACACCCCAGAACATTCACTCAAACCTAGAAAAAAAGAGATGAGAAACTTTCACATTATCAAAACATTTAATACTCATAACACTTGTCTGTGTGACCAGGATGGGTCGCCAGTGTTTGGCTGTGAGCAGGAGGACACAGCGCTGTGATAAACTGTTTAGTTCAAGTTTTATCTGTCTCCTATAAGATCTGAAAATCAGCCTCTGCCTCCTCTTTCTCTGCTGTGAGAGAGAGCTGACTGACAGACCTGCCCACCATGTCACATAGCATGTGTGTGCTTGTTAAAGGTTACCCCCTCTGTTGCGTACTGAGGATCTTTGTCACTATATTTAGTAACTTTTCAGACCAAACAAAATCAGAATTGGCTGATTGGTCAGAAAACCACAGTTGGTCACCTCTAATGGTTGCAACTCTAACTGTTGTCCTGTCAGTGCTTGGAGTTGATCCATTCCTCCACCTGACCACAGATTGTCATTGTGGTCCAGATCTGGGGAGTTTACTGCCACAGGTCCATAACATTCTGATTCTTGAGCCCCAGCATGCATCATGCTGAACAACCCACACATTATCACCTGGATTATGTAGAGGGCCACACATGTGGCTGCTTCACAGTTGGGGCCACACAGGAGCCATGGCAGCTGTCGCCTTCACTGCTTCTGGTGTGTACATAGTCTTCTTAGATTCAAGCTCTGTCCTTTGTCCATCAGGAAAACATTTTCCCAGATATTCAGACCACAGGAAAGACGATCCTCCTTTCAATCTTGAGCAAGCTCTGCACTGGTGGCACCACATTTCTGTAGTGCTAAGGATACATCTTGTTCATGATCAAAAAAAAGCTTATTTGAGCTGAAATATTTTGAGTAACTGTTCCCTGCATGTGAGAAAAGATCTGGAGATGATTTATAATGATGTCTGTTAATAATCAAAGTTGACTCTAAATCTGTTTTAGCTTTGATTTAGAGAAACTCAGTGTTTCAGTAGTTTTGTATTTTTCTGGAAGTTTGTTCCAAAATAGTTGAGCATAAAAACTGAATGCTAACTTCTCCATGTTTGGGATGCAGAGGAAGGTTGAAGCGACAGCAGTAGATCTTTGATGTATTGTGGCCCTAAACCGTTCAGTGATTTATAAACTAACAGAAGTTCTTTTAAAGTCTGTTCTCTGTGGACGGACTTCAGAACTGGGGCGAGAAATTTCTTCCAATAATATTGCGAGCAAAAACTAAATTGAAAAAATTTAAGTGTGAAAAAAATGCATTTCAAAAGTTAAACCTTTGAGAAACTTCTCATTTAAAAAATATATTCTGAGAGTAATTTATAACGTATATCTGAACATGTAATGTAGTTTTCTGCACTTTGAGATTTAATTTTCTTTCAAATTATTTTTTTCAGATTTAACTTTTTTTTCTCTTTTTAATGTGAAAGAATGAATTTATTTTTTTTTTTTATTTTTTTTTTTTACAAATTTCATTCTATTCACATTCTTCTGTCCCACACTCCTGGCAGTGTGTGGGACATTGACTGGTATGATGTGAAATATACATTGCAGGAAGTTGTAAGTTTATTGCAGAGTGATGATCTGACAACCTGTAGTTTAGTACCACTACAGAGAAGACTTGATTATCTATTTGTAAACCAACTTGCTCCAGTGTTTTATAACAGTCTGTAGTTTTATCCTTTCCACGTTCAGATGATGGATTGATCAGAGCTCTGGGAGATGTTCAAAGTTTTAGAACTTAACTTCTCCACAACTTTGTCCCTGTGGTGTTCTAGATCTCCAGAAACAGAACAGCCGTCTGAAGGAAGTTAAATGACTGGATATTCTGTTAGGACATCAGAGTACAAGGGCCCTGAGAATAAAATCGTGTTTTGTTTGTCTACATAAAAAACAAAAAATAAGGCCATGAACTATTTTCCTTCCACCTCACAGCTGTAGGCTTCGTGTTGGTCTTTTTTCACCCGGTAAAGGATATTAAAGTTTGTGGCTGTAACAGGACCAAATGTGAAAGGTTGCAAGTTTTGCTGTCAGTGAGAATCAGATGAAGCACCAACTTCAGTTCTGTTTTAATGTTTCAGCATTTATTTTTGCATGTAAAAAAACAAATGGAAAAAATTAATTCTGTGGTGGTTTTATTGATTCGGTGAGCCTTACTTTCAGTCATAGTTTAAGTGGACCTTAAACTCAGGCTTCAGGTGTGTGTGTGTGTGTGTGTGTGTGTGTGTGTGGGTGTGTGACCTTTGATATGAGCACCTACAGACAGCACGTTAGAATTTCCTGCACATTTAAATGGGCATGCATTCAATCAGAGGTTTCTCAGCACCATGTCACATCAAGGCAAAGTTGGTTTTATTCTTTTTAGTATCTCTTTCCATCTTTTGGTTTTTGCCTGGCCGTAGCAAACCCAGCAGGTTGGTCAGATGGACATGACTCAGCAGCTGAGAGCTCAATAATTAACATAACCTGCTAAGTTTTGGTCTTCAGTAAAAGGTTTTATGACTAAATCAGTGATGTACACTCATGCAGTTAAACATGTTTGCAGATTTCTCTCTTTCTATCCAGTAAGAATAAAGGATCTTAATTAAAAACCACTCAAGGTGCACCTGATGAACAGTTTTCAAAATGTGTTCTAATAAAAATGGCTATAAAGACATCTACCCCTGAGTATACAGATATTATGATATGATTACCTTTTCCCCTGACATAATGAATAACATATTGCATTATGTCATCATTTGTTTCAATAAACAGGCCAAAAAAAAACAAACATTGTGCAAATAGGCTAGCTTTGCTGCATTCAGAGGAATTCAGGTAAGCAGCATTTGATCACCGTGTGACTCAAAAGCAGAATATTTGGGCATTTGTTGATTGTTCAGCTGTGTGTGTTGGCACAATCCCAAGAAGGAAAGAAATCAGCAATGACCTTACACAAGCAATTGTTGCTTCTCCTCAACCTCGAGGATTTAAGGCCATTTCCAAACAAATGAGGTTATTCACAAGCCAAAAGCGTTTAGGACAGCTGCAAAGAGTCCAAGGAGTGAAGACTCTCTACAAATTCAGGCAAGGGATCCAACTGTTCAAGGTTCAGAGAACTTTAAGAGAACCCAAGGAGTCCTTTTCAGACTCTACAGCCCCAGGCTCAGTGTACACAACATATCAGCAAGAGGATAGTAATGTCTTGATCTGTTTTAGTCAGACAAAAACTACAAACAATTGACAAGAGGCTCTAAGTTGGACATGTTTAGAAACTTAACGTGAATTGTGTCCATATGCAAAACGAAAACGTTTGGAAACAGTCACATCAGTTACATCATATTGTGCTTACCCGATTTTCACTCGCACAGCATAACAACAATGGTGGATCTGTTTGCACTGCTGCACCACTTCAGATTATTAAGGTTATTATCATTCTATTGTTAAAGCAAAATTTGCTCATTGTGGAATATTGACCAAATTAATATTGCATAATATTAATTTGTAGCCTGTGTCTTTGTGCACAAAGACAAAGACACAGGCTACGTTCACACAGCAGACATGACCAAAAAATTTATTTTTGACCATTTCTTTTGCTAAAATTCTCAATCTGAATTGAGCATTAGCACCTGTTTGAACATAGACACATGTGTAACCTCAGAAGGGTTACAAAAACACAACTCCAGATATGAATGTTCACAAAGTTTCACCGCCCCCTACAGGCCTGGCATATGCAGTGCTATTTGTGTTTCTTCTGCCCACAGAGAAGTTTCATTCCACAGTTGTGTGAATGGGACTTGATCACAAAAACAGGGTAGCAGTTGGAGTTTTTGTATTTTGTTTGTGATGTGCCCCAGCTAGCCCGCTTAGCATGGCCATGTTTTGGCCATGAGTAAGCAATAAGTGGAACATGACCAAAACTCAGAGTTATCAGCAAAGATCAGTCTGTAGGCATTTTTCAGTTTCCACAGTAAATGTTGGAGTTTAGAAAGAAAACTGCAGATGCTGCTGTGTGTTTTTTACTGTCTGTAGAATGAGAACATGTTCTTGTTTTGAGTTGAAATAAAGAATACAGTGTGCCCAATTACTGAGGAAATAAACACCGTTCTAAGAATCTTGAGCTTTCATTCACTTCTATGAACACAGGTGGCTTTCTGAACTGTAATCTCTCAGTGCACCTTGGTTTATATGTACCTGGTCAGTTACATATAAATCCTGGCTGATTCCAGACCAAAACATAGTGCTCATCACAAAGAGCTGATCACCAATTAGAAGGTTTGATCACTTTGATATGGATAAAGGTTTTTTCTTTTGATTATTGAGAAGGATGACTTTTTGTTTTTTTTAGCTATTTTTGAATAAAAATACTATCAATATTGTTGTTCTACCCTTTCTGTGATGTATTTTTTTCCATTGTTTTGCTAGAGAGGTACCAGTCCTATTTCTTGTTTTGAATAATTTTTTCTGGTAGAAGGGACCATCTCTCCCCTCTCTAGACCGGACCAGTTATTAAAAACCCATGAGGAGGCAAAACAGTGCTGATTGGTATATGTATGTTTTTAAAGTTAACTTTATTCTATTAAGTTTCTTGGTGCCATCATTGTCCATGTGCAACAACAGAGTGGGGAATCAACAGTGTCCTGCTTGGGAAAAGCCCCACAGGTCAGTGTGAGGCCTGTTGGGAATGATGAGCTATGGTGGAGTCAGTATTAGTTAGCTGCAATCTGTCCTGATGAGATAAGCTTGTGGCTGCTTAACCTGACTTCCTAGTATCTCCTGCTAAGGGCCTTTAGCTGGACACCAAAGGCTCATTTCTTACGTATTTGTTTCCAGTTTGCTCCTTAAATTGAAAGTTACAAAATTGCACCTTTTCTCCTCCAAGTGTGGCACCCAGCCATCTGGAAAGGCTCAATAGAGACAACTTCCATGTTTGAGCTGTTGGAATTTATGTTTTTGAATGAGATCCTCTTCTGCAATGCTGTCAGAATGTTTATCCAATCAGCTGTGGTGATTTGTCTTAAGAGTAATCAAAAGTTTCTACATGTTCAAGTAGAACTGCCTAAATCGGTTTGCATGACAAAAAACACGTCATTTTGATCTCACCTCTTCCACCTCTTCTTACTGCAGCCTTTCTGCCTAACTTTTCACTCCCATCTGCATGCAAAATTATTGTATAATTGGTCAGAATTTCATGGTTGTTTAAACCAGCTCCGACTATTCAACTTCCAGTTGATAGTTTTGAGGTGCAATTGTCCAAAGCCATAAGGAAGTGTAATTGTTGGACAACAACACTGAACAGCCCTCTCGGTTCTGGTAGGACGTAGTGGAACTTGTGGACCGTGACGGGGTGTGTTTAAAAACGAGTGTCCTGCAATTACGGTTGGACTTCGGTCTGACCATGCTGGGCCTTCTGCAACATTCACACAAATAAAGAGGTCACATGATCTCATGCAGTCACATGACTGGTTTTAGTTTTTCCACTCGTTTTGCTGTTCACCTTTAGGTATTCCAGAAACTGAAGGTGGGACTCACGGCCTTATCTGGGAGACAGCGAGGTGATTAGAAGGCTTGCCTCTTTTTGCAGCTTAAATGAGGTGCATAGTGCCAGAACTACTTCACTAGTGAAGATTTAAATCAGTACGAGACATCAGCAAATATAAAGAAGTGGTTATTATTATGAGGAACTTAAAGCACAGGAATAGTACAGTTGAAAATTCCAGTGTTTCAGGAGACTTTTATACTGGAAAACTAGATTGTTAGTCAGGATCTTTTTTAAGGCTTTATTGGCTCTAGCAGCCTTTATTTGATAGTGAATTGACAGGAAAGTGGGTAATGAAAGAAGGTGAAGACATGCGACAAGTCACCAGGCCGGGAATCGAACCTGTGATGTCTGCGTCGAGGACTAAGGCCTCCATATGTGGGTTGTGCTTTAACCCTGCGCTACCACAGCACCTCCAGTCAGAATCTTTTTAATACTGACTTCAGTTGATGAGAATAAAAAATACTAAAGTTGGTGGAATTACTTTGATATATTTTGTTCTTACTGTATTCCAGGGGTTAAGAGTTTGTCTTGTAACTGATTTTATGCTGTCCCTCTCTTAATAACTTGCGTCACTAAATGAGAAGACAAACTTGTTGTCATCATCGTTTTAAATCGGGGCTTAACAGTGATAAAGGTCATGTTTTGGGTCTGCTTTTTGGAATCTTTTTTTCCATTAACCAAGAGGTGTATTTTAGTCTCCCAGTGCTGTGTTTGTGTATGATGCTAATATTTACTGAGAGGAGACAAAGAGCCTGACGCAGGTAGACGTCTGGGCCACGTTGGGTAGACACGCCTTGTTCATGCGGCTGAGAGCACATTTATTCAAACCCTCCCCTCGATTCCTTTTTTACACTCGACTTCCTCTTTCACACCTCCCCCTGAAGTACAGGTGCCAGTAATATCAATGTGAATGATTGTCTGCTCTAATATCAGCATGGTAACCCTCAGCTGTACTAAGGTACAGTTTTAGAAAGGTAATACCAGTTATTTTGGACTGACTTTCTGTGCAGTTTCCTTCTCAGATCTCCTCTCACTGTCAGATTGTTGGAAAGGTAAATAAATTCACAGCTTGTCAGACATTCGGCTTCTGTTTCAGCTGATTTAAGCAGTTTTAACCAATCAAAGTTAAAATGTTATCAGACTGATATATTTCTGAATGTTAACAATAACGGGGTTAAAGTACAGAGGAGTTCAACAGGCAGAGCAAAGAAATAAATGCAGGGACCGTATGTTGTTAAAACGAGAAACCTGGTCATTTTAAGGAAATATAAGACTCACTATAAATGGATTACTTTTCATTTAAACCAAAATGTGTTCTTGTTTAAATGAGAAAAATCGTAACATTGAAACAACACTACCTCTTGGGATGCTTGAGTGTCATTCAAAAATAACAGAGTTGAAATACATAACAATGCTGCTTGACATGCTATTGGTTGGCGTTTTGTAAAAGAGCCAATCCTGGAACTGGCACTGATTGGCTGTAGTTGGTTTGGAAATGAGCGGTAGTGTCAACAGTTTCCGCTAAATATGCATATTAAGGAATATTTGATATTTGAACTGTTGAATTAGGCAGTTTTAAGCATTTCTAGAGGTGGTCTCAAGTATTCGCAGATTACAACTATTCACATGTGGGTGTGATTTATTGCTGTACTTACCTTTCCAAAAAGTTCAGTAAAAGGACATATTTATACTGCAGGGAAGGAAATTATCACCCATACTCGGAGCGAGACCAATTTCGTTGTGTGTTTTTTGCTTCTTTTTTTTTTTACTTTGGTGTAAAATTTTAAAAAGTATCAATTGAAAGGTGAGACTTCTGTTTCTAATAAAAAATTTTTAAAAAGTAGTGATATTCACTGAGTCTTGATTTTAAAGCTGTTTAATAAGGCTTATATTAAACAGCTGTTTTAAACAGTTTAAATAAATTCCTTTCTGTATTAAACAGAAAGGAAGAAAGGATAGTGTCCTCCACCCTTTTGTGAGTCGGGCTCTTCCAAACTGCAGGCCGACTGCAGAGAAACGAGGTGATTTAATTGGCCGGGGATGATGACCTGCTCCTTGCTCCAGCTACTTTTCACTCAGAGATTCTGCCTAGCCTTGTGGAAAACTAAAGTTCATACAGAAAGGATTGGGAGCCGTTCAGCTCCTCCTGATGTCTGTGCTGCCTTGCAGTGTGGATGATCAGTGAACTGATCAATGCAATAGTAATTCATAAATCCCATTTAATAGCATGAAGTGGAAGATGTGCTGATTCAGGAGCTGCAGCAGAGCTGTGTAAAGGACTGTGGGTAATAAACATGGAGCCCTGGGATGCTCTCCAAGCTGCAGATTAAATGCTGAGCGGTCATAAACAGGGGGAAGTCTGGGTAATAGTGTGAAGTTTGTAAGCACTGAAGGAGGAAAACAGTCATTTTTGTCAGCTGGGAGTTTTTCCATGCTCAGTTAGTCTTGTCATGCTTTAAAACAAAAATGCTCCAGTCCCATGATCCCGCTTACTCACTTCATTCACGTATTCCACAGATAACTGTTTGACAGTCATATTTGACCTATTGACCTATCCATGCCAAGATCTTAAGTCTGCATTGTAGGCGTTTGCAGCTGAGTCGTGAGGCGGCCCAGATGGTTGTCCTCTCCAGTTCTGACTGGAGATCCTGTAATGCGATTGGTCAGTTCTCAGGTTTAAAACGGAACAACTTCCCCTCCAGGTCGAGATCAGCCTCTTCCTCAGGATAAGAAGTACTGTTATCTTGCTGTCATTTCTATAACCTATGTTGGCTGCCCTGGTCCCTTATGGTGAAAATGGAACTAAGCCAAAAGTTGTTTATTTTGGATGCCTTGAATTTCTTCCATAAATGATATGAACCGATTCGGTGACAAAGAGCAACCTTGGCAGACTCCAACTCTCACCGGAAACAAGCCAGACTTACTGCTGGCATTGCAACCCAAGCTCTGACAGTGGTTATACAAGGACCTAACAGTCCTAGAATCTTCTAGGACCCCGCAGTAGATGACAAGGTAAATATAATAAGTTAACAATTTGAGTCTGTTTTGGACCAAAGGAGTACCAAACCAGGATTAAATATTAATTTTTGACTGACAATCAGGAGAATAAAGACTTGTATAAAAAACTAGAAGAGTTCAGAAATTCTGGTTCTTAACATAATGTCTGCGTAAAGAATCCATTGCCTGTTAGAATCTCAGTCACTGAGTTCTTGGGTAACTAGACTTCTTCTCCTTACTTGATGTTGTCTCTGGTTTCATCCGAAAGACTTCTTCAGTTTTGGAACATGGGTTGGAACCACCATGCTTAAAAAGTGTAGCTGCTCTCCTTGGAAGTACACTGAGTTTCAGGAAGAGTCTGACTTTGCTTTGGGATACAAGAAAAGAAACAATGCATGCCATTGGTCTATAAAAATTCCTTCTGACAGTTTCACATTTTGCAGCCTTTTCATCAATAGACTGTCTGCTCTCTTGAGAGAACAAAGAGCTGCTAGATCAGGAATAAAGTCACACATTATTAAATTCTTCCAGACTTTCATGCAGAAACACTCTCTGTTTGGCTTTTCGATTGCTGCTTTGTGACATTTTGGATAATGCCTCCACACAGATTGACCTAAGAAGCTTTGTTTATGCAGAGCTAGTCTGGAGCCTTCAGTTTGTTCACTTTAAGCCCCATGCTTGCAGAAAGCAGAACCTTTTTATTATTTCTTCTATTTTTTCTTTTGTCCTCTTGTGTTGTGAAGTTGCATACTTTAGCAACCAAATTAATTCACTACAATGTATGTAGTTATCAGTTTAGTTGAATATGATTCTGAATGTAAACAAGCACACATTATTATATTAGTCTTCTGTTTGGTGTGGTGGTCAGTCATCATGATTAGCTTTATTCTGACTGAATGTTAAGCTGATTGCTGATGGACTGGGATTGTTGTTGCTTAGTGTCAGTGCAACACTTAGACCTACCCAACACTGGCTCTGGTCCATCATCTAACCCTCTCCATATCTGTTTATGGTTTATGTTTATGGTTTGTTTTCCATAAAAAGTAAACAAACAACCAAAACAACATTAATTAAAATGTATTATGAATTTTTTTGTAGCCAAAATTGTGTTTCAAATAATATTAATCATTCAGCTTAGACAGGGAAAAAAGGCAAAAGTGCCAGATAGGACTTTTGTAAAAAGAAAAAATTAAATGAATGAATCAATAAATAGAAAGTGCAAACTAACTAACTCATACTTTATGTCAAATGCTCGCAACATTTTTCAACATCTTGACTTCATTTTAATGATCTTGATGACTAAAAGCAAAACTGACAAGTCAGAGAATTGTCAAAAAGAAGGAATCCCCAAGACTTAATAAAACCATTGTATTATTAGCTCTTCAGCTCAATTCACTGCACTATTTTATGTTGAAGAGTAGCAATGGGATAAAATTTAAAATCGCCCCAGGTTAAAGAATTATAGGAACGTCATTAATGACCATATTCCAACCTGAATGTGAGTTTCTCAAGGACAAGTCCACTAGTTCCAGCTGCAGGTATGACCAGCAATAGACATGCATGGAGACGCGTGGCAGATCTGTTTTCCTCCAGAGACTGTCCCATTCAGTCGACTGGATGAGTCATCCCAGCCTGGCAGGGGGGCACAGCTCTGTGATCAGGAAGCCTGGAGGAGAAGTGGTGCAGGGCTGCAGTTCAACCTCAGCAAGCTTTCAAATAAACACCTACCATGTTCAGAACATTCCTGATTGTTAGCAGATGGCTGGGAAATCTTGTTAGACACTGCTGTGCATATCTGTGCTTGTTGTGATTTACTTAAATAGGTCGGACAATCAGCAGAGAGCCTGCTGCTGGTAGCCCTAATCTATTCAGTCCATCAGTAACTCAGTAGGACGGCTGATTTTTTTTCTTTTATTTATTTATTTTTTGTAAGCCCTGCACACAATGCACACGAATTTCTGTCTGATTTGCGACACTCTGAAGGTAAAGAGCATATTTAAAATGCTGAGTGAAATCCAGGGTTGGTTCCATCCAGAATGCATCCCTGGAACAGGAGACTTCTTAAATGTGAATCTCCCTGAACCTTTTATTTCTTCTTTATAGTTCATATGTTCCTGTGCAAGCACATACTCCCTCTAAAATTTCATGTACAACATGTGAGCAGTGCAGTGGTTTTGACGCCAGCATCTAACTTGGGTGCCATTATTTTAAGCTTGTTTAAACTGAATCATTTTAAAGCTGCTGTCAGTGTTTCTTACTTTGCTCTGTGTGTTGGCATGTTCAAAAACGCATTACTAGAATAAAAACAATATCCACTGGACGAGGTCCAGTGGATATTGAGCAATGTTTTCTCTCCGTTTCTTTGAAGTATGTATGTTGCTTTTGATGCATTCCTGTTCTATACAGTGCGTGTATATCGGAATCAGGGATGAGGAATTTACTCTTCATCTTGGTCATGACAGGCTTTTTTCTTTTAAGAACAAAAATGTGTAATTAATTATCAATTTCATGTCTGTGAAAGAAATTCAATGCTCCAGAACAGCTCTCAAGTGGTCAGATTATTAGCTAAGTTAACAAGGAAGTAAGCAGTGCCGTCAGTTCAAGCCTTCAGTATGCCGAGGTGAGTTAACTGTTCATCAATGCAGAGACATGGCACTCCATGTTAAATGAGGTCAGGTGACATTGTCATTATCACATTAGCATGCTAATTTCTACTAATTACATAGATTTTAAGGTGTTAAATTTTAATGCAATTAGTCACTTATTTTTATTCACATGTTTCTGGTACGCCTGTAAATCTGACACACAACTACATTCACAAACGGCATTGGACGGCAAAGCTGCTTCTCTTGTCCTACTAAAGGTTCATTTTTGCTTCAATAGTCAGAAAAGACTACTGTTGTGTTCAAGTTGGGCTAAGAGTAGTTAGCCTATCATTGAAGCTATTCAAACCTAAAGTAGCACCTCAATGCTAAACATGTAGCAGCAGCACAGACATCCATAATGCTTACGTCAGCATCTACAGTCCACATTTCTAAAGAAGTTCCATGAATGGTCAGGAATTCATGAAACACTGGAAAGCTCAATGGATATTGTGGAACTTTGAACCAAACAGTAAATATCTTCATTGTTGAGTTCAAATGTCCATTTATTCAGCAAAAAACTTTTTGAAATGAAAATGTTGCTTGTCTTGTCAATTTTTTTTTTATTACAATGTGATTAATTACAGACCCTGCGATTAACTCATTTAAACATTTTGAATCAAGTCCCACCATTAACGGCTGGTAAATGGCTTGTACTTGTACAGCGCTTTATGAAGTCCAGAGGACCCCACACTACAGTCACACTACAGTCAGTCATTCACTTATTCTCATAAACATGAATGGTGCAAGCTACTGGTGTAAGCTTCTGGGCAGAAGTCACATCTGCCCTGGGCAATCTGTCAGGTCCTCACTTCACCTTTGGCAAGTGAAGCGTCTTACCAAAGGACAAAGTGACAGAGGTGGATGGAATGAGAATCGAACCAGCAACCCACTGATTGTGCTACAAATTCCTACCATCATCATCACCATGATTGAATTTTGTCAACAGACCACCATCTAGTCGATTGACAGAATGTTTTTTTGTTGGTTTGTAGAACTGTCAATGAAAAGGGAAAAAATTCCAGTTATAGTTATAAACCAAAAAGTTGTCTTGTGTCATTGCCAAGTGATTAGAGTTGCCGTTGTGTAAATGCTCTTCAGTGGTGCATAACTGTAAGTGTTAAAACTGTGGCACTAATGCTGCAGAATTTTTCAAAATGGCCAAAACAATCTGTGGTCGAGTCGTCTAGCTTAGCCACTGATCAAAAGATTAAACACTTCAGGGTCAAATGTGTGATTTCTGGTTTTTCACCGCCAGAAGAGCAACAGAAATGTCTGTTAGGTTTTGGTTGAATTTTACATGTTTCCTTTAGATGTAGCTGATGCAGGTAATAGCTTCATAAATGATAGATGAGTCTCTCCTCCTTTATTGCTCTTCCCTTCTATTAATAATAGAAATTCATAGTTTCCTGAGATCTGCTGTGCTTGATGACTGATTAGAGCTGTTGCTGTACGAACACTGACTGGCAGCTCTTATTATGTTGATGTTGATTTTATTTGTAGGGTATTTATTAGAGATGTGCCAAACCCGGTTTTTTGCTGCCAATTCCGATTCCTATCACCCAATGAGGGCCGATCACCGATACCGATCACATAATTATTATTTTTTTAAGCACTACAGTTACATTATGTGGAAAAAGGAACCATGAATTCACTTTAATTTCGATATAAAACTGTATAAAACAAATTGTACTGCTATCGATAATACTATCTTTAACAGACTGAAAACATATGAAGTCTCTGAAGAGGCTAAATAATGCAAAGAGTCAAAATAAAACCTCTCAACATTGCCAAAAAATTCAAGTATAAAACTTAACATTCAAAGGCAAATACAGGATCCATTACAATAAACAATCCTGAGTTACTGAATGAAAACTTCCTGTTAGCATGGTGGCTAGCTGATTACTGCTAGTTCTGAGTGGCTGTTTCTGACTGAGCGGAGTAATTATGCAGAACAGGGAGGAGATCGATTATTTTTTCAGAGATTATCTGTCTCAGGTTAGGACAGTGAAAGTTTTAATACGTTTGTAAAAATATTTTTTTAAGTTAGATGCTGCAGCTTCAAACAGAGGTTCGGTGTGAGAGTTCATACCGTCTGTGAAATATTACTACCTGTAGCGCAGCAGCGGTTCAACAGCGAGAGCAGAACCAGCGTCTTACATCGCAGCTCGAAGACTTAAATAATTTTGCGGGTTATTTGTTTAGCTTTCTGACCGTCAGGGTGAGTGTTTGCAGCTGTGCGCTGCTTTACCTGCTATCTGATCCTCCATATGTCTTTTTTTACTGCAGTGAGCCTCGATGTAGTCAAACTACGTCAAGTACGGCATTGTTTTTATGCCATATTAGATTCGTGGTGTTGATGCATTTTGATGTGCTTCACCCCACGTGCTTCAATTTTCCGCCGCAACACGCAAACTTCCCCAGTCACTCAGTGCATCATAGTTCCACATCGCTTAGGATTTGTTGTTACGCGTTTGCGCAGTGTGAAGGAAAGAGGAGACCAGCTGCACAGGCAGGCTGCGAAATGAGAAGCAGGTGGTGATCGGTTTGTGTGATCGGCAACAAGAGACCGTGATCGGCGATCACCGATCATACACTTTTTCATGGAAATCGGCCGATTATGATCGGTGGCCGATCGATCGGCACACCTCTAGTATTTATGTTACATTGTATGTAATGATTTGAAAGCTTTTCCCTTTCCCATTCGCAATTATTGTTTACATTTCTCAGCAATATGTGGAATAGCAACTTTAGACCTATTTTGATAGACCTAGTTTTCCATAAAACATTTTTATGGTTGAAGATCTCATTATAGTTCAGAGTCCAGATTGAAAAGACAAAAGGGTGAGGGTGTTCACATGTGCCTTTAGCATTAAAACTCTTTTTTTTTCTTATTTACCATTACATAAAGTCATGAGACAAACTGAGGTGTGAAAACTAGAAAGGCAATGTAAAAACACCTAATTCAAGTCCACATGAACTGTCACATTTACCAGTTTACTTCTAATTCTGTTTACTTCTTTATTGTCAGGGTTCAAGTGTCCAGTGTGCTCCAAGTATTTGTCCTCAGATGAGATGGATCTTCACCTGGTTTTGTGTTTAACCAAACCACGCGTCACGTATAACGGTAAGAATGAGGCCTCCTTTTTAACTAGAGTTAAACTACTGACTACTGGCATGCTGCGCTTCTATCCAGTGCTAATAGAGATGTGACTTTCTTCTACAGTATGCTTTACCAACATCCCCCAGAATGCTGTGCGGTTCTCGACCAGCGTTAAATGAATATTTTTTATATTGTATATTGAACATTCTCATTTATCATCTATTAATATTTATGATGTGTCTATTGTGATGTATATTGTTATGTATTTATTGTCCAGCCCTACATTAGGCTTATCAGAGAAGTATCTGAACTTATCTAAGCATTAACGAGCCGCACAACACCGGCTTTCTGAACTCAGGTCTGAAGATTATTGACCCGTAACATAGTAACATGTTTTATTGTTTAAGTGGGATGTTTCCGCTAAATAAGAAGCTCATTGTGGAGGAAACACGCTGTGGTCAAGGTTGGATCTTTAGTAAAGGTTCCAGGTTCAGGAGATTACTCCATGACTTTAAATGGCAAACGCTGATAAGATGATAGGTGAAGTTCATTGTTAACATGTGACTGTTTTTGATATGTGCGTCTCCCTGGCACCCATTTTTTTTCTTCTCTCTCTCCTTTCACTTCCTCACAGACACACACACCGTCTCTCATTTCTCTGTCATGCACACTTCTGACATGTCTTTCTATCTTCACATGTACTTTACATTGACCCTCATTTCTATACCCTAACCCTGACCTTTACGCTGCAGCTAACCATTACAAGGACACGCCTCAGACCCTTAGTCCTAAACCCAACCCTTAACCAGAAAACATCACTTCTCATAGTGCCCGGGTTTTGGGCAATAACATCTGTACATCTTTGACAGTCTGGTGGGAATATCTCAGAACAAACGGATCTTCAATTCTCAATATTTTCTTATTTAAAAAGAAAGATTTGAATTATTTCTTTGCATATTTAAAATAAATTTCCAATATTATATAAAAAGGCCTTAGTGTTTAAATGAAAAACCTGCAGAACCTGCCAATTTTTTTATAATTAATTGTCAGTTTAATCGATAGCATAATCAACTACAAAATAATCATTAGGTGCAGCTCTGTTTCTGAATATCTTTAACAAACTGTTAGATTTGCTTATAAATATTTCCTTGTTTTTCTCCATTGAGGTTAATTCAACTGCATAAAATAAATTTGAATAACTATCAGTGAGACTGATCAGATGCTGTTTTTTTTTGTTTTTTTTCTGGCTGATTTGACATCCTCTGTAGTGGCTGATGATTCACTACATTCGGTTACATCAGTTCAACATCAAGCTACATCAAGCATATAGCTGAAATACTCTTGTATTTCAAACCAGAAGAGTTGTTTTACTGAAACAAGAGGAAAAAAAACATTTAATGAAGGCAGACGAGCACAATGTATGAGCTAATAACACCCCGCTCCCACCAACAGGTTCTAATGTTCAAAAAGTGACTAAGTCTGTGTGAAAATGAAGCGCTCCCAGCTCTTTGGTTATGTAACAGCAGGCTCCTTTTCCAGCCTGCTTCCCTGTGAAATCTTGTGTAATCTGCCTGTAATGTTTCCAAAAGCAGAGACTAATGCTGTGGTTGCCTGAGGGCAGCTTCTCCTTGTCTTTCTCACTGTTGTGTATTTAAGGACAGCAGAGTCACGGTTAATGTGCCCTGCAGGCCTTTCTCATTACTCTGCTTTCTTCCTGGGGTTTTGTTGCTTCGTCGCCTTTTGTTCAACATGAACATGAGCTTGTAAACTTGTGAAACTGTTCCTTTCTGAAACCGTAATCATTCCACATTTCCACTGTACTTCTCTTTGAGCTGAACACTTTCGGGGCCAAGTCAAGTTCCTGTTTGTAAAAAAACGGGTTTCCTGTTCAGCTGAGACAGATTCCTCTGTGTCTTCCTGTGTCAGTCATATGATAATTGTGGTGTTATTAGCTTGCTTCTGCATGGAGGAGCACGTGAGGAAAATGCCACACTTGGAGCCTCAGCAGAAGGAGAGGCAGGCTTTTATGTTGTAGGTGATGGAGCAGTGTTGAGGGGGCGGACGGCTGCTGTTCTGGTTTTTCTACCAATTCCAGTTCTTAAGTGGTCCTGGTCTTAACTGGTTCCACTTTTCCAAAACCAGAGATCCACATCAGAGCCACATTATAAACGTCTCAACGCTATAAACAACTGGTAGTGTTTGTGAACGCTTCACAGTCTTGATCAGTTGATCTCTGATCTGGGCGTTAAACCCAGCTTTTAGAGCAAAGGTTATTAAAAAATTAACAGTGCTAATCTGAGTTGGAAATTACATTTATATAAATGATACATTTTATAGATTCAGGGGGAAATAATCAGTTGAACCATGCATTTTGACCTACCTACCCTCTGTTACTGTGTTTTAAATTTGGCCTATCAAAAACCAAACTAATTCCTGGATCACATGGCACCAGTTTCAAGAGTCAGAGTTTAACATAAACTCCCCATCTGTTAGCATGTCAACCTTTGAATCAACACTAATACCCATGTCACACTTTTACACATTTGCCTTTACGTCCAGTGGCTGACTTGGCGCCATAGGATAATAAGTTCTGCCATTGCCTTGCTACACATTTAACTCTGGAGCATAAACGGTTTAATCAGGCTGATATCAATTCTTTGGACATGTTAAAAATTTCTATCATACATGCTTCAGTGTTCACATATGCATACTGTAGAAGTCCACCACTGCTACTGAATCAATATAACTTTGACTCGAACTTCGCACAATACTCTGAAAACATGACCTAATGTTGTATGCTGAAAAATCTGAAATGGCAACACATTATGCCCCGATTGAAAGAAATCTAAGAACGGATAAGAAACTAAGTCAGTCCGGAAATGGTTACTAAACCATTTCTAAGGCTTTGGGACTAACCTAGTGTGGTGGTCAGTGACTGCTGCTGCACTTCTTTAGGACCTGTAATCATGACATCAGCTCTGCACCAGAAAATCCTGAACGGCAAAAACAGAAAGTGTTCAGATGGCCCGGTAAAACCCAGACTGCTGGCAGGCTGATTGAGGTGCTGTGGTATGACCTGAAACAGGCTGAAAATGATGGAAATCTTTGCAATGTGCCTGAATTAAAATAATTCTGCAAGGCTGAGTCAGCCAAAATTCCTCCACAGTGATTGAAAAGACTCATCAGTTATCACAAAGTTGTTCCTGCCAAGGATGGAACCACCTGTTACTGGGTTTAGTGGGTAATGACTTCTTCACATATGGCCAGGTTGTTTTGGATATATGGTTTTCCTCTTCATAAATAGGAAACATTTAAGTGTAACAAAAACAGAAGAAATCTGCAAAATGCTCATTTGTTTTTCACAGTGTTGTCTAATTTGAGCAGTTGCTCCCTTCAGCAGTCAATGTGGGTCTCTAGCAGATTCATTCAGAAACAGGAACTGAAGAAGGTACAAATTCGCCACATCTCATGTAAACAGAAACTGCAGCGTGGACTCTCGAATAATGTTTTGTTTTCACACACATACACACACGCACAGAGAGAGCACCTTCTGGTCCCTAAATATATCCACTGGTGGTTCATAGCAAGCACACATGGCAGCTGCTATGCGAATGTAACACCAGAGATGTTCCCCAGTCTTATTTCCAGCCTGCTCAGAAACACACTCATCTATTTCTATTAAAACAGCCATAATACAGAATGGATGGCATGGAGGTCAGCGTGTTGATCAGCAGATTGGTAAATTTACCAATCCCCATGTTAATGAGGAAGCTCTAAAATAACAGACCAACATTTTTGCACTCATTACACAGACAATATTTAACCTTGGTCCATATTTATTCCTTCAATTACTTAGTGAGACCTTTACAGTACATTGACTGTCAATGATTGATATTAACAGTAATGTGCAACGAGGTGTTTTTTTGTTTGTTTGTTTTTTAATAATGAACTGAACCAGAACTGATTCTGTTCATTACTTTCATGGACAGAATTTCTAGGCGCAGCTGAGGTCTTGAAGGGATCCGTTTTGGTGGCCTTAGGATCGTATCTCTGCTTTTTGAAGGATGATGTGGTCCTATTAGCTTCATCAGGTCGTGATCTGCAGCTCTCACTGGAACGGTTCGCAGCCGAGTGTGAAGCGGCCGGGATGATGATCAGTCCTTCCAAATCCGAGGCCATGGTCTTGAGCCGGAAAAGGGTAGAGTGCCTTCTCTGGGTCAGCGGGGGATGTCCTACCCCAAGTGGAGGAGTTTAAGTATCTCGGGATCTTGTTCATGAATGAGGGAAGAAGAGAGCAGGAGATCGACAGGCAGATTGGTGCAGCATCTGCCGTGAAGCGGGCGCTGTACTGGTCCGTCATGCTAAAGAGAGAGCTGAGTCAAAAAGCAAAGCTCTCGATTTACCGATGGATCTACATTCCCACCTTCGTCTATGGTCATGAGATTTGGGTCATGACTGAAAGAACGAGATCCCAGATACAAGCAGCCGAAATGGGTTTCCTCCGCAGGGTGTCTGGGCTCTCCCTTAGAGATGGGGTGAGAAGCTCGGTCATCCGGGAGGGACTCAGAGTAGAGCCGCTGCTCCTCCACGCCGAGAGGAGCCAGTTGAGGTGGCTCGGGCATCTGGTCAGGATTCCTCCTGGACGTCTCCACGGTGAAGTGTTCCGGGCACGTCCCACCGGGAGGAGGCCCCAGGGAAGACCCAGGACATGCCGGACGGACTATGTCTCTCAGCTGGCCTGGGAATGCCTTGGGGTTCCCCCAGAGTAGCTGGAAGAAGTGGCTGGGGAGAGGGAAGTCTGGGCCTCCCTTCTGAAGCTGCTGCCCCCGCGACCCGACCCCGGATAAGCTGAAGAAAATGGATGGATAGATGGATGGATAATGAACTGAAATGTTGTCTTATGCAATCAAACATTAAAATTCTCCTCGGTCTCAGAATCCTCAGCACTATAGATGTCTGGACACTGGCTCAGTCACTTCAAGGACTTTCTGTAATTCTTCTATAAAAACTTCATTGTTGCCTTGGTGATTGATTTTGGGTCATTTTCCTAACACAGCAGGCAGTGTTCTCAACCAAAGAACTCAAGTTTGCTCTTACTGCATCTTGTGCTTTAATGAGCTGCACCATAAAGTGGTCTGCCTCAGGTGACACAAAGAGTTTTCCTCTGGATGACTCTTAAATGCTCACTGGTGAAGCTGACACAGGCCTACATTGCAACAGGAGGCCAGATTTCAGTCCATGAGGAAGATGCATATCTCCAGTGTTGTTCTTCATGTTTCTGATTCTAAGTCTTCAGAACATGAACAAGGTCATCCTGCTCCGTTTTAGACTGATCCCTCACCTTTCTGATGATCAACCATACTGGATCAGAGAAGATCTTCTCTGGAACGTAAGGGTGTATTCACATCTACCACTTTAGGTCTGCTTTAAACCGACCAAAGTTTGCTTCCTTATTGGTCTGGACCTGTTGTGCAAGTGTGGATATGCGGAGCAAACAAGGAAGCAACTCTGGTGCAGTTTGCCTCTGGTGTGAATACAGACCTGTGTTGTCACCTGTACAGCTGTATTTACAAGGAATAGTTCATTTGCAAAAGATACAATATGAAAGCAAAAACCACCAGAGAAAAAACTAATGCCCTCTTTAGGTCCAGGCCTGGTGTGAATAAACTAAGGGTGATTGAAGGTCATTTGATAAGTCTTAAGTTTCACAATATGTTTGGAATCATTGTCTTATTAAATGAAAAGCTTCAGGTTGCTTCACATTTTGCTAGAGAATATGCAGAGGAGATGATGGTAGACTCAGAGCTTGCAAGGTGCCCAGGTCCTTGTCCAGGTCCATTGGCCGCAGAACAAATTGAACATTGGTGTTTTTTAACTATGATTTAGGCAAACCAATGTTTTGCTGCAGTGTTCTTTTTAAAAAGAAGAGACGTTCTCCTGGCCGGACTTCCAAAGCAGCCGTACTCTTTTGGTCATGAGTTTGACCCTTGAGCATGCTACCTGAGGCATGCAGAGTCTGACATGAAGCTCTTGGGTTACTCTGATCAATGCATGATTGAATTTGCTGGGACATCCACTCCTAGTCCGAGGTGTTTTTTTTTCCCCCTTATACATCACTTTTGTTGTAGATTGATGAACTCTGAACCAGCCTGTATGACCCTTCTCAGATTGATGTGTAGTAAAACTGGATTCTCTAAGGTAATGTTTCTGTTCTGGCATTAAGTCAACACACACCTCTATGTAGTAAGCACAAAGATTTGGTTTCAGTCTGTGTTTACCCACAGTCTCATCCACTGCAGACTCTGTGCATTATAGATGCTTTTGGCCTCAGTGAGCTGGATGCCATGTGCTCCAGCCCATAATAACAAGCTTTTGCCGGCGTATGTGGGTTAATCCACGGTTACATAAGATCAGCCCTAATGACTCTGTGTGTTTTGCTGCAGGTGATGGGTTTAATGGTGCACATGCTGACTTCCACTTAAGAGCCAGACCAATGCTATTCATAGTGGGAGGGGCTCACTCATAGGAACACACACACACACACACACACGCACACACACACACACACTTGCCACTCTGACTGGAAATAGGGCTAGCGGGGGGGTTCCTGTGGTCTTCAAAGCCACAATATTAAACTGAGGGTATGAACACATTTGTGAGGACATTTAAACCCATCCTGGTAAATCAGTGAGACCTTCACTGACCTTTGGGAAATGCCAGCATATGTGGGCAGTTAAAGCATGCATAAAGAGTAGCAGCGAGCAACATGGGGGTTACTGTTGAGTATTGAACTAGTTAGTGTGATGGCTGAAGTTAAAGTGAATAAACCAGTTCCAAATCATTTTATTTGTTTTAGCAGTGTGGGTGCAGTCCATGCTCTATAGATCTATCATTCAGCAGCAACAGACAATCCATCATTATGATTCAATAAAATGTTATTCCTAACAACATGTCATGAAATGTGAAGGAATGATTCAGTTTG
The DNA here is from genome assembly GCF_051168715.1 of Poecilia mexicana. Taxonomy (NCBI): domain Eukaryota; kingdom Metazoa; phylum Chordata; class Actinopteri; order Cyprinodontiformes; family Poeciliidae; genus Poecilia; species Poecilia mexicana. Next base: position 1,277,369 of record NW_028263375.1, read on the forward strand.
CTGTCAGCCACTTCACAATGACAATGGGGCTAAAGCTGGCTGTACTTTTTACTACTATAAATGATACTACTTCATTTATTTGATAAAAAAAAAATTAAAATGTGTGGCCTTAAAACTAGCTGAAAACAATCAAGATTTGTCCTGACTATAGTGTTGGTTGGGGCGCCCTGTGGCTCACTGGTAGAGCAGGAACACCAGGCTACAGGTGTGAGTTTGATTCCTGGACCTGAACCATTTCCCTGCTCTCTGTCCCCAACTTCTTGTCCAACTTCTAATGAACAAAGGCCACACAAAGGGCCGCTGCCCTGGGTTTAATGAAGCCAAAGTGTTGTATGTATCCCACATAGGATTGCAACCAACAATTATTTTAGTAATCAATGATTTTACCAATAATTCTGGTGATCCATTGAGTAATTGTGGGGGGCTGGCATGCTGTGCATACTTTTCATAAATGTATATATTTGTAAAGTTTTGTCTTAACTGCTGCTCAATCTGTGTTATTTTAGCAGATTGCATGTTATTCTGTATACTCTAGTTAGCAATTATTCAATTACTAAAGTTGATGGTTATTTCTATAATCGATTCATCACAATTAATGGTTAACCTCACTACTGCCAGTTGATGCATATTCTGCACTTACCAAGGATCAAGTTGGAGGAACTATGCTGACATTAATCAGACATATTTCTAATATAAGACTAATTTATCAGTTTTTTAAAATGATGAATACCTCCATTTAATCATCAGGGGAAAACGTTGTGCAGTAACCTGCTCCCTCTGCCAGCAGCAGGCAGGATGTGGTTACTTCACTGACTGCATATGCAAAAAACTACATATTTCATTCAAGGCGCCTGCAGCTCACAGTTCATATTTCCTGGTTTGTGATGATCTACCTTTCATAATAATATGGAATGAACTGCTGCACTGTCCCTTTAATTCAGCAGCGTTCATCTCAGTTCTTCAATATGGATGGCATTAGAAATGGTGCCATCATTCTTCCTCATGCCTGTGCTGTTGTGTGTGTTCTGGCCACTAGAGGACGTCCTGCCTAAGGATGCAGGAGAATGTGCAATCTGCCTGGAGGAGCTGCAGCAGGGAAACACCATCGCCCGCCTGCCCTGCCTCTGCATCTATCACAAAGGGTGGGAAGCTCGTTTTTAGTCCTTGTTCTTTCACATGAACGTCGCCAGACTCCAGAAATGACACATTATGCTTCATTACACATCTTAAAATGTAAAAGTTGACATGTGGCACCACATGGTGCAGAATCATCCAACAGCTTACACCATGCGTTTCTGCTAGGTTTAATGACATAACATGCTGTGAGTAAATGTTCTGCTCTGATTGTGTTCCAGCTGTATCGACGAGTGGTTTGAGGTGAACAGATCGTGTCCGGAGCACCCGGCAGATTAAAGCTTCCTTTGCACAGGTAACCTTCTACCCAGAGCGGAAGCGCTGACCCACCAGGAGGCCCTGAGCAGTCCATTCTGTTCCTGGAACCTTCTCTTGTCTCGTCCGTTTCTGTGAGCGTTTCCACTGTGTAGTCCAGAGCAGATGCTGAGCTGTGACTCCGCCCACTGCAGCAGGAGCTGCTGAGTGTGGGATACAGGCTCCTGTCAGCAAAATAAAAGTTCATTGCATTTCCACTTTTTGTTATGTTACACCCATCCTTACTGTAAATTTTCCAAAATTCTGCAGACTTTACTTTGTTGATGAAGCTCCGAACTGAGCTGTTTACACTGATCGTGTTTATGTATGTTTATGTTTTAGGGCTCTGCATGTTGACGCATGCGATTAATAAGAAACATTTAACACGTAATATTACATGATGCAGATTAATCTCGGTTCAGTTGAAGTGAACTCTGCTGCAGTTCAGTGCATTGTGTGAACACAAATGAACTAGCGCAAGGCATTATGGGTAAATAAAAAGAAGACAAACTTATCTAGCATTAGCAAGAGAAAAGACGTGATCTGAAAAGAGGAATCCTCCAACCTCTAAAATCTGATGCTGCTCCATTTGGCTTTATATTCCTTGAAGAACGAAGCAGATTTCAGTCTCTTCTTCAGTGGTTTTTGTGCCGATTCCTTCCATTTCTGGTGCAGTGCCACCACTGGTAAGGGAGAGAACAGGTTGTCAGTTCAGTGTGAAGGTCAGAGAGTTCTGGGGGGAAATGTTCATACAGTCCAAACTCTCCTCTGCTCTGTGGAACAACCTCCTGTCGTAGAAGCACACCCTCCAGTGTTTGAACTGATGTGTATCTGAAGACGTCAGCAGGTCGTTTCTGACTCTGTGTCTTTGTTCTGCGTCATGTGATCCCAGGTAACCCACTCTGACAGAATGAAGCTCGGATCCAGCCAGACTGTCGGACCCCGCCAACACTGTGATTGGCTGACCCATCCCGCCCCTTCCCAAACAACCAACCGCACGGTGTAGAACCGCAGTATGCCAAATCTCTTTGGAGGAATCTTCAGGGATATAAACTATGTGTGTGTGTTTTTTTTGGGGGGGGGGGGGGCTTATGTTTGAGTTGCACTTTCTTTTTATTCTCCCAATGAATGGACACATCTGCTCAGTCAGGCCTGACGTTCCATCAGGACAGGAGCAGGGTGGTGCTGCTGCTGCTGTAGCTCAGCTCCGCTGCCCTCCTCTCTCCTCCTCCGTCAGCGTTGGTTTTTTTCTCCCAGTGCCTTGTTTGCAGCAATGCTGAGCACCGAGGGGGGTGGGACAGGAGCTCTCTGCTGCAGAATCATCTCACCATAACTGCCATTAAAGCAGCCGGGAGCCGGGCGGCCCCTGTCTGCACCGGCAGCTGTCGCCAAACGGTGCCAATCAACTGTGAAAACCGTCCATCACACGTCTCATGAGTGCTTTTTAACCCCGAACCGTGCAGCAGGGCTCTGCAGATGCAACGCCGACTGCATCAGTTACCAGCATCGGGCCTCTGCAGGCTGCCGGTGCCAGCAGGAGAAAAGCAAAAAGCTCATTTTATTCTTCCATTTCAAGAAGTTTTACGACAGCACTTTCTCTACCTTGGCAACAGGCTTCTCTTTTGCATTGATTTACAGATACTTTAATATATAGCTGTGTTGGGGATTATAGCAGAGTGTTTTAAAAGGGTGAGTAAAATGAGACAAAACAAAAAAAACTTTGGGGAGTGCGCCCATCCAGAGCAAAACGGGGAAAAACATGTAGTTGAATCTCCCTGGACAGAAATGGATCAGCTTTTTTCCCCCCCAACATTTACTGTAGAAACTGCAAAAATATTTCTCTCTGCTTTCACTACAAAAACACTAAATCTTACAAAGTATTATTGTTGGCTCCCTAGTTCTAATATTTTAATGCACTTGAAGTGACATGGCAGCTTGTTTTAGGTCAATAACTCCTTAAAAAGACATTTTTCCATTTTATAAGTGAAATAATCTGCTAGCGGAACTAGTGCTTCTTTTTTATTATTATTTTAAGGAATTATTAACTGAAAACAAGCTCTTTATCTTGCTGAGAGGATTGTTTTTAAGTTAGTTTTGTTGCATTTCAGGTGGACTTAAACATTTGCAGTAGAAACAGGACCAAAAATACTCTGCAAGGTTTAGTGTTTCTGCAGAACTGAATCACTGAACAAATGTTTGAGAGAGCTGCTTCATGCCCTTGCTGCATGGAGCGGACCTGCTGCTCAGCTGGGAACCGGACCTGCTGCTCAGCTGGGAACCGGACCTCCTGCTCAGCTGGGAACCGGACCGCTGGTTCCAAAACAGAACCACTAACCAGATCAGTCACTGATTCAGCAGGAATCCTGTTAACAGAAGCCACAGTTTGATGCGTTTTTCTGGATCGGGCAATCCATGGACGGCCACTCCGTCACCTCTGGGATTGTCTCGTTCTGAACCAGTCCATTTTATTTATAAAACCGAGACAATAATAATATAAGAAAACATTAAAAGCAGAATAAGACATACTTAAAAATGCAACATAATTATAAAATAGAAAACAAGCTCACACTGTCAAAATCCACTGAAAAGTTTTTTAACAGAGACTTGAAAACAACATGGCCTCTAATTATTTTTAAACAAGTCCACCTGGCAGTATGAGAGACCTCCCCGCAGCATGACGCCAACACCGCCGTGCTTCACTGTGTGTCAAACTGTCTGTGAGCCTCAACAGGAACCAATGAGCTTCTAAATGCTGCTGCATTTCTCCATGTTCTCTCCGTGTTTCATTCCCAGAATGATTCTGCAGCATGCAGAACTGCTGCCTCTGTTGGTTTTCTGTTTCTCTACTGCTGCTACCTTGTAGAAATGTTTCTGCCTGAAACGGAGACGATCTGGTTAGAGCTGCTGGACATGAAAAGCTCCTTCATTTCCTGATCTGAGTTTCTGTCATCACTCACCTCCCAACGCTCTGAAGGGAATCAAGCACTTCGAGAACAAATTAATGAACTTTTATTAAGACTTTTTTTATAACGTTAAACAGAAAAATATTGAGGCATTCAAAAAGAGACGCTTGAAAAAGAAAAGATCCAAATTTACAACATAAATTAATCTCAGTGGTCACCTTTTCTGTCACATTAGAGAATAATGTGACGGATCCTTTTTTTTCCCAACTGGAAATGAACCGAGTTCCTGTTGCCACGGTGATGACGTGTCGCTTTGGTGCAACAAGACAACATGACACAACAGGAGGAGTTTCTAAAGGTTTTAGAGGACCATGTGTTTTTGTTTAAATTTTTTTCTGTTTTTGTTTAAATTTTTTTCTGTTTTTGTTTAAATTTTTTTCTGTTTTTGTTTAAATTTTTTTCTGTCTTTTATACTTTGTTGTTTGTGGTCTACTTCTTAAAGAAACAGTGTGCAACAATTACTGACAGCCAGTGTTGGCTGACCAGACTGGAGGAGTGAAACATTTCCCAAACATGGGAGCCCTCCATCAGAAGGCCTTCTGTGTTCCTGACTGAAGAACATCTAAACACATTGACACAAGACTGTTCTGAAATTGATCATAACTAAGGCTAATCTTTGCATTTACTGCATATTTTGGTTTAAAACTGATCGCCCCCATGCTCAGCTGAAACCACCATGCATGGTGGAAAAGAGTTGTGTGTTCCTTGGTTTTCCTCCGGTCCGGTGGATCAGTACAGCCGGGTTTTGCTGAAGTTGGGGTTTCTCAGGTAGTTCAGTCTCACAGGTCGCTGAGTGTTTGGTTCCAACCAGAGGAATCGTCTTAATCTGCTTCGACTACCAGAAATCCAAAGTCATTTTCCATATTCTGCTCATAGTCTCTGTCAGAAGATATGAATAGATGACTCCAATAAATAATATTTACCAGCAGGAGGTCACAGAGTTATTTTTGTTGTATTCAGGGTTCATAATGTCATATTTTGAGTCAACAAACCTGATTGAGGATCAGAAGAACCTAAGCAAAAGAGTAATAGAGTGAGACAAAGTTGTGAGATAACACTGTGAATTAAGATTTCAGGGTTTTTAGAAAGATTTATCTGATTGAGTTGTGATTATTTAACTAAAATGATAAACAAATATAGAATACCAAGGTTTGACAAAAATATTCTACACATTCAAAATGGCAGAAGAAGGGACGAAGTGTGAAGATGTCAAAACTTCTTCCAGCTCCTTAAGGTCCAGTTCACAGCTTTCCTCTGACCAACCAGTCAACTGGCTGGCTCTCATGTTCTGGTGTTTGGTGCAAATTGTGGTAGAAGCAACACACTGCACCCAGCTGCCATCCCGTCACAAAGGTTTCATATTGTCCTGATATGATGTATAAAATCCCCCCTCCCTCATTTCCACTGCCACCAGAAATTATTAGCACCCCCTACCTTTCTCCACATGTAGTAAGATGAAAGGCTACACTATCATCCAATATGAGCCATAGTAAACAGCCCATAATAACAAACCTATATTTTCACATATTAAAAAAAATTACAGTAAATGTAAACATAATACTTGCAAAAATATTCACACCCTTTTTAGATCTGATTGGTCATCCTTGAGATGTTTCTGCAGTCCAACATCATCTGGAGTGGGTCACATGTCTATAGAAGCTGATAGAGCAAATCAGAGCAGAAACCAAGCGATGAAGTCAAACACATCTGCAGAAGGATACATAAAACATTTCAAAAGTCTGGAAGGTCCCAGAAAGCTCAGTGGTTTCCATTATTACTAAACAAAAGAAGTTTGAAACCTCTGGCTGCCAAGAAATATATCAGTCAAAACCAAACGAAGTATCACCTTTTGGGTGTGAGTGCATAAGCATCAGCTCTGTATGTAATTTTATTTTTATAAAAGCCTTTTACATTACATTTGTTAAAGCTGTCACCATGTTGTGACAGTTTGTTTCGAGACAGATAATCTGTGAAAAGATCGATCATCTCCTCCCTGTGCTTATTGCCATTTGAAGAAATGCACCGCTCTTGACCCCAAACAACCAATCAGAATCATGAGGAGGGTCTTACCACTGTCAATCTCAAGTACTTGCTGCCTAATGGAAGAGAAACGACATACCTTTAAAGAATAATCATTTATCTGCCGTTATCATTGGCTGTGCTAACTAGCCTTAGCATTCATGACAGGCTATGCTAGCTCCAGCACTGCAGAGAGGAAGGGGGTGGAGGATATGGGTGGATGAGCCTGGTATCTTTTGGCAAAAACCCACTAATGCCACTATTTTAGGAAGGTGATGGTACTAAAAACAATGTCTAAAATCATTTTTTTTTTACTGTGCCATGATTGCTTTATACAGATTATTTTAACTTAAGACACCAACTGGAACATGGTTTTACCAGCCCATAAACACATTCCTATACATGCTTGAGTTCAGGTTTGTTTCTTTGGTAATTGTTTCACACTGGACCTGCCGGTTCTTCTGCTTTCTGCAAATATTTCCTGCATCTGGTGGAGAAGCTGCTGCTTCAGCTGCTGTAGCTGCAGATAAGCTGCTGTCTTCTAGAACTGGACAGTAATAAGCACAGATAGGTGAGCTGAAACATTGAGCTCTTTTCTACCTGGACCAGACTGTTGGACTGAACAGTTCCTGCTGGACTCGGGTCAAAGTCCTTCATCTGAGTAAACCTGCCGAAAGAACTGGACCGTCCAGCCTGCAGGAGTGCAGGTTGTCTGAAGACTTCATCAGTGATGAACAAACTTCTCCTGAACCTGGAGACAAAGGGAACCACCTGATCCCAATGATCCCAAAGCTCCACAACTTTATGGAAACCTGTTCTCCATTTCTTCCCCAACTTTATTTTATTTTATTTTATTTTTTTTTTGTCTTTTCTGTGACTCCAGTACATAATCCAGCTCTCTCCTTCTTTCCCCTGTTTTCCATCCATAGAGAAACTTAGAAAATGTATTTCTGTTTCTCAACTTCTTCAACAGGAACTTTAAAAGTTGCTCTTTCATGGTGAATGTTGCCACATGATGAACTTCCTCCCACATATTGTTCCTCTTTCTTTTCCTCTAAAGCACGCCAGTTAATGTAATTTTTTAACTCAGAACTGCACATGCAGCAGTAAACCCTGAACATGAAAAAGCACGTGCACTTTTGGCTGAATAGAGTTGACTGAAGTTGATTTTATAAGAACAGGGTTTTTTTTTATCATATTTGTTACAACTGTCACCGTATGGAGACAGTTTGATGGATAATCTTTGAAAAGATCGATCTCCTCCACCTTCTCCCTATGCTGTCTGAAGAAATGCAACAATCCCCATTCGGGGCCAGAAGGAGTTTCTTGGTGCTGTCAGTCAAAGTTGTGTACATGCTGCTAAATGTACTAATGGTGGAGAAACTTTCTCTTTCTGTTTTCTAGTATTTTGAGGGCACTACATTATAAAATCTTAGCAATCAGTGATGACTTTTCCAAATCCATGTTCATCTCCTTAGCGTTAGCCACCACAGGCAAAGTTTTGGTCTCCTGGTTTTGGTCCCTTCTAATTTGTTTAGAAATAGTAATTTAAAAAAAAATAATTTAGAATATCAAAGGTAAACAAGTGTATGATAAAAGGACATGAACAGTTTATGTTTTCACCTTGAACATCTCTGTCGTTGACTCGTTTGGTAGGTTAAATGCAGAAATGCTCATGCTTTGGCTTGAGCATCATGTATAATTTGATGAGCTGATAGTTTTTCTGGGCAGTAAATAACTGTTAAACCAAGGGCAGCATAGTTGATATATAACCTCCGTCTTACAGCGTCGCTGGAACATTTTTGATTTTTTTTTTTCCCATTTCTGTTTTCTAATCTTTTGAGGGCAGTCATTTTAAAAATCTCAATAGAGCATCATATGAATTGTTTTTTACTGCACATCTTGAAATGTGCAGGAAACAGAGTCAGGCCACAGGAAACATTGTAACCTGCAGGCAAACGGTCATTGTAACTGTAACTTCAATCTCACAACAGGAAATGGAAGAGGAAGTGTTTGTAACCAAAATGAACTAGTTCAGGTATTTTCCCTGATAGCTGTTCTTTTCTCAGTCTGTTCATGCATATCAGTTGTGGATCCAGGATTTTGGAACCACATGTCACTTGAAGTCACTTGAAGGCACTTTGACTGTCACAAGACCTTTTGTGTTTTTGAATGTGTCAACCTGTTTTGGTTCCTGAAGAAGAAATGGAGAGAACTTTGGAGTTTTGGGATCCACCCTGGGATAAACATGGCTGCTGCTTTTCATACTCACCGTGTAAAGCCTGAATGCCACACAGAGATTAGCAGAGCCCTGTAATACATCGTCCGACCACACAGTGGTGCTCCATCTCCTCCCTGCAGTGGCGTCTCCTTTTCCACTTTGAGTTAATGGACATCTCAGAGATCCACGTGTACCTTCATGTCTCTATAATGTGACAGCTACACTAGTGATTCCTACTGATCCTTTCTGTCCACATCTGATCAAATGGTTGAGTTTTGTTGATAGTTTTTACTCTGTCTTTTTTTTTTATTTCTGTTTGTGAATTGAAGCAGAACTGTTCAACAGGCCTTAATAGATGTGCTGACGACATTTCATGAGTCTCTCTGTGTGTTTTGTAATTACTATGTTACCATCCAGGATACACTGGTTTATGAAGCTGGACTGGAGTGAGGACTCTTACTTTACTGATAACTGCCAGCATGTAGCAGTCAAGTTTGATTGTAAGGTGTTTCCAAGCAGCAGTCACTTTATTCATTTAATTCAAATTGACGTACATAAATGTACATCTTTAATTTCATTCATTGTAGTTATTAGACAATGCAGTCAAGTTCAGGTTCTTATTCCAGTTGCTAAAACACTTTCTACCTATAGGTACATCTAGCTCCTGTTGGGTTTTTGCCATCAGAACTGGCTTAATTCTTAGTGGCACAGATTCAATAATAGTGTCAGGAACATTTGTCAGATTCTGGTCCACATTGACAGGTTTGATTGCTGCATATCAGTTATGTAAATTTCACCACCTCCTAATGATGTTCTGGTGACTGTGGAGGCCAGAGGACAGCGAATCATTGTCATGTTCAAGAAACCAGTTTGAGACGCTGTAAGCATCATGACGTGGAATTTTTCCTTGTTGGAAGAAGTCTGCAGAAGATGGGTATACTGTTATAAAGGGAAGGACATGGTCATCATCGACATTCAGGTTGGCTAAATGTGTTGGGTGTTCAGCGATGGAATGTATACTTTGGTGAGTCCGATTGTTGGAGCTACTGTTGCCTTTCGATGATCTGACCTACCAATTGTCAAAACTACAGTTGAAAATACCTAAACATGGGCTCTTTCTAATTTATGGGAGTGAATTTCATTTTATTGGACCATAAACACAAAGGCATGAAGGAACCAGAGAACTCCAGTAACATTCATTTCAATATTTTTTTATTGTGTACAAAATGACGAATAAATACTTGAATGGTACAGAGTGATAACAAAATATGTGATGTTCAGTATGACAAAAACTATCCTCTGATACTGATCCTCCTGGAGTAATCAAGCAACCAACCTGACAAGGAATGGAAGTAAACAATCAGTTGGTAAATCTTCCTTTGTAAAATTTCTTACATTATTAAAATTATCTTCATATGCATTAGGGAAGCTACCTTCTGCCGCTCTGGTTCTGCCCTTACTACAGACAGACTTTGCCTTAAGATGAGGATGGATGTAAACTAAACATGCGTCTGTGGGGCGACGTGGACCAGAGACGTCCTCACTATCCTGACTGTGAGAACCTTTGAGGTAGACGTGGGTGAAGATGTTCAAGGCCAAAGAAGACAGAAAGCTTTGAACTGAACCAAATATGATTTAGCCAAGTAAAGGATGTGCACAATTGTGAACCAACCACTATCAGCAATACCAGTAATTATAAAGGAAATTATTTCCTGTCAGATGTAACCGTATTCGAACAAAACCAAAATGTATATTCTACAGGGAAGTTGGCATGTTTCTTGTTTGGTTTTTGTTTTGTTTTGTTTTTTCACTGTGACCGGTTCCTATTTCATGTAAAAGTCAGACATGGAATGAAACTCACAGGTAATTTCTCTCACATGAAACATGACAGATTAAGACCAAAGAAAAACTGTAATCCTGGAGAATTTCCAGCAGATGAACTGAGTTTGTGTCTGCAACATGTCACAAAGGAAATCACTAGGCTAATACAAATACGTTGCTATGGGGACATTAATCAGAATTAGCTAAAACAGACACAAATGAAACTGAATGCTTGGAACACAGCACACTGAAAACCTTAAACAGAGATTAATGAAGAACTCTCATACAGACTAGTGACATATTTTCTGATGGATTCAGTTGAAGGCACTTTGGTTAAACAAAAAGTGGTTTTATTTAAACAGGAAGGTCTAGGTAATCCTTTCTGAGTTCCAAGATGGATTTGCAGTTCAGCCATGAATTCAGTTGTATTGAGGTTTTTCATAATGTAGCACTTACTCTGAAAAAATAAAATAAAATCCTTGTATTGTAACTTAACTTTGTTGTAAAAGTACAATCAATCAATTTCATGCAAGAAAACATTAAAATGTAATATGTGAAATTGTTTTGATAACCGTTTTACTGTTTCAAATAAATATGTCCAATTCAGTAGGAGATATTCAATAAATTATTTTTGAAGTAGACCTTCTTCAAAACCATAAGGTGACTTCATACTTATTGTCCATGTCAAGGATTCTGTATCAGTAACTAATGAATATTCATAAAATAGTTATTCTAGTTATATTAAAGGATCTGAAGTTTGTATGAAGAGTTTTCACTAGTTTGTATTTAAGGTTTTCAATAGGCTGTGAGAAAGAGTTCAATTTTATCTCCATCAGTCTCTAATAATGTCCCTCCTGGCCCCCCATATGTTGGGCCCTTAAAGGGATCCACGGTTAGTTGCAGCAATAGACATAGAGAGGCATTTTTCACATATTTAAATAAAATATTGTCACACAGATGTCACCATGGTAGAAGAGTATGCTATGTGCTACAGCGCTGTCCAGCCAAAACTGTGTTTTTTGAGCAATGCGTAAAGATTAGCCCTTTCAATTTGAACCGGAGCGCTGAAATAAAAGGTGATGCAAAAACGATGAGGGGAAACCAAAATGAGGAAGACCGAACAGGAGAGAGTCGGCTGAAAAAGCTGGTGTTTGTGCTGCCGCTGCCTGTTAATGGTAACACAGAAAAAGAGCATTAGCTGCAAAGAGCTCCAGTTTCTAACTCAGGCTGTGCACGATGAGCACTGGGGAAAAAAATAAAAAATGTGTGTGTGTTACAGAGATGTAAAAATGAATCATTGTCAGGCAAAACATCCATTCATTATCTTCCCATTTTTGATTTCATGCCAACTCCTAATGGTGTTAGCTCTAGCTAACATAGTAAACAGTATACCACAAGCCAATCACATTTGTTTCAACATCTGTTAAAACAAATACAACAGATGATGTTGTATACACAAGATAGATATACACCAGATATCTATTTTGTGTATAGCTGCACATCAAAACTTCAAGACAGTTTTCCCCAACCCAGATGTTTTCTGCCCTTGACTTCTTGTGTTTAGTTTAAAGGCTCGACTCCATATAACCTGCCCACATCATCGGCCCAGCATGCATAGCGCAGCTGAAAAAATGATGAGCTATGTAGGTGAAAAATATAACTAGGATATACAATTTTTTTTAAGTAATTATGAGATTTTACATACCACAATGCTTTTAGGAAAATTATAACATATTTTGGCCAACAGGTTCAACTAGTTGTCGATCCCTTTATCAGAGAGTTGATGATGACTGACATGCAGACATTTTGATTCCAGAACATCATGTTCAGAGTGTACTGATGTTTCTGAAGCATATTGGTTCACATCAGAAACTACATCCCAACTGAATCCCAGTGCTGTGAACATAGCACTGGTGTGTGTGTGCAGTTCTGTGAACACAGTGTCCATCCTGCTCAACTCGTGGACAACAGGAAGTGATGTTGTTGAGTTGGTTGAAGAGCAGCAGCAGAAAACATGTTTGTGTTTCTGATCCTTGAAGAGCACAGCGATCCTGTCAGTGGAACAGGAGTCGTTTGTCTGACTCAAACCGCTTCTGTTCCTCCTCAGACAGCTGGTTTCCTTTCACGCTGTGGAAACAAGAGCCATCAGACATACAGTTCATACACACACACACACACACACACACACAAACACACCCCCCCCCACACACACACACACACACACACAGAGAGACAATGGGTTCTCAACCAAACACTGCTCAAAGTTGATTGGACTGATATCACTTTAGCTTGAATTTATTTTAATGCAAAAGTATCAGTGTTCTGAAATGATATGTTTACACTCACTATGAAACTTTAATATGTATGTATTTTAACCAAATTTTAAAAGTTTCAAAAGCAAAATGTTGCTTAGCCTCTTGGTCAGCAGTCTTCCATAACATTTAGTCCAATCCAGTTTATTTACATGAGGCCAATTGACAACAGATATCTCATATAATAAAAACAATAAAAATAAAATCATTTAAAAGTTTAGAGATGCCTGTTTAACCTTTACTATTATTATGTTTTGAAGCAGTAATTGTGTCATACTTGGTTATGACAAAACTTCAAATAGATCAGTTAATGTCACACTTCATAATATTGATTTGCACATAGAAACATGTTCCAAACAGATTTCAACTGGTTTCTTTGTGCCTGTTTTACATCATAACACGTTTTAAAACATGATGCCATTTATGGAGGCATTTGCTTTGATTTCTATGTCTGAGTTGATAACTTAGGTTATTACTGGCATCTGGTGTAAACATTTATACCATAAGCTTCATGTTGATAGAAATATTAGTAATACATTTACAGAGGAAATCGATGGTAGCAGCTTCATCACCTGTGATCACGCTCAGGTCAAACAGAACCTTTTCTCCTTCAGGAGTGTAAAACAACCAGACTGAAAGACTTTGTATCCTGGAGAGATCGCAGTGATTCAAACATCCAGGTCAAACATTTTTGCAACACTAAGTAAATATGTACTGTTTGACTGCTCTTATTGCTATGCCACTGCTTATGTGTGAAGAAACGCATGACTGCACCTCAACAATCAGTTTCCTCCTTACTGTGGAGGGAACCATCATCAGGTTCCAGCCATGTTGATCTTACAACAGATATTATCCACACCAAACCCACAATGTTTTTTTATGAACCACACTGAGCTGATCACACAGAGCGTGAAGCTGTAGGTTGTTTTAATAAGTGAACAAACCGACATAAACCCTTAGATCAGTGGTGCCCAAAGTCGGTCCTCGAGGGTCGGCATCCTGCGTGTTTTAATTCTCTCCCTGGTGGTAGTAACAACCTTTTCAGCATGTCAATGTTCTTCTTATTGCTCTAATGAGCCATCATTTGATCCAGGTGTGTTAAACCAGGGAGAGAACAAAAACATGCAGGATGCCGGCCCTCGAGGACCCACTTTGAGCACCCAAAGTGGGTCCAAAGGTGGTTTAATCTCACCAGATCTCCTTGAGCTTGGAGTTGGTAGCTAGCGCTTCAGCAAAGTGTTGGATCCCAGCAGCTGTGAACTTGTTGTTGATGAACCTGCAGACAGATAAACACAGTCGGTTGGTGACTTTCTCACAAGCGATGGCCGACCGGCAGCAGCGGCACGAGTCCAGTCCGAGTCATTACAGTGACACTGCTCTCATGCATGGCTGGCTTCCTCACCAGAGGTGGCTCAGTCCAGTGTCGGCCTGGATTAACTCGGCCCATTGCGGAGCTGAATCGTCCATCATCTCATTCTGCACCAACCTGCAGAAGATAAGAAACAAGAAACACTGAGACAAACACAGCCGGCCTCACCGTGAGCTTCATGTCTGGCTTTAGACCACACAGTTACACAAACTGTATGAAGGACACAGAACCTTTTCTTCCTCACCATCTGACAGTAGGTCAGTTTGGATTTAAAAAGATACTTACATTTTTTTAATAAAATATTGAGAAAGATATTTTTATTCATTTCTTCGAAATTAGAACTTTTAATCAATTTTCTTGGAATTTGGTGGAATTGCCTTTTAGACTGTGTGACTTGGGTCAAACATTTTGGGTTTGCTGGAATTCCGTAATTCCAAATGGTAAAACTTTATTTGAAGGGGGGTGAATAAGACTATCATGATACTTTCATAAACATGACATAACACCTGTCATGAACATGAATAAGCCTTCATGAATATTTATGACTGTTGTCATAAAGCGTCATTCGGTAAATTATGACACTTTTAATACAAAGTTGACATTATTCAAAATGTCTTTGTTATGACATCTTGACAGTAACCAAGAAATCATTACTGATATAAATTTGTTATAAAAGTATTACTGATTGCACTTTAAAAATCAGGTAACTTTATGTTATTAAAGGTAAAGTTTAAACAGTAACGATTTCCTGGTTAATGTCAAGACATTTTGAATAATGTCAACTTTGTATTAAAAGTGTCATAATTTACCGAATGACGCTTTATGACAACAGTCATAAATATTCATGAAGGCTTATTCATGTTCATGACAGGTGTTATGTCATGTTTATGACAGTGTCATGACAGTCTTATTCACCCCCCTTCAAATAAAGTGTTACCATTCCAAACTGTAATCTGGATTTTATGCTGCTTCTTCATGAATGGCCTTTCAACCCATTTCACAGAGGACAAATACTCTCTGTTAACATCCTCACTATTGTTATGCTAAAAGGAGTTAGCCTATCATTGAAGCTATTCAGCCTCATTACTAAACTTGTAGCAGCAGCACAGACGTCCCCAATACTACAAGAAGTTCCATAAATGATCAGGAGTTCCAGAAACACTGGAATAGCACTTTGCTCTAACAGGTTAAACTCATGAACTTCCATACCAGAATATCCTCAGGACTGTGTTCTCCTTCAGAGCTTCTGCCAGACACTTCCCTCCACTGGATGTGATGCCATTGGCTGCCAGGCTGGAGCACAGAGAAAAACAAACTGTACTTGTGTGTGTTTGGATCACCCTGTGAGGAACTGCTCTGTTTCTGGCCTTTCCTGCTACCTGAGGTTGGTGAGACGTGGGTGATTCCTCAAGGCTTCTGCAAAAGCTTCCGCTCCCTCATCACCGATGCTGTTGCCCCACATCCTAGAGGACAACATCAGTGTTATCTAGTGAACATTTAATCCATATTTAGTTCTACTTTGATGAACTTACCCCAAGTCGAATATGGAAGTGCTCTTCTTAACCGCCCTGGCCAGATACCTCCCACCCACAGGTGTGATCTTGTTTTTACCGATCCTAAATGTTAATCACAGCATTAAACACCAAAAAATAATAATAATAATTTAAATTGCTCTTATTAAAATCATGCAAGATGTTGAACTCTTCAGGTGTTTAACATACTTCACAACTGCTAGCTGAGGACATTCTTCAATGATCTGAGCCACCAGTTTGGCTCCAGCATCAGTGATGTTGTTGTTGTAAAGCCTGAGGAAAGAAAAACGATCAGCTTTAAATAACCGCTCAGATGTTTTGACCTACATAGTAGATAGAGCAACACCGTTTTGCCCCTCCCTCACATGTTGACCAGCTAGTTGACAGAAGATTCCTCTACTTCTAACCTTCTGGATAAAAGAAAAGATAACTGAACCTGAATATAACTGATAACTGAATATTTCCAGCTGAAGAGGATGCAGAAACTACACTGAAAAAAAGAAAATGGAGCTCCAACTTAAAAGAAAATGAGTTAATTTGTTAAATGTAATCAAATTAAGTTTGTCAAACTTAGTTTATTTGCATTTGCTTAACATGATAACTTAATACACTTGGAAGAACTCAATTTGATTACTTGTAATAAATAATTTTTTAAAGTTGGATCACCTTTTTTTTTCAGTGTAGAGGAGCTCCACCGCTCACCGTTTTAAACTCACCATTAGGAAGCTACAAACAGCAGCAGACTGATG
This sequence comes from Poecilia mexicana, assembly GCF_051168715.1. NCBI lineage: Eukaryota > Metazoa > Chordata > Actinopteri > Cyprinodontiformes > Poeciliidae > Poecilia > Poecilia mexicana. The sequence continues at coordinate 1,293,783 of NW_028263375.1, forward strand.
AGACCTTCTACACTAAAATCTGTGGAAAAAATAATCCACGAAATGCATTTAATTAAAAATTACTACTAGTGGAGAGTTGCTGTACAGCTGTTATGATGTATCAAAATCCAAGTAACATGAATATTGTGGCATTATTATCTTTTACTTTTTACTTTTCATCAGCGTAGAAGCTACATCACTTCTTTTGTCTCTGCTCTGTCTTCTCAAACCTCCAGTCAGTTATGACTTACAGCCGCTTGTACTGATCCAGGTTCTGGTTCTGCTGGAGGAAAATGCATTGCTCTGTATAATGCATTGCTGTAAAGTCAATGACACAATGCAGGAGACTGTTGCCATGTTCTTGTCCAGGAGGAGTGGATGCTGCAAATCAATGACTTGGTGCAATCTGATGGGTTTTCTTGCATAGAAAACTAAGGAATAACTAACACCAGTACATGTTAATACATGTTGGAAGCTGCAGGTCCTTCCCCCCCATCAGTTGTTAGACTTTACAGCCGTTACAGCTCACGACACTGCTCGATTTATTCTATTCTATTCCAAAAATCACAATAAAACACATTATAATTTCCGATTGGACCGGGGTGGAAATAGGAAACAGTTCCATGGGTGTAGATGCTCTGTGCTTAAATATTGCTTTGTATTAGAGAAGCTGATGTGGAATCATGGTTACTCACCCCAAAACCTTCACAACCTTGTATTTGCACAGCTCTTCTGCCAGAACCTCAATACTCCTGTCCGTTAGGTTATTGACACACAATCTGAAGACGGGAAAGAAATACACAGAGCTTTAAATGACAAAGACTGAATATCAGTCAATACATTCAGAATCTAAAACATCAGTAAATTTACATTCGCATTGTTTTAACCACTATAGTAGATAGCTAAGCTACATCACCAGAATGCTGCACTTTCTTTTTGTCACAATTACTTTTTCTTTTGGTTACAGATTCTCATTTTTCTCCTACAGCATTGATTTCTTGGAATGTTTAGGTAATTGTATTGCTGCATTTGGTTTTCAAATAAATAATCAAAAATTATTGCAACTTTTTGGGCAAAGTTGACAGTAAAACACAGGGTATTTCCACAGTGGCGCTAAGCAGAGAGCACCAGTGATCTGTTTATAAATGTGGTGTTTTTTGTGGTTGCTCTGGCATACGTTATGCAAAGATTCAGAGGAAACAGAACCTACCAGAATATTCTAATGTGTGAGTATAATCAAAACAACCGAACAGTTTAGACCCAACAGTCAAAATAATGACAGCAGACAAAGGTGGCCACTCTACCAGTATAAGTTAGAGATGAAGAGCACATTTCAGTTTTTTGAACCCAGTTTAAAAAAAGAATAAAAATCACAATCTATTTTTGGAGCCAACTTGCAGCTGTATTGCAGACTACACAGAATAATTTTGTTGAGCTAATGAAACTGTGTTTTCCCTTCTTTACCTGATTTTATAGTAACACTCACAAAAAAGTGTGATTGTTCTGCTTTCTGCTCTCGGCCACCGTTCTAACCTGCCTCTCTGTGAAACATATAAGCAGCTGAATCAGTAGTCATTTAAAATTATGATCTTCATAGATCCTAACAGTGACGTGCCACATTTATAGAGCTGGGAAACTGCTTTTTCTGTAATTTTTTATCAACAAACAATTATCTGGAACTGCACTAAAATATGTTAGAAGATGAATTATTAAGGAGAATAATTCTCCAGAAAAAAATGCAAAATAGGCCTGTCACGAAGCTGGACAATAATATTATCATTTTGAGACCATTTTCAAGTAATATATTGATAATGGCATAATAATGTAAGTTTGCACTTCCAAACACTATTGAACTTTAATTTAGAACAGAACACGCCACACTACAACTGGAAGAGATTTTAAATAGCCACAATAAAACATTTTAATTTATCATGCAATTTAACTGATTAACTGCTTATTGTGACAGGCTTAATCTACTGATAGCCTGGGCCATCATCACCAGGAGCAAAAGTTTGTTTAAGATTGAACTTATATGAGAAACTAAAACCCTTTTAACTCTGTGTTGGAACAAAGAAAGAGTTAATACAAGGAGCTACGTGGGCAATAAACTCTAAGAAGCTGCCCAGAAACATGACACAGACTGCAGCTTCATGAATGTTACTGCTACATGAGTTAAATACAATATAGCACTTTGAACTCAGAAGCTATACTTTCATGAAAAGTCAACCAGCTGTGGAGAGGGCCTGAGACGTTGAGTCCTGCAAATTATGTTTAGCAGTCAATGGGTAACGGGTGAGGTACACATGCTGGACAGGTTGTCAGCCCATTACAGGACAAACAGAAAGCTGTAGTGAAAAAGACATCTTTCATACCTCACAACTGTCATCTTGCAAAACGAAGGCTGGAGTTGCTTCACCCCATAGTCACTGATGTTGTTGTTGTCCATGTCGAGCCCCAGGTGCTTCTGACGGTGCTGCAGCACAAAGTTTATGGCCGTGCAGTCACCTGAGTACACGTTACAGTAGCCCAGCTTGATAAAACTTGCTGTGATGCCTTTTGCTGTCATCTTAGCAATGTCTTTGCTCCCTGTCTCGAAGATGCATCGTAGAATCCAAAGAAAGTGGGGCAAAACGTGAACTTTCTTCAATCCATCAGCAGTATGACAGGGTAAGCCATCCAGGTGGACCTTGACGCTACTGGACAAGTAAGCCTTCAACAAGGCTCGTTTTTTCTTCAATAAACCAGGAGATACTAATTGTCCCATCAGACTTGCTTGAGACTTTGACAGCAGTCCACTCAGGAACAGATTTGTGAACTGCAGGTGCTCATTTGTTGAGGAGGGCCTCTTTTCGCAAGGCTTCACAAAGCTCCTGGTACAGAAAGCTAAAGGGAGACAGCAGGGTTCTCTCCTCCTGCTGCATTCTGAAAAGAACTTGAGGATGGAGTTGCCAGAAGTCTGCTCATCCAACACAAGAGCAAATGCTGCCAAGAACGACTGGAGGGTGATGTGGATGAACTCGAAGGTAGCGGGGGCATCAGTGGCATCAAACTCACTAATGGGTCTGAGGAAACCTAGAGCCATGTCCTCCTCTGTGAGACCACACTCACTGATCTCCTCTTGGCTGCACAGAAAACTTCCTCTCTCCAAACCCTGCAAAGCCAGCTTAGCAAACCCAGCAAGGGGCCTGAGCCCCACCCTGAATGTCTCGGAGGTGCAGCGGGTGCTTTTCTTCAGCAGGGGAGAAGCGGGGGTGGCCAAGCGGCTGAGGAACACCTCAGACAGCAGAAGGAATATGTCTGTTAGCGTGATGCTGGTTTCAGGCAGATGAAAGGTATCATGTATCGTATGCAGGTGCCGGAAACTTTTGAATACAATCCAGCTGAAGAGTGGAGTGGAACACAGGCCACAAAGGTGAGGGCTGGCATCCAGCTGAACCGACACCAGGTCCCGGTGCTCCTGCTCCTTGAACTGCAGTTTGATGTACGTCTTTAGGTGGTCTGGAGAAAATCCACGCAACACTACTTTCTTCTTAATGACTCGACTTTGCAACTCAATCCCAGTTCGGGTCGTCAGTATTTTTTTGGAGCCCTTAAGTAGTTTTCCACAGAGCAAGCTGAGGAGCAACTGTAAGGAGTTTGCCTTGTCTTCTGGAGACACAACTTCAGGAACATTCATCAGGTCTATTTCCTCCTGAATTTCATCATAGCCATCAAAAGTAAACACGACCTTATCAGGGAAGCGCAGGATGTAATCAAACACTTCATTATCTGGATCATGATCTGGGTAACAATTGTATTTGAATAGAAGGTCTCTGAGGGACATCTGTTCTGCTTCCTTGAAGATGCTGAACATCCTACAGCGAAACTTGAAAAAGAAGATGGCGTCTGTCTGCAGCTCCCTTTTGGACCAGAGGTTCTGGAGCTTTTGCAGAAGGATGGACTTTCCAACACCAGCATCCCCCATCACATAGATGATCTCACCTTGGGGATTAAAGACCCCGTCTTCTCCAAGAAGCTGGTCCAGACTCTGTATGAAGCCTAAGCTTTCATTAGCGTCGTTGAACAGCTCCATCACAGTGTCTGTGTAGAGATCTTCCAATCGGGTCTCATCTTGCTGCCCATAAGACATGATGAAACTGGTGTCTCGGCTCATCTCATGTCGCTGCTTCTCACAGTACCTGCTGACTTAAGGGACAAGCACATTCATTAAGTCTCTGTTGGCTGATAGAAAAATTACATTTTTTCCAGGATTTGAGGACTAATGTCTCAGCAAGATCTAGAGAAACTCATCCATGCGTTTATCTTTACATTACTGCAACGGTGTCTTTACAGGTCTGCCTAAGAAAATCAAACCTCCAGCTGCAGCTGATCCAGAACGCTGCTGCTGGTGTTCTGACTAAAACCAAGAAGATAGAGCAGATCACCCAGTTCTAAAGTCCTTCTATAGCAAATGAGTATTTACTCAATATTTTTGGGAAAATTTGAGCACAGCAAGTTTCTCAAATACTGCCTGTTCACATTATACAAAGAAATGTCCAGTAAACAACTAATGTCTTAAACCAGGAAATGTTGAAAAATGTACTCAGTAGAGATATTCCCTTTTACTATGTTAATATTGGTCATAGTGCAATATCTATATCAGTTAGAACACATACAGGCATCTCAGGGATACAGCTTGGAATTCAGAATGAGTCTATGCAGATAATGTGATCCTCTACTTTATAAACCTGATAGCCACTGTTGTATTAATACGTCAGATTGGATTATTTTGAATTATATCATTATGCTTAATAAGCAACAAGACTGAACTGTCCTGAAGCAGTGTGACCTTAATGTGGGTGGACAGAACAATAGAAACATGCCTTAGTCATAGCACATAGTTTGCATTGATTCATTTGTGTTTGTACCACTTACTAGGGTCGGTGTTCACCACTTTCATCTCTTCCATGTCTCTGCTTGGCTTGTAGTTGATCTCTTTTAGCCATGGCTGCAGGTCTATATATGCATCACATATTTTATATATGATAAAAACAAAGAATTCACAGGCATCCTCTCCTTTGCACTGAACCAGCTCCAGGATTTTGCGCACCTGGAAAATAAAAATGTTAACACGGAAACTTTAAGATGTTATTTGGTGTATTTATAGATGAGTGGAATGGAAGAAGTCCCAGCCAGGACACCCAACCTGGTTTGGTTTGGTGACGGTTCGTTGAACGATCTCCACGTCTTCCTCGCAGAAGAAGCGGTTGGCCAGCAGGTTATCCAGGAGGCACTGAATGCTCCTGAGCGTGGACACCAGCAGCTCTCTGTGGCACGTGAGGAGGTCAAGGCACGACACTCTGGCTTCCTCTACCTGACCCATTGTTTATGGTCAGTCGCCCTCTGTGGAACAGCAACAGACCAGACTTTGGCCAGTAGCATAACAAAACTGAGTTTGTATAACAAAGAAACTGATCAAAAGCTGAATGCTACCAGGTGTCAAAAGAGTAGTGAACTACTTTTTATCTTTTAATAATATTTTAATTAGGCCACACCAAACCCTTCATTTAGCTTTTGTTTATGTGGGTTTCTATTAAGTTTGCTTTTGATCATTGATTTGCTGCACAGTCTTGGTGAGTTTGAGTTTAAAGTTATAAACTAGTAATCAGATATTTTCCATCAGGATTTTATGACATGGTTCTGTCACTCTGCCACCACCATATTCCACTGGTTTCATTTTTGAAACCTATGCCTTGGGTTTATTCAAGTAATATGTATCTAATTTAAAAATTGATTTGAGAATCTTAAGTGTGAGAGGAATTTAAAAGCTGAAATAAATCTGTAAAAAGATAAGCGCTTGAAAGCACATCATGAATAAATACAGTTGACTACACAATTTAAAAACCTGTAAGAATTTATGGATTTTTAAGTTTGGATAAGCACAGATGAAGTAAAATGTTTTGCTATTCGTAAAACATTAATCAGCAGCATAATTCTGATTTAAACAAAACAATCACACGGAACCTCAGATGCAATAAGATGGCAAAGAGAGGAAGATTGAATATAAAGCTTTACATCTACAGATGCCTGATAGGTGGGGGAAAAAATCACGCCCTCTAGAGACACTAGAGGGCGTTGTAACACCGCTAGTTCACAGAATTGCAGGTTCTGAGAAGTTCTGACCCAGTCGTCATCAAAAGTATTCAACTTGTTCAGATTCTTATCTTTGCCAATTTTTCCTGTCTTTACCACATCAATTTTGGCAATACAATGTTGACCTACATTGCTGTTGTGTGGTTATAAAAGCAACAACAACAAAAACAACAAAGAAGAAAGTAAAAAACACAACACGTTAAGCCTGAAATCATCTCATGTGGACTAACATCTACGCTAAAATAATGATTCTTATCCCAAAATGCCAAAAATAGAATAAAAACATAATGAGTTTGACCCAATCACTACGACCGTAAACAGAGATACAGACCCTGAAGCGATCACCGCTGCTTAGCCTCCTAGTCCGGACCGGTTTTAGCTCCGAAAACAGCCGAACTTATTGCAGTTCAGTCTCATTTCACTGTGCAGTGATTCTGAACACTACGTTATTTCAGAGAAATTGCCATGTTAAAATGAAAGCAAGAGGGGCGGTTTCTCCAACAGCACCCGGCTGAGGAAGTGAAACGGTTCAGGAAATCTGCGTCATTCTCTTCAGGATCTCAAACAGCCATGAGGTGTTCAGGAACACACTGACATGTGACACAGGTAACACATGTGAAGCGTCAAACTGCTCAAAACAAAACTGGTAAAACGTTTTATTTAGCTCTGTCTTGTTGTTAGGGCCACACCTTTTTTAAACGACAAGGTTCTGGTTATATAAAACTGACGCCTGGAACACTGTAGAAACACGTCATAACTTGAACCATTTCAGATGTAATAAAATCTAGATAAATTACATTTGATCAGTCAGTAACTCAGTGTACCATGTAGATCAGATGAGCACTGATCTTTATGTGACCAAATAAATGTCACAATACTCAATGAAATTGTTTCTCCAACTGTGAAATGATAAATGTCCAAATCTAAGCTAACAGGCAGCCGTAATAGCAGTACAGTCCTATTTATGTATTATTATACAATATTGGCTGCACTTATTGCATTTTTGTTGTGTTACAGTCACTTTCATAATTGCCAATTGGCATAGCAAGTAATTGTTATTTACTTATAACCTCTAAAATTTTCTTACATAATTAGGAAATTGTCTTATTTAAATTTAATAAGGCTACAGTTTGGATGTCAACAGCATGTAGAAGTTTTTGGCCCCCAGTGTATTATCGGTTGTTATAGTCTTGAGTAGGGCTGCAACAGTGGCACAATTGGTAGAGCTGTTGCCTTGCAGCAAGAAGGAACCTGGGTTCAGTTCCCAGCCCAGGGTCTTTCTGCATGGAGTTTGCATGTTCCCCCTGTGCATGTGTGGGTTCTCTCAGGGTTCTCCGGCTTCCTCCCACAGTCCAAAAACATTACTGTCCAGGTTAAATGGCCTCTCCAAATTCTCCCTACGTGTGTGCATGGTTGTTTGTCCTGTCTGTGTCTTTGTTGCCCTGCGACAGACTGGCGACCTGTCCAGGGTGACCCCGCCTCTCACCCAGAACATTAGTTGGAGAAAGGCACCAGCAAAACCTCCCGACCCCACTAGGGACAAGGGTGCACAGAAAATGGATGGATAGTCTTGTGTAACTCTAATGAAAAACAACCTAAAATCTTATAGGGAGAAACATCAGAAATCTGGTTATGTAAATATGCATACCCTGCTTTTTACCAAACCACCTTCTTAATTACCGTAAATTTAGCAGCCAGTTGCTTTTGGTAGGAGTCTATCAACATGCTACATCCTGACTTGCTAATATGGTTTCACTCTGTTTTGTAAACGTTCTCCACATCTTTCTGATTGGGAGGATATCTGTTATTCATATCCTGCTGGTCATTATCCAGACTGGATAATGGTTGAGTTCACTCAACCTAACAAACATAAATAACAACAAGGAAGTACTCAAAAATACACAAATGAAAACTAAAGTCCAAACACAGCTACATCATTACCACTGCACATTAAAAAAGCAGAGTTTACTATAAATAAAAAACGGGAATGTAATGCAAAATTTTTATTTCTTGACAGTCTTATGACTGTTGAATTTTGGTCCCTAAAGTCTCATGACTGTGTCCACAGATAATCTGCTAGAGCTGGTTTCTGCAGCTGCAAGGGATGCAGATAAAGAAGTCAACTTCTCTCAGAGTGACTGAGTGAGAAGCTAGTTCTCAGAATTTGTCTCCTAAATACTTGTGCACTTCTTCTCAAAGAGAGTCTTATAACTTTGTATGACAGAACTCATTCTGTTTTTGTTGTCATTGCTTACAAGATCATTTAATAAACCTGAATAAGTTTTCAATTTAACGGCGCTTGGATAATTTTGTTTTTCCACCACCCACTTGCCCCCGCATCACAGTCATGATCATCCAGGTTCGCTTAATGGAACAAAAAAACTCAGTCAAATAAAGCATCAACCATGGGAAACGAAGACCTTTGTTGTCTTTGTTTCTTTACAACAGGTTGTTAAAGACCCAGACCACATCATACGGTCGGTACCAAAACCCATAACACATTCAAAGTCACCAAAAGCCCCTTCAGTCTGAAGTTCAGGTTGGGCTTCAGCAAGTCATCTTCACCATGTTTAGATATCTGAATGCAGAGGCCAGGAAAACATGTACACACAAATAGATTGAACTGACAGATGGTAAAACTTTTATTATAATCAACAAATTTAATTGTGCACAAACCAAAGTCAGAACACAAACCCACACACACATACAAGCCGCATTTACAGACTGATATGTTATATTTATCACACACATGCACGCACGTGCACACACACACACACACGCACACGCAACCTCACAAACAGATACATCATTACCATTATATTGCATTAAAAAGCAAAGGCTTCCTTATAAAGGGTGGCATACAGATCAGGTTTATTCAGTAATCTCCAGCCAGAGTGATTCCATATTGGCCTGTTGATTATTTTCTAAGCCTGATGAAGTGGTAGAACTATCTGCAGCTGCAACTCATCTCACAGCTTCTAAGGGAACTTTATTGTGCTAAGGTTTGAGTGCGTGACCTGCAGGGGGAGTACTCAGACCCCTGGAGATAGCCTCCCCCTGCAGGAACTAAGCAGGTATTGAGGATGAGAAGTTGTTTACATGTAACGTGTTTATGTATTATGTATGCTCTTAAATACATAATACTGATCTGATCTTTGGTTCAGAAAGATCTTTTTTAACAGCTTTTTTTTCCTATTTTCTCAGAATATTTTTGTTTGACATTAACATTTGTTTGATGATCTGAAACAATCCAAACCAGGAGCTGCTGCAGAGAAGAATCTCTGGACTCCAGCTTTAGCTTATGGGACACAGGGGCAACAAAGTGCAGAGGCAACACCCTTTAAACTGTCTTTGGAAGGTTGAGGTGTAACATAATGCCTGCTGAGGAATCACATAAGTGCAAAAATATGATTATTATACCTTTCAATCTGGGATGCTTTGAGTGTGATTTGTAGCTTAAAAGAAAAAATGCAAACAAACAGATTTTTTAGAGCAGGGTGTTAGTACTAAGGTGCCAAGAGGATGTAAAATTTCATCTCTGCCACTCTAGAAAGTCCTTCATGGAACCAAAAGGCTAAATTATCTTCTGGGTCCTCAAAAGGATGGTGAGACGAGGGATGATTGAAGACTTTTGCACAGTTTTGGAACAGTTCAGTGGTGTTCTAGCTGTACGTAGACAGACGGAGATGGAAGAGTGTGCCACATTCCTCCACCACAGCTGCAGAAAAGGTCAGCAGAGGTCAAATCTCGCTCTCATACGTGTGCATGTATGTTTTTAAGGAGAGGATCTCGGAGTAGCTCCGGCTGGTTCTCCGGTACAGGTCCAGGCCTGTGAGCAGCTCCACGTCTCTGACCCGGGCCGTGTGCATCTTCATCAGGTCCTCCACCCAACGGGACTCATCCTCAGAGCTCTGTGGGTTGGGATCACACAAAGAAAGTCATGTCCGCTGCTCTCAGAACCAGCTGTGTGGACAGGTAGAACCAGAACGTGAAAGGTACATGCGATGTGATTGGTTCTTACGTTGCAGGTCTCGTCGTTGTTGGGTCGGTGTGGCAGGATGAAAGCGGCACTGCTCAGTGGACCGTTGCATGAGTCTGCAGGCTGTGTGAAGTCCAGGCAGCTGGTCAGGACCACAAAGTAATGAGACGGGACGGGGACGGCTCCGCTCACATGGCTGGAACAGATTTCACCTTTTAGTCGGGAAGGAGTCTGCAGACTCTGACTCAGCAATTCTTTCTCCAATTATTACGCACAGTTTATGAAGAACAAAGTCCAAATAAAAATGGTCTTTTTTCAATGGCTTTCCAAATCTACAATTTGGAAATCAGCAGATACCATCTAAACTGACATTAAGAAATATACTAAAGTTCTTTTTGATTCTACAAGGAAAAACTATATTTAGAGTACTGTGCAAAACATTTCAGCTATGAAAAAATGGACCTCCTCCAGTCCTCCCTGAGCTCCTACTGCCATCTGAAGAAATGCACCGATCCCAACCAAAAACAACCAGTCAGAGCCAGGAGGAGGGTCTTAGTGCTGTCAATCATTCTCAGGTAGACACTGCTACATGTGCTTATGCTGGAGAAACAGCTTACAGTTACAGAAAAACCGTTTATCTGCCATCATCAGTGGCTATGCTAACTAACCTGAGCATCCATAACTTGCTATGTTAGCTGCAGCATAGCAGAGAGGAATGTGGTGGGGAAGTGAGAGCGGGGATGAGTGCCACCATACGGAGGGTGACGGACAGTGATAAGACCCGCCTCCTTCCTCTAACTGGTTGTTTCACTGCACTGGGAGAAGGAAAAGGAGCTCAATTTTTTTCAAAGATTGTTTCATATTTTAAACAAATATGTAGAATTTTTTATTTTTTATTTAAAATGTTACATACTGAAGCTTTAATGGTTCATGTACACTTTGCTTCCAAGGAGCCACACTTTTAATAATCTAATAAAGAATTCTGGATCAACAGTAGTCAGGCTTTCTAAAGGTTTTTTTTGGTTTCCCTTCCTTTTTGAACTTACATTCAGTCTCTTCCTTCTTTCTGACTGTGGCAAAATATTGTTATGATGAGGAATGTGGACAAGTGCAGGTACAGGTGAGACCTAAAGGGCTATCTACAAAAGAAAAAATGAAAAGTTGATTTCTTAGTGTTTGAGAGGAATACCACTGAGTGCTGGTTAGTGAAGCTTCCTCCAGCCAACCAAGACAGACGGATGATGGTTTGCAGAATAGTTTTCTCAGCGCCACTCACTTATCAGTTGAAGTAAATTCCTGAAAAGACTTTGTCCACTTTACTGTTCTACTGTTGAGAACCTGCCTGTTCAGCCCAGCGAATTCCCCCTTTGGTCAGCCACAGTCTCTGACTGAGAGATATGGAAGCTAACCTGTCTCTATACCAACCCACCAACGGATGACTGCAAACCATCCCCATCTGGCCGGCCCCAATGGAATCACAGCTCTCGGGATTCTACTCTGGCTGGGGGCCCTCAAGGGAAATGCAAGGACACCCAACCCCGGTTTAGAACCGACCGGGCCGGGGTCTGCAGTTCATCGAGTCTAGTTAGACCCAAAAGGGCTGCATGACCTGACACCTCCACCAAGGGTGACAGAGTCTTGCCATCTGTGAGTCGACCCAGAGGACCGGTTCTCTGTCCACCAGGCCACAAAAACAGGCATTGGTTGTTTCCCTTGCAAACATTTGGATATGTCAGTAATTAGTTAATGGTGGACATGTGTGCATCCCAGGATCCTACTTTCCAGTGAAGCTAGATTAGGATTATAGTTAAGCTGTAGGTTTTGACCTTGGGGTGTCTGAAAATCCAGGAAGCCCCAAATAACCATTAGAGATTTATCCACTGTTGGAATAAAATTCTGAATGTTCATGTATTACTTCAGAAATGTTCCCTATATTTTTTAATAGCAGAAGTCGGGTTGTTAATTTCTTTTTGTCTATTTATTTAACCTTCATTTAACCAGGTAAACCTAATTGTGAATTTAAAAAATCTAATTTACAAGAGTGTCCTGATTCTTTGTAAGCCCTTATATTTGTTTCTTTTGTCCCCTATATTTATAATTAGTAGAGGTTAGTAAATATAATTTCACTGACTAATGTTGAACTTTCATTTGATTATTAGATTCTCATAATTTTCTCACAATCTGTAGTTCATAGATCATTACATCAGCTTCATAAATATATAAATCTTAATTATGAAAAATAAAAAAAATTGTTACAGATTTATTTCGATTTATTTCAACCATATAATAGTTTGAGTATAAGACTGATGTACTGCTTTATATGAACCTAGTTTAAAACCTCGCAACCAGAAAGCATTAAAAAACCTAATTAGAAGCAAAGTTTATGGAAATAAAAGATGACTGAAGACTTTTGCACAGATCTGAACTATTCAGACAATTCACATGAATGAATGAATGAATGAATGAATGAATGAATGAATGAATGAATGAATGGATGAATTATCCTACTCTCTGATCGTCTCAGCCGAGTCTCTGACTCCATCATAATTGTAGTCAAAGACGGGTCCAACAAGAAGGTTCACTCCATTCCTCTCAGTGGCGTATTTCTTCACCAGCGCTCTCTGAAAGTAAGTCCAGATTCCTGAGTGGGAGTGTGGGAAGAGAGAAGGACGTGGCAGAAGGGGAGTGAATAGTGGAAATGATTATTAAAAACATTAGTAAAACTTCTGAGCCTAAAATGAGGAATACATCAGGATTTCATGAAGTGAGATCTTACTCTTAAATGCAGGATACATGGGCACGGTGTTGGTGATGAGGACAGCATCGTATTTTTTCTCCAGGTTTGAGGAAAGCTCTGTGAACACACACAAGATATTCCAACTGATCCCACTGGTGATTTTCTGTCCAAATCACAGTTATTGGTGACTTTAAATCCTAATAAGTCCAAGTGAAGTGAGTGACTGCAATGTGACTAACTATGAAAATGTCTCTCAGGAGTTATGATTACTTTAGTGGTGTGTGGTGGTGTCCACTGAGGTTGAGTGTGTTTTCGGAAGCCTGTGGTGGGGGTTCACTTACGCGGTGGGTACAGGAAGGCATATGTGACATGTCTCTCTGCTCTGTAGTTGGAACATGACTGGCTAAAGGCCGGTGGGACTCTGGCATCCGGTCTCACACAGTTGGACAGAGACTCAGGCAGAGGAGACAACTCTACCTGGACGGACAAAGAAAATGTTACCCCACTTTTACCACTAGGGGGTGCAAGAAGCAAGAAGTTTGCTTGCAAGAAGGCTTTTGAGTATAGTACATGCAAAGAGTGTGTCCTTGGCAGTCCAAAAGGAGGGGTCAGACTGGGCGGTACCTGTCTGCTGACGGTGTAGGATGTCCAGAGGGGCATGAACAGGGTTTCACTGTAACTGCTGATGTAGTCGCTGTGATGTAGGATGGTATATTTGGCACGGAAGAGGACAGCAGGTCGGCCATACGGCAGGTTCCTGCTGTCTGAGGGATGGAGCACACAGAGGGACACGGCACAGAGAGGCACCAATGTAACAAGGCCCATTTATACGGGTCAGACTGCAGCATGGAGGCTCAACCCTGCCGACAGCAGTCTGACTGAGGCAAACATCTGGCACTATGAGCAACGCTTCATTTCACATGTCAGATATAAGTGAGAGTTTATACATAAAAAAATCCATCCTGAACTTTGTTACATCACGACCATTACTGGAATTTTATTTGTATGGAAGTCCCTTTTCGCCATAGAAGAAAAAATAAAAGTTATACAGGAAGTCATAATTTCAAGTTTTAAAATCATGATCATGAGATTCTGGGTGCATTCACACAAGCTCTGTTCAGTCCACTTTAGTCAAAGTCTGGTTCAGTTGTTTAGAAAGTCCGGTTCGTTTGGGGAGGTGAGAATGTATAATCAAAGTAAAGAACGAACTGTGGTTCACCTACAATCCTCGTTCTTGGTTCAGTTGATGGGAACTCTGGTGCGGTTAGAATACATATGTGAATGCCAAGTGGACCAAAGAATACTCCAAAGGCAGGAAGTGGACTATAGCGTAGAGGATTCAAAAACAAACAAAAAAAATATATAAAAGTCTAGCAGGAGAAAAGGCTCATGGTCTTTTATCAACCACTAAAATCTGATGCTACTCCATTGTGTTTGCATTTCATGAAGAAAGAAGATGCACTCAGTTATTCAACAGGTTTGGTTTGTTTCACTCAGTGCAGTGTGAAAGAGAACCACAGCAGTTAAAAATGGAACAAATGTTGCAACTGTGCTCACCAATGGAACCGAGTCTACCGGACTATCAGGTGTGAACATGCCCTCAGAGTCATGATTATGAAATACTACAGAAACAGCATGACTTTTCTCATAATTACTGCCTTTGTTATTGTAAATATATTTTTCAACTTTTGAGCTTTTTTTTTCTCATGGCAGCTTGGCTTCCATACATTTGACACACCAACAGAAATAAATTAACTATTATGAAGTGGAGGGAAAATGATACATGATTCTCAAAATGTTTATTATTATTATTATTATTATTATTATTATTATTATTATTATTATTATTATTATTATTATTATTATTATTATTATTATTATTATTATTATTTTAAATCTTAGATGTTGCAAACAATTATTTTGGGACTGTACAGTTGTAAGACAATACTGCATAGAAATACACAAAAATATTGAAAATATCTTTATGTATAAGAATATCTTTTAAATTCACCATTGGCTGTAATTCCAAGCAGCAAAAACACAGTCTCAAGATGGCTTCCACTGCATGTATTAATGCATATTAAGGAATATTTGGTGTTTGAACTTTTAAAATAAGCATTTTTAAATTCAACTGAGAATCTATGAAAAGACTTGAACATGTTTGCACAGATGCTCTCCATCCAACCAAAGAACAGGCAAAACCTCAGCCTATAGAGAAAGCTGGTAGAGCCAGAAATAACCGACCTGCAGCCAAGGGAGCTTTACAAAGTATTGTCTAAATTCAGAGGCAGGCCTCCCTTTTAGAATTTTATTTGTTAAAGAAAACCCTGGAACTGTGAATCATTCTCCTTTCACTTCACTGCTATAAACTCTATAAAAAGGCATCAAAGCTACAGCCTGTTTTTTAGTGTGACGAAATGTAAAAAAGTTCAAGGAGTGTATTCATTGTTTTGACGTACTGTATCTGTAAATCTCATGACAAACTGACCATCAATAGCTTGCCTCAATCGCCGGTTTAGCTCCTCCACTTTGTTCTGTAAGAGACAGAGCCAGAGTGACTCCAGGTTATAGCCTCGTACAAGGGTCACTTTCAAACCTCTCTGGCCCCTACTTTTTACACGCAACTGCAAAAAGATCGGAGATTGAAACAATCTCTTGCCAGAGATCTACATGGGAATAAGAAACACAGTGAAACAGTGCAGAACTGAGTCTCATTCACCACAGAACAAACCAGTGGGCTGGAAAACACATTTCATATGCAAAAGAGAATATGAAATGGTAGCCTGTGCATTTGTTTGCAACTAAACAATGTGAACTGAAGGTGAACTGACTCCAGCTCTGCTGCAGAAGGCAAGAAGGCAAAAATGTTATTTCAGCTTCACAGGAAGACGTAAAGCAACCCATTGCAGAACCTTCTGAACATGTCAGACAGGTACAGGTGACTGTGGAGGACACAGGCTCACGCAGATGATCATTTTACAAGTCAGTAAATAGTAAATCATATAAAAATAAATCATATTTAGGACATTTAAACTGAAAAAAATTGTCATCTTATTGTCACTTTATTTTGTTAGCAGGATTATCCTAGCTGGCCTTGGATAGTTGTTACTTAGTCAGCCAGAATTTATCTGTCATAAACTCAGCTTTTGTGTTACTTCATGAAAGTTTTTATTCAAAATGAATATGTCACATGTGCATGAACAGTCTGTGCTGCCATGGTAATAACTGACTGACTATAGACCTGTTTATTCAGATTCTATTGATAAACTATTGGCCCCCATACAGCATCTCACTTAGGGCCCCCATAAAGCTAGAAATGGCCGTGGCTAAGACCTTCTGTTAAAGCAAAACCTGAAGTTTTCTAAGTCTCTGACTGTGAGGTCATGTCAGGTGACCCTAAAGCGTTTCTGTTAGCTGTAGTTCCTTACTCTGACTCAGTCATTCCAAACCTTATGCTGAAGCCATTCTTTTGTGGATATGGATGGATGTTTGGGCTCACCGTTAATGAAAAAAGAAAATCTCTCTTCACCTTCAGCCTTTCAGCAGACACCTAAAAGCAGGGGTGGAAAGTAACTGGTTACAATTACCCACTTTACTGTAATTAAGTACAATTTGTCTGTACTTTTGACTGTAATTTTTTATCAGACTTACTGTAATTTCTCAACATGACTAAATGCTAAAATGTTCTGAAACAAATTCTTATTTTAAGTGTGTGCACACTTATTAAAATAGGTCATGATGACTTTCCTCTACTTTTGCTTCCAAACAAACTGGTTTGTTTTTCAGTTGAAGTTTATAAAAAGATTGGAAGTTATTTGCCAGGTTCTCCTTTTTTACAGGCCAAAACGCAGGCATCCTAACAGGGTGTGAAGACTTTTCCATTGTATTTGCATTATCAAACAGCCTTTAAATCTGTCATGATGTTGATGTTTCATATCAGAAGTTTTTCAGTCTGCTTGCACTGGTCCTCCACTGTACCTGTGGAACTCAGTAAAGCTAAAACCAGGCATTCCTCTCAACAGTCTACCAGGGCTGACCTTTTCATCGCAGTTGCAGCCTAAGTCATCTGTTGCCATAGGAACGAGGTTGGAGGCCGTCGGCCTGGACACCTCCTCTGGCATGGTGGGTCTAAAAGTCGGACTTCTCAGCAGGTGGTTCAGGCTGCCATGAGTTCCATTGTTTGGAGCCGGTTTTAGACCCAGGAGATCTGAGGTTGGGATAAATCAGAGTGAGATTGATTGATTGATTGATTGATTGATTGATTGATTGATTGATTGATTGATTGATTGATTGATTGATTGATTGATTGATTGATTGATTGGTTGGTTGGTTGGTTGATTGATGTTAGGTGTAAGGTGCCTATTAATGAAATTAATGAACATACAATGTTGTCATAAATATGCCAGATTTAGCAAAATGCTCGTTCAAGCCATAGTCCCATAACACTAACAACACAAGGCATAAACATTCAGACAATTTTATACATAAAAATAAAAAACACAAACAAATAAAAACTTTATATAAAGTCAGAAAAACTTATTTAAGAAGCTAATTAAATTTTTTTTTACAAAACTACATCACAAAAATAACTAAAACTAAATGAGCTAAACACAGAGACGGTTGAACACCAAGCTATGCACATAATGATTTCATCTGGACATAATTCTGAAGACTATGACCTCTATATATCACATGATTGAACTATAAGACCTGGCATGTTGTCCATTGTGTTTACACAGCATCTTCCACTCACTGTCAGACGATATGGGGACTACCTGTTACTTATAGCCCTAACATATTCCCTGTAAGACCTCCTTTATATGTGACTACTCCTCACTGAACCATTCATGATGGAAGCTCTGTGACTGTTTGTCTGAATTAAGGCTTCCAGTTGAAGGAATAGTTTCAAATCAAACACATTCGCTCAGTTTTGAACTCAAACAAATTCAGAAACGGGCCTTACCACACATGACGTTATACAGCTCAATGTTTTCAAAGGCTGGAACTTTGGTCTTGAATTTAAATGTAGGTCCATAGCCCAAGAAAATAGTCTGAAATAGAAGGGCGAGACTGGTCGTATGATCGAAAAGAATAAAGAAAGAAAATATGTCCTGCTTTTTTAATACTTTATGCCCTGGTAGGTTTTATTTTCATATGATTGTTGCTGTAGAAAATGTTTACTACTTAATCAAAACTTTAGAATAATTTGTAATAAATATGCTAACATTGTTGGCTTGTTAACATTGTTCTGGCATAGTGTCAGTCTGCTGCTTATATAGTGGGTATAAGATGTGAAATACCTGCATGCTGTTGATCTTATTGTCATATCCATGGTCGCCTGAGAATCCACAGTGTCTCCTCCCCTCTGGGACTTTCCTGAAGTCAAGTTTGGATGAGATCAGTATCAGTATTCAACTCACTCAGAACAAACACACAAAGTTTTTCAACTTTGACAGAAAACGACTTACTCTAAAGAAAGAAATACTTCATTTATTAGTAACTTCCAGTTAAACACCCTAATGCATATCAGCTTAAGCATAGGTTTGCTTTCAAATTAGTAAAGCCACAAGCATGTAAAAAATGTAACAGAGTAACTGAAAGCATTTTATGATGTGAGAACATTTGGAGTTATATAGTTAGTAATGGCTGTGTGTATGTGTGCATGCGTAAGTGTGTGTGTGTGTGTGTGTGTGTGTGTGTGTGTGTGTGTGGGTGTGTGTGTGTGTGTGCGTGTGTGTGTGTGGGGGTGTGTGTGTGTGTGTGTGTGTGTGTGTGTGTGTGTGTGTGTGTGTGTGTGTGTGTGTGTGCATGTGAGTGCGTTTGTTTGTAATACCTTGTGGGGACGATCCCAAGGGGAAACCCTGTTTTTGGGTCAGGGGTCAGAGTTAGTGCTAAGGTATGAATTGAGTTTTGGTTAGGGTTCGGGTTAGGTATGTGATGGTTAGGGTTAGGAAAAGGGTAAAGGTAAGGTTTAGGCTGTAGAAATGAATGGAAGTCAATGGAAAGTCCCCACAAAGATAGCAACACAAACATGCGTGTGTGTGTGTGTGGGGGGGTGTGTGTGCGTGTGTGTGTGTGTGTGTGTGTGTGGGTGGGTGTGTGTGTGTGTGTGTGTGTGTGTGTGTGGTGGGGGGTGTAAATGGTCTAACACTCTGCTCACAGCCCTGGTGCCAACGATTAGCCCCTCTGTGGAAGGGAGCTGCACAGAAACCATAAAGATTTCTTTCATCTAGCTGCTGTGCACTTCAGTGGGGGAAACCAACAGACAGAATGTCAACAACCAAGACCAGTAAAGGTAGCTGTGGTGCTGGCTTTACACCGTCTGCTGTGTGGAAACCTCCTACAGGTCAACATCACGAGACTCAGTTCACTTTACATAAGTTCAGCATATTTTAGCTTACATACTTAAGGTTAGTGTAGTTTAGTTAACTTAATTCACTTCAGTAAGCTTGTCTTAGTTTAGTTAAGTAGTCTGGCTTAGTTTAGCTTTGATTAAGCTGGCTTAGTTTGGCTTAGTTTTAGCTTAGCTTAGTTTAGCATAGCTTAGTTTAGCGTAGCTTAGTTTAGTTAATTCAGTTCAGTTTAGCTTTGCATATCTTAATTTAGTTTAATCTAGTTTAGTTTAGCTTAAACTAGATTAAGGTAATTTAGCACTAAGCTATTTTAGCTTAGTGCGCTATTAACATCTCAGCTTCTCCATTATTTCACACATTTGGGGCTTTCATTACTCCTGCTGTCACAGCAGGGTTTTTATTTATTTAAGCAGCAGGTTGTATAAAAAAAGGTTGACTAAATATATATTTTATATAACTGACTTTAATATGGTGCAGCAACCACTTAAAGAATTTAAGGTGAGCTGGTGTTTTGTTAAAAAACTAAACCCATTGTTTTGGAACCATGATTACTTTTGATTTGATTAATTTAACTTCGGTGACAAAAAGTTTACACCCTGCAGTACATCATGTAAAACAATCTTCAGGACCATTGTTTTTGTGCATGTAAATTAAGTCTTTACTAATAATAAAGTTAAGACTGAATATCAAGTGCAGCTGCTGCAGTAGTTCGGCCATCGTACCTGGCCACATGCCACTTCCTCTCCACCAGCAGGTGGATATCTTCAATACGCCGATTGTTGGCGTAGTGCAGTCTTTTAGGCAGGTGCTGCTTCAGGTACGGCTTAAAGTGTTGCTCTGCCTTCTTACACTGTTGAAGAAATAATTTAGATGACACATCACCACATATCAAAGAAGAAATCAAATTACATGCATTTCCACTTCCTCATTTCAGACCTTCATATTCTGAACAAACATTTTACTCACTGTTAGATTTGCAACAACAGCTTTGGGGTCATCTGAAAAAATAAAACATGATCACACAAATTGTTGAGTTTCCGAGAAATGGAGATAAGAAGAGTAAGTTTGAAATGTTGACTTCATCTTTACCTCCTATCATTCTAAACTGCTTGGTTGGTTGACAAGTCTATCGTATGTTCTAAAAGACCTTAAAAGGACACTTGTTTGTTTGTTTTTTTCTGTGGGGTATTATGTGGAAAAATACTGGCACTTTTCCTTTAAATTCAGTCTGAGAAGTTATTTCTTGTGCTTTTATGATTTAGGTTTAGTGACGGCCTGATGGGGGTAGGCTGACCCAAACCCGCTGAGATAAATGGAACAAGACAAATCCAGTGAAAAATGGAACAATGTTTCTGCTGATGCCTGAATGTACAGTCAGAGATCAGGACAGGACTGTTTCCTTTAGTCCTTGCTCAGTCAGTGAGCCTGTTTGTTCCTCGACTCCTTGTAACAATGCATCTGAAGCACATTGTAGGAAGAATTTAGATAGTCGCTTTTCTTCATCACAGGTTCTTTAAGCATCATCATCAGCATTTCAGATAAAACAAGATAGGAAAAGATCCCTAATTTATCAGTTATTTGCAGCAGTTCTTGTGTGGTGCATTTTATTTCTTTAAAGCAGAGAGAACAGAACTTTTCACTCACATTTGGGGTTGCTGGGATATCTGGAGCGTATTCTGCCAAGAGACCCAGGGATGAGGATGATGTCATCAACATTGGTCAAGTAGTTGCTGAGGAACTCTGTGCGATCACAGTGAGCCTCTTCCATACCTGAAACATCGCAGGAGGAGAAGGCTGATGTCAAACTCTGAAGGAAACAAACTTTTCAATGATGGAAATCATCTAATTGGATTCTTGCTTTCCTTTTCTGGAAAAGTCTGTAGGCTGGAGTTCATCCTACTCAGTAGATTCACTGCCAGAATGATTCTCCTATTGGTTGGCCCACTTTATTCTACCAATCAGTGTTTATAATCAACCAGCAGTATCACTGTGGAAACTGACACAAATACAAGTTTCAAAGTCATTGTTTCCAGTGTTGATGTTAGTCCTTCCTATCTTCTGGAATTGTCTCTGAAGTGTCGGATATCATCATCTGCACCAAACTCCTGACTGATGGCAATCCGTTCTGGTCTTCTGAGTTCTTGGACTTGCCTCCAGTTTGTTGTCTTGTGTTTCTTCTATACAAGATTTACTGAGTTTCCACTGATTTATGGATTTATGGAGTTTCCACACCACAGATCCAAATTTTCAACCTTTGAGCCACTCTGTTATAACTTTAGCCCTGTGACACTGAGCTCCATCATGCTGGAAAATCCACCGATCGTGACTAAGTTGTTCCTTGGAAAATATTTTGTTCCCATTCTTTATATTCATGGGCAGAAGTAGGAGGAAGCCTGCTGCTTTCTTGGAGGCACAAGCCCAATCCATGGCATTTCATTTCTTCTTCTCTGGAGAAATGATTTTTCACTTCTCCAGAAATTAAATTTCTGGAGAAATTATCTCCAGAATAATTCACCTTAATTAGGCATGTCTTACAAGTTAAAATAAAAATATTATTGTGTATCCATCTTTAGAGGTTTAAAGCACTCTTAAATGAAGCATTCACACGTGTGAATCCATGTCAGGTCGGATGTTTCACTGCAGTACATGTGATCCATCAGGTCACCGTTGTTTGTCTGTTGAAAGGTCCATAAAGGTTTCAGGGAGAGTTGTCATGAGCATTTAGACCATCGCTGTTCAATCGAATTCTGGACCGTTTGTTCAGAAAGTCCAGATCAGTTGGGTTGATCTTAATGTACGCTTTAACTCTGGTCCACATACAGATACAGGTCTTGCTCCTATTCAAGTAAACCAAATGCAGGGAGCAGAATAAACCACAGAGCTTTGTGGGTAAACACAACCAAAACAAAGGCTTGCATAGCCATCCGCATAACGAGTTAAAAGCTGTGACAGAAACATCGTCAGGTCAGCTGCTGGTAATTTCAAGCTAATCAGGAAAATGCAGGCTGTGGAGCTGAACCGTACAGTAGAGTAGTGCCACACGAAGCTGAAAACATCATGAGCTGCTGAGTTCAGGAGACAGACAGGACAAGCGTGGCTCTCTGGGGACCACCTCAGGCGAGGAGGGGAACACAAAGGCTCCGGTTTCAATGTGGTAACACAACCATACCGTGTCTACTGGGCTATTAGTTATAGAAAAACCCCCCCACCTCAAACAACATTTGAATCCCTGCTTGTCTATAGATGCCAAGCAGGGACTCAAATAGATGTTTTTCAGCTGATCAAATTAGAAGCTCTTCAGCTAAAGTCATAAATAAAAAGATGAACAATCAGAATTTGAGATGAGGGTTTGGACTCAGGGCCTGTGTCTGTACCATGGTCTCCCACCAGGATGATGTTGACACATCGGTGCAGTTTCATCTGTTTGAGTCCGTCCATCAGCTGGCCCACAATCCGATCAATCGCCCTCAGAGGATTGTTAAGCTGGAAGAGGATAAAGGAAGCTGTGAGCGACCAAACGCACTCAGGATCAGAACCTCCTGGAACAAACGTACTCACGTCTGCACTCATTGGGCCCACTTTGTGTCCATAAGTGTCTGGTTGCTCAGAGTGCATGGCATAAACATAGGGCCTGAAACAGAATACAGGTGAAATGCGTGTTAGCTGAACTTGTGGTGTCCTATATAAAGTTAATACTATTGGCTTAGAAGTGAATCAAATCCTGAGCAGAAGATGGGTTATGTTGTGTCAGATATGCTTAAGAACTGTTTGCAAATGATTATTTCATTCATCAGGTTGGTTCTTCAAACCAACCTGGCTCTATGTTAAGAAGTTATTGACCAAATTATTAAATTAAATTTATTTTTTGTTTAATTTCACCAACCTTTAGCTCAGGCCTGATTACTGCCAAATCTAAAGAAACAATAAATTACTTATGTAAGAACTAGTTCAGAATGACATTTTGAACTTGGAATGTGTAAGTGGGGAACTTTGAACATGAACAAATTCAATTTGATCTGACTGAACTGAATTAAAACTAGTTCTTGTTAAGGAAGAATTGGAGTAACACTGTCAGGTTTAGAGAGTGATTATTAGGCCTAGGTTGACTGATGATCAGTAGCTGCTGAGAGAGACTAAAAAGCAAAGACAGGACAAAAATGTGAACTAGGATTGTTTCAGTGAGAGGAAAGTATGACCAGAGAAACACATGTGTGAATGTGATCACCTCTCTCCTTCAGGGAGATGGAGCCACTGCAGCAAAGTCAGGATCCTCCTCTCCAAAGGAATGGCCCTACAAACGGACAGAAATACATTCTGCTGTTAAAGCCTCCACATTCTGATATTAATTCTAAAGCTATGAGGGGGCAACATTTAGGACAAACAAAACATTTTTAATTATTACATTTTATGTCAGTTTCAACTTTGCAGGAAAAAAATCCTGATCTCAATAAAAGCTCACGCTTTGATGTTTGTTCAAGAGAAGGGATGAATTCACTCAGCTGATTTTCTCAAAACTGAAAAGTATTTTCCAGTGTTAAATGCCAGTAAAACAAAAAATATGTCAGAAGAAATATATTTATTAATGTCTTCAAAATCATCATCATATTTGATATCATTAGCATTTTATAACAAATGAAGGTAACATAGTTACTTGATTGTGCTATAAAATGCCACTATGTGAGTGCCTGGAAAACACATACTGCCCCTTTAAAAGGTTTGAACGATCCTAACTTGGGTCGTTGTGGCTTTCAGGCCAAAGCTGCCTCTGTGAAGTGAGGAGGGCCTCGGCCAAGTTCCTGGCTCTCATACAGTCTCCAGCTGTCAACCATCAGTCCTCAACGTTTTGCTTTTTGTAGCTATCAACAAGGCATTAGTCTGGCAGTATATTTGAAAAGATAAATATCTGCTTGGGCTTTAGGATATTTGAACATTATTCCTGGTAGAATTGTTGGAGTTCTTATTAACTGATTGGCTTTCTGTTATGGACCGGGTTTTTAATCGCAGCCCAAAAACATTTTAGGTTTGCGGTCAGGGCCATTCCAGAAGGTTCTGCTTTTTTATGAGTGTTTTGGATCACTGCACTGTTGGAACACTGTGACATATTAGTAATTATGTGGTGAGAAATGTACAGTCAATCATTTCATCATTTCAATGTAAAATCTGTTGAAGGATGTAGAAAATAGGGCTGCACAATTTTAGAAAATAGTGCAATGATGTTAACAATTGTGATATGTGCCTATTTTCTTCCTCATCTGTGCATGCATCACTCTTTGACCTTTAGAATTATGGGTAATATCATTAGTGTTCAATGTGAACATCTGCAGCCATACGTCTCTGTCCAACAAGCTAAGATCACATTCATGTGTAAAATGCAAGTTCAACATGCAAGTGAATATATTAGCCAACAATTATTGCACTCCTAACAGTGCTTGGCAATTTGAATATTGCACAAACTAATATTGCGATAACCAAATATCAGCAATATATTGTGCAACTCTAGTGAAAATCATCAAGTAAAACCTGATTGACAGAATGTGGTGAAGCTTTTCTTATTTAGACAAATAACAGATTTGCTAAGTGATGAAACTGTGGATGTGTTTCATTAGCCACTAAGGGCTAGCTATGAAACAGAATCATCGACACCCTGTGAACCACATTTTAGATATTAATATAATCTGAAATTTCTGCTGGAACTGTAAGTTTTGTAAATACATACAAGATTGTTTTTACATGGATAATGTCTCCATGTAAAACTCAGTGGTGACGTGTTTATGTGTGAACTTACACGGGCCAGAAGAAGGTGGCAGCTTTCAGTCCCTGTCTGAGGGCAGTGATCCAGATCTGAACGAAGAAACTCTCAGTTAATTATTACGATGTTTCAACTGATATAAAAGTGTTAAGAGGAAGCTAATAACTGTTCTATTAGAATAATAAATTTTTTCAGATTTATATTTCTCCCAAATTTGTGTCTATTTTGTCTCTAAGAATGTTTTTTCAATTCATTACAGACACATTTATTGCCTCCCCTGATAAATGTGTGCAAAAAGCTGAAAAATGAATGCATTTTTAGAAACAGAATTACAATATCAAGCTGAAAAACTGAGAAACATCCAAGTTTTAAGTTGAGGACATTTGTTGAGTGGAGAAAACAAAAAATCCCATATAACAAAGTAACAAAAACATTTATTTTGTTTGCTTGTTTAATCTCATCCATATATCCAGCGCACAGGATGACCACTGCTACAGAACAGTAGCAAAGTGTTGCTATAACAACCATTAACCATCTGCTATCTTTACACATCTGTACAAATGTGAAGGATCAACTGTGTTAGATATTTTTTGGTATTATCATTTTGTTATTACTTTAGTTCATATTCAGTCTAATGTTAATCAGTATTATTGTGATTTTTAGTTTAAAGTGTTCTCTTCCTTATGTGTGTATAAACTGACCTGGAGGTTACGACTGTCTGTTTATCTTCATGTGAGACAGTTAACTCTGTGTTTCCCAGATCTTAAATTCTTCTTGTGTTAGTTTGACCTAGAGCTGAACTGGGCTCAGATCGTAGATCAGATATCACACCTGGAACTGAGTTGCTGGTTTGTTTAGGTTAGAAGTTTTACGACCTTTGTTGTTCTTCCTGACTGCCCCTTTTGGTTGTTCTGCTTGACAATAAAACAGGGGCTCGCGTGGAAGGAGATCAGAACTTTCTGTGAACGGCTGATGAGGTTGTTGATGGAAAGTTCTCCTTTTGCAAAAGCTTTGTCTATAAAATTCATATACGTTGTCTGTGGTCTTTTTATGTAGGTTCGAGAAAAGTACCTATCAAACTGAGTCTAAATATGTTTAGACTCAGTTGATCCTAAAGACAAATGCTGGGCCCCTGCAGGGACTTACTGGTTGTCCTCCCCACCAGCGGTGGCTCAGCTTTTCTCTGCTCCTCAGGTTGAATGTTGCATCAAATGTTGGGTCATACATGGAGTTTCCAATGATGCCATGAGACTCTGGATAGAGACCCTTAAATGAAACGATTGGTCATATATCAGTTATACCAGCTGTTTTATTTACTTATTTAAAAACCAACTAAGTATTATGTTGTGCAGATATTAATATTTGTAAGGATAAACTGAAATCGTACTCACTGTTGCTATTGAATAGAGGTTTGGGAAGGTTTTGGAAGGATAAACAGGCCTCATGTAAGGAGCGTGGGTTCCACATGTTCCTAAAGAATAACAATTTTTCAATTTTCTGATTTAATAAACAATCAGCCATGGATTTAACACAATATACAAAACACAAACTTCTGTTTAAAGGCAACTGTTTTTATGCATTATAGAATAATTATTAGTAGGAATTGGTTGCCCACCAACTAATTAAAATACAAGAAAAATAAATAAATAAATAAATAAATAAATAAATAAATAAATAAATAAATAAATAAATAAATAAATAAAATGCAGGGAACGGACAGATTTTTTGTAGAAAGCAGGTTATCTAGTCTCTCAGTAAATTTCCCAGCATCAAGCAAGGGAAACTTCCTGCACCGCACATTCATAACAAAGACCAGTTGATTCAGCTAAGAGGGATTTGGTTGTGCTGATAATGTTGTCCATACTTCATAAAATAGAAGGATATCATATCAAGATGCTAATTGAAGCTAATAAAAAATATGCTAACTCACGGAGTTTTTCGATGTTGGGTATGATGGAGCTCCCCCTCTTCACGTAAGACGCTCTGAACCCATCCACAGACAGTATGATGAGAGGTGGGCGAGCAAACCTGCACACGGAACAAAACGGAATGTGAAGGGTAAAACGTTGTCAGGCTATTGTAATCTCATCCCTCTCTTCAACACTGCGAAGGTTTCAAAGATTAAACATACCCAGCAGGACACTCTGGGCTCCTGATTTCCTCACATTCATCCTGCAGCCAGGAAGTGTCTCCTGAAGGGATCCGAAAGGGAGGTGAAACGCGGCAGCAGCACATTCCAGACAGCCGAAACATTCCTCAACTTTAATAAGTTAAGCAACTACTACAGGGGACAGGTATTTGCCCCATTAAACACTTTTTAAGCTCTTTTTTCCCAAATAAATATTTCTTATTAGACAGACATATCTTGAGTAAGTTCAAAATCAAATTCAAAGCCACTTCATTTGATTTGTTTTTCTTCATGATTTCAGTGAATGACACCGATATTTAACAAGCTTTCATTTAAACTTTCTTTAAGGAGAAAAGGGTCCAATCAAGTTGTTAAATCAAGAATTAAATGTAATTGATTACATTTTTGTAAAGCTGAGTAGGTTTTACAAATCTCACCCAGGTCTGACCAGTCCAGTCCCTTCAACAGATCATGCCTAACAACATGAAGTAGGCTATAAGATCTCTAACAACAAATCATGCCCTGAAAAAGATCAAAAACAGAAAATAAACAAATTCTCTGACATTGATCAGTCTGGAATGGGCAATGAAGCCATTTCTGAGGTTTTGGGATTCCAGAGAACCACAAGGAATCATATCTGATATAGATAGCATATTTATAACAACTGAAGTTAACATATCTATTGATTGTGCTCAATAGATATACATAATATTGCCCCTTTAAAAAATATCTAACATCAGCCGATACCAATGTTGATGCTGATATATCACGCATCCCGATCATAGACTTGACAGCAGTTGCTGCCGAGAGTGGCTTAGGGAGTAATTACTTTTTCAGAAAGGCTCAGGTTGGTGTAGTTTTCTCTGACAAAGTTTAATCATCATCTAAAAACATTTTTTTGTTGTTTTTTAGGTAAGGTGGACACCCCAAACCTCTGCACAGCTTCCTGTAGTTGGTGCAGCAGTCTCCCCTGGCGAGGCAGTCATCAGAGCAGTGGCAGGCGTGCTGTTCGCTCCGGGTCTCGCCGCATCGATCCCTGCTGCATTCATAACCTCCGTCTGTACGCAAAGAGGAACAGGAAGCAAGAAGGGAAAACCGCTGACTCAACAACCTTTATGGAGTTTTAACTAATCTTAGAGATTATGATGAAAAGCACGATATCACGGTGGCATTGGGAGGTGGCGGTGTGGCTGGGCAGTGGGCAGGCAGCCTGGGGTCTATGATGACTTTTGTGGCTTATAGAGTTTTCCTTTTGAACAGAGCTTTTCTTTGGGATGTGACACTGTCAGGGAAAATTACATCATGGCTTTAAGGCACATGCAGGATTAAAGTGGCCAATCAGCAGTGAGCCAAAGACCACCAGGCTGAAGGAGGGAGCATAAAATCAGACCACCAGTGCTGGAAGTAGCAGGGGGGAAATGTTGACACAGCAGAGGGAGAGAAAGAAAAAACAGCAAACCTGTTTCAGCATCATTAAGTGCAGCTCGCTCTTCCAGCTCATGCAGCTGAACCATCAGCTTGATAGTTTTCTGTTATTTCTGTAATGAATAATTCTTTCATGTTAAAAACTATTTAGAGATTACATCTCTGCTGAACAAATGTTCCTCTCTCAAACCCTGTTATTTGTTGCTATGATTTTATGCACTGCTTCAGGAAAATCACAGTCTTTCAATAATTGAAACGTTTCGATCAGTAATGCTGTAAATCCAGCTTCAAACGGATGACTGACGAAACGAAAAGGCCTCCAGTTTTTATGCACGTAAATAAAATGGTGCGGTATTGGAAGTTCAGGACGGAAAGCAGCTACATGCTTTAAAACAGGCAGACATGAAAACTAAAATGGATTTTAATGATCAGCTCTGCTGAGTGGAGGCTGCATGGTGCAAGTATCAGTACTTTCTGTACAGTTTGCATATTTTCTCTGATCATATGGGGGTTTTTTGTGGGTGCTCTGGTTCCTCCCACAGTATAAAAACATGACTGCTAATGAACTATGCTCTTTAATTGTTTGTCAGTATGAATGTTTTTTCTCGGTGTCTCCGTGTTTCCCTGGCAACCTTTCCAAGGTGAGCCTCACCTCTCACCTAATGACCTGGAGGCAGGAACCAGATTACCTGACCTGGCAGGGATAAGCAGACATAAACTGTGGCTGGATGATCTCAGCTGTGTTTTCAGAATTGTCGGCAATTTTTTGCAACCATCTCATATGGTAGAAGCCAGACCTGGCTGGGTATTGCTCACAAGTAATTAGAATGGCAGCAGACCACATTTGTTGATTGACCGGTGGATTTACATCACTGACTAACGTTTTCAATCTGCAATAAGAACCATAGCTGTTGGTGAGACAGGGAACTGCAAATAGATCATTCCATTGTCAAACTTCAAGGTTCAAACGTTTTTAGACCTCATTCAGCGTCAGCTGGACTGGGCAACCCGCAAGACCCAAATATACCGAGAGATTTCAGAGAAACTCGCTGCTCAACGCAACACACACACAAACAACATTATTGGAACATCAACTATAGCTCCTGTACACTCATGGTACAAATTTCCACATCCCCCTCCCACGTTCCTGTCCATGTTCACCCCCACATGGTGAGGAACACATTACCAATGGAGACACACCCAATGTGGCTATAATTAAACCAGACAGTAACTGGTGAGACTTCACAATGGAAAATATTCTTTATGTAGCTAATACTTATGTTAACTCTATTTTTTACAAAGTACTCCAGCATCCAGGATAACTTTCTATTGGAAAACAACCCTTCTTTCCGTGTTTCCCTGGCAGTACCCCAGTACTCCACTAACTAGAAACTTTAAATACCAGGTGATGAGGACAGACTGTGATCTGACCTGGACCACTGAGGAGTTGCTGCAGCTCTGTGAGACCCAGCAGAGAGATGAGAGGAACAATGCAGGAGTGATAAGGTCTTGAGGTGTCACAGGTTAGCATGAAGGCATGTTTGTGTTGCCGTACCTGTCCGGAGGCAGAGCTGGTTGAAGTCAGAGCAGCAGCTGTTGTAGGTCTTACACAGGTTGTCACAGCGACAGTTTGGGGGCTCGGCCTCCACCAGCTCATAACATCTGTTCCTGCAGGAGCCGGAGGTTGATACATAGTGTGACCCGGAGCGAACTGCCGACAGGAGAAACAGAGCTTCAGGAAGAATATCTAAACCTCAGGTCGTCTTCGTCATCCACGTCTTCCACGGATATGAACGAGATGAAATGAAGTGCATCTGGTAGAACATCAAGTCCTGTCACATTTGTGAAGTGTCATTTTTTTATGCTCCTGTTTCATACAGGAGCATATTGTGTGTTGGAATAAAAGCTGTAAACTTTACAGTGTTTTCCTGCATCAGGGATTGGTTGGCATCATTTGCTCTGATGACACTGTTCCATCTTGTATCCATACTTACTGATCAGATCGGGGATGTTCAGTTCTCCAAACTTCAGTGTGACCCCTTGATCTCTCCAAGTGGTCAAATACTTATGTCAACAAGTTCTGCTGCAGAGGTGTACAGTGCTGTTATTGGTTGCTGTAATGACAGAAGCCACACTGCTGCACAGTTTATACATGAAGAACTAATGAGTTTTAAGGTCAGGTCTGTGGAGAAAGCTCCAGTTTTCAGGAGTTTTCTGGTTCTGAAGTTTGGATGCTTTGTCAGCTGACGTTGTTCTGAAAACTCAAGCAACGCTTTTACAGATTTTCCATGTTTTGTTTTATCACAGCCTTATTCCAAATTGTGATAAATGAATCTCTTTCCTCAAAAGGTTGAAGAGAAACATACTGTAGAAGCAAACTGATGTGAGGAAGCTCATTGGGGTAAGATACTATGCTAAAGCTACAGCTACAGCTTAGCTTCTCATCTATTCCTTAATGTCTTTACATTGAGGCCTGGTGTGTTGCTTTTAGAACTTTTCGTTCTTTTTAGGTGATTTAATGGTTTTATGGGGTTGACCTACATGTGCTTATTAATACTGAACTCTGCTTAATAATTAGTAATGATTTAACAATTGTGCAGTTCCACTTTACCAGAGGGCCAGATTGCTTTGGATTGCTCTAATAAATTAAATCATTATTTGAAAGCTATATTTGAAATTTGCTCAGGTTATCTTGTCTTGATGATCTTAAACATGAAATCTGAAAGCAGGTAAATACTTTCTCACACCGTTGTGTTTGCTAGGTCGTGTATTTTATTATTTCCTGATGTACAATAAACACATGCTGAGGTGAAGATTGATAAAAGAAACAGAATTTAGAGCAGAACTGGGCACTGGATGATGTGTTTGGTTGGGGAATCATGGGAATAAAATCATAGTGCCGATGTTTGATTAAAGTCTGTCTTGGTTTGAGAGTGGACAGACTTGGAGGAATAAGGGGTGGAGAATGAACTCCAATGCTCTCCTTATGCTGACTGTAGGCTGATCACCATAATACACTCTGTCTCTGTGAGGGAACATGAGTCGACCAATCACAGCTTCCCCTGGCTCACAGAGATCTGTTGTAAACTCCCCGCCGTGCTCCACTCCCTCGCTTCGTTTGCGCTGGCACACACTCCTCATCCTGAAGTCAGCCAACTGTGTAGGAGAAATGTGTGCGAAGCTGCAGGTCCCGTCTGACCGCATGTTGCTTGCGTTTTCAGGACCCATCTAATGAAAACAGCCAGGGTTGTCGTGGTAACTGATGTTTGTGTGTCTCAAGTGAAAATATATTGCTTTCTGAGAGTGAGAACTGTTCACGTTCTCATTAGAACCAGGAAGACAGAGCACACCACCCCAGTTAAAGTCCTTCCACTGAGTATAAACCACAGAACGGCTTTACACCACAATACATGAAAGGTCTGCTGTTGATCAGCCTTCCTCTGCATCTCCAGAACCAGAAGCAGCATTCAGTTTTTATGCTTCTGTTTCAGCTCAGTAACTTAGTGTCGAAACACTAAGTTACTTTTTAAATCAAGGCTAAAACCCCACCTGTTAGAGCTGCTATTCATTCATAACACCTGTATGGACTGATATATTTGGTGTATACTTGCTTGTTGATTGTGATGAAGCCATTTGACAAAATATGTTTATTGCTTGTTTCATAATTGGTTACAGTTTTATGTGGAGCACCTTGTTTCTGAAATGTGCTATGCAAAACTTGACTTAACTTCCTTAAACAGAATATTTCAGAAAAATAAATATTCATATTTATAAAAAAAAACAAATATATGTAAAATGTTTAAATTCATACTTTATGTTGATCCATCATTCAAACTCCAAAAAGCTCATTTCAGAAAGTAGCAGCTGTGACGTTTTAAGATTACAGTCAGCTCCAACATTACTTACATGAATTCATCAAATTAACCATAAAGCAGCACAGTGTGTAGATAATGTTACAGAACGTCCTTCAACCTCATCTTAACTCAAAATAATACAAAGAAAACATAAGTTCTCTGTCTGAAAAATGTTCATTTTGCATTTGATTCCAGTCGATAGAAGCTGCAGAAATCTGGAGGGAATCTTGTTTTTGCTTCATGTGGGTTTTCTGCTGCTCAGCTCTTCACATGTTCAATAGCTGGTAGAACATCATTTCCCAGCAGGCTGAGCACCACCTGCATGGCCTCTGTGCTATTCTCAGTTTATGCTTTCAAACCACAAATTTGATTTTTATAACTTCTGACATGATCAAGCCAAAGTAGGAATAATCCTCCACCTCAGGTTTCATGAACATTTTTCCCTCACACATGAAAGATTACAGACGGAGATTCTTATGTTTTTATAGCTACATAGAAAACCATGTTAGTTTTAGCCTATTGCCACCAAGCTTAGACACAGCAGGGAGCCTCTCTGCCTCGCTAGTGCTAGTTTTTCATCTCACGTCTTCAGTCCAAGCTGAAACCAGTAGATATATGGTCAGACGTTATTTTTGATTAATTAATTATATTTTTGCAGAAAAATATTATGGCAACAATGACAAAGTCCTGGTATGGTATTAGCCTATTTTTAATTTTAAGGGACTTGAAAACCACCTAATTTCAACATACAAACTAATAATTCTTACATCTTAGAGCTCATCATAAATACAGAAATGTATTTATTTATTTTCAGAAATGTATTTAAATGCTTTCACCAGTCAGTCTAGCTAGCTAATCTAAAGAATACATTTTTTATAACCTTTTAGTTGTACACTGGTATTTATAGGACATAATAGCGCCCCCTGCTGTAAGTAGATGGCACCATACGTGCAATGAAAGCGTCACCAGTGTTGATCATCATTCAAGGAAACTATAATGATCAGCAGGTCTTGATGCGCAATCCTGATTTTTTGCTAAAATTCGATTATTTTTCTAATTAAGTCATCGTTCTTACGAATAAATAATAATAAGAAGAAAGCACAACTAATACAACAACCTTTAGTGGAGCATTACCTGAAGCCTGTCTGTTTGGATGTGTAGTCAGAGCTAAGAGTGGTCTCAGTATCACAAACTTCTTTCATAATTTCATAATTATAATTTCAGCCATTGTTTACATCCAGATTTACCACGTCTGGCTTCTGCTGGTGCAGAATTATGATGCATGTCTCATGTCAGGTAACATAAACAATTGGATACATCTGATTAGGTACCACATACGGAAGAGGCACAAATCAGATTTTTTTTTTTTTTTAATTGGGCTGTTCAGACCGCGGTGAAAACGTGGGATATTTGTGTGATCATAGCTGTAGACAGTACTACCAATATTTTTGTTTCCATCTTTAATGGGGCAAATCTGGACTGACACTGCTCAGCAACCAGACCCACCATGCTCTTCTTCTGGGTTCTTCAGTGTTGTCAGTTGAGACTGTTAAGTTATAGCAAAGCATCTCAGTTAAAGATTGGACTTTGACTAGGTCACTCCAGAACCTTCTTTTACTTTTGTTTCGGAGGTGGACTTGATGTGCTTTGGATAGTTATCCAGCCCTACCGTGCATAAGTTTAAAGTCATGAATGGAGAAATATCAAAATGTATGTTTTCATTAATCTGGAGAGTAAATCTGTTCCACCATCTACCTCCATGTTTTAATCTTTTCCATTAATAAAATCACCATTCACAAACTGCATTTGTTGTCTCTGGTTATGTTTGTCTGGTATTAACATCTCTATATGATTTGAACTGGGCCAGAATTTTTTTTTTTTAGAAAGTCCATACAAGGGCAGTTGCCCAGGGCGCCAAACACTTTGCATGTGTGCTTTGCACTGTACTTTATATAAAAGTCATAGGCCCATAATAGATAAATTGTTTAAAAATCTTGAGATTTTGATGAATATAAACAATATTCAAGAATTGGAAATTAGGATGTTATCTGCATTTTGGGGGGAACAACATGAAGGTATGGCTATTATGCATCAATACGTGTATATGACTACTTCCTAATGTATTATAGAATTAGTAGAACAATTTGTCTGTCAAGAAAGGCCATAAAGCCTGGCTACAGTCCAGGAGAACACACCCACACCTCTGGTTCTGAAACATCATTTTTAAGGGGGTGAATACTTTTTCACAGCTGTAAGATCCGTTGAATTTTGGCTTTCTAAGAGCTGAGGCTGTTTTATTTACAGCTCTGATTGAGAACTGTCCCTCTGTTGTCATCTCATGCTGATGTCCTTTCCTTCATCGTAATGATGGGGTCCACAGCCACATGCGGCTCATTAACAGGCAGCAGGAAGGAAACTTTTCAATGACACAATCCCAGAGGAGGCTCTGTTCTACACACACACAAACACGGAGTTCAAGGCCAAAGTCACGGTGTACTCACACTCCGTCCTGGTTGCGGCTCCGTCCTCTCCTGAGCGCTTGGGCCGGCCGAAGACAAAGCCCCAACACAGGTCCGAGCTGCACAGCACCGACAGCATCCACACACACTGAGGGGACAGCAACCATCCTGGCATTACAACACACTCTCACACTTCAGCTGTTGAACTTCTAACTGCAAGACAAAATGCAAGCTAACTGCTCCGCTGCAGGAGGCTGCTCCTGCACCCCGTCACACTCCACACACACCCCGGGCAGTAGGGACCACCCACATGCCAGAAGTTTGCAACTGACACACACACATACACACATCCAGAATGGTACTGCAGCTGGAAATGAGAAAGCAGAGGAAATATGCCAAACCCAGGCAGAGGCGCGCAGAGCGACGCAGCAGCATGTCTTACCGTACCAGTTTCTGCAGCAACATGCTTCCCCCCTGACAGTCCTGAGCTGAAGGTCCGAGGAGCCAAGGACCACTGAGGAGGAGGGAACTTAAACAGAACCGGAGGGAGGGGCCGGAGGAGCGGACCGGAATCCTATTGGTGTGGGTGTGGAGGAGGGGCTCCTGGCTGAGCTGGAGGTTATGGGAGGGGGGGACAATGGGCCCCATCCTTGATTATATGCTTCTCTGCAAAACGGTTCATGTCCCACTGATTTTACATTGTCAGAATTTTACATTTTTTACATTATGTGAACAGCAAACCTGCAAAGTGGAAGAAATCTGAAAAAAATCTGAAAGTGTGAGTCTGTGTTGAGCCCAACTGAGTCCAGAACCAGTAAAACAGTGAAGCAGCTGTGTGCAGGTCTGTGGGACAGTCTCTACCAAACAGATCAGGCTGTCAGATATGATGGACAGCTTCTGGAAACCAGGCTCTGTTAAATTTAGGCCTGGCCCACAGTGTCCAAAGTGTGGCCTGCGGGCCGTTTGCGTCGCCAGTATCAAACAAATTTGTCCCACAAATTTGTTGGTTGGTGGTTGAAGCAGATGGAGACTGTAGCTTTCAATAAGGATAAAACTCCCACAAATTAAAGTCTTCTCTAGATAATCACAAAGCATTCATCTTTTAATAATCAAGCTTTCTGTTTTCCTTTTAAACCAGACCACATCTATCCACTCACTGATGCACCAGCCCAGACTTTGATGCACCTAAATCTGCTTTCAGTTACATTATTAAAACTTGGCTATATACAGCAAGTGTTTTCTAACAAAGAGTGACCTGAGTCATGTTATTGTTGGGAACAGATACAATCTTTTTCAGTTCAAATAAATTATTAAAAAATGATTAAAAGTTTTGGATCTACAATGATTTACACATTCCTTTCCTACAAAAATATTCCAGTTAAGATTTCAATTCTGATCAGAACCCAAACAAGTCTCTCACACGTTCTCCTTCTGGATCTACTAAGGAGTAGAATTCATGTTCCCAATCAATTACAAGTCGGCAAGAACTTGCAGCAGCAAAGCAGTCCCAGACCATCACACTGCCACCACCATGTTTAACAGCAGTTATGATGTTCTTGTGTCCACAGAATATTTTCCAAATATTTTTGAAGTCTTATGAGTCATTCAGATGTTTACACGTCTTTGTGTTGTTTTGGGTCACCCTTTCCAGACTGGTAGCTGCTCTTGTTTCTCATCTGTCAATTTCTTTAGATGTGTTGCTGTTTTTTTTTTTTTGTATACTTCCTGTTGTCATATTTTTCTACTTGTGTGATTCATTGATTCTGAAGCCTGGCAGGAATCAAGTCTGGGTGCATCTGATGAAACTGAACAGAAAAAAAAAAGTTTAATCAGTTAATTTATCATTTAAGAAGTTGGGGATTGATATTTTTTTATATAAACCCAGGTTGTTTTTGAGAGCTTTGGTCCATATATATGTATATATATATATATATATATTGTTAAGGGATGAAATGCTCTTCATCCTACCCGTATTTTATTGGTTTACTTTGATCTTTCTGACCTCATTTCCCCCATAAAGTTTTTCATAAATCATTGAATAGCATATGAATTTCATAATTTGTTATTTAATCCAAAATGGAACCAAAAGCTCTATACTCGGCCTCCAACATGATTACTTGGGTAAAAATGAAGAGCTGTGCTGAGAATGCTTTTCCTGCTCATTCAAACTTGGAACACATACAAACTAATTTGTGTAATTTTTGTTTTAATTCAGTGATTATATACTGGCTGTAACATGTTGCAGGTTCCACCACAACAGGAAGTAGATTTAAAATGTATGTCTAAATTGACATACATTTATGCATCAAAGTGTCTATAACCTTGATCAGAGTATTAGAGAGGATCATAGGTGATGCTTGTTGGTGTGTTTGAAAGAAAGAGGGTTACATACATTTTCAGTTTATATACATTTATTAAAAGGAACAACTGAGTTTTCAGTGCTTTTCAGTAACTTTCCAATCAGCCAGAGCCAATGGAGGGAAAATCAAGAGACAATTTTTAAAAAAACATCTCTGCATTGAGCCAGTCTCAATAGAACAAACGACTTTCCAAGAATAAAAAGAGAATTTATTTTCCTTCCAACAATTTTGAACCAAAACTAAAATGCCTGAACAATTAAAAACAAAGCTGCATATAGATTTTACCTGCTGTGGTTTGGTCAGGTTAAAACCAGAACCATGTTCCTCTGGAGAACCAAAGCTAGTTTCAGACTTTCAGCTACAACATGCTCTACCAGCTGAAACAGAGAGTGGGCAGCAGAGCTGTGAGTGGCAGCACAGTGACTGTTTGAGACGATCTCTGGGATATCCTTGCTCTTCTCTGAAAGCTTTTATTGCTGCTGCAGAGAACATGAGGAAAAACGTAGATTATTCTGCTTATAGAAAACCGGCTGCAGTTCTGGACCCGTCTAGTTAAAACACAACAGCTTCTTAAATCAATGAGAGGCAACCGAAAACCGGAGGCATTAAAACAAAGCCCATGGCGGCACAGAGCAGTCAGTGATATGGACCCCCAGGAGCCCGCTCCATGTTCTGTTTGACCTCAGGAGCCGCTGGCTGAGGTTTGGGTTGAGGTTCACCAGAGTGGTGGCTCCGCTTGGGAGGAAGAGACTCTGAGGTCAGCTAAGATTGTGTGTGTGTGTGTGTGTGTGTGTGTAGGATGTTAGAGGGTTCAACCGTTTGACACATCAGCCTCAGCTTAGCTCATGTTTCCTCTGATTCTACTGAAGAAGCTGCGCCACATGTGGACACAAACGTGGACACACACGTGTGTGTGGTGGCGCCTGTCACACACATGCCTGCAAACGACTCTGAGTGAACCGCCGGCACCTAGGAGCCAAACGGGGTCCAGATGTTCAGTCGGACAGCGAGGGCGAGCGCAGGGACCTGCCGCTGGCCGGGCTGTTGCTGTAGGCGTACGAGTTGTCCCTGTCCCTGTCCCTGTCCCGGTCCTTCTCCTTGTCCTTGCTCTCGTGCTTGTGCTTATGCTTGTGTTTGTGCTTGTGCTTCTTCTTCTTCTTCTTGTGCTCATGGTGGTGATGGTGGTGGTGGTGGGCGTGGTCACTGCCGTGCTTGGAGGACAACAAGGGTGTTTCCTTGGAGAACAGCGGAGGAAGCGTGGCGGGCGTGGACAGTAGGGACTGCTCCACCAGCGGCGGCTCTTTACCTGAGCGGATGAAGAAGATAAAGCTCAGCAGAGGAAGTGACATCATGTATGGTCATGGATCACCATGACCTCCTACCTGGAGTGGAAGGTCTCTCCAGCAGGTTGAGCTGGTGATGGATGAAGGCCTGACTGTCATGGACCGTCTCCATGTCAATGTCTTCCTCCTCCATGGTGTTGAACTGCAACAAAGAACAGCAGAACTGATCATTCAGTCTCCATCCGTCAGGCTAAAGCAGAGAATCTAGGATGGAGCACATTCTATGTTTCTGCTCAAATCAAGTTTCATTTTCTTCTTCTACCTTCAGCTTCATAAAGTAGCTTTTATTAATAATTAATGACCTTGAAAGCTGCAGCATGTAACATAAAAAATATATCTTTACATATCTGTTAAAACTGTCACCATTCGTTTGGTATGAGTCAGATAATCTGTGAGAAGATCGAGCTCCTCTGCCTCCTTCATGTGGTTCTATTGCCATCTCCAGAAATAAACAGTAACAGCCAATCAGAGCCAGGAGGAGGGTCTTAGCGATGTCAATCATTCGCGTGTACGTGCTTGGTTGTAAAATATTTAACATAAAATTGGTGACCGCATGAATATTCACTCCTGGAGTCAGTATTTAGTAGTCGAACCGTTGGTGTGTACAGGACTCAGTACACACCGTACAGGACATCTGGACGCCGCGAATTTGTTCCTGAGTTTGTGGCAGGACTCTTTCAAGTCCATTTAACACATTATTTTGTAGAAATCAATTTCCCTTTGACATTAAAAGAGTTATTTATTGTTGGAAAGTTTTTTGACAAAAAAGCCTAATTTTGTTGTACAATTATGAGTAAAAAAAAGATTTTAATATTTTTACTCTTAAATGGAATAAAAAAATCCAAGTGAATGTTGTGAAGGGAGTGATTTGGATGATAGTTTTCAGGAATTGTGTCCTCACTGAGCCTGAAGCAGCAGCTGGTTTAAGAACAGAGGATGAGCTAACCCTGATCTTGTAGCGTCCTGCTCTCCCATCATCCTCCTGGTGCTGCAGGATCTGCCCCGGCTCTGGGGGGGAGCCCAGAGGGGTCTCAGCCTTCCTCTTCAGGCCCTGAGGGGGCTGGCCCACACCACACACCCCTAATGAGACAGGGTCCGGCTCTTCGTCCACCTCAAAGATACACACACACTCAGCATCAGCTACTTTAGCTTTTATATGGTTTGCAGAAAAATGTATCCAGTTCATTATTCTGCAGAACACAACACAGTATAATGAAACCTACTCAGTGACATCATTTATGACATCACTAAAAATGTCCTGTTTCCTGTTGAACTGAACATCAATGATCTGAATGTACCGACAGCCCAGGAACAAACAGCAGCTACTCACAGCTGCATAGCTAATCCCCACGCCGTGGATGCCTATGCTGGCTGGCGTGTCCATGACAACGCTGACTCCCAGCTCAGGCTTGATGGTGGGGTTAAGGACAGCCTTCTTCTCCTTCAGGTTGAGCACCAGGCCCAGCTCCGGCAGCGGCAGGCAGGATGGCCGGGTGAGGCCAAACAGCGTGTAGTAGAGGTTGACGGCGTCGCAGCGCAGCCGCCAGTCATGAGCCGTACCTGGGAGGAGGCAGAGATGTCCGGGTGAACCGCCAGCAAACACCCCTGGTTTATTTAAGTGTTTAGTAACTACA
Organism: Poecilia mexicana; assembly: GCF_051168715.1. Classification (NCBI taxonomy): domain Eukaryota; kingdom Metazoa; phylum Chordata; class Actinopteri; order Cyprinodontiformes; family Poeciliidae; genus Poecilia; species Poecilia mexicana. The sequence goes on from NW_028263375.1 coordinate 1,333,915, forward strand.
GAGAAAGGTAATGTAGAGGATTTGACCAGCTCATATTATGACAGGGTTTCTGCAAGTTTCACCATCTCAAATGTAATATTTGTTTAGAATTTTTTTTTTTTTTTTTTACAAGGCCTCATTTTTAGAAACATGAATTTAATTCTTTCTAAGGATGTCTGAACATCCTGTGTATATTCTTATTAAATAAACACAGAAGAAAAGTATTTCAATTTGCTCTGTAGCCTTTCTGCTGTTGTTGGCTATTATTTATATGAAGCTAAGATGAAACATCAAACTGTGTGTAAAAGAAAGCTGCAAATGTAATACCAATATTTGAAAAGAAAAAAATTGAGTTGTATAGATGAAAAAAAAATTATAAAAATGGTTGGTTAGCATTACTACAGCAGCAGTCTCTGTATGTTCACCCTGCAGAGTGTAGATCCCCTCAACAGTGAGATTTCAACAAATATTTCCAAATCCATATTCTTCCATGATAGAAGGCTCAAAAGGAGCAGATAACATCATACTTATTATTTTTTTCTTTTACAACTAGGAGCAGCTGATTAACATCTCAAAAACTCAACTAATACCTGAACTATGACCCCAGATCCTAGAGGAGTTGAAAAGGAGGCATCTGCATATGACAGAAGAGGAGGAAGTTCAAAGTACATCTTCCACCCAATAGAACAGACAAGGATCACATCGCAACTCCATCGTCTCTCTGCCCGACTTCAAACCACACAGCCAGGCAGAATTATAGAGGAGCCGCAAAAGCAGAGGAGGTGGATTAGCAGACCTTGCTGATAGTTGATGGTATCATCCAAGTTACGTTACTGTGGAATATCGTCTCTGCTGCCTGGACATTGAGCTGTCATACCAGTCATGAGACCATCATACAGTAGCAGTCTTCAGTCAGAGGCTGTTGCAGCATCACCATCTTCAACAACACTCTGACGATACTTGCATGGTACGAGTTTATGATCATAAATTTTCCGTTAGAATAAATAAAGTAGCTTCGAACTGAAGTGAAAGCCTCAGTCTTTCATAGACTAAATGAACAGCAGGGATGGGTTGATGATGTAGAAAGTGCATTTGGGTTTTTAAATAGCTTCATTCATCTTTGCATTTCCTGTGAGTCTCTTTCAGGAATCCTGAACTTTAGGACTTCACTCAATTACAGGATCTACACTGAAAAGCGTATCAGTTCAGCTAGCTGTGTATCCATCTGGAAAACCTATCAGCACTTTGGCCCTCACACTAACTGTGCTTCTGTACATGAATGCATCCTGACCACACATTTTATTAAACAGTCCCACAGAGGCAATGGAAAGCAAGATAATGGACCCTCCATGGCAGCAGAACCAACTGGTCCAAGTTAGGAGTCATTCGAGTAGTTGGGTTGGGGCTAAATAAGCCGTACTGAAGCTGACCCAAAAGGCCCGGCGCCGAACAATGGGGGTGGGGGCAGATTGTGGCTGCAGAGCATGGGGGCAATAAATCAGCAGCAGCAACTGAAAATGCTCACAGGACTGACCTTCAGCTGGTGAAACATCATCCTGTCAGAGTGTTTAATACAGCAGGGGGGAGCAGAACAACCAGCACGCTCTCATTACACGCTATTCAAGCTGACCACAATGGTCACTACGTATTTAAACTGGCAGCAGAGCCGTGCAGCTCCCCACGCCGAGCTGGCCAACAAACAGCCGTCCACTGGAAGTAATCATCATAAATAACTTGGCCCATCCTCCTCCACTTGTAAATCAAACGCAGCGACAAGAACCCAGGGCTGGAGGGAAACTGAAACTGTGAACATATACTGGTATTTGGCTTTTGAGGTGGTGGGTATTTGGGTTGGCACTCTACCACTGGATGACCGGGTTAGCTTAGCTGAAAGGTACACAGGACCCCCTGGAAGGAAAAGAAATAATGAAACCAGAGGACGCAATGGAAGGAAGGAGAAGTGATCCAGAGAGCCGACTGAAGGCCTGACTGACAGAACACAGCATATAATAACAGCGGACAGACAGGAAGCTTATTTAATGTGAGCCCTGTTATTTGGATGCTGCTGTTCCCACACAGAACAAGAGCGATGTGAGAAAAAAAACAAACACCAAACAGGAGGATGTGCATAAATAATGAAGGCTTCGACAGTCTGAAAAGTACACAGCTTTCAAAGTGGGTGGCTGTGTTAGTGTTGGTCTGAGAACACATCAGCATGGTAGGCACAGCTTTTGTCGTAAAAAAGAGATTAGGCTTCACCGCCAGCACATCATCCATGAAGCCTTAGCCAACGCTGCAGATAACGGTGGGTCAGTCTTTCCACCATATGTGACCAGAGATTTAAAAAAAATATTTAGATTAACTCACAGTTTACCTTTAACTTTAAAAAATTCATGCTACCAAAGAAAATCTCACAAGCATCCATTTTTCTTAGTTTAAAAATTCCGATTACTAGAAATTCTAAATCCACTTACTAAAATATTGAATATGTGTTTTAACTCCAGAGTCCTTGAGGTGGTGAAACATTTTGTTTTCAAAGACTAAACAGATTGTCTAAACATTTTCCTGCTAATTATAATGTTAAAGGTTCATCTGGGCCACCTGACAGTAAAACAGAACTACAGCTTCAGTTACTGCAGCTAGAAACTAAATCAGTAGCAATCAGGTCCGAAATCTGGGTGTAGTGATGGACTCTGACCTGAACCCTCAGAGCCTCATAAAGACAGTTATAAAGTCGGCCTTCTATCACCTGAAGAACATCTCCAGGATTAAAGGACTAATGTCTCAGTAAGATCTAGAGAAATTCATCCATGTGTTTATTTTTAGTTGCAACAGTGAAGACAGGCAACTAAACAACTGTCTAGTTGTTTAGTTGCCTGTTGCAATTAAACAGTTGGGGGGGAAGTTTTTATTTTTCAGCAGAATCTGGGATTTTTTTTTTTTTTTTATGATTTTCTCATACCAGGAAAGCCTAGCTCTTTAAGAAAGACGTGCAAACTTGTGAAATCCACTTTACAACCACAAACCCTAATTGGGGTTCTAGTAATTTCTAAAGCCACTGTGCATCGTGCAACCTCAAGAACTGAAAGATCCACACCATTCAGAGACCGTGAGAAGGAGTTTTAATGAGTGAAAAAGCCTGTTAAAATTAGACTAGGTTCTTCTAACTTTAATTTCAGGAACTATGCTCTGAAATTAAAGACAACAATATCGCCATAAATTTGCTAACCCTACCCTCTTCTTTGTAAAGAGAACAAGCTATACATTTGTTTGCAGTTCCTCTTCTCTGATGACAGGCTGCTGTGTACACATTCTGACCAAGGCAATATGTTCTGGAAAAAAAGTGGTTTCTTGGTTTTGTTACATGCACAGATTAAGTAGTTTTTGAGTAAAGAAACTGAGCAGGCTGTAACTGAACCTCTATAAGTGCTATTTACTCTACGTGTGGTAGCATCGGCCTGCTATGGTCAGATGCTACACCAAATGAGTGGAGGGAAAAGCTCAGTCCTAATTTGTTGTATTGGTGGAAAAGCATCCAAAGAGCACTGCTCCAAACCCAACTGGTCATTATCATTACTATTATGTTACAGAAACGCTAAAAACACAAGGAGGGAGCAGTTGCAAGTTTTTAAAATCAGGTCCTTTAAACCCAGCTAAAATACTGAACATGCATCAGCGCAGTGACATCCTGCTGAACAATTATAGCGGTTAACTGTACATGGAGTCTATTTGGAGTCCATCTTTTTTAGATGTTTACCCTACCCTAAAGGCTGATACTATTTGAGTTTGTCATCAGCCTGCATGAAGTCTTTTTATCAAGCAGTGTGTGACATGTCTTCTCTTTAATCTGCCTCAGTTTTTTCACAAGGCGGCAAGTCTTCCACATCCGGAGACGGTACTGTGGCGAGTTTAAGTTCTGCTAGCACGATGTCACACCAATTTACCAACTTGGCTTTGTGACTGCCTCGCTCGTTGCCTCAGGTGTGCTAACTCAGCCCGTCCACAGGTCATGAGGACAAGCCAAGGCCACAAGAAAGTGTCTGATCCAGTTTAAAAAGTGTAAAATATTCTCCTGAATATTTTACATTTCTGTTAGCTGGTGTTAAAGTTCCCCTCACCATCCAAAGGCAGAACTGGCCTTTGCTACTCACTCAGTCTTTATTATAACTTGAGCCTGTCACCAACAGTGTTGTCACAGTTACTTTGAAAAAGTTATTTGATGTGGGATCACTGATTAATCCTTTAACAAGTCATCAGTAAACAGAACCTTCAGAATCCGTTCACTACAAAGAGCTATTCAAATTTTGAAAATGTACATATTTGTAACAACAAGCCATTTTATTCCTAACATAGTTTTATATAAATTAAACTTAAATTTGATGATGTTGTATTTTTGAAACTAGATGAAACTTAAGTCATTAGCACAAAATAATAATCCAAAGTGACTAGGATAACTTTCATATTATGAGTGGTTTAGAAACAGTAAATCATGAGATTACTTGCAACTGCAAAAAAAGTGACCATACTGGAGTAAGGCATTACTGGCATCACTGGTCACCAAAAGAAGATTGACTTTAAACTGAACTCCACTAAGATCTCAGTTATCCCATTTGTCTCTCATCATGGAGGTGTGTGTGTGTGTGTGTGTGTCTCACCTGAATTCATAAGTTTCCAGAGCTGATCGACCAGCGCTTCATTACACAGACCAGAGTCTGCTGACTTGGTGAACGGTGGGTTCTTACAGAGCATGCCCAGAATCTCGTGTCTGGTTGGAGAGGAAAACAAGAGTGTGTGTGTTAGTCTGTCAGCTGATTACTTCTGATATAAATGCCAAAGTGACAGAAAATCATAAAGTTTAGATTTGTTAATGGTAAGCGTATTTAAAAAAAAAAAAAAGAAGAAAAAAAAAGATTTTAATCAGCTAAAGAAAACCTAAATATCTATATTAGTCAGATATCATATCACTTTTATATTAGTATTATCACTAATACTTTACATATTAATTCCACTAGTGACTAGATTTTATATTAATATGATTCTTAGAATAAAAATATTTGATATATTCACACACTACAAAAAACAATGGAACCTTTAGACAGAAAGGTTTATAACGAACTTGAGACCGATATGATTTCTTATTCTCATGCTTTAGTTCTCATGCTTCACTACACAGATATTCATTACATTGGCATTACATCATAGAACTATTGATCTATAAAGATGCTTTTGTTCTAAGTTGTGAGAGTCACATTGTGCGCTGTGTGCTGACCTGACGTAGTGGACAGGGTCACTCTGGACCATGTCGAGCAGCCACTGCAGGTCTGCTGAGCTCCGTTCAACTGCAGCAAGAAAATAAACAGTAATCATGTAGATACAGCAGGGAGAGAACTGAACAGCAGGCTAGATCGGACTGGCCTTGTTCCAAAAGCACCTAGTTGCGCTCACTCAAAGATCAGCGTTCTCATTTATAAAGGTGGCGTACGCACAAAACCAGGCCTGAAGCTGCAGTGAATGTTATAGATCACAACATTCAACATGAAGGTTGTGATCTATAAAAACTAAGTTGATGGGAGACGGTGAGGAATTGAAGCCATGCTACATCATGGTTCCTCTTTAATGTTTAATCATGAGGACCTTTCAAAAAAAAAAAAAAAAAAAAAGTCTAGAAGCTAAATTAAATTAAATCTTAAATCAAAGTCAGTTTTCCAAGCAGCATGATCAGCAGGGTGAAGTGGACCACAGGTTATATGGTGACGCTAAATGTGACGAGGTGTGGTACGGTGTGTGTAGGGTTATATAGGTTAAACCAGGCACGGTTGACTAATGCTTGCGCTGAGTTACAAAGATCCAGAGGTGCACGAGTTGCTGTGACACGCTTCGCGTACGGCGGGGTTGGCGCGGGCCACTGTATACCCGCTTCAACACGCGCTGCTGCATACCTGGTCCAACGCGTCAACAATAAACGTAGCTTCAGCAGCTGGTAGCTGCTCCAGGCTCTGAGCTGAAATAGATAAAGTGTCAAAATGATCCTGTCACCATCAGTGGTGCTGAACTGCTTTGAATTTGTGTTGTTTCATCATTAGTGACCATGTAGCCTGATGTTTCTGTTGTTCTCTTGGTTTGTTATAATTCATGTCTGATTTTTTTGGACTTCAGAATGACACAGTCGCTCTCTGTGGTGGTGAGGCTTGTAAGCCCTGCTGTTGCGGGCATGTCTATGTTGTAAAATTAAATTATCACGAGCTTTATTATTTGGGTATAATAGCCCTGCCCCTATGCTGACTGACTCTAGTGCCGCTGACAATGTGGAAACTTTCTATGGTCACACCACTAGTATGGCTACCAGAAATGAGAACCTCTTTTTTTTCCTATTCTTCACCAACACATTGACTTCTGCCTTGTGAAATTGTGTTTCTTATAACATTGACCTTGTATGGAAACACTGAGGTGCAACTGATATTCTTAAACAGGAAACTGCTTTCTAGTTTTAGAAATCAGTTCATATTTGTTTTTTGCCATTTCTGCTTTTGGACATACATACACCTTTATTATAGATCCTATACAACGTTTTAGAAATGAAACCCCAATGCATTATAGTTTAGAAGTGACTGGTGCTGGGTTTATACTCAAACGTACACTCACTAGACATTTTATTTTATTTTACCCATTCAGTGGACCCACTAACACAAAACAGTGACTCACTCCAATGCAAATTAGAGTTTGGCACGGCTGGTCTGAGTAGTTCAGAACCTCTGGATCTAAAGGGCTTTTCAAACATTCCTCTGACAAACAACCTGGCTGATATTAGAGGAGATTTATTAGACATGTGCATCCCTTCATGGTTACAGTGGAGCCATCTTCTTTAGAATCTCTGAGGAATGGTTTGTTGCACATTACTGAAGAATTAAGGCACTTCTGAAGGCCAACAAGGCTCCAACACGGCAGTAATGAGTTTACCTGAAAAAGCTGCTGTTGAGACGCAGAAAAGACACCGCATCTTTTCAAGATCTGCATCAACAACTTTCAGAAAAACGCCAGGAACCAGTGAGGCGTGTGTGACGTCCTACCTCTTGTATAGTCGACCAAAGCTTCCAGAGCGGAAACACGAACGTCTACGAAGTGTCCGTACTCAGCGTAGGCCTTGAAGAGAGACGGGTCACTAGGAATGTGGCCGTTCTTCTGAAGCTGGCGGATAGCTCTCAGACATCTGCAGAGACATTAGATCCACGACTGTCACAGAGTTGAAGCTTTAATGTTTTATTTAAAACAAATGAGAAGGGCTGGGCGATACATCGGCTTCATCAAATGAGCAAATTCTTGGGTTTTGAAGATTACATTTTTGGAAAATAAGGATTATTTTCATCCATAAACTACAGAAACCCTGTGATTTATAGCTTCTGTTTATTTGGATTCTGAATTTAGTTCAATTCTATGATGGAATATTAGAGAAAGATATATATTTTTTATTTTAATTACAAGAATAAAGTCGTGATATTACTTGAATAAATTCATATTAGAATAAAGTAATAATTTTATGAGAATACCAACATAAAAAAAAAAAAAATAATGGGGAATGTTCACCATCTTTTGAACTTTTACTTGTGATCAATTTTAGAGATAATATTTAATAATTCATCCTTTTAACACGTCAGCACCAAACTATTATATTATCATTATTTATGCAAACTACTGAGTCCACCTCAAAGAATGAATTTCACAGACTGACGTAGTCACATCAGATCTTATTCTCATTAAAATGACTTTTTGTCCCTCATTATTCGAAAACACATTTTTTTCTAGGAAATTTTTATTTTATAATTATTAAAACTATATTCTTATAACTAAACCAACATTCTTGTAGCCTGGCCCTAACACTCCATTACTAAACTCCCAGAAGGAAATAAAAGCCACTTTTTGAAAATCTTTTCTGTCATTTCTTAAAAAAAAAAAAGAAAGTGAACAAACAGAAATAAATAAATAAAACTGGAAATTGGATTTTGTATGAAAAAACTAAATTTTATCACCAGAACTACAGCTAAAGCTAAGCTTAGTCAAATCCAGTCACTGGAAACTAGAAAATAGTTTCCCATTCCACTCTTTCAGTAGATTATAGGAAACCATAGAGACCAATGACCATCTCCTCTCTGTACCTAACAGTGATGGTGTTCCTGAAACTCGGCAGCAGCTTCTCCATGTTCAGGAAGCGTGTGATCTCCTCCAGGATGAGCCGGACGTCGGGATTTAAGTTGTCCACCGTTCGCACCTCGTTGTTGATGCTGATGGCTGGAGTGAGGGAGTTGGTCAGGGCTTCGATCAGATCGGCGCGGTAGTAGTTATCTGAAAACTGGAGGCAGGTTGGGAGGAAGAGAGAAAGATTCCCATGCTGTTCAGGAACTACTTTGTTTTTCCTGGCTCTGCTGGTTATGATTTACGGTGGTGATGTATGGAAAATGAATGCTCACAACGGCTCAAGCATTGCTTTGAATAATCAGGTCAGTGTAGGACGTGTTTAACATAGAGATCCTGCTGCAAAACCTCCGTTCTAGAACTATATGCCTGAAACTTCTGCTATATGAACGTCATCTTATCTGTTAACTTAAAAACTGGATAATGACCAGAAAATTGCAAAATTATGCAACTGCTGGCACTTCAAATTTTACAATCACAAATGTGTTTGTGTTTTATGTCTAAATATAAAATGAAGGAAAATGTTTACATATGTTTTCCACAAATTAGCTTCTGGCTAGCATAGCATGCATTTGTATTTGCAAAGTGTTTACTTTGTTTTTCCGGTTGTCGTTGTACTTGATGAGGTCGAGTATGAAGTTGAGGACATCTTTGGGACAAAGGTTCTGCACATCTCTGAGTAGCGCCATGGCAACTGGCATTGTCTGACATGAATGACGCAAGATACAAAGCATGTTAGAAGTGTTTGAAGTAAATAGAGAAACATAAATCAATCAGATACTGACAATCAGGCTCAGTGGAATAATGTAAGGCTAACATGAAGAAACCAAACACTGTTTAGTTCAGAGTTAATCATTATTTTAACAATTCTTCTGATGATTAATCAGTTTTTAAAAAACTGCCACACTCTGCAGATTTTTCATTTAACCAGTTAAACTTACACACAATATTAGAAAGATATAAGACAATGCAAATAAACTAATAATTTAGTTATTTTTAAAATAAGAAAATAAAAAATTTATTGATTGTTTATTTTTTGTTATGCTATTGTTTAAGATGCAACAATAGCAATCCTTTAGTGAGCTGCAAATACTTCTAACATCAACATGTGGAAGATCAGGCTTGTATGCTAGATATCAAAAAATGTTTAATAAGAGACTTCTTTATTAAAATATGAACAAGATGAAGCTCATAAAACATATTTACACACAAAGGGATTTTCTCTATACATTTTATATAGTTTTGGCTGAATTACTGCTCTGAATCTGTTGTTTGAGCAAATTGCCTTTTTGGAATCTGTATACTCCAGTTAGCCATTAATTGATTACTAAATTAGTTGACGATTATTGCAACAATCAAACTAAACAGGTAGTTTAGTTTGTACCTTCTGTAGGAAGTAGCTCTGGAAGTTGATGAAGTTGTTGGTCCTGACGATGTTGGGGCAGCTCTTGCAGCAGAACATTCTGGTGAAGAGCGACTTCATGGCGGGTGGACCCTGCCAGGTGCTCACCATGGAGTTGGCAATCTGCTCGGTTAGAGTGAGACCAGTCAGCTCAGTCAGTAGGAGTTCAGGTCAGCTGCTGCATTAAACCTAAACAGGAACTGGAAACAAGGTTCTTGCAGACACAAACTTGAGACAGGATGGATGAAAGCTGAAATCAGAAAACACTTTGCTTTGTGTGCCACAGAAACCAAAGGTGAAAAACGTTGGGACTCTTGCAACAATGGGCTTTTTGTGCGTTCTGGTTCCTGTGGTGAGAACTGGCCCACAAATGAAACAGCTCGTGAGGTTTGCAGCCCAGCGGTTGCTTCAACAGGATATTAGGGAATTTATGTAAATGTGCTAATATGGGCCGGGGTCACTGACACGGGATGTTGTTTTTAGTTGGAAAAATAAAGTGAGGCAGCAGCGGTTTGATTTCTGTTATATTCACCAACACGGCCGATCACGCCTGGCCTTTTTCTTCTCCACATGTCAGCGATTGGCTAATTGCTTATTCATCTCCACATTTTCTGACCATTACTCACAACTCAACATGATCCAGGCCCCTCAGAGAGCAGCCAAGTTCATGACAGTGCATCAGACTTCACTTTGTGGTGAGCCTGGGTCAACGTTACAGTGCAAACGTGTTTATGTACATTACAGAGTGTGTTGAGCTTGCTGGTCGAGCCCGTGTGTGTGTCGTAAGAGCATTACGACGCAGTCTGTCGGGGTTTAGTGAGATGTCTATTTGAACCTCCGCTCAGTTAGTTTATTGTGTTGTGAAAATATTGGTTCAGGTGGAACCTGTAGGATGGAAATCCAAGCCCAAATCCAGAGAAAGGAGAATTTCCTGCGGCCACATGATGGAATTATTCAGAGCAGCAAGAGTTAAACTGATTGGTGGCCCTTCTGGGTTTTCTACTGTAACCTCTTTCACAATATTACTGGAACCAAACATTCACTTTAAGAAATGGCCTTTACCGAGACATTTAAAAGTTAGAATGTGTAAAAAGTGTGTGTGAGTCCAGTCAGTCTCTGAAGCTACAAACTGACCCTCTTTGTTCTCGTTTTTCAGCATTCTCTCATTTCTGCATCCACCAGGAGTCAACCAGGCTCACCACACAGTGAAGTATGGCACATGTTAATTCTCTGATGAACTTGGCAGAACCTCTGATTGGCTTGGATCACTTTCCGTTGAGAAGAAAAATGTGGAGAGGAATAAATGATTAACCAAAAGGCCACATATTAAAAAAAGAAAAACGACAGGATGCATGTTGGAAATGGCAAAGAAATTCATCCGTGTTTAGGAATATATCTGAACACACAGGAAAACACTACAGTGTCAGTCTTCATTGGTATTAGCTAGGCCTGCACCGATTCAAATTTTTCCATGTACTAATATCTTTTTGTTTGAGAAGTTGCGAAACAGAGCAACAAAGTCGTCAACTACGTGCAGACATGACCTGGTGGGCGGCGCTGCCAGTCAGCCTCTCTCATGGCAGAGAAAACGGGACAGTGGCTGATGTTCAGAGCTTTCTGACAGTAGATCAGATCAGCGTCACGTAGGGCTGGGTGACAAATCCATTTTAACAATTTATCAACTTGTTTATGAAAATGTAATTCAAGGCAAATCTGAATCTTTTCCACCAGTACACTCCTGGGGTCTTCATACTTGATGATGTCACTATGACATTCTGATGATGTCAGTCCAACCAAGGTCCGCCATCTTGATTTAACAAGTGTGTTCCACAGGTCGCAGAAGGAATGACTGAAATAAAAGCCACTTTTTGAAAATATTTTCTGTCATTTGCCATTTCTTTTTAAGAAAAAAAAAAGTGAATTAAAAAAAAAAAAAAAAGATTAAAATTGAATTTGGTACAATTAATTGTTTCTAAAGCCATAGCACCCAGCCCTAGTTTCACATGTAAGGAAATCGGGACAGATTTATCAGTGCGCCCTGAGCATCAACCCTGCTACACACCACAACGCTTTCAAATGGACCAACTTTCTGCTGTCTCATTTGGACAAAACCCTGAGTTCATAGAATCAACATAAAAAATGACTTGATTACATTAAAAATGTGTTAAATGATGGAAGCTTTTCTTAAAAGAAAAAAAAGAGGAACATTGATTGATTGATTAGTTGGAATGATTTGTTTCAGATTTTTAATTTTCATTTTCATTTTACGTTCTTTTATTTCTCGCTTTCTTGGGTTGCAGTTTAGAATTTTAGAACATTGTGCGTCATCCTGCAAAGGTTACTCGGCTGTCTCACCCAGGCTGGTGAAGAAGAAATGCGCTCGTCTCAGTGAACTGCTGTGATAACTAGAACTGATGTGACCAGGGTAAGCAGACCTTGCTGCTTTAACAAGCCTGCTGTTTATCTGGGAGCCATTCTCTAGGCTTTACTCTGAGCAATTCCACATGAAAACAGCAAAACAACAATCTTCCAGTTGTCCTGATCATGATGTAAGTGAAGAGAGACCAACCTTGGCTAAGCAGAAGCAGGCCTGCATGCGGACTTTGTAGAAACATTGCTCTTGCTCCAGGATGTCAGTCAGAGCCAATCTGGAAGCAGGAGTTGGGAATTTTTCGAGTGCTGTGATGGCTTCCTCCTGCAAAACAAAGAAGAGGAGGTAGCCATCTAAATGAAAGCTTTTCATTTGAGGAACAAAGACGAGAGCTTATCGGCAGACTGTATGTTTGACAGAATTCTGCAGGAAATAGAATCATTTAAATCATTCAGTATAATCCTGTAATTAGGTAGTTACCAGCAGAGAATCTGATTTATGTTTAATAGAGGGAATGTGTGGTACCCGGGTCGCTATGGGAACCTATGTGGATGTAATTAGACTATGGAGCGCCATACACTTGGTTGGATATATGGAGAATCCCAGCTGCTGGTCACCATCAACAGAAACTTTTCTTCCTCTGGATAAAACCAAGACATGCTTCTGCAGGACATGACCATCGTCAGCCTTTTCTAGTGGACAGATTCCTAGCAGGATTAACCAGAAATTCATTTTTCTGTCCCTTGAAATTTGAGATTACTTCAAGGAATAGCAGCTCAATTGTAAGCAGAGAAAAAAAAACTTTTAAAATGTTTGTAATATGGAACACAAGAAATGAACTTTGTAACAGGCCTGTTGCAATAAGCAATAGATCTATTAATCACATGAGAAATTCAAACAAACTCAATAATTTCAAATTTGATGATTTATTGTTTTTCTTTTTTGTCTCTTTCTACCAAAAACAGGATGTTTGGTGCTTTGGTCTAAACTAGACTTTTTTCAAGGACAATTTAGTTTTCAGAGGTTTCATAATTCCTTTTTTTTTTTTTTTTTTTTTTGCTATTTTTGTTGGCTTGCATATTCATTTTTCTATGTTTATCAATCTTTAAGAATGTGTTCTTGTATTAATACGCCATTTTCTACTACTTGGAAAAGGTTTCAAAACAACATTATTACCGTTTATCGCAATAACTTCTGGAACAATTTATTATCCAGTAAAATTTGGAATCATGACAGGCCTACTTTCTAGTGAGGAATACTTTATCACATGCATCACATCAGGTACATGATGTTAACACTATTACTCCGCCCTCTGAAGAAGGTTTGTCTTTTTTAAAAAGGGAAACTCAGAATGAATTCCAGAAATCTGAGGCCTTCAGAAAGAAGCCTGGAGTCGTGTCCTAAATTTACAGAAGACTTTACGTTTCTCCAACTTTACAAGTATAAAATTTTATTATAAAAACCTCCTGTCAACAAAATCAGCGTTCATTGTTTTGAAGAACTTATTTGTCCAAGCACACATCCAGAGACAGACGCCTGTTGCTAGGAGACGAGCCTGATCAATTCCCAGCCTACCTGTGCTACCACATCCCTCTCGTAGCGCAGCTGATACTGCCACATGAAGTCGGCCTGCTCAAACTCCACTTTCCTCAGGATGGACATGTCTGGATCTATTCGGATCCACAGCAGCGGAGAGTCGGCGCTGCGGAGGAGTCCATGGAGAGGTGAAAATACACAACCAGGCCAATGCTTCTAACAGGAAATTATTTTAAAAGAGCTGAAGCTCTCACTCCATTGCCGACAGATCCATATCAACTTCCTCTCCATTCATCAGAGGAATCTTCTTCTTCTTATTTCTGGAAATGTCACCAAGAAAAGCTTTATACCAGCAAAAAGCAACACATTTCCCAAAAAGAAATAGAAACCTACATTTTTGCCACAAAACAAGAAACAAAAAACATTTAAATTTGTCCACATTTGGCAGGATTATAAGTAACGTATTTGCCTTTAAGCTAATGCTGATCCTTACTGATTCAAATGCTGAAACAGCAAAAAAGGAAGACAATAGCTAAGTTTCCATTACTAATGTCTGCAAAACTTTGTTGATATTCTGCTAAACACAATTTTGAAATCACAAAATTGTGATTAATATTTTAAATTCAGTTAAAATCATAAGTGAATAAGTTTGTTCAGAAGATAAATATGATGTTTCCATTTCATTAAGCACATTTATTTTCATAATTCTGATTAAATTTTGTCATTTTGCAATTCTGATTCTGATTTTTGTAAATCTGATTCGTGCATTTTAGTGTAGCTCACCGTCTGCTCTTTGAATGGCAGGGGATGTCATGTTTCAGACTGTTCTCCTCTATCTGCAGTGTGTGGTTGAACGAGCCGTCCAGCTCCTGGACCGTCACCTTGATGGGTCCCTGCAGACAAACACACAACGCCTGACATATGGGCCTGATTCAGGCTTCAATCTCTTTAGAGAAACCAAGTCAATTTCACTGATGTAAACCCATAAAAGAAGCCACCGGGTCACTGTTAATGTGAGCATAATGGTTTGTGTTCTGCAGGCTGAGCGGTTGTGTTGCTCACCACATATTTCTGAGTTCCAGAGGATGTGTAGTCCTGGCGGATCTCCAGCTCCAGCACATTCCTCTTCCTGTTGAAAGCAAAGCTGCCAAAGAATTTCACAACCCCGCTCTGATCTCTGCACATGAAGAGTTAAGGCTCGACGTGTGCACAGCCACTAACTCCAAAAATCTGGGAAACTTTTTCTAACACGGAAAAAAAAATCACTTGGTTGTAATTTGAGAGTTGGTGCAACAAGAGCATGTTTGCTTTGCATTTAACAAAGAAGCTTTGTTTATCAGCAGCAACATATCTTGATATTTTTCTTTGTTGTGACAAACGGATGAGGTTGACTCCCAGCAGGAGGAAGGATACACCCACTGCTTGATCAGAGGCCCGATGTCTTTGCCAGAGACGTTGGAGATGGATTTGAGGAAGGCGTGCGTCGACAGAAGCATCTGGCTCCACATGTGGCTCTGGTACTTCTGAGACGAAGCTGTGCTGGCCAGGCTCAGGAGTTTGTTAAACACCTACAGGAGAACAACTCCGGCTTAAAAGGGGAAAATACAAGCCTGGAGTGTGATGTGTTGGCAGTGTCATACCTGTAGCATGAACTCCATGCTGATTCTGTTTTCAATCAGCCTCATAACCAGGTGAGCCTTACACTGGAACATCTTGAAGTACTCCCATGACAGGGTGTGGGGGTGCTTGATGGAGAAGTGAAGATGGGGAGTGGGGCTGAAAACGGAGAAGCTGGGTCAGCTAGGATGCTACGGGTGGTTTCCTACAGGTACTGGGTTTGTTTTCTGAACATCACAGTGGTTTACAGAGTGAAGCCTTATTCACACAGATTAGTTTTACCTAGGGTTCACTAAGGATGTGTGATATAGCACAAGATTCATATCCCAATATCTATTGTGATGGGTGGCGGTAGTGACATATAACTTGATATGTTTTAGTATAAAACTTACAAAAAACATACTAATTGAGTATGTGCTGTCATTCAATTAAAGAACTGAATGATAATCAGCATTATGATTAATCAACAATCAACATGTTTAACTTTGTAAGCTTGGAATGTAAAATGTTGTCCTAGAAATGTTAAAGAAAATCTTTCACTGTCTCAAACCAAACATCTCAGTTTTTCAGGTTTTAATATTCAGTTTAAAATAAGTCATTTTGTTTTACATGTAAATTAGAAATTATAACAATAATTTAGGAACAGTAACTTCCTAAATTAAGGAAACATTTATCGCTGAATTTTTTAACCCATCTGTGGTCTTAAGAGACGGAATCAGTTGAGCCTGCAAGCTCTTTTTATGCTGTGCACAGTCTGGGGAGGGGGACGGTCACACTGACCCTGCGTGCGCTTTGATGTGGCCTTTCTTTGTGTGGTTTTCAGGAGAAAGTCTAAATAAAAGTCACATTTTTTTCTAAATACTAAATATTCCACTCAGTTGGAGCTGGAGTGTAAATATTTAGACCATAACCGCTTTGTAACATGTCAGGTTAGTTCTGTATTTGTCTGATTTCACAGTTTTAATCACACTGTGGACTCTACTGTTGCGGTGGGCAGAGATCTGCATCCTCAGACCACAGCTGCACTCTGGCTGCCCTGAATCACAAAGCATGATCTCCATAAACAATCAGACTTTTAGATCCCCACATTTAAAATTCATAAATTAAACACTAAACATGCTAGGTGGAAACGTTCAGCAACAGTTGAAACAAACGAGCTTTAAACAAATTAAGTCCCTACTTGTCCTTTTCTTTGCCTCCACTGAAGGTGGGGTGCAACAGAACACCCCCCATCTTCAATTCATACTCCACAATCTGGTCCAGCTCCTGACAAACACAGAAAAGGACATTTTGAAAAATGTATTTATCACAATTACATTTTTGTCAAAGATCTACGTTATTTAAATGCCTTCAAGTTTGGTAGAAAGAGCTGAATTTAACAAGGGCTTAATATTTGTTTAGAATATGTCAAAGGACTGTTTGCTATGATTTCCACATGCAATCTACAGCAAAAGCTAAAGTGATCCTGAAAGTTCAAAAGTCCAACATTATTTACACCAGTGTTTATTTTTTACACTCTGAAATGCCATAAAACTTCAAGTCCAAGTCAAATCTCAACTGTTTTGAGTTTTTCTCAGACTCTGCGGGCCTAAATCAGATTAAATCTGCCATAATCTTTGAGCTGATTATGGCAGCAAGACTTTGGTTGAACTTGAGCAGCCTTTTCTACTCAAACAACTGATGGAAAAATGTCCACTGGAAAGACGAGACAAAAGCACATAAGTTTAAACAAGAAAAACGGTCTGAAATGATTCCCTTAAATTCATATAGAAAACCAGTGGGTTACTGGAGTTCCCACTGGTTATAAGCTTTTACATCAGAGGGAGATTTTATCTTTTTTTCCCTATGATTCTGTGGCTCTTAATGCAATTCAGTAGGAACAGTTGAAAGCAACACAGCTACCTCTTTAATCCAGTGACGGTATTCATTGACTCCAAAGGTCTTCTTCAGGTAGAGGCCATAAATGTAGCCAGAGATGCCCTTCAACACCCACTCATCAGCCCTGCAGGAGAACATCGGTTATAAGAGACAAAACATGCCTTTCCAAAATGTCACATGGCTTCTTTCTAACAGCTGAATGTTTTCAATGTGTATTTCAATCAAACCATCTGGGAAATTGTAACAGATATGCACTAATTAGTGGAGTTTTTCCTTGAATGACGCTGGTTTTTAGAAGCAGGGATAGGTCATCCTGAACTTGTTAAAAAAATGGTATATATTTGTTTTTCTGGAGTAAAGTCTGGATAGTTACATTCAGCTTTGATTTGTATTTAATATTACAGTCTTCTCTCAGACCAGCGTTCAGGAAGCTACAGTCCTATTAACGCAAATGTAGTCTGTCTTGTTTATAGTCTGTGATTTACACGATTGAAGAATTTTTTATCAAAGAGGGTGATTGTAGTGTTTTAATTCCCTTATGTCCAAAATAATAAGGCATTAATTTTTTTTTTGTGTAGAATTATCAGCGAAAGTGCAGTGATTGCTAATGCCTGGCTCTTTTCCAAGGCAACATATGTGTACAGTTATACAGCAGCAGTCTGTGTTTTTGACAGTTCAAAAAAGTCTAAACTTATCTGCCTTGATGGGATGATGAAAAGACAGTTAAAAGTGACTAAGATTACATTTATATTCAAATTGGGACCATTTTCTTTTAAACTTTTAATCATTTTTTGCTTTTCAATGACAAAAGCATTGGAATGCACTCAGAAAGTAATCACTGTGCTTCAGTTTCTCCATATTTTCTTTATGAATTATGGTCAGTTATATTAAAAAAGCCACCAAAGCCTTTGATATGAAGTTCAAACTTTTTGTCAGGCATAATTAGAAATGAAGAGAGAAATAGTTCTTGAAGTTGTGAATTGAGTTCAGAATGTGTAACTATGAAAGTCAATGTGAACAATGAACATGAAGAACTAGAACTGAAATGATTAATCGGCTTAACTGTTATTAATCCATTATAGAAATAATCATCAATTAATACAGTAATCAATTAATCATTACCTGGAGTATACAGACTCCACAAAATGGCATTTGCTGAAAAGAAAACCTAACCTATTCAGAACAGTAACCAAGTCAAAACTGTACAAAATACATATAGGTTTTGCACTAATACATGTTTTGCAATAAAAACACCGATATCAGTAAATACTGTAGGTGTTAGCCAAAACTCCTCAAGTGGCCTAGTTTTAGCTTCACCAGGTTGTTTTTGCTATGTTAGGCAAAAAAAATGTCAATCTTCTTATCTGAATAAACCCATTGAATTATCCATTTTCATATTTGAATGTACTTCAAATATGAAGTAGTGGAGTAAACTGTGTCATTTTTAAAAATATGATTAACCGTCAGAATAATTAATAACTATAATACTTTTTAGTTACCTGTAGCCCTAATTTGAATCTGGATGAATTGAATATGCAACTTATTCCTCCTAAGGACCAACAGGAACAACATTGATCCTAAATCATCATATGACCACACAGTCAGTGGATCCACTGAGGTCCACTGACTGTAGACAGTCCTATGACTGTGACTGGAACACATTTGCTCATTTGTTGGAAGTGAATCAGCTTCCTTTATGACTTAATAGACACTAAGTGACCTCACATTGATAATCCAGTACCGTCTATGAGGTCATGTGCTTTAATGCGATGATGTGAAGCTTCCAAAACACTTCGTTTGTCATTTCCATCTCCTTTCAGCCCACACAGCTTAGCTTCCCCATCCCAGGAAACTCCTCAGAATCAATGAAGGCCACACTTGAGCTGCCTCATCATTTCTGTAAGATGGTTTTGCCCTTTGGGTATTTTTGTGGCAGTCCTTGACACAACACACACACTGCTCACATAATTTTATCATCATGGATTTATTAGCCTGTTAAAAGGAGGCACAATAGGTTGATTCAACCTTGGTGGTTTCACCATTTCATGCTGTGCTTAAACCTTGGCTGCGTTTTATTAGCGGAGCTGATTTTATCTGTGCATTTACTATGAGTAAATACAAAAAAAGAGATTTATCCTCCTTGAATGAGGGTATAACTACTGGGTCATGTTTTCATTTTTTTCAGCTTCACAGAATCAGATTTTCAGCCTTAGATTTGGAAAAAATAGCTGAGAAATAAATAACTTTTTCTAAAGTTTCTCTTTAGGAGGTCATTATTACTGGAAAACTAACTCTGCTGCAGACACACAAAGCACAAACAAAACAGTTCTCTAAGAGGATAATAGTCAACAGTTCCACAGTTGTGCTCAAAACAACAATGCTATTGTCAAGTCTAATTCTAGCCAGTTAATTTCTGGTTCAGTTCGAGCCAAGATGGATGTCTCTCTATTGGCAGTGTATTCCCCACTATGTGGGCGAGAATATGGGTGGGAACGTGGGCGGGCTGTGAGCATGCAGGAGCTGTGGTCGATGCCATGATGATGTCATTTTGGCCGTTCCCTTGGGCGGCCAGTTTCTGCTAAATCTCTCAGTTTATCTGTTCATTGCTGGTCGCCCCGTCCAGTTGATGTAACGCTGTATGACCTTTTCTGCAAGTGTTGCCTTTACTCATCCAGTGGCGTGATTCCACTGGCCAATCAACAAATGCAGTCTGCTGTAGGGGTGAACCTATAGCAGTTTTATGGCTGATTGCTGATTACCAATCTGTAAAAAGCCTGACCTGCCGATTAAAATTGGCTGGCCGATAAATCGGTGCACCACTAGTCTGCTGCCAATCGAATTACTTGCACACAATACCCAGCTTGTTCCTATAATTCCTAAAACGGGAAGGAACTGCACAGGATCTGCAAATGGAGACGAATCTGGCCGGGGCTGACAGGGGAAGAACCAGTCAAAGCCACACCTGTGCAGAAGGGGCTACAGTGTACTGAACCACATCGGACCATGCCGTACCGCTCAGTGGAAACAAGATCTGTGGTTTACTGCAAACTTCCTCTGAGATAGAAGTGATAATAATTCAGTTTCAGACTGTAAGCATTATAAATGTGTCATTAAAGGTGTATTTATATAGCCATTTGTAATCCAGGTCAAAGTTTATTTTTTCCCCTCTTCCTTTCAGGTGGAAGGAATCAACACAGTTCTCTTAAAAATCAACTCTACCTACACATTTTCGAACAGCTGGAAGTTGCAGTCTGTGGCTTTTAAACCATAACAACTAGGAAACAACCTGTGAATAATTGCCTTATTAGTCTCATTTCACTGTTTAAAACTGGAGTCTAGTCTCCACTGGTGCGATGGGAAGAGACTGGTGATGCTAGACTTCAGGAGGATCCACAGTTCTCAGAAACATTAGTTCAGTTACCAGCAAAAACACATCTATAGACATATTTCAGTTTATACAGTTAGTATTGAATATTTTTTTATGCTGATGCTGCAATATATTGAACAGTGGAATGTTATTTTTTTCCTCACCTTTGAATAGTGAGAAAAAAGAATTTATAGTGTTCCCAATGAATTTGTGTATGAACATAAACTTTCACTTTTTTCTCCCATTTTCAAAGACCTTGCTATTATTCTGATCATCCATTCATTCATTCATCCATCCATTCCATGATTAGAGCCTGCCAGGACTCTTTACATACATCAGTATGTGCTTCAGAATCTCGTGAATATGCTGATGTACTCTTCAAGTACGTCAGCTCTGCTGAATCATTCACAATGATGGATCATTTTTCTCTCAGAAACCCCAAAGAAACAAAAGTCATCAGCTTCAATTTTTTTGAGTAGACTGTTTACAAACCAGCTGTCCTCTATGAAGCTTTAGTGAAAATTGTATGTCTCTAAGAGGAATATAATGGTACAACAGAGCTAAAAACAGCATGAGAGGAGCGCATGTGTGTGTGTCAGCGAGGATCAAGCAGTTTGTGTTCCTGGACACACAGATGCCTGTGGAGACCTTCAAGCTAACAAAGATCCCCTCCATTTGTCAGTTAACCCAGATGGGTGTGGTAAAGAGCCTTTTTGCTTTTCTTTGCGTCTGACAGGATAATGAGTCTGGCCTGTTTTCAGTTATGGGCCCCAGTGAGCCCCTACTCTTAGAAATTGCTAACAGCAGTGCCACGCTCTGTTAAAAGTCATGACACCAGCCTGCTGAACATTAAACACCACATAGAGGGAAGGCCCCACCACATGTGATGTTTGTTTCAAGGTCAGACAAAATGAGGGATGGAGAGGAGAAAATGATTGAGGAGGCAAAGACAGCACAGCACAATATATGGAGTGATATTCTATTTGTTAGGGTATTTTTACACCTGATAGTCCAGTAGACTATGTTCAGTTGGGGAACAAAGTGACAGTATTTGTTCCATTTGCTGCTGTTCTCTTTCACACTGTATTGTGTCAAACCAACCAAACCTTTCAGCAACCTGTTCCCCTCCCCGCCTGTGGGGGCGCTGCACCGAGAACAATCGAAGGAAACAATACAACTTCCTTCTTCAAGAAATGTAAAAAAACTTTAGTGGCATCAGATTTTTTTAGGATTTTTCTCTTGTTTTTGGCAAAAAACCATGAGCCATTTCTCTCGCTACTGCTGGACTCATGAGTTTGTATTGGTTCTATTTACCCAGAATGCCCTGAGCTGTAGTCTGCTTTATGCTTTTGGAGTGGTCTGAAGTGTCAGTCCCTGTTATTAGGCATCCTTTCCCCATAACATTTGGTGTGCTCAGTGTCTGTGAATAAAACAGCTTCTTACAGCAACCAATCTGGTACATAGTTGGGACAGATTCTGATTTCTCACACTGACAAAAAAAAAAAAAAAAAAGTTGAGTATAGTTGCAAATCTCTTATCAGCAGCCATTAAATGCATTGAGTTCTAAATGGTAGCAGAGTTGAAAAAGAAGGTCAGCCTCTTCTGAGGATTGTTTACATGTTACTGCAAGACTCCTCCAAGAAATGCTGACAGTTCTTTTCCATTATGCAGACATGTGGTGTAGAAGGTTTATCTCAGAGTCCAACTACAGCACGCTTTAAACCTCCAGAGACTCAGGAGCAACTACCCTAAGACGACCACACTGGAGAGGCGGTCTGGTGTTGAGTCATGGTGGTGGACTTGGTGGGAAAAGAGATGAAATACAAACACTTGTTTAGTCTGAAGTTCTGTCCTCTCATCACGAAACAAGTTACGCCTCACCAGGACATTCTGGAGATAAAGCAGCCGAAGAACTGCTGGGCCAAGGCCTGAGCCAGACAGCGTCGGGTCTGTGGGGTCTGGTCAATGATCATAGGGCTGTGGAGCAGGTTGGTGCTGAAACACAAAGCAAACTGCCTGAATAACAACCTACAAGACATGGAACAATCTGCAGACGAAACCTCCGTCTCCATGCAAACCTGAAAATGCTCATCGATGCATAGGACGACACTTGAACGTAAGCCTCGTCCACAAACACGGTCTTAAAACAGGAGTAAGGGTAGCGGCATGTCAGGATCTCCTCGTAGAACTCAAAAATCTCGTGCAGGTAGGACATGGAGTGTTTGAGCAGAGGGAGCAGCTGAGGCAGGCAGAAATGGGTCACCTGTAGAGGACAGGAGCACGACAGAGGGCTTGGTACTGGAACCCGGACAGTTGTGTCTCAGATACCACAACTGTGTTTAGAGACATCTAGTGGTCATTAGGAGAAGTTACATAAAGACTCATTCAAATCTAAATGAATCTAGATTAATTTCACATATTTACAGGAAAAAACTTGAATATTCCCTAATCATAATCCATTTGCAAGAAAAAAAAAGATACGATTTCAGAGATTATAAATTCAGATATTGGTAATAAAATGTGCCAGAGGTCCTCTAAGGTTCAAGTGGTAAATTTAAGAGATGTGCATTTGAGTTTAAGTGTCAGTGCTAGACCTGGGTTCTGTTCATTTATCAGACATCACCTGGGTCCGGACTCACCAGGAACGCCTCGAACCAGATCCAGAATACACACCTGAAATAGTGAGCAGGAAGCTGCAGCCAGTCTGGACCCAGACATTTTGTTCCTCTATTACAGGATCTATGTCTGACACTCTGGAAAATATCCACAAGTGCACCTCTCACATTTCCATCTCAATTTTAGAAAACGTCTGCTACTTTTTGTCACAATTGTCTGACTTTATAATCTTAGATAACCTCTGAGTTTTTCTCATGAAATTAAATGTTTTTTTCCCCTCGCAAATGTCTGACTTTACAATGTCAGACAGTGTTCTAGTTTTAACATTGGAAATTTATGGCAGCAATATGGAAAATTGATTTTTTTTACTTTGTGCAAATTTACAACTTTTCCACAGAGAATATCAGCGTTTTTCCTTATAGATATATGGAATTAACCTAAAAATGTCAATTTCTTTGACAGAAAATTACTCCTTTGAAGATTTGTGTCTCTTATCTACAATGGTCCTAATACTTCAGTATAAAGATGTCTATAAAACAGACAGGCAAAAACCAAATGCTGCTTAGTAGCAGAACCACTTTTTTATCTTTACATGGTTATGAGTTTTACTGGAGAATATGGATCTGAAATTAACTTGAATGACTCCAAGAAAATATTTAATTTTGCTTTTTTTCAGATAAAACAAGGTACGGGAAGATTGAAATGCAGGTAAAAGACAAAAAAAAAATTAAATAGTCATAAATACTTGTAGTCAATATATTTTTTTAAAAAAGCCCCTGGGTTCAGCAGCTTCAGTCACAGGATGGAGTCACTGACTCCATCCTGTGTGGTGAATCGAACAGCTGATTTAGAGGTGACTTAACTAGATAAAACTTGATTAAGTTTTTAAAATCAGAGAAGGTTCTTCAGGTTAGGCGACAATAACCAGGGGGTTGCAAAGTCCCTGAAGTTCCTGGGTTTAACAAGGTTTTTCAGCGATGTGTAGCCCAATGATGAGCAACAGAAAAAGAAGAAAAACATTTTTTTCCTATTCTATTAATTTGAGAACAGAATGTCTGGACATCTTTTAGTGACATCCAGACAGATCACAGAGTACGCACCTCGTGCATGTAGGGGTCCACGAGGATTTCAAAGGGCCCCACAGCCAGGGAGATGTTCGGAGCCGCAGTGGGGATGGGGAGGACATAGTGGAATGTCTTCTTCCTCATGTCATGGGTGTAGATGGTCTCCACCAGGTCCCCACAGGACACTGCCACCATGGACGCATCTACAGTGAACTCCAGCTTCCATGTACACAGCTCTGAGTAGGAGTCCACACAGGGGAACCAGAACCTGAGGAGAGAAGGGATTCAGAGGGGGCCGCAAAGATGGAAGAATTCCCAGGTTTTATTTCATAATGTATTAATCTATTAAAGGGGAAGTATTATGTATTTTCCAGTCACATACTGCCATTTTACTGCACAGAAGTAACCATGGTACCTTCAGTTGTTATGAAAATGCTATATGTCATATATGACTTGAAAGAAATTTGACTTTGAGGTTTAATGTCTTGACATTGGGACACCATCTCTTCAAAAACTCCACCTTCTAGAACTTATGACTCTTCTATTAACCCATTAACAACAATTTTACCCACACTCTATCAAGAAGTAGCTTATATAATGAACCCAGCAAATGAGTACCGTATTTTCCGCACTATAAGACGCACCTAAAAACCTTCAATTTCCTCAAAAGCCGACAGTGCGCCTTATAATCCGGTGCGCCTTATATATGGACCAATATTGAGCCACAACAGGTCCAGCAACGGACCTTACCACAGGGGCCGCGTTTCATTGGCTAATGCCCATTTTAGGTCACAGTGCAGCTACCACGTGCGTGACCGTCTCACAAACACAAGCTACAGTAGTAAACATATGCTAATGTACATTGTGGACCATCAAAACCATGAATGCCGACTTACCCAGCCTTGCAAGAACAATAGGCATCAGTGATCTTGTCCACAGCTATATTTATGCTGAGGGTGTGAGGATCTGCTGTTTTCCTCATCTATCGGTAGCTTTTAGCTGTGACGCGCACAATGTTGGAGGCATCCAGTGGCTCAAACACCTTGATGTCGTCCAAAAAAGATGACATGAACTTGTTGGTTCCCCTGTCCATTGTCGTGGCTGATATGTTGTGAAAATCCGGCAGAAATGCTACGCTAATTAACTCAGATCGAAATGAAAGACGTCATGTTTACACAGACATGCAGTAGGCTGCTTACTAGTTGGTCCACTACGGTAAGCAGCCGCCAACTTCTTTTTCCCCGTAGAAGAAGTAGTGCGCGGTGCATGCTGGGATAGTTGTCAGAACACTGGTTTGTTAATAAAGTTTGATAATACATTTAAAGGGGGGGAGGGGCAGGGGAAGAGAGACAGAGACTGCAGCGGCAGCGTGTCGGTTGGTCTGTGTTACCCAGAAAGCAGTTGGGCATAATATCGCAACACCAACACCGTGAGTGAAACAACGACTGGGCCAGCCTACTATATAAAGTACTCGGGGACCATTTCTTTATTAATGTGGATGTGTAATAATAGAGTATGAAGCGTCTATTCTATGCGCCTTATAATGCGGTGCGCCTAATGTATGAAAAAAGTCCTAAAATAGGCCATTCATTGAAGTTGCGCCTTATAATCCGGTGCGCCTTATAGTGCGGAAAATACGGTAGTTCCACCAAGTGTTTGCAAATTGTTGCTGGCTAGTCTGAAGGAGCTGAATAAGGAGGGGCTGGGGAGGGCTGCTATGTGAGGTGGAATCTCGGAAACTGCAGCTCTGAGGAGGAGTAGCACCTCAAAAGCGGGGCCTATGTCCACCCAGGCATTTTGCAAAGCTGAATGGTTGCCACGGGAAATTAAAGGATTACTCAAACATGCATGAAATAATCAAAGCAACACTCCAGGTATGTTTTTGATGAGTGAATAACATTATAAACATGATGTGAAGCTCAAAAAAGTCGATTTTACATGATACTGGTTACGATGAAGTGGCTTCAGATAATCTGGATGTTGCACTAATGTCCAACCTTGTGGAGTTCTGGTATCCAAAGGAGAACACGTGGGCCCCCCTCTCTGCCATGCTGCCTTCCACATCAGGAACAACAAAGTGTAGACCCCCTTTGGGCTGGTCCAATGAAAACTCAATATAAACCTTTAACACCTTCAGATCTGGACCCAAACACAAACATGTGATACGAGTCATTATCAAAACGATGTCAATCCTTTTTCTGACAGTGTGATGAGAATATGAAGGCAGTATCTCACCGTCTCCTTGTTTCCAGAGCTCAGAGGGAACTTTGATCACCAGTTCTCCATTCCCAGCGTCGGGGTCCACAGCACTTACAGCCGCTGTGTAAGCACTGGAGAAATAGTTCAGGTTCCGTCTGTGCAGACACAGAGGAAAAACATTTGCTATCCAGCATTAAAGTTGCATTTCAATTCAGAAAGCTGTCCAAACATTTCCAGCTCAGATAAGCTGCTGGACAACAGCAGGAATGTCAGTAGAACACAAACTGTCTTTAGCAACTTTATACAGATGGTAGCAGAGTCTTAAACCCACCCATGGTCAAAAATACAAATATAGTTTCGGAAAATTGGGAATAAAACAGTGTTTTTCCCAGCAACAAACTCCCACATTACTACAGCTCCCTCCACTGTGCTTAACTATGTTACACAGACACATTTTCTTATGGACAATGAGAAAATTGCAGGAAATAACTTTAAAACTATGGTTGAAGATTAACATTTCCCCAAAGTTGGATATAAAACGTCTGCAGGATTCCTCAACATAGTAGGCATTTCTGCAAACGGTAGGCTTTAAGTAAGGGAGAAAGTTAATAAGGATGGAAAAAAAACAAATAAAGAACAAAATAATGAGAGGATTGTACAACGCAAAAAAACAAAGGAATGAAGAAAGGACCCAAAGAAGAGCTAGAGAGGAAAGGAACCTGAGAGGAAAATAAAGAAAGAAAAGCAGACAAAGACAACTTTTAGGCAGTAAGATATGGAATAAAATCTGGGGGAAAAATTTTCCATACTTTTACTTTATAATTTCAGACCAGGAATAGCTTACACAGAAAGCCAAAATGATAAAGACCGGAAGAAATCAAAATTACAAAAAAATAAAATGGCTAAAAGATGAAACAATAGCATCCACTCACACAGAACTCATTAACTCCACGATCTAAAGCGTAAACTAGTTTGTTTCTGTGACATCTCTGGTTCTACTTACTGTTTGGACTCATTGTGGCATACTTCAAGTGTGGGGTCGTTGTAAATGAAAGGGGCTTCCAGATCGTTGACCCTGACCCTGTAGATTCTGCACTGTTTACTATTCAACTTGATCCTGTTCAGGTTGACCACTGTGGGGAAAATGGTCAGCTCCACATAGCCCTGCAGCACAGTGAGGAGGCAGAGGTCAGTCACTGCTATCACCAGAAAAATACAAATGATTTGAGGTTCATTTATCTGGTTAGAAAGTAATGTTTAAATGATCACTGAAGCTTAGGAAGACACTCAAAGTTGTTTTTGTTGCTTCGTCTGGATTTCAGACTGAAAATAGGGATTAAGATGTGCTATTTTAATATGTAACTAGTAATTTTCCTTTACACAATGTAATTATCATGTGTGTTGCTGACCTCTTAACCAATTCACCATTGTAAAAAAATATATATTGCAACCTCAATCAGTATTTATCTAATTACCAAAAAACAGTAGCCCAGAAGGGTTATAGTTATGCTAAAACGGGAATTATGAAAGCAAGTTTATCAAAACCTTTGTTGAATGAATTCCATTGCAGTTTTTGCATTTTCTTGACCCTTCTAGGCCATCATAGGGATATTTTCTTTCAGCATAACTTTCATTGTGACCTTTTGTTGTTGTGCTGTGGTCTTTTGTTTTTGTGTTGTGCACTAGGCTAAAGTGGGAGTTATGCCAGCTAGTGTGTCATAACTCTCATGTTAGCATGAATCCTGCTGTTGTGTTGAAACTTTTGTGTTTTGTTGAACTTACTAAGCCACCATAAGTATGAATTTATGGATAATATTCCTTCAGTGGGAAGGTTTTAACTAATTAACCTGAAAAACCAGACTGTAAGAAAGCGAATGGACTGAAGTATGAGGGGAAATCCTATGGATGGATAAAGAGATCCATAGGATTTCTATTATGAATAGATAATGGATTAAATGAATGCTGCCCCTTTTCTTGTTCTCTTTAAGACCTGGAATGTAAAAATCCCCAACTGAGAATAGTACTCACAATGACAGACTTCCTTTGGAAATTGATGTTGTTGATGCACACCACCTGATGGGTCGTAAAAGCAATAACAAAATAATATTAACACGTAAGTAATGTGACAAACCCTAGTAAGTATTAGTGACTATTCTGAACACAATTGGAAATCAAATTTCTTTCATTCTGATTTCTTGCAACGTAGAACAGAATACTTATAATTTAAAAGGTCGTGGACTCTCGAATCCTTTATCCTTCTTCTTGTTCATCTTTGATTAGAGTTTGAATAAGTCATGCATCCGTGATGGTGCTCTTCACTTGGCGCTGCTGAAGACCATCAGAGAAAACTCTCATCACACAGCGAACAGATCTGCAGCTGCAAGCCGCTGTGGTGTGGTTCACCCGGAGACTCTCGTAAAAACTCCGCAGACGTATTTCCACATAAAATAATAAAGAGAAGCGGTTAGTTCCGAAGAGGGGTCGAATGACATGGAACCGTTACTTCATTGATACAGAAAAGAGACTCTGTAACATCAAAATAGACGCTCACAGCGCTGTAGCTGCAGCGCTTTGGTGTTCCGCCATTTTGTTTGTAGCCTTTGACCTGCCGCGTAAAAACAAACTAAACAAAAAAGGGAAATAATAATAAATTTATAAAACTTTCACTTATAAGAACGACACAATTTGAATCATAAGTATTAAATTATTATTATTACTCAGATAAACTTGAAAAAAAAAAACAGGAACACCTTAACTACTCCATGTGGGCGGAGCCTGCCTAGGAAGAGAAAACAATATTTCTCTTCCTAGGGAGGTCGTATTTCCTGCCTCCCAAATACGACGGCCATCTTGGAGCGGTCGTCCTACCTACTTGGCTAAATCATAAACATCTCAAGATGCCTCAATATTGTGCGGCTAATTTTTGCTCAAATCGACGGACTGTTGACGTTAGGACTCGGGGGATAACTTTTCACAAGTAAGATAAACGTGGAAGCATGCGGCGATTGAAAACCGTATGCATAGAAAAATTCTAAGTGCCTTATAAGTCTCCTGCTATTTTTGGTACAATATCGCATTAAGTGTGTCAAATACACTGTTGCTTTTTACAATGAGGAGAAATGTTATAATGGGACAATTAAAGTTTGGTTAAAAAACAACAGCAAAACACTTAAAACCATTGAGGTATGTGAATGCAGACATTCTTTGCATGAGCTACACAATGAAACTTATATTGTACTATATAATGAATGTATAAGTTACGGATTTCCTCTCTGTGTTCAGTGTCTTATATTCGTGTTGTTTGCTTAGATTATCTTGATGCGTACATCATTATCTTTTCAGCGCTGATGTATCGTAAACGGTATAATTTCAAGTTTTGAAAAACAAAAGTTAACCAAATATTTAACATGAGCGCGCAGGTCCACAAGCGACCAGGTTAGATGGATTGAAAGCATAGAGAGTTGCATCTCGTGAGCGCGGGTTGAGTTTTGTACCAGAGTAGCGCTGGTCACTTTTAATTGTTCGTGCGTGGGACGTTCATTTCGCGCATGGAGTGTAACACACGCTCGTGGGAAATTATTTGGTAAAAAAAAAAAAAAAAGTCTTCTCAAGCACTGAGTAGCTCATCAAATTATCAACCATTTAATATTTAAGCATCATCAGACAGATCAAAATATAAAGTTAAGGGGAAATTTTGGTATTTTAATGACCAAAATGACAGTAATTCAATATGAAATATGTGCAACTTTTAACAAAAACTCCAGGTGTATGTCTTTATCTGTTGGATCTTTGGTTAAAACATGTTTGCTTTTCATTCAGTGGGTAGAGAATCCAGAAATTTTACTTAATAAGAGTAGTGACAGTGAAATTACTCAAGTAAAAGTCAAGACTACACCATAGTAAAAATACTCCTACAATAATAATCAAAAAGAGTTACCTAAGTAAATGGTAAATGTAATTGAATCAATATCACCATTAACCAACTGACAGCAAGATACCAATTTCTCATGTCCACCAACAGAACATCTGACTGAGCAGTTTTCAAACAAGCTTCCTCACATTTTCATTAGTTTTGGTTCATTATTAACAGATATACATCAAAATAGGAGTTTAATTGAAGTAAAGTTATAAGAAATTGAAAGTAAAAAGTAGTAAAGCAGGGAGAACATTATAATGAAAAAAACAAGACTAGCCTACTTTGAACAATGTTTTTGTGTAGGCACTCGCAAATCTCCTGTTTTCGTTTTGAAGGTTTCCCAAAGACAAAGACATGAGGAAGAAGTGGGAAGCGTCTTTGCAGAGAGAGCGATTCACTGCAAGTGATTCATCCGTGCTGTGCAGTGAGCATTTTAAACGGGAGGATTTCGACAGAACTGGTCAGATTGTCCGACTGAGAGATGGTGCTATTCCATCAATCTTCAGCTTCCCTGCTGACCTCCAAAGAGTAGGTGTATCATCTTAAGTCTCTTAGTACAAATGTACAGATTGTATTATCACTCACAGGACAGGGTGAGATACTCATTTCTCCATTTGTTTATGTGTACAGATTACTATATACTGTAAAGTTCATAATCATGATGCTTTTTTATTTTAGCCAGAAAAGAGCAGGATGACAGTTACCTCCATAAAAGTTGAGCCTAGCCTGTCTGTGGCCTCTCAGGATGCCACAGAAACTTGTACCTCACAGCCACAACCTCAGCCTAATGATGTGAGTATTTATATTTTAAACATGATGTCATAATGGTCATGGCCATATTAAACTCTCAAACCACTCTCAGCAGTGGTTTGTTGCCACTCATATTAAACACACTCACAACTGAAGACAGTCAATTAGATCACATAGTGTAATCTTCATCTCTCTGTCTATTAGGATCATGGCTATGCCTTGCCAGCTTCTCTTACTGCTGTTACGGCTAAACTGAAGGAAGCCTTGGCAAGAGTGGAAAGTCTAGAGAGGGAAAAGAAAAACGCCATGGCCAGAGAAAAGAGGGCAAAGACCACAGTTCAGTCTCTGTTGGGGGATTTGAGTGACAAGAAACTAATTAATAAGAAGCTCAGAGAGAGGCTTGAATTATACTCAGGTAAGATGAAATTAGCTCTTTGAAACTCATATTCAAGACCCATTCAGTAAATTTTTGAAGAGTCCATTTATTTCAGGAACTTTAACACTAAGTGAAACACTTTATGTAGATTAACTAAACATAGATTGGAAAGGCGTTCTTGCTCTTAATTATGATTTCCTGCTAAATTGTGTTAATGAACACATGAGATTTTAAATCAGACACATTACATGAGACCAATAAAAAAACATTTTTAATGCAGAGATGTAACCTTAATGAAAAGTATGTCTTATACCTGCTTTTAGGTTGTCATCTATTTTCAAAAGGTACTTTTTATCTAACAAATGAGCTTCATTGGAACACGTATTCTAATTTATTTAATATAACTACAGTTTTTTAACATCCTCAGATATTTATCTGAAGGAGAGGTTTTTCATTTTTGCTCTTAAAATTTCAGATCTTCAGCTGGACTTCTTAGAAAATCAGGGCCATGAGTACTCAAAGGAGCACAGAGAGTTTGCCCTCACACTCCATCTGCACAGTCCAAAGGCATACAAGTACCTCCGGGATACTGGAAAATTGCCCCTCCCACATCCACATACATTACAAAGGTAACCTTAATGTTGACCAGTTTATTTATTGTTTTAATTACAATAAACTTTGAAAATATACTTAATGAATGTCTTTGTATGTTATGTCTTATCAGTAATTCCTGTATGATGTGCCTGTTTTGTAATCTAGGTGGCTGGAATAACAATCCATCTGCATGCCAGTTCCAGGACATCTGATGGTTCGATGTGGTGGCTCCCCTAGTGGGACAGGCAATGTGGCTGCCCAGCATGACACCTTGTCCCTGTCACCTTTAGATGTCCTCTGCTTGAATTGCTGAAGAGTAACAATCTCCATTTCAGATGTTGTGTGCGACCATGGCAATCTTCCAAATAAGTTTGGTGGTCTGGTGGAAAATGCTCTGGTTTCTACAGCAGGATTTGTAGCAGATTCTACGGAAACTGCTGTGTCATGTGAGCTGGTCAGAAAGGCTGTGTCATCATTTGATGGGTTACCACCTCCTGACCCTGAACAACTATGGTTCCATCACAAGGCACAGTGAAGCTGCTGAGAGCTGAGATACTAGAGCTTCAACACAGCAATCTCCAAAGGTGTCAACCATTGCACATATTGTTCGCAAAGAGACTGGAGAAGATTAGACATAATTTGACACTCAGGGTTTCCCCCAGTGTATCATAAGCCTGGCGGGCAGGCAAGCTTTACTCGTGTGCGTTTAATCTCAACATGTTGACTTTGTGTCTGCGCTGATAAAGTCTGAATTCCTGGTTAGCCGGTGCGTTGGTGAGCCAGTGGTACTGTCCATGGAGGAGCTTTCGTACTCGCCTCGTAGTTGCGCAGCCCACGGGTTTATTTTTATTGTATTTGTTTGCAGTGACACAATGCATCAAACTGTACAATATGAAATGCTTTATCTACAGTTGAATTAATGCTCACATCCGCGCTGAGAGCAGACAAACCCGTCCCATAAAGCTTGAGCAACCAAAACAGTCTTTGTGGTGCTTATTAAAAACCTTAATAGCCATGAAATGGAAGAGCTACTAAAACCACGCAATTTGTCAGCTTAACATCTTTCAATACAACGATGTATTAATGCATCTTTAATACCGACGGTAGTATTAAAGATGACACTGATAATCATCATTCTTTCTGCCTTGTTCTCGTTGGTTATGACTTTGTTTTTTAAGATAAAAATGCACCACATTGTCAAAGTCACTTCTCTTGATTTACAGAAAGGCAGTACAAGAAAAAACAGTTACATTTTATTTGACGGGGTGTGCACAAGACTGACATAACACCTGTCATGAATATAAAGAAGTCTTTATGAATGTTTATGACTGTTGTCATGAAGTGTCAATTGGTAAATAATGACACTTTTAATGCAAAGTTGCATTAAAAGTCCCAATTTTGCATGATTTTGCAAACAATGTCACTTTAGTGCAAAGTTCACCCTTTTAATGGACTTTCAATGCAACCTTTAGAGCAACTTTGCATTAAAAGTGTCATTATTTACCCATTGACACTTTATGACAACAGTCATAGCCATTCATGAAGACTCCTTCATCTTCATGAGAGGTGTTATGTCAGTTTTATGTACACCCGGTCAAATAAAGTGTTACCAAAAAAAACTTCTGCAAAGCAGTCCTGTTTCTGGGATTTTAGCTCATGTAAAACTTTTATGAGCAACTCTATAAATATGTAAATATGGTTGTGTCATCACAGATAACTGATTATTTGTGTGTATTTATATAGTTTACCCATGTGCATATAATTATAAATAATCTAATCATATTAAGTTTTAATAATTAATCCCTTCTATATTTGTATGATTGTATGTATACATAGACAATACAATGTATAGATAAAATCTTAAAAAATATAAAAATATGAGTGACTGTGTGCTTTGCAAAATACTTTTTGTACATCATTTTAGAATATTTCATTACTGTTAACCCCACCAGAAATATACTGAACCATGTGTCCATATATATGACTGTATGCATAAAGTTTCAGGAAAGAAAATGTGAAAATCAGTTTAGTATTCAGTGATTTATGTCTCATTAAACCATTCATTACATCTGCCAAACAGATTACACAGAGCACAGCAGGCAACCTTTCCAAGATGTCGGAGGCATCTACCTTATTAGGTCTGACTAAGGGGAGAGCAGTTTTTTAAAGATTTATTTAGGATAGATGACGATAATGACACAGAAAACAACCAAGAAACGTGATGTCTAAAGTTAATGAAAAAAAAAATCTTTAAGTTTTTAGAGATTCTAATGTTTTGAAATTCACAGTTTCAGCAGACTACTGATAGACCAGGAATCAAACGTTTAACTATGCATCTTAAAACATCACAGATGTTAATAGGTCAAGCCAATTAATGCAAATGAGAATTAAAGATATTGGTGGCCAGGGTTTCCCTCAGTGTATTATAAGCCTGACGGGCCACAAGGTTTTACATGTGCCCCACCATTGCTTATTTATTTCTTTTTAAAATGTTTGCATTTTTAAAACTTTATAGTTGGTCTTCAGGTATTAATCTTCCAGTCTTTCAATAACACATAATTATAAAGGGATATTTTCAAATTTCCTGTCAACTTTAAACATTTTTTAACTCAAAGACACAACGAGGTGCTGGATGAATGACTGCCCAAGCACCCAGCCACTGGGCTTAGAAAGTTTTCTGGGGGAAACCTTGAGTACCATTATTGAGCAGTTACTCCAAGAGAAGAAGCTTTATAGATCAAATGTAGCAATAAATTCATAAACTCTGACTTTGATTTGCTTTTTCAGCTGTTCATTCTCCTGTGGAGATTTGGCATAAAGCGCTATCAGCTCATCAGAAAGCAATGAATTATCAACAAAGTGAGAGGTTTCTATTATCTTCCTGTTAGGTGTAACAACTTCCAATCTGTTTATCCATATTTTTTAAATAGTTGTGATGATAAATACAGAAAGAAAATATTTATCATAACAACAGTAATAATCATAATATTTGGTGCCTACATAATTTTTTATGCAGGCTACCTCCCATGAAAGTTAATCCAGGGACCTGGGTAATGTTTAGGGGACGCTGGCAAAAAAACGGTGGAGAACCACTGGCCTCAACCTTTTCACCCATCAGAAACTGAAAACACTGGAATCTGAAGAAAAAAAGATTTCAATATAAAAACATACGATCTGAAAATGAAACAAACCAAGACATTTTCAGGATATGAAAATGCATAATAAGAAGTGAATGAAAAAACAACATTCAAACTAAAAGAAACTTGGGTTTCTTTACAATACAGTTGCATTTTTGGAGAGGGGGGTTTCAGGTGTCCAGATCAAAATTATAAAATACACTTTTCTCTTTATCTTTGGTCTAGTGAGTTAATCAGGGCTCATTTTTATTAATATGTAGACTTTCTATTCTAAATATTAAAAATGTGCCCCGCAGTCAGAAACCATGCATAGTATTAGCTGACTGTTAAACACACACATACAAATCTGTTCCAGTCCCCCCTGCTGATCTTGGTTTTGCAGATTTCCGGGATAACTAGGACTCCATTCTGGAACCAAGTCAACACAGCACCTCCTTTCCTCTGTCCTGTAACTCCTACTACAGAAAACGACAGTTGTGTATGCATTTGTGAGTGCGAATGGGTGAATGTGACTCTAATGAAAAACGCTACGAGTCAATATAACTGGAAAAGTTTGGTCCATTTATCATTTCCCATGAATTCATTCACATTGCCCTATGAGAAACTGCTATTCCTTTGAGGTTTAGTTCAGGGGGCCGTCTGTTGTGCAACTTGTTATGTGTGTGGGGAAGCACAGTAATTAGGAGTTTCACATGATGTTTTGTCCTTCCGAGCACCCCTCCCCTTAACCCCCCCTCCCCTACACACACAAACCCCCCATCGTTGATCCAAGCACATTCTTGGACCAAGATCAATAGATCTGAGTGGAGTTTTGTCTCTCTCAGCAAGAAAAAAGTCATTTGTCTGCTGTCTTGGCAAGATGTCAGGAAACATTTGACAGTGTGACCCCGGGGCCCTGTAAGTGCAGCATGAGGGAATGTGTATAAATGTCCCACCAGCAACATGGGGCCACAGCTGCTGGGCCTGATAAGACTGTTTCCACTGCATCTAAGAGAAGGTAAGGAAATATATTCATCTTGTGAAGATATTATATGTTAATCAATATAGAAATAAGGTTTAATCTGTATCGAGATAAAGCTGAAAAGTTATTAACGGTTTAGAGGGATCAGGCAGAAGTTGTAAAAGTTCTGTTAAAAAGCTGCTTAGTGAGATGGAGTGACTCAGCAGAGCAGAAGGTTGTAGAGGGTCTAAAATGTTTCCACATCCATGTTAAAATGCTTTTGTAGATGTTAAAAGTTTCAAATCATTTCTAAATGTTCTCCACCTTTAAATTGATCTGTACAATTAAGCTGAAAACAAACCAGTGATTCTTGAGAATAGGGACAAAATGGGTTTTAATTTTCCCATATTTTTTTTTTATTATTTCTCAACCTTATGTATGCAAATATGACAAATAATGTTTAGAAAATATGAAGATGCTAAGGTACAGGCTCCCAGTTGCGAATTTTTAAAAAAAAATTACATTTTTAATCGACCTGACCCAAAACTTTGTCATCACCATCTGACAAAAATAAATCTAAAATGATTTTTAAAATACCCCATTAGTGATATTTTTACTCAATTTACAGACAAATGCTTCTCAAGAAATAAAATAAATATTATTTAAAACAAAAAACAAGAAAAAGTCCATCTGATGGAGTTGACAGTGCATGACGGAGTTGACACAGAACTGAAGGTGGTGACAAACTAGTGAGTAAAATGAAAAACTTGGTACATGTGAAGTAATGCAATTCATGTAAAATACATTAAAATGAATTAGTTGCACAATTAAGTGAGATTTGACAACAATTTCACTGAAAGAGTCAGAAAAACTCTGACGGAGTTGACATCTGACGGAGTTGACGAAATGCCAAACTACCTCAATTTATATGATGTTATTCTGAAGGAGGCCATATTGTAGCTCGTCAGGTCCATTAAATCTTTACAGTTTACCAAAATTAAGCTTTTATTTCACTTTTATAATTATTTATATGACTACTTATACTTAATTGTCATAATATATAATTTTAGTATTTCTTTAATTGTTTTAAACTATAAGAATGTATTGAGTTCTGCTCCTGGACAAGGGCTTTTACAGGCATCATCCACCGACTACAATGTTTAAAATAAAACAATATTCAGCAAAAAAAAGAAAAATATACATTGTTGTCCTCACATGACCCAGGTTAGTTTAGTTAGATATTTGTAAAAAATATATTTTGTGTATATTTTATTCAACTTTCATGCTTTATCCATAGGACCTGTTTTGTCCCTATTCTCAAGAATCACTGAAACACATTAAATAGATTAAAAAAACAACAACAACAACAAAAAAAAAACCCTAACCCTGGATGCAAACTTGATTTGTTGAAACATCTTCTAATACCATTTTATGATTCAGTCAGGATGTCACATCTTAATCAGAGAATTCCCATTCTGCTTTTCAAATGTTCTGCAGATATTTCAGATGGAAACAAATTCCTTTATCCACTGTTTACCACCCAGATTTTCTGCCATATTCCTTTATAGACTCTGGTTGCATCATTTCATCAAATCTGGAATGATTTAGAGTCTAATACCGTAAAATATGATCTCTCTTTATCTACATCATCCCAGCAAAGGTGTGCACGACTGTTCTCTGTGAATTAGATGTTTTGGATCTGTGGCCCAAAGGTTCTTACTTTGCATGAAAATGTGTTTGAGTATTCTGTGGAAAAAAGATTTCTATTTTTCAATCTTGGACCACTACATACGGAGGGAACAGGTTTTTCCATGTGGGACACAACTAGTAGTTTAATTCCTGGAGCTTCTTTAGTCCTACTGTTGGTCTCACGGCAACGTCCTAGACCCATTTCTGGTTTTCCCTCACTATTGTCTCATATTGCATCTTGTTTTCACTGACAACCTGCTAAGTGAGGTGTTAGAAGGGCTCTGGGTGGTCTGCCAGCAGCCTGCATGTTTCTGTGTCAAAAACGTTAAAAGTGGACAGGATATTAGAAAATATTACTAGGTAATTCTGTGTTATTGGGTCACTATATTGACAATATTTAAACACCAACTGAAGAGTCTTTATAAAAGGCCAACACAAAAAACCTAATGAAGTCATCAGATAGTGGATCTTCAGACAAGCTGTGTAATGATGGTCACATTTAAAATGAAAATAAAATACATATTGCCTACTAAGAAAAATAATGAGAAAGTATGCTTATATGCTTATATTAAATATTTTCAGAGCACAGAATGTGTTGTTTTAAGTTTTCTTGTGTTTTACTAAAACCACCTGTTTTATTTTGTCAGTTTTTGTTAGTTTAATAAGGATATGTACATCTTTGAGAGCCACTGTACAGATAATTGCTGAGTATCTGCTTGAGTTTTAAATTAGAACTGCTTCAATATTCAGTTAGATTATGATGTAATGATTATTAATTTAAGATGATTTGTGATAACTTCTTTTTCCAACAAGCTACTCCCACTATCATTCGATTTTTCATTTTTCCACTAGATGAATCTTCAAACAGTCCCCTTCATCCTGCTGGTCATTTCCTGTGGCCAGGCTTCCCAGTACACCGAGCTGGCGCAGTACGTTGATGACCATCAGGAAGAACATGTTGAGGTGACAACTTGAACCACTGATGGTGCTGTTTCTCCATCTCACTGCTCAACTTTTTGACATACTACTTGCCTCATCTCTCCCCAAAGCTGATTGCTCTGACTACATGTTGATCAACCACAATCATTGGGTCCAGCGAATGCAAGCAGTTTGCACCTATTAACAAGAAGCTCAAATAAAAGTGGGAGAAGGTTTTCTGTTGCAGGACCTTCCGCTCACCCTCAGCCTAACATGGTTAGACTATGGTTGTGTCTCCACCATAGTGCACAATGACAGCAGGTCATCCTTAGAGATTTCATTTGTTTGAGTTCTGGTTCATAAAAGCACTCCATAGTTCATGTCCACAGGTATGTGAGGACAAGTCTGACATAAAAGTTAGGACGAAGAAAATTATGATTTGTTGAAGATGTGGGTATTAGTTGCTTACAGGAGGATTCACTTCACTTATTCAACAGAATAACTTTCTGTTGTATCAACATAAACTTTCTTTGGACTGATTAAAAGTTGTAGCTCATTCACAATGAGATTTTGATTTGTGCGCCAGGCTCTGAGGGAGTGGGTTGCAATTGAAAGTGACTCGAGCAACATTCTGAGAAGACCAGATCTGCACCGCATGATGGAGCTGGTGGCTGAGAAGCTGAGACTGATGGGAGGGACAGTACAACTGGTCGACATCGGAGAGCAAGAGGTCAGTGACAAAACCCCCAGGTCTCTGCTAAAGCGATTCCCTTTTTTAACTTCTCTTTGAGAATTTGGAGTGTGTCGTCTTTACTTCAGTAGGCTAATAATAATTCTGCAGCGGTTGCTCCATTGGACAGGTATATGTCTTCGTTAATATACCTGAGATGACAAAACTATAGCTTGATTTACCAGAACAGCCAAGCACAAACCTTCTGAAGGCCAGGAGCTGACAGTTAACAGCAGGTTCAGAAACATTTTCAAAAGTTGACCCAATTTACAGCATCACCTTCTGGATAAAAGCATCCCATATTCAAACTGAATCTAAACATTCAGCCTTTCAATGTGCCCTGCTCACCAATTACCTTTCACTTCTGCTCCACCTAAGACCCAGTGGCAGCCACTTTATGGAAAACCAGTTAATGATCTGACATTTATTCAGCAACGACAACAATAAAGTGAAAGGTGGAATTAATAAGGTACTTTGAATTTGATCAAAAAGGAGATTATTGCCAGGAGATTGAGTTCATTTAAAACACCAACTAAAATAAAAGAATACAAACACCTGGAGTACCAGCCTAGAGTAATTGTCACTTGTAAAAGGAAAAACTAAATTATTTAGCACTTTGTTTCTTTAGATTGTTATAATGACTGGATACAGGCATCTGAAAATACCTCCCATGAGAGTTAAATGTATGATGTCTCATTCTGATTGAACAAAAACAACAATATCAAAAACTTGTCACTATTTGTGAAGACTTCTTCACAAACACTGAATATATCTTCTTGTTATATCTTGTGAAGATATAACAAGATCAAACCTCATTTGCATCCTGGGAGAAGAAGTGTAAGAGGTCGAGGAATATAAATACCTCAGTGTTCATCTGGACAACACACTGGACTGGAGACTCAACAGTGAAGTCATCTATAAAAAGGAACAGAGAAGACTGGACTTCTTACGAAAGCTAAGATCCTTCAAGGCTTTTAGCAAGATACTGCAGATCTTCTATAAGTCTGTTGTTGAGAGTGTCATCTATTCATCCGTCATCAGTTGAGGCAGCAGCATCAGAACCAAGGACCTAAAAAGGTTCAATAGCCTGATAAAAAAGCCTGGTTCTGTTCTGGTTCTGTCCTGGTTCTGTTCTGGTTCTGTCCTGGTTCTGTTCTGGTTCTGTCCTGGTTCTGTTCTGGTTCTGTTCTGGTTATGTTCTGGTTCTGTCCTGGTTCTGTTCTGGTTCTGTTCTGGTTCTGTCCTGGTTCTGTTCTGGTTCTGTTCTGGTTCTGTTCTGGTTATGTTCTGGTTCTGTTCTGGTTATGTTCTGGGGATGGCTGTGGAACCTCTGGAGATGAGGATTCTTTGTAAAATAAAGAAAATTATGGACAACCCTGACCATTCTCTTTATGAGACTGTCTTGGAAAAACAGAGTGCCTTCAGTCAGAAGCTTATTCAGATTCACTGTAAGACAGACTGTTACAGGATGTTTTTCCTGCCAACAGTGATCACTATCTACAATAACTCTTTGAAGAATTTAAATGAATGAGTTACAACATTTAATTTCCCTTTGGGATCAATAAAGTATTTGTGAATGTATAAACATGCATTAACACCCCCTGGTACTGATTCACATTGTGCCATATTATTTCAAAATCTGGGGATAATGTGTCATTTTGTAGAAATGTGTGAATACCAACCATGCCTTTGTACATGCAGCTTCCAAGTGGACAGACGATAGCACTGCCAAAAGTAGTGACAGCTCAGTTTGGGAGTGACCCCAGCAAACACACAGTGTGTGTCTACGGTCATGTGGATGTTCAGCCGGCGAAGCTGGAGGACGGCTGGGCTACCAATCCCTACAACCTGACAGACATCAACGGTAGCCACCATTATGTTCAGTTCAGTTTTTTTTACCTGATTTTTAACTGATTAAATGATGATTTCTTCTTGTGGAATTATTTTTCATACATCAGTCCAAAGATAACTATTATGTCTGTTTGAAACATCTCAAAAATGACATAATTTGTGATTTGCATTTAAATTTTCCTGACCTACAGCGAATTCTAGCTATAGTGTCATAAATAAATATGTTTTATGGCACTGTACCTTCAGGTAATCTGTATGGAAGAGGAACATCAGACAACAAGGCTCCCGTTCTGGCCTGGATCCACGCCGTACAGGCTTACCAAGCCCTCAGCATGGTGAGAGAAAACACACCAGCCCCTATAGAGACATTATTATGTATTATATAAATATAGCCATTTAACTTCAAATGGCTATATTTCTGTATGTCAAACAATTACTGCATTTGTTCTTAAACTCTACTTTTGGCATCCACCAGGACCTGCCAGTGAATGTGAAATTTCTCATTGAGGGTATGGAGGAGACAGGCTCCAACGGCCTGGATGCAATGATCCTGGCACAGAGAGACACCTTCTTCTCTGATGTGGACTACATCGTCATTTCTGACTGTGGCTGGCTGAGCAGACGGCCAGCCTTAACCTATGGCACCAGAGGGAACTGCTACTTCTTTGCTGAGGTTGTAGAATTCTTTCTTGAAACCTTTCTGTGTGTATCTGATTCTTACTGTGTTGTGTGTTTGTAGGTTGAAGGCCCTAAACAAGACTTACATTCTGGTGTCTATGGAGGCACTGTGATCGAACCAATGACTGACCTCATTGGCATTCTTGGTGGGTTTAAAGGGCGTTTTCCTTTGATTCTTACACTTTGCCCTGTTTATTTGCTTTTCTGTTCCCTTTGGTAGTTTATGCAGCTGTTTTCTTTTAAGAATAAAAATTTCTCATCGAAACAGTCCCCAGTGAATTAACTGAAGGTCTAAAGGAGCAGAACCCTTTGGTCTCTATGGAAAACATCCCCTAAAATACTTGAGTGTTTAGAAATGGTGAGCTAAGTTAGGGAAATTTGAACTGAATTGGTTTATAATGTGGTACCTATATGTTTTGCAGTAGTTTGTGCTTTGTACAATTTAAAAAAAACAAAAAAACAACAACATTTTTGTCAGATTTAAAAATAAAATCAAGAGCCTCCTGACAAATCTCCTCAGTAAGAAATCATCATTTTGAAAAAATGCTCAAACCTATATGTTGCTACAGTAAATTATCTGGTGTATTTAGCCACCGTTGGTTTCCAAATTTTCTGTTTTTCACATGCTAATGTTTGTGATAGTCAAATAATGTTACTATCAAAGATAACATGAGCAAATATAAAAAACTGTTTTTAGACAATGATTTCATTCAACAAGGGAAAAATCTATCTAAACCAAGCTCACCCTATGGTAAAGTCATTGCAACCCCTTTTTTGTTAAATCAGGAATTAATTGATATGTTAAAAAACAGTGAGTTTAATTTCAGTGAGCACACCCAGACCTGATTAATCAACATCACTTAAATAGAACCTTGTTGTCAACATGAAATGTGCTAAAAGACTTTAAAAAGCAAGCCATCACATCTAAAGCTAATAAAGAAGGTGAACAGCAGATGAGAAACAGTTACTCAGATCTACTGGTCTAAAAAGAAAACCATTTTTAGTGAGTCCAGAGAACCACGAGTGATAACCATTTTCCACAAATGAAGACAATTTGAACAAGTAGAAGAAAAGTGAAACTTGCAGGGCAAAAAAAAAAACTTCTGACCAAAAAGAGCTGTCTCTTCACAAAAAAAACAAAAAAACATCTTAGCAGTCTTCAAGACTTTTGGACAAATATTCTATAGACTGATGAGATAAAAGCGGAACTTCTTTGGAAGCTGTGTATCCCATTACATCTGCTTTGACTCTAACTGCATTTCAGAAAAACACAATCACACCAATAGTCAAACTTAGTGTTGATACTATTTTGGTCTTAGCTGAAATCAAAATGGAAGTTTTAAGATGATCTAGTC
Organism: Poecilia mexicana; assembly: GCF_051168715.1. Classification (NCBI taxonomy): domain Eukaryota; kingdom Metazoa; phylum Chordata; class Actinopteri; order Cyprinodontiformes; family Poeciliidae; genus Poecilia; species Poecilia mexicana. The sequence continues at coordinate 1,377,065 of NW_028263375.1, forward strand.
AAATTCAAACTGAGTGAAATGCAGTAGCATGTTGGGGGGGGATCCAAAGTGAATTAAAACAACTCTGCAAACATGAATTGCCAGTTATCGTAAACTATGGTTTAATTTTGAATGCTTTCCTCAGCTAATGTTTTATATTGGGGGAAATTACAGAAAAAATAGTTTAAAAAAAATCCTTAGTTGCTTTATATGGTCACTTTTCTCTCAGACACACTCATCAGCCCCAGTGGAAAGATTCTTATTCCAGGGATCCGGGAAGCAGTGGCTCCTCTGTCTGATGAAGAATGGAGAATGTATCAAGATATTGAGTTTGACGTGGACAATTACAAGAACAAGACTGGCGTCAGCCACCTCATGTACAACAACAAGGTAGTAATAAAGTCAAGTCGGAACACCCCCCCCCCCCCCAAAAGAAAAACAAGAGTTTTCTCCTGACTCAACGAGTCTCTGTATTGCTCTTCCAAAGGTGGACTTGTTGGCCCATAGGTGGCGCTACCCCACTGTTTCCATCCATGGTATAGAGGGGGCTTTCTCTGACTCCGGCACAAAAACAGTCATCCCTGCTAAGGTCACTGCTAAGTTCTCAATAAGACAAGTCCCTGACATGGACCCAGCAGCGGTCAAGAAACAGGTAGCATATATGAGTGCTTTAGAGTGTTGATTTATGTCGTGCTGTGCTTTACTAACATCTCCTTTTTATACTTTAGGTGACGGACTACCTTCAGTCTGTGTTTGCTAAGAGAAAGAGTCCTAACACGCTGAAAGTTACCATGGTGATTGGGGCCAAGCCCTGGCTGGCTGACACTAAGCACCCTCTGTATGAGGCTGGAAAGGCAGCGATCAAGAGAGGTAAGAAAGCTACTTCAGCTTTCCAGGGACTGGATCCTACAACAGCCTTTTAGAGCCATTATAGATAGAAAGAAATGATCTGTACTGCACACAGCTATATGTTTTACTTCAGTTGTCTTCTACCTGAACTGTTTGGCTTTACAGAAGCTTGTTAAGCTGACGAAAGATGTTGTGCTTATTTGTGAAATTGTAAAAGTATTTAGGGCTTTTGAAAATGCTTTGTTGTTTTTTTTTCCAACACTGAAGAACATACAATAGACAAAAAGGTTTTGCATTTGAGTTATACATACATGATACATATTGGCTCTCTTTCAGTTTTCAATGTGGATCCTGATCTAATCCGTGAAGGTGGGACCATCCCCATTGCCAGAACCTTCCAGGATGTGACGGGGAAAAGCATCATCATGATGCCCATTGGAGGCTTTGATGATGGAATGCACTCCCAGAATGAGAAAATGAGCAGGTTTTACACACTTCATGCCTAACAACTACTCTAATTTCCTTTTTTTTATATTTTACAGGATAAGCTTAATTCTTTTCAGTTTTGGTCTCTTTTGCTCGAGGACACTGTTGGAAGCTGTGGGTATAATGTTAGCTGTGTGCCCTCATGTGACTCCACAGATTTTCTTTCAGATTAATTTCAGCCGCTTGGTCAGTCGGTTCTAAAAGTTTAGTTTTCCTCCTTTGAAAACCTTCTTATGTAGATGCATGTGGAGACTCACTGAGGTTTCTGAATGAAAGATTAAATAGAAATATGATTTACTGTCCCACAGTGGGGAACATCTGGTGTAACATTAGGAAAGTGACAGTTAATGACACATGTAGATTCACATAAAGATAACAAATATAATATAATATATAAAATTAATTTAGGAGTAACAGTGTACAATATGGGCAAAATTAATAAATAAAATACTGTGCAGTTATTAAAAATAGCATAGTTCAGTTGCACATTCCTGTGAATGTGCAACTGAGTTGAATAATTTTTTTAAAATGCACAAAATAGACTTTTTTATTTTGCAGGTACAACTACATCGAAGGAACCAAGTTATTCATCGCCTACCTGAATGAAGTCGCCCAGATTAACAAGACCAGTGTTTGATCCATCCATCCATCCATCCATCCATCCATCCATCCATCCATCCATCCATCCATCCATCCATCCATCCATCCATCCATCCATCCATCCATCCATCCATCCATCCATCCATCCATCCATCCATCCATCCATCCATCCATCCATCCATCCATCCATCCATCCATCCATCCATCCATCCTTGTTTGTTCTGGTTATTTTCATCCCTCCCCATGTATAATTAGTGTTAGTTATGTTCTAGATCATGCAGTCCTGTAGTACACTGCATTTGTTTCATTTAATAAAAATAAAACAAATACAAAACTGTGTATACATTTTAATTGAAAAAGATTCTGTCATGTTGTATAATAAGTGGTAATAAGGAGTCAAAAACTACATTGTTCACTGAGTCATTTATTAAAATAGAAGTGGAAGGTTTATTTTCCTTATCAAATATAAAAAAAAAAAAAAAAATTTAAATATTTAAACATAATACATGCATAAGTAGTCACACTATAAGACTCAGAACTGAGACCAGGTTCATCTGATCGTCCTTCAGACATTTCTGCAACTTGACTTGTAAAGCCAGTTGATTGAGGACCTTGGTCAGAAAGCTGATCAATACCCAATGGTCACATGTTCAATTCAGTTTATTGAACACGTGACCATCTCAAGATACTTTACAAAAAACATCAATTTAATTCAATCATGCAGACAGATTCCTAGTCAATTACGTCCACTCCACATTTATCATAGTTATCAAACAGTAGGTGTGTTTCCATTGCAAATGGAATGGAATTACAAAAAAATTATCAGTATTCTGCTGATCTCAAAAAACACAAATATGCAGTTGCAGTGTTTCTATTAAATAAAAAACACAATTAAAATCACATACATAAGTCGGTTCACGTGATATTTAAAAACCATGCAATGCCATCATCCTCCTACCACTTCCTGTCGTCGTCTTCTTCTTTTTTTGCCAGTAGTAATATCCGGCTGCTGATCACATCACTCCCATGATGCAAAAAAGTGTTTCCATTGCAGTTTTGTAAAATACACTAATTTAAGTACATCTAGCACAAAATCTTTAAATTAAAAAATTTGAGTTTTTTTTTTCTTAATCAGCATGTCTCCATTAAGCTAATAAATTTTTTTAATTACAATTTTTGCAATAATATGGTCAGTGGAAATGCAGCTAATGAAGGCAAGTTCAGTTTATAATTCATATTGGTTAAATAGTTTTCAATAACATCAACATTCCAACAAAAATCAAAGCAAACTCATCGGCCATTGTATCGATTTATATGAGACTGAAAAGTGCATTTTATTCCAACTGTGGAAATGACTTCAGGGTTTATTTCAGCCCAGTTCTCTTGCAGATCACTGATGTATTCCAGCAGGAAATGGCTGGGAGGAACCCTGGTGTTGTGAAGAAGCCGTCCCTGACACCTCAGCGGCCTGATTCACAACACCAGCTGACCCTCCCCACCCACACAGGCCTTCACCACGGCGTTGTGAGACGATGCAGAGGCAGTGTGACGAGAACTTCTCTCCACGGACAGAAACATAGCACACACACACACACACACACACACACACACACACACACACACACACACACACACACACACGCACACACACACACACGCACACACACACACACACGCACACACACACACACGCACACACACACACACACGACACCTGCTGAACCAGCAAAGATTCTGTAACATTTGAACCCATCGTCCCTCTGCAGTACAGTTTTGTCCAGGATTACCTTCATACACGTAGCTGCAGCAATACCCAGGTTGGAGCCTCAACAAATACTGGGACCAGTTTCCATGTCATTCACAGTCTCTCCACTGGGGGCAGTTTGCACACAGGAGTTCTGCTTTCACCTTTTGCAGGCTGATGATCTGATGTGAAACAGGTCACACACACACCGCACCTCGATTTAACCTAAAGAAAATACGAAAAAGGCAAATCAATTTAATCAGCAATTACATGTTGGAAATATGTAATTTAGAATCTTGACCTCAGCCCTGCAGCAGTTCATCTTTTACAAAATTCCCAATTAAAAAAAAATCTCACAGAGTTTCTCTGTGAAACAAAAGGCCCAGTCCATAAATGTACCAGCGCTCCATTTGCTCATCTATTTATAAAGTGCTTTGGAATTGAGGACAGGGTTATGATGAAGCTGAGAATAACTTGGGTCTCACAGCAGAAAGCCCTAATCCACCTTGAAGCAGCCCCGCTGAGTGGGAACACTCCAATCATGTCAGAAAAACTAGGTTTGCAGCAAGATGAGATTTAGTAAAACTGTAACCCCAGATCCCTGGGAGGCCTAAGATCTGGTTTCTACCAATCAGAATCTGGCATGATCCCTCTGATTTTACACTCAGCAGGAAAACATCATTTTAAATGGTACCATAATTAATGATGTTCAAGGTAAAGAAATAAACAACTGCTGGTTTAATGAATGGTACTGATAACATAGAGTTTGGTTTTATTAGTTATTCATAGGACTGGTGGAAATGTATATGTGTTTATTTTACTCTTAAGGCAATAATAATAATAATTGTATTTATTTCTAATCATTAATAATAAACATTTCCCACAGAACTGTGGTAGGACGCCACCTGTGCAACTGTGAAATTTCCTCGCTCCTAAATATTCCATAGTCAACTATCAGCTGCATTGTAAGAAAATGGAAGTATTTGGGAACGACAGCAACTCAGCCATGAAGTGGTAGGTCATGTGAAGTGATGGAGCGGGGTCAGCGGATGCTGAAGAGGTCGCCAGGTTCTGCAGAGTCAGTCACTACAGAACTCCAAACTTCATGTGGCCTTCAGATTGTCTCCATCTGGCAATAAGAATGGAATGTCATTTAGGCTAATATATGAATCAAGGCAGGTGAGCAAATACTTTTGGCAAAAATATATATATATGGCATTTAATGGGCTATTATAACCACTATCACTAACAAAGCAGGACACTGGTGCAAACAAGGATATTTTCCAGGGCCTCTTATTTTTCAATTGGATTTCTCTCTCTCTCTCACACACACACACACACACACACACACACACACACACACACACACACACACACACACACACACACACACACACACACACACACACGCGCGCATGCACGCACACACACATACACACATACACACAAAATGCTCTTTTAAAGACAAACACATAATATGTGTCATTATGATTATCATAATAAACTTGTTTTAACTTTTAAATTTGTCTAATTTTACCTGCATAATTCACAACCTGGCCAAATTTCATTAATTTGCATCAAAACTGCCAAAGTTATGAAAAACAGAGAGAAACATGGCCAGGCATCAAAAACAGTGTGAGCTGCAGCTTCAGCTACAGTTTCATAAGGCATGAAGAATCCCATATGTATCTTTATGGTTCTATGTGGACTGCAGGCGAGCCTCCAGCACTGTGACCCCTCCTCAGCTCTGTTGGTTAAACCTTCACTCTGGGCAAGCTCGTGTAATGAAGTTGCCCCTAACTGTGTCAGAGTGCTGGGCTGTAGGTGGGAGCAGCTGATTAGCAGCAGTGTGCACAATGTTCTGCAGGCCTGGTAGTGAAGCTGGGTTTTAAGCTTTGCCTTTTCTCACTCCATTAGTCATCAGTTTGTCCTTTTCCCTGACCGGTGGTGGACAGGTCAAGCCTTTACTAATTCTTCTGAAAGCTGCCGCGGCACACTTCACATAATATCCAAGCAACACATTCCTGCTAATCCCCTTTCATCAGGTTCACTGGCCTTTCTGGTCTATCTAATTGCAACAAAGCCCACATGAGGGCTTTTGTGCCAACAGAAAGTTCTTTTATGGTTTCAATTAAACGCCTGGACTGGCTCAGCGGAGACTCCTGGCTGACTGCCAATGTCCTTCAGACAAAGAATGTCATGCACATAATGAATGGAAACACTTGAGTGAAGGAGAGGTGGAAGAGGTGCAGAAAGTGGTGGGGGGGGGATAACCCACCCAGCCACTCTGCTCACAGTTTAGCTGATTTCACAAGCACTTTCAGACAGCTGAAAGATTTGAAGTAACAATCAAAAGTAGCCTGAGGGATTATCAGCTGGAGGAGGCAGAGGGGGCGTGTGCATATCGGGACAGCGGGGATGCAGACAGGCTCAGTTAGAGGTGCACCAGTTGAAAAGGTGGAAGTGGTCTGAATCTTCTCAAAGATGGCTTATTTAAAGGCTGTTTGAAGTTTCTTTTAACCTTCTCGTGTAAACATGACAGAGTTTTTGTTTCATTGTTTTCAGCTATTGTTCCAGCTGCCACAGTCTGTCTTTACTGTTAATCTGTCCTTCACTACTTCTGTAGCCATCTTTCTCCAGAACTTCCAAACATTACACTTTGGTGGCTTTCATTTCAGCACATTCATATACAGTGGCTGCATTTCAACTGCAGATGTGCACAAGCCTACATTTTACAGATATTGAAAAAAAACCCCTCTATTTCACTATTTTGCAGTGTTTCCATTTAATAAGAAATTAAATTAAAATTGCACATGGATAACTTGTTCCTGTGACCATGACAGTGACAGATGTAAACAGTTACATGAGATATATTCATAATCCAGGCTTGATGCTAGCTCTCGTTATGTATCAGCCAATCAGAGGAGACGTCAGTGTCTTGTTCAGACTTTGGAACATCAAGCCCTTTAAACGTGGGAGTGTCTCTATTTCACTCTATTTTGAGGTTGTGGAGAAATTGTAGTTGGTGATTTTACAGAAGAGCTAAGGATTCAACACGTTGGGATGACACAACTTTTAATGAACTGTGTGATGCAGTGAGAGTTCTGGTGGAGCCAGCTGCACATAAAAGAAACAAAAACAAACCATCATCCTTCTTTAGGGTTTCAGTAGTAACATCCAGCTGTTGATCATGTGACTGGTGAGATGGGAAAAAAAAAGTGTTTCCATTGCAGCTTTGCAAAATTCATGTATTTTGGTGCAGCTGAAAAACACCTCATCCCAGTGCAACAACTTTTTCTCAAAAGACGTGTTTTTACAGAATTGATGTGTTTTTATTCAGCAAAATTATTTCAGCTTTTCCTGTTCTATGGATAATGGAAATGCAGCTACTGATGGGAAAATGACTTCTGATTCCAGTCAGGGTAAAAAGCTCAACACACCCCAGGATTTAATCGGAACTCAACATAATTTCAGTGTGAGGTTTGTGATGTTTGTTATTCTTGTCATCAGAACATCTCAATTATGACTTCTGGACTTTTGCAGCATGTTGTTCATTTTCTTCTTTGGTCAAGCTGATGTAGATTAGCTGCTGTGTTGGGGATCATTGACCTGATGATGACCCCGAAGCCTCATCTGTCAAGCAGATTGGCTTCATATAAGACACCAGGATGTTTTTGGTGAACAGAAGTCAACTTAATAACTCTAACACAGTTCAGTAGCTGTGGAACAAGTCAAAATGACCTCCCCTCCACCATCTCGTTTTAAAAACATGGCCTTTTATATTTTGTTGTTTGGTGGTTTACTCAGATCCAAAGCTTTCTCCTTCAACACTTTAAGCCAAGACATACTGGATGCTGTTATGAACTTGACGTGTTTAGCATACTAAGTGAGAACTCTCAGAAAAAGCTCTTTGGTTTTTTTTTTCTTATTATTTTTGCAATTTCTTTAAACTCTCAGTCTGACCTTGCAGCCCTTTTGCTGAGACAAGCGTCTTTGAAAGATTGGCAGCCGTCTAGATGCTTTCCACAGGGGAATAATCTTTCTCTGTAGGATGAGGGACTATTAATAGCTGCAGAGGATGTAGAGCTTTACATCCTTTCTAAGCAGCAAGTACTGCACCTCCGATGTGGGCACATCCAGTAAATTACAACAATCACCAATAAGAGAAATCAAGGTAAAGTTGCTTTAAATCTTCAGAGAAATGAGGAAGAAGGGTGAAGAAGATGAAGTGACATAAAAGTGTCCCCAACCATGTGGAGGTCAAAGGTGACCAGAGACATGAGGGAGTGGAAGGAGAGGAAGAGATGGAAGAGGAAGAGCATCACAACGATGTGAGGGGAAAGAGTGTCTGCAGCTTTACCTCCGTCTGAGCGCTCACATGGTGTTTCAGTTATCACTGGACATTATGTTACGTCTGGATTCAGCACAAAAATGATTTGCAAATGATCTAAGAGTCACTGCTCAGCTTTACACAATGAAATATTTTCAATAACTACATGTAAGACAATCACACAGACAATAGGACGTTAGAGATTTCTTTTACTTTCCCTTAGCTGAAGTTTTACAAAGCAAACAGTGTTTAAACCTGATCATGTTTAAACACAAATTAATGGCACTGTCTTAAAAAACTACTTGTCAGTATTTTTCTATTTAAAAAATTAAAACTGTCTGTCTTATTCCACAAGTTAATGAAGTTCAGATTCACACTGTGATTGGGTTCAGCTTAACTGACTGGGCCTTCAGGCGTCTAACTGGAAATAAAAGCAGACAAACAGACCACAGAGGGTTACTGCAGTGCATGCATCTTTATTTAGGAACTCTCCAGTTTAATATCTCTGTGCCTGACTTTGATTACATAAACACATCTATATATTTCCCATATGTGGCCGTCTCACAATACCTCAAGCAATAACGTCTTGTTGTCAAGAGATTTTTACGATCCCAGCCTGTTCCACTGTGAACAAAGTGCTGCAGAAAAGCCAGCTGCTGTCTGATTCTTTTCTCCTGATTAGACCCCCACCCCAACCCTCACAGCCTACGATAATATTTTGCTTAGCACACACCTCAGGCATGATGAGAAAAACGTGTTCTCACTAATAGGATTACGATTATCTCCTACATGAAAAATCTAGGACACAGTAAATAAATAGTTTTGTTGAAATAAAACTTGCTCATTGTTTCGTCTATAATTTGAGTTCAGTTATTCATTTATATTTCTGCTTTTTTTTTATCTGAATCCTAAAGCTGTACATGTATGGATTTATTTAAGTTTACAGTTTAATTCTGGTGAGTGCATGCTGACCAATATACTGTGACCAGTGCACAAAGTGCACTTTGTGCACTTTGTGCACTGGTCACAGTATATTATATATTAATAGTATATGATTATCTTTTGCCTCTATCATCTTTTGGGAAGGAAAGAGGTGGTAATGTTTTATTCACCCAAAATAACTTTCCATTATTTGAGGTGATGTTTATGTGTGATGTTTGGGCGTCAAAATTTCATGTGCATAAACTAAGTGTTAATAGCACGTCAACATTTACATTTATAAAAGCTTTATACGGATGTCTAAAGCAATGCATCTGTTAATGTCTGAAGTGTTACTCCAATAACATATATATTTACTAATGAAGCAGATGGTTATTTGAAGGGAAGCACTCCTTCTCTTTGCTAACCTGCTTTAGTCATGAATCAGAAACAGGTTTACGCATTACTACCATAGAAGGTAATATCTACTGACTTCCTGAATTCTGTGTTTGGAAGTATAACTAATCAAGCACCAAGGAAAATAAATGCAGGTCCTGGATTGGCTGCTTGTTACTAGCATGCCAATAGCATTGCGTCTGGGTGTTTCATTGTTCCAACCTGCAACCTGCATTTTCTTTCAAACATATTAGATATGCTCCATGAAAAGTTCTGTATGCCAACTTGGGAAAATGAACAGCTCCATATGTATACCAAAAGGTATGGTTTTGTATTATTCTTTGTATATAATATGCAGTAATACGAGTTATTTCCCTAGTCTCTACAGGTTGTGATGATTCTGCACAGTTAGAGCTGAGGCTCTATCAGGAACATAAACACAGTATTTTCAATACGGTGCAGCTTTATTCTGAAACAGTAAATCATTAAAACCCATTTGAAACCTCATACCTCCTCCTCTTTATGTCGTTAGAAAGTTACACACTCTCTTCACATCTCTGTTGAAGGCGTCCGTCTTTTAAGCTTCTTCCAACGCGCCGCCGTTTCTCCGCTCTGCAGAGAGACAGAAAAAGATGAGAGCTCAAAGCCGGCAGAGCGTTTTCTAATGGAAGTCCTGGTCGTTTTATTCAGATCAGACACCGGCTTCAATGACTTATCATTCTTCTCACATGCTGAGGGTGACGAGGAAGGAGGCTGTTACTGCATTCAGTCACTCATCAGCTTTTCCAGAATATTTGCTCTGTGTAATCACTGCCTGCTAAATCAAGTTTTGTTCATCATATTTAACTTGTTCAAAATATTTTTCCCCTGGTTTTGAGAGGTTTTCTGAGTTTTTTCCACTGATTATTCTGCTGAAGCCAATAAAATGAAATGAAGGTGGTAAACACTGAGGTCCTGACTGACAGGAATATGTGCTGCAGTTTATGCGGAGACAGACAGAAACGCTGAGCAATCGGCAGATGGCCAGATTGAATCCAGCACTTTCGGGCCCAGAATGAACGGCAGTCTTATCACAGGAAGTGCAGCTGGCTGGCGAGCGATGATGCTATACAGCGGCCTGCCTGCCAATCTGATGTCTGTCTGGATTTCCAAAGCAAGCGGGACTTGGAGGCAGCACAACGGAGGAAACACTACATTTTCATATGGAAATATTCAAGAAAGCCTGACTGATGTGGCATGGTTACTTTTGTAGCAACAGACTCTGATCGGATGGTTTAAACCCATTTATGTCTTCGTGCAAACAGTCAAGATGCTTAAGGTGAAAATCACAAATTATCCTTTTTCCATAATTTTTCAATAAACTTAAGAATGAATTACTCAGGGTGCTGTGGTGGCTGAGGGAACAAGGGAACAACAACCCACATAAGGAGGCCATAGTCCTCGAAACGGCCATCACAGGTTCGATTCCCGGCCTGATGACCTTTGCCATATGTCTTCCCTCTCTCTCATTACCTGACATTCCTTTCTGAGCACTTTCAAATAAAGGCCACTAGAGCCAAAAAAAATAAAAATAAATTACTCGAACCATGTTTCGACTGCTAGGGTGGAATCCAGCACATTTACCCCTCCATCACTCCTGAGACCAAAGAGTTCCAGCATATAGACAGACCCCAACTATCATTCCTTCAAGACAGGTTCTGTTTTTATTTCATAATAATTAAGCCAGACATAACAAATTTCAAGTACAAAGCTGTATTTTTATTACCAATAAGGAAAAAGTCAAATCCACAGGAGCCATATGAAATTTGTTCCTGCTACATCTTAATCAATCTCTTATTCCTAAGGGATTGACAGCCATCTACAGCAACATTTATTTAAAACGTTTTTAAATAAATGTTGCTGTAAATCAAATTAGCTCAAATCTTTGAAGAGTTGCTGTAGATGGCTGTGGGCAGGAATGATCTCCAGTAGCAGTCCGTATTATAGCGAGTTTGAAAAAGCCTCTGACTGAAGACAGTTTTTCTGTGATGGACTCATGAAGGGGATGGCAAGGGTTGTCCACAATTTTCTTGATTTTATGTGACAGAACCATACCAATTTATCCATAGCCTCTGAACACTTTTACGGTTTCTTGCTTCCCTTCAATGTGTCAAGATTTTAAACGATCATCCAACAAAAGGTATTGTTCAATTATCAAGCAGAAAAGTCAAACATGCTTTTCTTTTTCTTTTTTTTTTTTTTTTACCAAAGGCTTAGCATAGATTTATACTCAGCACCTTTTACTCTGCTACCCCTAAATGCAGTGTATTACAATTTTTGAAAGGTACCTTTTTTCCAAAAAAGTTACTCAATGTAACAAGTACTACACACTTTTGAACATAAACAACAACATCAGTAACCTGCAGGCTACTAGTTAACAAGCCTAAGGTGTTGTATTTGTATTAACTAGTCATCTTTTAGCTAACATTACCTGCATCCAACAGCATGATCAACTCAGTCGTTTAGTTTGGGGGAAAAACTGTGCAAAGTTCTTTGCATTTTGCAGGTTTGACTGCCAAGCCATGACTCTAACACACAGCTGAGTAGCTCTGCACAGCAGAAGCAGGTCTCCTTCGCTGCCGCAGCCCAGCGCAAGCGTCGTAGCGCTCATGTTGCGTTTAAACGCGGCTCGGAAAAACAGGTCACAACTTGTTAACAACGATTAAACTATTTTAATGGTTGAAAAAAGTGACTGAAGGTGCTGTGCGGAAGTCCTACTGTATCAAATTGATATAGGAATAACAGAGAGTTGGCCACTCTGAGGTAAAAACAACCAACAGCTTCCAGTCCAGGGGAGCACGGCTGACTCCTTGGGCGGGCAATGCCCCCCAATGCCCGCCCATGCCGCTGGGCCTGGGGAGACACAGCAAACGTGGCAGAAAATGTAACAATAATAACTGTAAGGAAACTAGCACTGCACATCACCCTAAATGTGCAGTTATATTAAAGCATCAAGAGTTGATGGAAGATGGATGGAGATAACTCCAGGTCCTGGTCTTGGAAAAACAACTGTTAAAAGCGATTGAAGACTTGAGGCTGGGGTATAGGTTCAGCTTGCATGGGACAGCCACCATGAATACATAGCCAGGGCTGCAGGGGTATGGGTAAGATCAAAGTTGATTCATGTGTTAAAATGGCCTAGTCAAAGTCCAAACCTACGTCTAAATAATACCATTTAAATAAGACTTATAAATCAATGTTGGCAGATGATCTCCATAAAATCTGACCGATCTGATAGGCAGAGCAAAAAGTTGTAGAGGCTCACCCAAAAGGGAGTGAAAAATTCTGAAAAACATGAATGATCTTCCTTGGACTTCACAGTTATGGTCTGCTATATGTTTGTCTGTTGTGTAAAATAGTAGAATACACTGAGGCTTTGGGTTGCAAAGTGAAAATAATATTAAAAAGTTCACTGGCTGTGAATACTTCTATAGGGATCTGCAGAAAGCAATAAGTATCGCTTCTATAGCTGAAGGTTGTGCGACTGAAGTCAAATAGAATAGAGTTTGATGAAGAAGAAAAAAAGCTATTAAGTTTTTCCTCCTGGATTTTCTTTGAGATGAGAGCTGCCTTGACTTTAGTGCAGAAGAGGAGACTTTGGAGTTTAATTAGTTTGTAAAGTGTTGCAGGGTGTGCCAGCCCTGAAGCGGGGTCCCCATGGCAGGCCAACAACAGCCTGCTCATTAGGAGGAGGCACTGGGCTGGATCTGCAGCTCTGCATGGGCTGCTAGCCGAGTCTCTGCGGCATAGAGGGACACACATGTGAAAACTGGAGCAACATGAGCAGAACACACACATACACACATACCTACACACACACACACACACACACACACACACACACACACAAGAAGAAATCCAACAACCCCAGGAAATCTGTGACAAGTAGTGGATCCAGCAGATGCATACGTTTGTCACAGTCTGATGTCCTTCATTGTTATCTGTCCAAAGCTCGCTGCCCTGAAGGACCGCCATGAAACTGTTAATGCTGCCACCAGTCTATCATGGTGCAGACGTGGTGTACACTCTGGACTGGTCGCCTGTCCATCCAGCGTTCATCACAGGCCAACGCAAAAACAAGTTTTAACCCACTCAGCCGGACCGTGGGAAGAAATCAGAGAGGAATATTGCATGAACATGAACAAAATACTCTGGTCTAGATCTGGACAAGAAAATGAATGGAAGAAAAGAATTACAGTTTCTATAGCAGAGGGGTCACCACCTACAGCCCTCCAGAGCTACTGTCCTGCTAGTTTTAGACTGCAGGACACACAGCGAGTCTATGCAAATTTTTCACTGCAGTCTGAAAGGCCCAGTTCTGACCTTTTCACCCCGCAAAAAATCTGATTTTCCCACTTCTGTATGCGGAACTAAATCAGATACATATTTGACTGTTTACAAAGTGCCTGTTGTCTGAACGGTCACATCACGTTTCATCCGACTTTTATGTCACTCAGACAATGATTTTGCTCCAGAAGAATTCAGACGTGGTAAATTGGGATGTAAACAATGGCTGAAAGTTATAATTATGAAATTATGATAGAAGTGTGTGTCAGTGGAGAGCGTCCCATCACAATTCACCACTTTTGGCTCTGACTACACACCCAAACAGACTTCTCTACAGAAGCTGCAGCCAGCGATCCACTGAAGGCCGTCACTACTAGTCGTGTTTTGTTTTTATTGCTTCCATCATCTTGTTATGAATTAAACAATCCTGTCAGCTCTGATTGCTGAAACTTTAAGCCTGAAACCGTACACTCATTTTTTATTACTTCTGTAAACTATGTATGACATCTATGTTCTTTTTCTGCGCCTGCAGGTCACACAGAAACCGTCCTCACAGCAGTCTGATATTAGTCATATTTATGAACGGCCACGCAAAAAAAACAAAACAAAAACAACAACAAAAATCGGATTTCAGCAAAAACTGGGAAGTGAACTGGGAAGTGAACTTGATGGCATGGTGAACCACATCACCACGCCATCAAGTTTGGCAACGATCTGGTAAAGAGCCGTTTGATTTGCAGAGTTCAACTCACATTTTTATTTATTTTCCTACTGACATCACGGGAATAAATAGCTGAATTAGCTTTGAGAGATGATGTGTTGTGAATTGAACTGAACTGAAGTTTTTTAACCTTTGCTCAATGGAATCTCTGGCCGGTATTTGATTCAGTCCCTTATTTAGCTGCTGTCATTCACAATCTTTCTCTTGTTCTTTTTTCCTCTCAGGATTTGTTTGGGAGCAAAGCCCTGACAGAGCGCTGCAGCGTTCCGGCCGGTGCTGCCTGGACCTCCCAGGCACCATGTGGCCCAGTGGCCTGCCAGACAGCAGCAGGGCGAGGCTCGTTCCATGATGCTGAATGTTATTTTACAGCTGCAGACAGAGGCAGCAAAAATACAAGGGATGTACAATGGAAGTTTGACAGGCCTGGTGTGCCACAGCTGCTCTGAAGCAGCTGCCGTCTTCTCCGACAGCTGGGAGGACGGAGGGAGCCATGCAGGGAGGCAGGCGGGGATGCAAGGAGCAAGATGGAGGAGAGAGAGTTGAAAAAGTGGAGGAAGAATGAAGCAGAGAAAAAAAAAGGAAGACGCAGATGTCTTGTCCACACAAATACACAAACATGTCATGTCATGCTCTGCAGGGTTCCATCATCCTCGCTTCCTCTCCCGCCATCTTCCTCTGTTTGCACCAGCAGCACATTGAGCTGTCATCCACAGAGCCAGAGCTGCCAAATGACCGGCTCCTGTTAGGTTGTTGCTTCACTAAATTACCTCCGGAGGAAACACACAACATGCTTCACCATCATAAACACTCATTCAGTCTGGTGACTACTTCAACCATAACCTCTGTAATAAGGAAAGCACAGAGAAAGTTCTCCATATGAATCCTACTTTAGCGCTGATAGAAAAATGAAATCAGATTGTGATCACTTCATTAAAGAAGCCATATTATGTAAAATCATTGTTTTGGAGCTTTGCGTCAGGTTATAATGGTATTCCCTCATCAAAAACATACCTGGGCTGTTGCCTTGATTATTTCATGCATGTTCGAGAAATCTTATAATCTCCATGGCAACCAATGAGCTGTGCTAAACGCCTGGGTGGACCTAGCCCTGCCCTCGAGACACAGCTCCACTCTGCTGCAGTTTCCAAGCTTCCAAGCTTCCACCTCACAGAGCAGCTCCTTCACTTCACTCCTTCAGACCAGCCAGCAGCATTTAGCAAACACCTGGTGGAACTGCGCATCTGCTGATCTCATTATAAGAGCTACTTCTCAGTGAAATGCTGGTAAAAACTGTGTTAAAAGAGGAGCCATGTTGTGATGAGTCCTGAAGGTGGAGTTTCAAAAAGAGCAGGAAGCCACTTTAAAGAGGTTAAAGTATCAAGTTAAATTTATTTTAACTTATTTGACATAAAGCATGTTTATAGCAACTGGAGTTAGCATAGTAACTTGACTGTCATAAAATGACAGAATGTGCTGGAAAATACATAATACTGCCCCTTTAAGAGGACGAGGATCTGAATGAGTTATTTTGCCATAACTAAAATTAGATAAAGGCATTTATGCAGCAAAACATTTCAGATTGAATGCAAACTGAAGCCAGTGAGTCTCAACTGCATCTGAGTGGAGGCAGGATTATCAGATTAAACCCAAACTCACAACTAATTAACCGTTCTCAGACAAAGAGCCTCATCTCACCATTTTTATAGACGGGTTTGTAGTAGAGCTCGAAATGACTAATTTTTTTTCTACAAAGTAAAAAGTATTAAGGAGTAAGGGGAAATGTAAGATTGCTTGTAGGGAAACGGAGGTTGCTTCAGAGAGCTGTACAGTGCGACTGACAGCTTCATCAGTGCGTAGGACGTCTGCCAGGCTCCCACGGGACACACTGGTGTGCAGGCGTGCAAGATATGCAAGATAGAAAAACGATTCAATTTTTGTTATTTGTTTGTTGAATTACTTATTAATTATTTTAATTACTACCACACTGGATCAACTAAAACAGTTCCTATATAACTGACTGTCTGGCCCCATCTTGTGGATGGTAGGCAGAATCCTGAAGGTTTGCTACATCAATATATTTTCATAATTGTAATAACTATGAAAACCTTAAGAAACAGTCGGATGATTCCTCATATTGTGACTTGGTAATAAAACCACAGCATCTTTGAAAGGTTAGGATTTCCTGTTCTCGCGAATTGACCAAATGCACTTTATTCTTTTGATTGTATTATTTTTGCTTTAAAGACAAATTTGTGAATAAGAACAAACATGGGAGGCAGCTGAGTCATAAGACCAACCAGAGCTTTTAGTTTAAAAAAAACTAAAAGCATCATCTTCTCCAGTCCATTCTTCTGAATAAAGTCAATCTACTGGCCTATTTCAATCCCATTCATTTACTTTGTCCTGGAAAAAGAAACTACCTCCATCCTGCTTTGTTCCAACCTTGGGGAGGAGATGATTCCTCAGTTCAAAGGAAGTAAATCATTCAGTTTTTACAGTTATTTGCTCATCACCTTCAGCTAAATTAAAGGATTATACTGTAATAATGTATTCAGCGACTTGAAGGAAGGAAGATTGAAAACTGATAAACATGACTGATAAACTGGCTCAACAGCTTGTGCTAATCTGAAAACCGTGAATGCCATTACGTTTACTCCTACTTTGTGTTTTTCTGTATTTTAAATGTACTTTGTTGCTATTCTTATGTTACTTTCACCAGTGAGCAACTCCCAGGCACCAGGCAGTGGTCCAGAAAGAGCACTGGACCACAGATACAGAGTCTGCAGACTGAACTGGAGCACTAGATCCAGTTGTTTCAAACTTCAACACAGTCCACGCCTCCAGCCAGCCATCGTTTCTCAATATCCGAGAGTCCAGACCTTCTGGACGAAGCAAAGCATAGAACAAGAGGCTGAACTTCACCAGGTTAGAAGACATCCATTCACACCTCACAACACTTCATCCCCACCTAAGATCCACAAAAGAACTCCCCTCTTCCCTCTGCCTGCACTACAGATAAATGGTACACGGTCTGTATACTTGTGTAGCACTTCTTCTGCACCAGAGGACCCCAAAGCGCTTCACGCTACATTCAGTCATTCATCCGTACACACACTGATAGTGGTAAGCTACTGGACAGTAGCCACAGCCGAGGCAAGGCTGCCATGCACCGGCACCACCGGGCCGACTGACCACCAGCAGGCCAGGGGGTGCTAGTGTCTTACCCAAAAACTGGGGTTGTTACAGAAGCATCCAAGTCGGAATTCAGAAAGCGCTTCAATAGGCTTTTATTCAACCTGAAAATTTCAACTTCTGAGAGTGAAACGGACAATCATACCAGTTCATGTATGGCTGCAATGGTATTAAACTGCAGTAGGATGGTGCGTTTCAGTAGACAGGATGCAGGAAGAGCAGTTTTCTTACCTCTCAGCTGACTTCAGTCGGTAACCTTATGGCTGACAGCTGACCTATGGGATCAGACCAGATGTCAGTCATTCATTTCATTTTAGTTTTTATTTATTTAAACAAATGAAGTTTAAAAAGTAACACATACACATATTGACAGAGAAAAACAATTATTGTGAGTGGTTCAGAGGGAATAGGATGAAGTAAAAGCTTTTATATTCCTATGCATAATACACCAAATATGACTATACACAACTTACTCTTCTGAATTACATCTGTTGTATTGAAATGTGTATAGAATTCAACTGGATATTTTTGAAGTATACAGGATCTTACTGCCATCCATTCCATATAAAGAAAATAATCTGCCTCTCAAATACTGGACTGCCATTTATATATCCAAAGTTTTTGAGAAATATGACAGATTTATATGTCGTAATAATGTTTGACATGTATGCTTAATATGTGTGAGTGCTGTCTGTCTGTGCTGCCTCTATCTCTCTCTGAGGCGCTGATGAGGTCCGCTCTGCGTTGATAATAAGCTCATTAATCATGCCTCTATGATGATCAGCATTGATTAGCTCGGGGACGAAGCAGCCGCTGCTCTGAATCAGAGATAGCAAAGAAAGGGAGGGTTCAGCAGCTGAATGCTGGAGGGGGCCGGATGAAATCAGCCTGTTTTTCTTGGGAGAGGAGACGGTTATCAGTGGGAGCGTCAGGAGGACATACTTCCGTACAGGAAAAACTCACATGTTGTTGCTGTTTAAAGATTCAGGAATGATGGCAATCAGTTCAGAACTGAAACCATATTTTAAATTCAGCAGCTCATAGAAAGACTGATAGAAAACTGAGATTTTCCTTCATCAGTAACCCGACGGTTCTTCAGCCTGTTGGAACGGATCGTCTCCCTCCCTGACTCTAGTTCTGCTAAAAATAAAAAGGCAACATATTTTTTCCCACTCTGCTGAATAAACTGCATAAGGGTTACACACAGCTGGACTATTGTCAGTTGTATCCTGGACTGAACTTGGTTTTGTTTCCATTGAAATGCATAAAGTTGGACCTAAATTAAACCTTGTTGCAGATATCTTCATACAACTAAATCCCAGAAAAGTCTGATCATAATTTACACTCTCTTCACTTTTTCTGTTGTGAGTTTTTAACAGATCATTTTCGGTTGAGTTGTGTCTGTTTGTTCCCAGTGATGGGTGGAAGTCACACAGCGATCATGTGACCTGTCACACATTAGCAGGCCGGAGCAGCTCCTCATGGCACAATGAGATCAGTTTACTCATACTTTATGGGCTTAAACTTATTTGTGTGTTTATATTAGTGCACAACATCAGGAAAACACTAAGTTTGTAATGTTGAAAATATTACAGTAACGATGTGACAGTCAATAAATAAAAAAATTCCTAATCAGGCCGATGCAAACATATACAGCTAATGTTTTATCTAATTGACATGGTTTTATTGAAAATATCGCATCAAGCTAAAGCTGAATATAAATTCATGCTCATGTGTCTTAGTTTTAAAAATGATACAATATTCCTATTTAAAGTACCGTCCATCAGTAGAGTGGTATGAAACGAGGCCGGATACACAGCAGGTAGAGGTGTTATGTTCACATTAATGTGTGCTGGCTTCATGGAGAGCACTGCGCTTTGCATTACAACAGCCTCACCTCCATCAGGAGAAATGAGGATAAAAAATGAGGGCAGGCCCAAATAAGAATGGAGGCTCCTGGGGTCCGCTCACAAATCCCTCAGCAGTGAAGGAAGCATGTCCTCATCGCTCTGCTGAAGCTACCTGACTGAGGCGGAGCGAGCCATACTGATACAACTTCATGTTTCTGTCCTTATTAGAAAGACGGGATGACTTCCATTTATGTACATGGCTTAATTCAAACTCTAGCCTTATTTTTGCCTTTACTTTCTCCGGTGTAAGAAGACACTCAGCAGGAATGCTTCATAACCTAGTTAATAATGGAGCAGAGGCATTATGAGCTATTACAATCTAAAGAGCCATTTCTGCTCTTCAACATACTAAACAGATTTTATGTAGAGACAGATAAGAATAAAATAAAGCTGATCATGTATTTTAAATCCCTGCCACTTAAAATGTCAACTATCGTTATTATTAAAACAATCAGAAAAAACAACAACAGAGAGAATGTAAAAATGGTCTTGAATTATTGATAGAAAATAATCAACAATAGCCTGTTGATAGTAGCCTGCAGCCTAAGCAAAAGCATGACCTTTATATCCTTACTGTCAGTCTGTTCTATGCATCCCTCTGTTAAAACCCATTAAACAGGTTTAACCAGTCTAGTTATGATGTTTATGTGTTAAACCTCTGCTCAGTTTGACATCGTTTCTGGAGCCTAAAGAGCTTCAGGTTGCTCCAGCATGTCATCTGATCTCCAGCAGGTCCAGGTCCTCACTGAGTTTTTGGTCTAAATTTCAATGAATAGCAACTTATGTGCCATTGCTACAACACAACCTAATAGAGCAGTATGCAAACTCTCTGTCTGTGCCAATGAAGATTCTCTTCCTTTGGCCTACTGAACATAAGAATAAAGTTTGATTCATTGACCACTAAGGTAATTGATACAACAGTCCTAAGTATTTCATTTACCGTATTTTCCGCACTATAAGGCACACCTAAAAACCTTCCTGTCTGACCACTGTCAAATAAAGGCCACTAAAGCCCCCAAAAAACTTTTCAAAATAAAATTTAAAAAACTTAAATATTGTTTCAAAAATATGATATGATCTCAAAATACAAATAGCACAACACAAATAAAATAAGAATTTGAATGTAGTTCAAGACTCTGAAAAATATGACAACAGAAAAAAATAAATAAAAATCCCAAAATACAGTGAACCCCGATATTCACAAGGTTATGGATTATTGATTGGCTGCTTTCCAACAACAGTGTAAATTGGCATTGCGCTGAGGTCTTTCAACTTCCTTAACCATATTTTCTTTCAAACATTTTAGATGGGCTCAGTGATAAAAAAAAATCTGCAAATAGGCAAGTTTTCCACAAATAATTTGAAGTTACATTCCACAGATACATGTGGGTGAGGGTCCACTGTATACAGATATTAAAATCTTCAACCAGTTTTAACTCGTAAAATAAATAAAATAGCATTTTAAATCATAAAAAGTTACTGAAATATCATACAAAATTATTTTTTTGGCACAATATGCATTCAGTAAATTCCTTTTTCTTAACTGTGTTTGCACGGATCAGTTGTGTTAAGTGGTGGTGAAACCACTGACATGCCAACTTAAATCACAGACTAATCATAAAAAAGTGGTTCATAAAGAAACAATATGTAATGAAGTGGAACGATAGAGGGAAAACGTACTGAACCCATCAAGAAAAGGACGCACAGTCAGGCACAGAGACCCCAAAAACCAGCTGAAACGGGTCATCTAATGACCAAAGTACACCACCCCAACTGACCTCCATGAAAAAGGCTTGCTGTTGCAAAAAATCACTAATGGTAATGGTTAAGCAAGCGTCTCTAAACTTCTAAATGTTCTAGTCAGCCCTACTGGAGCTTTAATCCAGGAGAGTAAAGAAATGAATTTGAGATTTTTTTTTTTTTTCTTCGCCCCGTTTTTAGAGAGCAGGTTCTGCTGATGTTCTCAGTGGAAGCTGCACCTGGTTCACTGCTGCTCTCCTCTCAGCTGCACCAAACAAACCAGCAGAGAAAGACAGAAAACAATGGAGGGGAAGACGGCCTGCCAAGACCAAATGCACGCACCCACACGCATGCATACACACACACTTTTTTATCACAACCCCGCAAGCACATGAGCACACACATCCTCTGATAAAAGCCACTAGCAAAGTCTGTCACTCAGCTAATGTTGCGTTTTATCAGGTTTTAACACACCTGCCATTCTCAGCTGGAATTAAAGCCTCACCTCTCCCTCGCCTCCAGACTCACTTCCTCCTATCTCTAAGTAGCTCTGTGCAGTGTGCTGGATTAGGCTCTGTGGTAATAACTTGCATAGTGAAAAGTGCAAGACTGGGGCTTCCTTATGTGCACAGTAACATGCTCTCTATAGCTCAGGAATGAAGCGTTGTCTGTCCTTATTAGATTTATTTGCATAACCACCAATCTTGCAAGCCCTACTTCTGTGCAGTATTTTGTCAGCTCAGTGCCAGGAACTGTTTTAAACATTGTTCCTCTCAGAGTGCCATGGTCCTGCTTTCTGTGGCAGATTGGAAAATGATGACATTTCAGAGTCAGTCGTGTCTCTTTTTGCCCAGCATTGCCCTAAATTCCTTGTTATGTGACTTAAAGTGTGAAATCTGTCAACCACAGATTCCCACAGAAACTTTGCAACCAGAATAATAAAAAAAATCCAACTGAAATACTGTGAGGAATTATAAGCACTGTTAAGGATTTTTTCTGTCCTTGCTTTTTGTGTTCACAACTAAACGTTTCAGTTCAGCTACTCTTAGCTTGAACATAAAACAGCAAAACAAGGTGGTAATAGTGTGATGGCTTGGGGCCACCTCACTCATTCTCTAGCAGAAAAATCTGAAGGAGAATTTTTCCACTATTGGTTTTTGACTCTCAGCTCAACCCCACTTAGGTTCTGAAACAATGACCAATGACCAATGATCCATGTGAATTTTATTTTTCCTCTGGATTAAAAAAAGTTCAGCCGTGGCTGTTGAAAGCAGCTCCTGGAATCTCTTGTATTTTTAACAGTTCTAGTCCAGCAGTAGCTGCGTTTCCATTAACCACACAATTGCATAATTTGGAAATACAGAAATAAATTAGCTTTTTGGGAACAATGCAATTTAAAAAAACAACTTTTTAAATAAAACATTTTCATCTGTATAGGAACAGATGGATTTTGCAAAACTGCAGTGTAATCACTATTTTCTGTATCATGCCAGTTTGAATACAGCAGCAACTTGATTATTTGTGGGCTCATTAAATGTCAAGTTTGTCATTCGAACATGTTGAATCCACAACGCTTCTGTAAAATCGGAACTATTCCCCCAAAACGCCGCCAACATGGCCGCGCCCAAGTAGGCGGGGCTTGTCACTCCAACACATGAATAAGACGCCGATGTTTCCTCTGACATTAGCAGAACATTTGCAATGGAAATGCAGCCAGTGTGGCGAGTGTGTCTGAGTGCCAAGTGAGGCTTAGCAAATTTATTTTCACAAGTGGAGCATTATGGCATTCGACATGATGCAAAACTTGAAATATATCTAAAACTTTGGTCAAAATGGCTTTGGGTTTATAGAAATGCAACGGAGAGAAAAAAGAAAGGGAGAAAGGTGGAAAAAAAACTTTAAAGGGAAAGAGGGGAATAATAGTAGTCAAAAGAAAGAAGCATAAAGAGAATACAAGCCTGCTTAAGTCTGCCTCTAAACCTGCAGGAAGAGAGAAATAAAAAACAAAGTCAAACCACAGAAACAAGTAACATATAAATATATCAGTAACTACAAAGTCACTGAAAAGTATGTGATACAAGTTAATACAAGATGTTTTTAGTGGCAACTCCAATTCAACGTAGAATGTAAAACAGGAAACATCTCCTGGATTCTAACAAAGAGGAAACTAGAGAAACAAAGAGATTCATGTTTCCTGGAATTGGAGAAACGCTCCGTTCTGTTAGGAGCACAAATGTTTAAAGTTGATCATTTTGTTATTTCAGCATAAGATCCAGCTGTCAGGCTCCCTCATACTCACACTGTACCCTGTATTTAAGCTCTGACTGATCACATCAGAAACACTCAGTCCTATCTGCAGTCTGCTCCTGCACTAAACAGAGCTCTGCATGTTTTCAAAAATTCAAGAATTCATATGTGGCAAACCTTTCTTTTCCCACCCACGGCGTTCCCTTCAGGTCGGATTTCAGAGCACAACACCGGAACAAAATAAAAATCTCTGCTGATACGTGTGTGCGCGCGCTCAGCCTAATGAATCACGTCGCGTCTGGGAAAATATTCCAGCGACAGTCAAGTCACACTGCCTCAGGATGAGCAATCTCATAGTGAGCCGATGTGCTTTCTAGAGTCAACATGTTCCCTTTTGTCTGAGCAGGAACAAAGGTCTCCCACAGCTGCTGCTGAACGCTGCTTCATCTTATCTGCTCCTAACATGTAGGACCAAAGACTTTCCCTCCTCTAGGCACACACGCAGGGAAAGATGCAATTTAACCAAAAGGCTTTGTTTTACTCCAGCACTGCTCTGTAGCACAGGCATGAAGTGTAGCTGCAGCCAATCACAAGTGGTCCTGATGAGAGGCAGCGTGTGTGTGTGTGTGTGTGTGTTTGCTCTAGTAAAGTGTGGATGCCTTTGTGTGCAGCTATGTGTCAAACAAAGGGCCACTACGTCTGCCTGTCCACACAGCCGAGGTGGGGGTGGGGTGGAGGGGGGCAACCAGCCGTGTGAAAATATTCCACACTGACTGTCTCTCCTCCTCCTGACACTCTGTTCCTTTCTGTTAGTTTCGGCTCTTTTTCAGGCATGTTCACCCCTTCTCCATGAGTCTGTCCCTGACAGTCCCCCTCCCCTCGAGCACCTTTCCATTTCAGTCCATCTGACAGCCCCCAGCACTCATCCAGGACCAGATGTTAGCTGGCAACGCATTCTAATAGAAAGTTTACCTCCCAGTATTGCTCTTGTGTAAATGCGTGTGTGTGTGTGTGAGAGAGAAGAGAGAGAGAGAGAGAGAGAGAGAGAGAGAGAGAGAGAGAGAGACAAGCGTGGGAAGACAATGAAAAATGGAAGGTTTATCCTTAGGGAGCAGTTTGACAAATTGGGACCGAGGATACATCATCTCAGAGGGGCTTGTTGCAGCCCACAGCCACAGCCAATATACACACTCATCACAGCGACACATGACAAACAGTAGGTGTGGATGATGGAGTTACGACCAACCCTTCATCGTTTAAATGTACTCAATCCCGCTCAGCCGTCCTGACAGCAAAAGTGCTCAAAGTGGATGAAAGATTAGCGGACAAAGAAGAGCGAGCGCAGACCCCAACATTCAAACATCCGGCTGATCAAAACTGAAATCTGTTCCATAAAACATCTGAATAAAGGAATCTGGAGACAAAGATGAGGAAAAGGGGCTTACCTTTCACTTCCTCTGCTGCATGTGACAGTCTGTCGCTCTTTAAACACACACTTACATGGATATACACACACACACACGTGATGTCTTACACACACTCCGAGCACGAGGAGGGAGAGACGAGAACTCATCATTGTTCTCGTAACTCCTCCCACATGGAAACGTAGCTCTGTCTGGATGGGAATATGTAGGAGTAGTACTCCTCACACACACGCACACGCACGCACGCACACACACACACATGTACACGCAGGCACACACACACCTACCCTCCCTTTTCTCCAGGAATTCCATCACATCCACACTCTTCTCCCGCTCCTATAGACACTGAGTGCACAGTCACACTGACAGAGAGGGATCATCTGAAGCGCGTGATGCACAGTGCGTGTGTGTGTGTGTGCGTGTGTGTGTGTGTATTTGTGTGTGTGAGAGAGCAGTGGTGCTGCTCTGCTCTTCATCAGCCAATTAGTGCGAAGCATGCATGGAGATGGGACGCATCACTTTATGTCAAACCAGAGCTGCTGAAAACACAGAAATATCTAATCATTTCACTTATCTTTCACAAATTTTGCAAGGCCTGCCATCGCAACTTTTCTGCTAATCTGACCAATTACTGCAACTCAGCTGAACATTGACCAATCGCCGTATTCCCTTTCTAAATTTAACTTCCTGTTTCACAAAGTCTTTTGAAAGACAAACCTGCAAGATGAAACACTGGGTAAGTGGTGACATTTTTGGCAAAAAACATTTTGAGATGTTCCGTAGGATTTGTTTATACTATGTGAACAGTTCACATTAACATGTATGACTAATATGAAATTCTTCTTTTGGACTTTGACAACTCCTCAGGAAATGATTTGATTTGTATTAACTTGTTTTTTTGTGTGTTCCTTCTTCAAATAACACTTTAATACAGATCAAATCATTAACTACGTCAAAATCCCGTTTTTTTCTGGAAGGCAATGTGCAGCAAATGTAAATTATTTTATAAGACCTTATCATGGCAAAAATAAATCTTAAAAAACATTACAGGGTTTTCAGTGGTCAGTGTGAAGACACTAATATTAACAATCATAATAATTTATTAAGTTTCTTTTTTTTTCTTCACTCTGGAATTTATTTTAAATTTAATTTTAAAAATGACTTCAAATGCTATATTTTTTCTACATTATAAATAAATATATTTTCCTCTGTAGGTTCTCCTTTGCATTTTTTATATCTTATTTATCTCCATATGTTTTCCAAGTTTCACCTTTAGACTTGTTATTAAGCTTAAAACATTTCATAATGTAAAGGAAAAATATTCTTAAGCATAAAGACGAGAAATAGTCAAAGTCCCTCAGAATTACTGTACAGTAAATGTAACAGTACAGTAATTCTGCGGTGTCTGTAAACTGTGCTCTTAATCTTGACATAATCTTAAACTACCTTACAATGAACTGCTGCTGTTTCTTCTTACAGATCACGAGATTAGTTTTGGAAAGAAAAAGTATCTCTTAGCTGCGCTCCAGTCAGCAGGATTGTTGGCATTCACACACATTGTTTTGGACTCCCTTTACTCGAAGCAACTATCTCTGGATTCCTCCTGCAGCTGAGTTCACCTTTTACAGTTAAACATCATCATTGTGTTCGTTTGAAAATTCAACATAGCCCTGATATGCTTCACTTACTCTTCTTGACATTTGAACAAGTCTTAATTAGATGATGCATAATTAAAGACAAACACAAAGAAAGTCACTCTTATAAGTAAAACCCTGGAGTAAAATCTAAGTCTCCATGTTAACCTCAAACACTACATTGCCAAAAGCTTTTGCTCACCCATCCAAATGATCAGAATCGGGTGTTCCAGTCACTTCCATGGCCACAGCTGAATAAAATTAAGCACCTTATCATGCAAACTGATTTTACAAACAAGTATGAAAGAATGGTTCACTCTCAGGAGCTCAGTGGATTCCATTGTGGAACAGTGGTAGGACGCCACCTGTACAACAAATCTAGTGGTGAAATTTCCTTGCTCCTAAATATTCCACAGTCAACTATCAGGTGAATTGTAAGAAAATGGAAGTATTTGGGAAAGACAGCAACTCAGCCATGAAGTGGTAGGCTATGTAAACTGAGGGAGTGGGATCAGCGGATGCTGAAGCACATAGTGTGAAGAGGTCGCCAGGTTCTCCAGAGTCAGTCACTACAGAACTCCAAACTTCATCTGGTCTTCAGATTAGCTCTGTGCACAGTTCTAGAGCTAATCTGAAGACCTTAATGGAATGGGTTTCCATGGTGACCAGCTGCATCCAAGCCATACGTCACCAAGCGCAACGTAAAGCATCAGATGTAGTGGTGTAAAGCATGCTGCCA
This sequence comes from Poecilia mexicana, assembly GCF_051168715.1. Classification (NCBI taxonomy): domain Eukaryota; kingdom Metazoa; phylum Chordata; class Actinopteri; order Cyprinodontiformes; family Poeciliidae; genus Poecilia; species Poecilia mexicana. Next base: position 1,404,300 of record NW_028263375.1, read on the forward strand.
CTGGACTCTAGAGCAGTGGAGGCATGTTCTCTGAGGTTGTGCTTCTCCACCTGGCAATCTGATGGATGAATCTGGGTTTGGCGGTTGCCAGGAGAACAGTACTTGTCTGACTGCATTGTGCCAAGTGTAAAGTTTGGTGGAGGGGGGATTGTGGTGTAGGGGGGTTTTCAGGAGCTTGGCTTGGTCCCTTAGTTCCAGTGAAAGGAACTCTGAATACTTCAACATACCAAGACATTTTAGACAATCCTATGCTCCCAACCGCGTGAGAACAGTTTGGAGCTGGTCCCTTCCTCTTCCAAACTGACTACATCAGAGCACAAACAAGGTTCATTAAGACATGGATGACAGAGTCTGGTGTGGATGAACTTGACTGACATGCACACAGTCCTGAACTAAACCAGATAGAAAACCTTTGGGATGAATTAGAGCAGAGACTGAGAGTCAGGCCTTCTCATCCTCCATCCTCAATCCATTTGTGACCTCACAAATGTGCTCCTGGAAGAATGGTCAAAAATCCCAATAAACACTTCTAAACCTTGTGGACAGACTTCACAAAAGAGTTTAAACTGTTCCAGCTGCAGAGGATGGACCAACGTCAAATTGGATCCTACGGATTTGGAATGGAATGTCACTTAAGCTCATATGTGAGTCAAGGCTCATATGTGAGCCAATACTTTTGGCAATATAGCAAGGAAAGAGTCACATAGTCTATGCAGGGGTGTCGAACGATTTAGTCCGGCCCGGGGGCTAAATGCATTATCATTATTCATGAAAAAACATATACTTCGTTTAATTGAAAATCCGCAGTTCCTATACTGTCCACGAGGGGCGCTGTGTTTTATTCAGAGCACACAACATGATGCAACACTGCAGCGGAACTAACAGCAGATGGCAGCACTGAGCATCAGGTTCTGTAAACAAGTTCGATTCTATGCTTTACCAGCTTTTTATTTTGGCCCTGGCAACCTCATATTTCTCGTGCATGCTAACATGCACGAGAAATATGAAAACTTGCATACATAACATGTATATGTTATGTATGCAAGTTTTTCTATATGTATGCATTTTATGCATCAACAAATGTACTTAATCAAATGTCTGTTTAAAACAGCTGACACTTAAGATTTCAAATGTGTGAAGCCAGATAATTTGTTCAAATTGCTTCCCAGATGTTGAAAATTGATTTTAAATCTTTTATTAATTTTTGTCTGTTGTATTTTGTGATGCAGGACAGTGTTTTTAAGTTCCAAAAACTGAATAAATGTTTTGCAACATTGCACAATCACTGAGATCAGTTCTTATGCATAATGCACTTAAATAAATGCTTAACTGAGTAAAAGTATTGTTGAAATTGCAGATACCTTTCTTAAAAACTGAGATTATTCATAATATATTTTGTAAAAGTGAAATTCGTTTAATATAAAAATCAACAACAAGTCCACTTTTATTGGTTCTATTTAATCTTGCAATTAGTTTACTTGTGTGGCCCCTTGCAGATCAGATTAAGCTGTATGTGGCCCCTAAACCAAAATGAGTTTGACACCCCTGGTCTATGGGATTAAAATCTATCTAAATGTCTTTATTGTTGCTTAGAACGAAAACCAATTGCAGTGTCCTTTCTGTGATCAGCAGAGGTTTAGAAACACATGTTTGACGGAGTGAACATGTTCCCATGTGGGACTCAGATTTCAGCTGAATAGGAGCAGCTATCAGCTCTGTGGTGTTACCGTCCCTGCATATATTAAATGCTGCAGCAATGTTCCACCTGAAAATGTTTTTATTACCACGATGTTATTTCAAACTGCTTATTAACTTTTGGAGACAAATGCCATATCTGTTTTTACAGGCCAAACTCACAGTTTGCAGATATTTTCTTAACCAAAAATATTCTTTTATTTTCTCTGATCATTTTTCTCTCTGCATCCTGGAATAAAACAAAATACTTAAAAAAAAAAACTGTCACATTACAATAAAACTCATTGCTGTAGAAAAAGGTTGTTTTGTTTACCTCCATATTTTCTTTTTACACAAGTTTAAAAAGTTGAATGTACAAAAAATGTCCTAATCCATGTCAGATTATTTTTTCCTTTGAAGAAAGTCATGTATTTTTTTCAAAGACAGATCTGTTTACAGATGTAAAATAAATAAAAACATTTAATACATATTTTTTATCACCTGAAGATTGGGCTTTCACTAGGATAAAGTAAAGATATAAATTAAATTAATTATTTTTTTAATCATTCCTTACAAGTAGTACTATGATTAGGAGTAAAATAAGTAAATATATTAAAGTATTTATTTCTTACCATTATGATAAAGCTGTCTTTAAAACCCTTTAACGCGCAGAGGAACGCCCGCATGATATTCTTCCATTGTATTTTCCAAGGGTCAAGGGTTAAACTTAACAAATATATGTGAAATAATTAAAGAAATGCACTTATATATTTAATTTCTAGTACTTTCAGATATGTCTGTCAACATGTTGAAATTGTTTAATTTCAACAATTAAGATGGTTGAAATAAACAATTTTAATTCATTTTAAATGATAAAATATAAATAATAAATGAGAGTTTATGTTTGTATCTTATTTCAGTATTTAAAGATAGAACAGTGGTCAGGTGTAATAATTACAATAATAATTAAAATAATTAAAAGGATATTTTCTTTAAAGAAATGGGATTGTCATCAAGTAAAATCAATAAATACATTTATATTTAAAATATATATTTTGAATATATATACAAATACATTATTTGGTGCATCACAAAATGTCCTTTAAATTTAAGGACATTCTGTGAAAATATATATGGCCGGACAAGATCTTTTATATATATATATATATATATATATATATATATATATATATATAAAAATTCCCTTCTCACCCTTCGCGGGTGGTCTCTTTCATCCTCTGAGCTCGGGTCCTCTACCAGAGGCCTGGGAGCTTGAGGGTTCTGCAGTATCTTGGCTGTGCCTAGAACTGCACATTTCTGGACTGAGATGTCTGATGTTGTTCCTGGGATCTGTTTGAGCCACTGCTCCAGTTTGGGGGTGACTGCCCCGAGGGCCCCGATGACCACAGGCACCACTGTGGTCTTCACCTTCCAGGCCTTCTCCAGTTCCTCTCTGAGGCCCTGGTATTTCTCCAGTTTCTCATGTTCCTTTTTCCTGATGTTGTGGTCACTTGGTATTGCTACATCCACCACAACGGCTTTGCTCTGTTCTTTATCCACCACCACCATGTCCGGTTGGTTCGCCATTACCATCTATCTCTCGCCCATATCTATCTCTCGAAATGGGCGAGATATATATATATATATATATATATATATATATATATATATATATATATATATATATATATATATATATATTTACATGTTTGTCTTATTTTTCACTATGTCATAATAGTTTATGAGACAGATAATCTGTGAAAAGATCTCTCTTCCACCTCCTCCCCGAAGAAATGCGCTGCTCCTGACCAAAAACGACCAATCAGAGCCAAGAGGCGGGGCTTAGCACTGTCAATCATGGCCGTGTGTCCGTTGCTTACAACCTCCCACCCTGAATGCTCAAGCTAATAAGTATGGCCACCGATGACGGCGGAGAAGCAGTTTTCCTGTAAAGGTAAGTTCCTTCTCCACCATTAGCACATTCTGGGGTGGGATTATTTTTCGTTATTTTTATTTTTTTGTTGTCGTTGCCATAGCAACTGACAACAATGCCACTTCATGTTTTAGGATTTAACACCAAAAAAACTAGATTAGCTACAGCTTCTACTTTACTGAATTAGACATACAAACTGTAGCCCACAAAACGCACATTTCATTAAAAAACTAAACAAAAACATCTTATTGCTCTCTTACCTTTACTTATCAATGAAATCCATGCACCGCTAATTCTGCACAAAAATATCCGTTCATCCAAAGCCAAGTCTATCCTCTGCATGTCTTTTCTACTCCGTTTATGAATCATCACTGTCTCGAAGCAAAACTTTCAGCTCCGGTGTTGGTCTTGCTTTAGTTATTATCTCCTGCTTCAAATGAAAATCCACTTTAGAAAACAGTTTAAGTGTAGAAATGTAGTCTTTCATGGTGACGTCGAAAGAGAGGAGAAAACAAATATATCGCTGTATTTTACTTATTTACTGTATGGCTAGCTCCATGGCTAGCTCACTGTGTCTTACTCTGCAGTTGTGCAGTCACAATATCTGGGATCATGAGCGCCCCCTGCCATGAGGCAAGAGACCATTTTATTTCCGGCGTACAGACAGGACGAACATGCTCCCATAGAATGGCAGCTAGTGCATTTAGCGAGACTTTGCGCAATCCCAGGTGAGGCTCAGCTCACTGCTGCCTCACCGGCTTCGGTTCTGAGCATTTGAATGGGAAAATGCGAAAATCCAGCGATTTTGAAGAAAATACCATCAGAATTGGTTGAGCTATGTAAAAAAATAGGTACTTTATAGTACAAAGTACAGGATGAAAATAGCAATATAAATGATTTTATTAATATATATTATTTTTCCATGACGATAGGTGAGGCTCTGCCTCACCTGACTGCACGTCACTGGTGCACGCATGACCATGATTGGCAGTGCTAAGCCCCGCCTCCTGGATCTGATTGGTTGTTTCTAGTTGGGGAGAAGGGGGAGGAGCTTGATTTGTTCACAGATTATCTTTCTCATATCAGTCTGTTACGACATAGTAAAAGTTTAAACAAATATGTGAAATGCATATATTTTCTTTTACAAAAGTTACATTCCAGAAAAACAATAAAATAGAAAATGAAAATTACATACTACAGCTTTGATATAAAGAAAATTATTAGCAGATAGGTTTAAATCAAAGACAAAAACATGCAAAGCAATATATTTATGCAGATATTATCAGAAACTGTGGTGGACGGTAAATGTAAAGTCAAAGCCTCTGTACATCTGAGTGACTCGCCTCAATGATCACACTGAATGAGTCTAGGGATCCTTAAGAAGCAACAAAGCTAGAGAATAGCAAAATGACTAAAATTAAATACATTGTCTCTGTTACAATTCCAGTTTCAACGCACCTGATTTGTATGAACTGCGTTTCCTCAGTCCAAAGCCACACCCAGAGGCCCTTACAGGCCCCGGCCCTACAGCCGCACGCTGTTGGATTCTGTTTTAAAGGCAAATAGACAAGCAGTGAGCGTCGTGGTATGAAACACACGCAGCAGCTCTGGGCATGGTGGAGCTGCTGCGTTCTCTCTGCAGATACCCGGTGCAGGCGGCCTGATGCGGGTGGCGCCTCTCCGCCTCATGGATACATGAGACGGATGAGCAACCGTTCAGACCAGCACATTGAATTACTGCTGATCAGACAGAACTAATTCAATCGGTGGCGATCCTTGTCCTCCATTTCAATCACGGCTCATCCTCAAATCATTCTGGGGTTTTCTTAATGCTGACAGCCTCTCATGTTCCCAGAGTCCAGGTGAGCCATCAAACCGCTTTTAATGGCCGAACTGCAGAGAGAGGGTGGGGGTTGCATTACTCAGCAGCGTACTGTTACGGCTTTGTGCTTTTCAAATGATCTTCTGCTTGCCAGCACATGTGAGAGCTCAGAGGCTTCATGCCACAAAAGTATACAAAACTGGAGAAGGGTCGCTATCAGCGCCGGGGGCCATTATTAGCTCAGATAAAAGACGCTGTTGGAGGGGAGGGGGAAGAGGGGGCCTACGGTGATCTGACTATGATAAAGGCTGAACAATAGATGAAGAAATTATATTTACATTCATGTGTGTAAAGCGATGCATTTGGATGGATTGGCTTTCTTACGCAGCGCAGTGCCAGACTCTCCAGGCAAATTCAAGGCAAATAAGAAGTTTGTGAAAAGGAAACCAGTTCAATAAATGGTGAAGTTTCAGGATTTGCACCATCTGCCTGCTCCCCCCTCCCCCCACACTTCCTCCACCCCCCCAGCTCCACCATCAGATACTCAAACAAAACTATTGTTAAACTGTCTGTCAGAGGTTTCTACTAAAGTTAATGAAAGGGCTTCGATACGTGTTCATCTGACATCTCTTCCTCTTTAACAAAGTCGCTCTTTTCCTTCAAAATCTCCTGCATCACATCATACACTGGCCTTGTGCCCCCTGCTGGAGGACCTAAGTACTACAGTTGGGCAGTGCCAGTTTTATCCAGATATGTTCACATCGTTTGAGAAACACAATTATCATTGAGTGATTACAGAAAGCAAAATAAATGATGACGTTTTTTCATAAGTATTTAATAGAGTGATATGAGAAATGATAAATAATTATCAATATTGTCACCTCCTTAAAATAATAAGGCCGTTATTTTTGTTGTCAAAAATGTTGTTTTTTAGGGGTGGGGGGTTTGCTGCTGTTCTTGTTGCCTAAATAACTTTTGACAAAAAATTACTTGGACCATTATTTTAGGAAGGTGAAGATATAATGTACATGAAATAGTGCAAAAATATTGATGAGTAGAGATTTTGTCAAAAACAAAAGTTTGTGTGGACATTTTTGACTAATTTCTGTTTTTTTTCTAGTGTCAGTGTTAAAGGGTTAACCAGGAGTCAGTGTGAGCTGTGAACACTGAGGTCAGACAGAAGCAGAACTCTGACTCCCACAGATCAATCCGACCCCGCCTTATTCACCCTGTCACCACCAGCATCTGGACTCCACCAGGTGAGCCCCGTTTACAGGGGTCCCCACCCACATCCACAGTCTCCATGACAACTACTTACCATGACGACCCACCGCCACCCCCTTCACCATGACGACCTCTGGCACCCAGCCGTCCTCCGGAGGCCTGTAATGGAGCTAACACGGCTGCAGCGGAGCCAGCCTGGCTGAACCCCCCTCACCTCCCCACCCCCCTTCACTGCTGGGGGCTAATGCAGAGGAATCACAGGAAGCGATTCTCCTTTACACAATAAAGCCCACTTCACCCTCCACAAGTGACCCCTCACCTCCAGAAACAAGAACTGATTGGCTCCACACACCCACCCAGCGAATGGAGATTCTGTCCTGCTGCAGGCCGAAGGAAAAAACTCAAGATAGAAAAATAGTTTGAATAGCAACGTTAACCCAGTTTAGTGCCCAGTGGCTTCGCCTGTTTCAGAGCTGAGTGGAGTGTGCACAGCGAAGAGAAGGGCTGATTGTGCGCTGCAGGAATGCGTGTGCAGAAGCAGCGGCTCGACACACATGCATGCCGTTTCTTAAAGCTTGTCTCTGTGTCTGCAGGTTGCATAATGATTTCCTGACAGCCTGTCAGACATTTGAAATTGATTCCAGGAAACAGGGCTTCCTTCTCTGTTCTCCATGCCATCATCTGCATCCCCTGATGACTCTGCTCCTGAGCTGTCTCTTTCGCTCATATTACCTTTTTAGAATACTGCTGTCCTGGGTGGAAGCGTGAGGAAAAGAAAATAATGTAGCAGCCCAGGTAAACGGGTGATTCTGAGTTTTTGACCTGCAGCTTTAAGACCTGTCTCTAATTTCAGACTGCGTGTGAAAGTTTTCCTCCTGGCCTCCCAGGACGGGACGGAGATGAAGAGAAAGGCAGGCAGGCAGCTGTGAGTGTTGCATGTTTAGCTGAGTGATGTGAGACTTACCCCCCGGCTGTCCCTGCAGGCTCAACATGCTCTCACAGCGCTGGTTGATGCTGCTCAGTGCTTCGCTCTTCCCAAAGCTTTCATCTGCCATCGCTCCAACCTCCCTTCTTCTTTCCCTCCCTCTCTCTCTCTCTCTTCATTTCTCTACATCTTTTGTCTACCCATCCCATGTCTTCCTGTCCCTTCATCCCTGCTCATCTGATTTCTCTGAACTCCCACTTTCTTGGTTCTGCTTCTCTCACTCTTTGCTTCACTTTCTCCATCTTTCTTCCCTCCCTCCCTCCCTCCCACCCCTCAGCCTCAGCAGCGCTCCGGGAGCATGGTATTGCTTGTCTCTCGGCTGGCACAGAGAACAGGCAGACACATGGGAGGGCTGTTTTGTAATCCAGCAGTTCATACCACCCTGGCACAGTGAATGGGGGGCAGAGGGGATGCAGAGCATGAGAAGAGGGGGAGGCAGGATGGAACAGGCCTATACTGCTACCTACTAACCTATACTTTCGCTTCATCCCTCTGTCTGCGCCTTGATGGTCTCTCCCTTTTTTCCCACCGCCGACAAGAGGTCTCGCCTCTCTATATCCTCTCATTTAGGTCGGGGGGGAGGGAGAAAACGAGGATGGATAGAGGCGGAATGGAAGAAGGAGGAAGTGTGGGAATAAGATGAGGAATGAAAAGGAAGAGGTAAGGGATGAACCTCCCAGATGGGATGTCTGGGAGGGTGGAGGATGGAATCTATGAAGAATCTGAGCTCCTGAAATATTTCAGCAAGAGGTATAAAATGTTTGACAAACAGGAGCAGAAGGACTATTTGTGCCCGATAGCCAACTGCGTGGAAGAACAGGTTTAAAACGGACAGGAAGCTTTGAGAGGTTGGTTCCCAGGGCGACCAGGCGGCTGCCTGTCTCACACAGAGCTGTCATCTCAGCAGATGTCCATTTAGCCTCAGTTGGCTCCAAACCCACAAAACCATCAGCAGACATTTGGTTCAAAGAATCACTGAAGTTGAGGATTGTTCATGTTCAGCACTATGATGTTCTCTCTAAATGTTCCCACAATATTCCCTTCATTTACATTTAGATCCATGGAATATGTCTTGATCAGCCTCCCATCAGACATAACAAGACAGAAATGATTATGTTATTATTATCCATGTCCTGAAGCCTCCCTTGGCAGTGGATCCAATTCCTTACCTTGAAGTATCGATGGAAATGACAAAATTCAAAATAACTTTTTCTATTTTTCAATTTTGAGATTGTTTTTGGTATTTCCATAAGGTGAACAGATGACAGGTTTGCCTCTGTTTACCTGTGTGTCTTTGACGTAACACAGCAGGTCTGACATAGTAATTACAAAACTGATTGGTGACTTTTGGCTCAATGGGATCTGGTACCAAGTACACATATGAAGGATACACCTGAGGTGGTGTGGGTAGGAGTGACTTGGCTAGTTTTTATGGCGATAACCATAACCATGCTTCCATTTATGTTTTTCTATGCAGATTTTGAAGTATCTTTGAAAATGACAAGATTTTTGTTCAATTGTGCAATTTCTAATTGTTTTTTTGATATTTCCAATAAAGAGTTAATGCGTCGAAGGCGAGATGGAAACACATTTACTGGAATAAGTACTGACGTAGCAAACATTCACCTCACAACTGACCAGCTGTGTCCATTGTCGGCGTCTGTCAGAATGCATTTATTTGTCAACATCTCAGGACAGCATGTAACTTCGCCAATATTGGTTAACATAACAGAAAAGCTATAACACATTCCTGAAATCCTCTCTTCATTTGTCTGAAATGTGTGGTCTGTACGAGTTAGCAATATCTACTTCCTGTTTCTTACAGCCATGCATAACAACAACATCTGACAAAATCACGCTTTGCATGGCCTGATTGATTCGCTCCAGACCAACAGATGGAAACACGCCTAATTTGCTTTTTCCCCCCCCAACATTTTAGAAGTTTGCTCAAAATCAGCATGACAATTGGATGAAAACATAGTTAATGACTGTACAATCTAGGAAAAATGCTGAATACATAAAACACATTTTGAATTCAGAAGAGAAGAACAAAACAACAAAAGTCAGACAAGTCTGAGTCCAAGAAGCTCTCTTAGACATTATTACCATTCAACTGATCATGTCTCTCTGAGGTCAGTTTAATTGAATATAATCATTATATTTGAATACAAAATGTGAACATAATGATGCGTTACATTACCCATTCAAACCATTAGATGGAGTTTCAATGTCATACAGTCATTGGTATTTCCTAGGACCCAGCCTGTTTTCTTAATGATCTCTGTCTTTATATGAATATAATGTATAAATCATTATCCACTTTTCAAACTCTCCTCCATTTTTTTTATATTTCTCTAAAAGGGCCATATGGTTGCTGTTATTTCTTTCCAGTCCTTACACAAAGCTGTGATTTTAATACATGCAAGACCATTCTGCTCTGGTTCATAAACTGAACTTTACTTGCAGCATATGGCTACCGTAGGCTGCTCCAATATGCTGCTGCAGTAAGATTTTCTAATGTGCGAAGGTCTGAATGTCTTTTTGAAAAAGTGAAGGGAGTGAGATTGAACTCATTGAGGCATGAAAGGAGAAGACATGGGATGTGTGTGTGTTTGTAGTGAGGACTGACTGTTCCGGTGCTGTTTTTTGGGTTTGGGTGTGGGTTAGGTTTAGGACTAACGTGTGAATTGGGTTTAGGTCAGGTTAAGGGTTACACGTATACTAGTAATACTTAGGTTTAAGGTTTAAGATAAGATTGAGCTATAGAAATTAATAAAACGTGATTGCAAAGTCAATATTAAGTTCTTGTGAAGACAGAAAGATATGCATATGGACTTGATGAAAAGTATGCCTAATAACTGCTTAAAGGTTCTTTTCAAAAAGTACTTTTATTCTGATAAACATGACTATTTAGGATGTACATTCTAATTTACTGGAAATAAATTGCGATTTACATGACTAGATGGGCGAACTGTTACCCGATGTGCTTGTAGTAGAGAAATCTTTCGATTTTGTCTTATGAAAAGGTGGGGTATGGATGGATCAGTGGGTAGGTGCTGCAGTCCTCAACATGGTTGTCCTGGGTTCAATTCCCAGTTTCAGTCAATTTGTTACGTTCTCTCTCCAGCCTGTTTCCTCACAGCTTACTGTTGAATAAAGGCCACTAATGGCCAAAAATATCAGTGAATTATTTTTTTTTTCAATTTTGGCCCATTTCATTAAAATGAGCCTTTTAAACTGCACGCTGGTAAATACAATAAAGTCCAGGTAAGCAATGTTCTAACACACCTGCTTGACTTTAAAAGCTACATGTGGCTGACAAACAGCTCATCAGTCAGGTCACCACTGTGGCACTGAATTTCTCTGTTTATTCTTGGTATGCTTTCTATCCATTAGCCTTGTAGCAGTGTGGCTTGCTTATGTATTCATAACAGAGATGGAATCCACTAATGGCCTCATCCATGCAAATCTGTGTGACAATAATAATAGCTAAAATGGGAACATGTACTAGATCATACTGCTCACAAAAAACAAACACATTGAAACATCCTAAACACAGTTTAGGACTTCTGGACCCCGATAAATGCACAGTATAAAATCATTTTCTTAACATGAACTAGTTCCTTTTATTCCTTTTTTTTTTTTGTATTTTTAATTTTCACATTTATTTATTTTTTTTTTTTTTACCATAAATCAATTTGTTCAGTGTCCATTAATTTTAAATGTACAAACTATAAATAATTGAAACTGACAAAAGGGTTTTGTACATTTCTAAAGCATCCTGTTTTCTGCTGCAGTGCTGCAGAAAACAGGATGTGTCTGAGAGTTGTCAGTGCAAATAAAAAGACATTGTGACAGTTAATGTGAAACCCCACTATTGGAGCAGGCTGCAACATAAAGGGAAGCAGTCATGTATACTAATTATATAGTCTCTTTATGCATTTAGATCAGTGGTTCCCAAAGTCGGTCCTAGTGGCCCGGCATCCTGCACGTTTTTGTTCTCTCCCTGGTGGTAGTATCAACCTTTTCAGCATGTCAATGTTCTTCTTAGGCCTCTAACGAGCCATCATTTGATCCAGGTGCTTTAAACCAGGGAGAGAACTAAAACATGCAGGATGCCGGCCCTCAAGGACCCACTTTGAGCACCACTGATTTAGATGTAAAAAACATTTAGAATTAAATGCACATTTTACAAAAGAAATGTTCATTTTACTGTGTTTTTTTGTGTATGCATGCGTGTGTTTGCATGTGTGTGCATGTGTGCAAATCTGGCAGCTGTGTTATTTAAAGAACCAGAGAAACATCCTCTATTAAATCTGGAAGTTGGCAGAGCAATGTGCTTGCTCTCACATTCATGTCACTCTGTTGTACAGAGCATTCACACCTGGATGGATACCTGGACATATGGCCATGCATCACGCAGAATAAAACATGTCAAGTCCACAGCAGGCTGTCCAGCGGCTGCTATGTGGAAAGGATCAGGGAGTAGCTCACCCTCTGAGAAACAAAGGCAGGAAGCATACACTCACTATACAGCTGGGCACAGATGTACACAGACAACAGTGAGCACATTCACATACCTGACATAATACACAGCCGCTCACTATCTGCCCACATAACAAAGAGCTGAATATTACTCTTCTGGGAGCTCTTCACATTTTAGAGCGCTTTTGTAGCCATTCGTTGACCCTGCAGCTCATAAAACCAAACCAGGTTAATGACACAATTAAACAGACTAAAAGCAGCAGCATGTCATTATGAAAAATGACTTCAGTTTTTGACACTGATAAAAAATAAAAAAAAAACAACATAAAATTAACAACTGGTACAATAGCAAATAATGCAAATTTGAGAGCAGAAGACAAAAGTGCAGATAAGTGGTCAGTTTGTCCTCCAGCATCCTTCACCTATAACAACATAACCACAGAGATAACTCAGGATTCCCTGACCCCCTCAGTTCTGGACTGTCATCTGTGACCAGTGACACAAAGCAGAAAGTGAAAAATTAGCTAAGTTCATTTAAAGTGAACATTTTCCAGTGCTTATCACAAGTCAGTACCTTGGGCAGAATCTGCAGTTTCATCCTGACATCACACTGGATGTAAAAGTGACATGACCTGAATGCAGCAGTGAGTTTGCAAACTTCTCTGCTCAGATTGCCAGTAGAACTTTGGCATTACCATGACAGACTCCAGCCTCCTGCTGTCAATTTGCCATCTGGTTTCTCTCCTTACCTGCTGATGAGTCAGCCTCCTCTCTTGGTTTAGATGTTTCCTTTTTTTTCTCTCTATGTGTCTAAATACACTAATTTTGTAATCATGTGTACCATGAAGCAGCATAAAAAATCAGCTACTTCAAGTCAACACATCTTACTGCACACTACATTTTAATAGACATATCTTGCCAAACTGTCACAATGTGCAGCAATTGCCTGAAGAACTGTAGAATTTCACCTTTATTTATTTGTCTAAACATTTTTTTTCTGCCTCCTTGCGGTTTACATACTGACGATTAGAATTTTTCCGACTTGTTTTATTATGAATATTAATGGTTTGGTTATCTGGGATAGAAAACTCAAAAATCAACTGTTTTATTTTACATTACTGAAGGTTCAAAGTGCAAAGTTCACTTCAGATTTATTTTTGTTTGCCTGTGCAATTTTCCTGTATGACTTTATATTTGACATTATTAATCATACCTATTTTTGCAATTTTAAGCCATCATTTTGGTTTTACTACAACAGAGTGGTCATGAAAATGAATGTACAACTCACTCATGGTGCCGTCCCTACAACGTCAACAGATGTGGCTATTAAAATGGAAAATACATAAATAGAAGGACTATGATTTCTATGTGGAACCAACACCCAGTCAAAAGATTTAAGGAAAGCAAAACATCATTCCAAATGTACATGCCGAAAAATGACTAGCAAGCTCAGAGGTGCTACCGCTCACCTCACCTCTTCAACTCAAACATCACAAACATTTTTGTGACACACTAAGTTATTTCTTGCTGTTGCTGGTGGCACAATGCATTATGGGAAATCCCCCACTGTTACTTCAAATTAGCTAACTTAATATTTGAAAAAGACCCTCAACTTATTTAAAGGAAATGCTCATTGTAACAACTAGAAAAGTAAATTATATCCACTTAATTTGCTAGAGTAAAGCAAACATTGAAACCTCACTGCACCCAAAAGTTTACTAGACTTTTAATTGTTAAGCAAGTCAAGTCGTATCTTTTGCAGATAAACATGATGTTAAAATGTATATGGTGGACCACTCCCCTTCGTTTCAGCACTCCCAGCTGCTGCTTCTGAAAATAGACACACAGACTCAAGATCTCACTGGATCATCACAACTATGATGTGATTGGGTTTAGACAGACTGATGAAGTTAATAATTACAAATCTCCTTGGATTGAAATGAGTTTTCTTGGACACCGTGGCAATGTCAATTTAAATAAAAAGTGTTGTTCTATTCCACTTTGTTGTGTGAAGTATTTGCTCCGCATGCTATTCATTTAATCAATAGGTCCATGTGCTAAAAGGGCTACTCGTTAATTATTCTAGATCCTCTTCCTCGATATGCCTATGTAATTAATACAATCAAATGTCTGATTTTTAATGAAAGGTTTCTTGCTATTATCTCATGATTTCCATATAAACTCCTGAGCTCTGAAGTCCTTCTAATGTCAGCCACGTGCTATCATGACAGAGTGAGTCCTCGTTAACAGCAGCAATATAATGGTTGCAGCAGAAATTCTAAGTATTTAGCCTTCTGCTGTTTTATGCCTGAATGTGCATCGAGAAACACCATAGAAACAATCAATCAAGGCTGGCATCGTGCAGGGTTGCAAATTACCCCACTGTGAAGGACTGTGTGCACTGAATGAGAATTCTGGAAATTCACAAGGAGAAAGTAAAAATGTAAGGAAATCAGTCAGATAGCACTGAAAGACTGACTCCTGTTATTTATATTTAATATAAATGCTGTATTTCAAACCACTGATATCCTAAAATTACAATGTTGCTCATGTACTGTTTAGAAAACACAATGCACAGCCTCTGTATTCAGCTGAGAATTACTTTCTCTTGTTTTGTTCTGTTCTATATATCATATTAAAACAGCCATGCACATAGATTTATGGAAGTATTTCCCTTGGTGTTGGGTTTCATCTGTCTGTAGCTGTAAGGATTCAGACTCATTATAGATGTCGGAGGAGTTTGAATCTGACTGCTCGGCTCTGTGAAGCAGGAAACAACGCCTGAACCGACCCACATCTGGGTTAATTTAACACGGCAGGGTTGTGTTATGGGTTTGACACAGCATGCTGAGCTACACGTCCAATCTTAAAGATGTGCTAAAGTGGCTAACATTAAGACTAGGTTGAAAATAAACAATGACGTGGAGGACTGAAAATAATATGTACCGTAGATTAGAAATAAAGATATTTTCTCCCTCCGTGTCTTTTCTAGGTTGTAAGAGGACTGATAGAAGTGCCCATCTCCAGCAATCAATGGACACGACTACCCAAAGGCACACTGGACAAAACAACCTTGCACGTTTTATTTGAGACTCTTCAATGAGACATATTAATCAAACATATGTAAGAAAGATGAATAAATCATTTTAATTCACTACCTATTTCAGCCCAGGCTCTTAAAATCAATCTTTTCTGCGTTGATCTCAGTTGCTCAGGTCAAAGTGGTGTCCAGGGTTTCGGCAAAAATGATGGATTAAAAAACTTGACAATCATCCTTGTGTACACGCTGCTCAACTTACCATTGGTACAACTTACCATTACAGGAAAAGTGCTTACCCGTTGTCATAAGTGGCTATGCTAACTAGCATCAGCTTTCACAAGAGGCTCTTCTGATGGGGAGAAACCGTAGGGTTGCAGAGAGCAAGGGGCAGGTGTGACCAGTGAGTACACTAGGGTGATTGACAGCACTAAGATCTTCTCCTGGCTGTGATTGGTTATTTCTGTAGTTTGAACTGGGAGAAGGCAGAGGAGTTCAATTTTTTTCACAGATTATCTGTCAGGTATTATACTGTTACAACATGTTAACAGTTTTGCAAATATGTAAAAAAAACAACAACAAAAGACAACAACAAAAACGGACATATCCCAGACATGGGTAACCACAGCAACAAACTGAATCTATTTGGATAATTTTTTCCATCAAACATTTGCAAATGTTTCTCTTTATTGAAATAAACATTAGAATGTGTGAATGAGAGCAGCTGTTCTGAGAACTCATCCGTTATGAAATCTAGTTTATTAGAACAGGAGAGAATTAAATGGACGTTAGCCAATGACATAATCCATACGGTAAATGGTGAGTGATGTCATAACATGCATTAAATTACTTTATTTCAGATAAAATGTGATAAATTAAGTAAAACTAGCTCATGTTGGAGCATGGAACTTAGTCCAGAATGTTTAGCTGGTGAACTATGAACAAGAATTAATTTATTAAACTTTTTTGAATTTGTTCTAGTTAAGGATGAACTGGATATGAGAGACCGCAGTCATCATAGTCATATCTGGCGAAGGATTGGAAGAGTAAAGAGAGGCCAGCAAGGCAAACTGATGTAAACCACAAAACTCTCTTTGAAACCAGGTTGCATATTAGAATTCCTGTTGAGTGCCGACGTTCCTAAGTCTCCACTGGTTTGTGTTCCATCCATTCCTTAATGCCATGACCTGTCAGTATATCAGGTTTATGTTGAATAATGAGCCTCAGAGCATCACTTCCTGCCCTCCATAAAGCAGCAGAGCTACTGCCAACATATTGGACTGCTGCTGTTCCATGTTATGGTCTCTGTAGCAGCTCCTAATGTGATCTCAGTGCTGTTAAGACAGGATAATCATTCCTATGAGAGCAGCCAAAACTCGGCACTTCAAGGCTCATAACCAAATGTCTAAAACCAGCTACTGTCCTGTTGCTTTTAGATGCAGCTCTTTTCCAAAACACCTGAACTTAATGAATGACTCATTAGCAGGCCTCTACAGAGCTGGAAGAGTAACTAAACCCCAATTTAACTTTTTTTCTAATGTCTATACTCAGGTTCCCTGGAGCTCAGAGAATAGACTTTGAAATTCTGTTAGTTTATAAATGACTGAACGGCTCAGCACCACAATACATTAAAGATCTGCTGTTGCTGTATCAACCTTCCAGACCTCTCAGGTCTGGAAGGTTCTGGCTCTGCTCTGCATCAGAACCAGAACCAAACATGCAGAAGCAGCATTTAGCTTCTATTCACCACAAATCTGGAACAAACTTCCATAAAACTGCAAAACAGCCGAAACTCTGAGTTCCTTTAAATGAGCCCATTCCAATGGAACATTTATCAACATATGATGTGTATTGATGATTTTGATGGTGATCAAGTGTAATGTTTGTCACTATTTTTGCATTTGATTATTGATGATTTAAGGACATTTTCGTTTCAGTTTTAGCTCATCAAACTTGCGCGCACTCATTTCTCTTCTTTGCCACACTGACAGGAAGTGTAGAAAATGTTCGAATTTGTCGGGAGAAATTTAAGGAGTTAGTTTGCTTGAACTGAAAATCTCAAAAGACATCAAACAGCACAGAGTCCATGCGGCTTCATAACAGGCGCACAGTACGCCCGCTTCTGTGGGAGCCTAGTTCGTAACCTCTCACACTGACGGCGGTAGTGTGACATGCTGTCACCACAACCAACAACTAACAGTTTGAAAACATGATAAGATGTAATAAATGGAGATTGGAGACATTTCTTGTGTGCCTTAGCGCTCAATTGTTAGCTAGCTTGTTGGAGTGTGGGAGGAGTAGAATCTGAGAATGACTCACAACAACCTGGATTAAATTTAACATACTGAAATAAACCATTTTTATTGATGTGGCCAAAATAAATCCACAACTTTTTTTTCAAAACTGGCATGTTTCCATTAAGTGAATATATTTTCAAAATGTCTAATTGTGCAATTATATAGTCAGTGAAAATGCGGCTAACAATCCCTTATCTTACTCTGTTTGTGCAGTTTAGAATGAGCAGCTTACATGCTAGTAGCTGTGTTTGCATTGATTATAAAATTGTGCAAATTATAATTATGAAAACAATTTAACTCAATGGAAACACGTTCATTTTGAAAATGAAAAGTTTTTGCTGTAGGATGATGTGGTTTTTCAGCCGCGTCAGAATTGCTGTATTTTGTAAAATATGTTGGAAACACTTTCTCCTTGCATCACACAAGACACACTAGTTTGTACACAGCAGTAACTCTGCTAAGATGGCTCCACCAGCGTTCTCACAGCAAAGGGAAACGCTTTGTCACGTCATGCAGTTGGATGTTACTACTGGCGAAAACGATGGAATATGACAACAGTAAATATGAACACAACAGTCTGTTTTTGTTTCTTTCGGTCAATGTGCAGTTGGCTCCACCAGAGCTCTCACAGCATCACACAGTTCATGAAACGTTCTGACTCCTTCCAATGTGTTGAATCCGTAGCTCTTCTCTAAAATCAACTACAATTTCCTGAAAACACAGCATACGTCGCTGCTCCCATATATAAATGGCTTGTCGCGCCAATGTCTGAATAAGACGCTGATGTCTCCTCTGACTGGTGGATGATGAGCGCTAGCTGAATTATGGCTGGATTATGAATACATCTAATGCAAATGTTTACATCTGTCACCTCAATGATTTTCAATTACTTATTGCATAAACAAAGTTATTCACATGAATTAAATTGCATTTCTTACTTAATGGAAACCCAGCAATTGTGAAATTGTATTTTGTCAACATCAGCAGAATACTGAAAAAGTTTTGAACGCATTTCCAATGGAAATGCAGCTGTTTATGTTCTTGGACCGTGGGAAGAAGTTGGAGAACCCAGAGAAAACCCACACATGCTCAGAGAGACAACACCAACTCTACAGAGTAAGGGCCATGGCCAGATTTCAATCCAGACTCTTCTTGCCACTTCTGAGGAAGGCTTTAAGCTAAAGCTAAAGTGAAGCCACAGAGACGAGACAGATGATCTTTGGCCTGGCATAAGTGCTGTACTACATCTGATGGAGCTATTACACCCAATAAATTCTATTAGCTGCATGATATAATCAGCTTTGAATTGCATATTGATTGGCACATCGACAGTGATGGTAGGTGCTTTTACTCTAGCAGCAAAAAGATGGTAGTAAAACCTATTTTCCAATAAGTATTATTACACTATAAGCCCCTGAACCCTTCTAATATTACACGCGCGAAGACATTTCCCCCTCTAGTAATGCATCTATTTCCTCTCATCCCAGTGCTGTTCTATTATTTGGGGTGTGTCCTTCCATCTTATTGTCTAGCAGGGCTCTTGAAGAGTGGGGGTGGGGGGTTCCCATCCCACTCAACAGAGAAGCTGTCCAGCCAGCACTCTCCCTCATTACCCTCATGCTTCTTCTTCCTGAAAATGCACTTTTAAAGCACCTTAATTGCATTGGGAGATAACCCTGTGGGCGTGAGACAGGAAGCCTTGGCCATATAGAACTTTAAGAGGCGGGATGGGTGGAGAGTGTGTGTTTCTGCGTGTGCGTTTGTCTGGTGCTCTTTGTGTCAAATCAATGGCCCATCCAGAAGCTAATGCAGCTCTGGGCAACTCCTCAGGAAGCATTAAGACTATTAGTGCGGGCCTGGCAGGAATACTCATTCACATACACACACTTTTTTCTCTCTCTGTAGTGCATGCACACTGATGGATTACCATTATATGAAGATGCAGCAGGTTGGAAGCTGGTTCTGTGTTAGAGTTCAGCCTCATCTGTTCATGCATGCTCTTATGAAGTGTGTGTGTATCTGTGTTTATGTAGCCTATCAAAGTGCAGCCAGGGCAGCGAAGCCAAAGCTCAGCAAGGCAACAAGACCTGCGTCTGCAGGGACCACACCCCCTGCAGGGAGGAGGCCAAGATGCCATCCATCACAGCAATTCTGTTTCAGAATAGTTAGAATTATTTAGGGGGTTTTATCTGCATTGATACACAGATATTCTGAAAACTGCATAAGATGTTTGCCAGTTGTAAAGGATTCTTCACACCATTAACACTGATCAGTTAATTAATGCAGAGAGCTGCTACTTACGTTGATGAATTGCTCACAGTGACTGAGGCAGTTTGACCAGTTGTTCCTTCTCTTTTCTGCTGATGGTGTTTGCTAATAACTAAACAGACTGACAACAAACACCAACGGCTATTAGGCAGCTTTTAGAGTGCTGCCCATATACAAAACTATGGCAAACAAAAACCATAAAAGTGACATTAACAAATTACAACAGCTAAAGCATAGTTCATGTTTGACGCTTCTTCGAGGTCCGCGTGGCGCCGTGCGGTCAAATTACTTCATTTCAGCTATGACATTATTATATTATAAAATTTTAATTATTTGAAATTTTACCTCATTCAGTGAGTCCAACACTGGTTTTATTTTAGTCCCTTCTGTCCTCAACTTCCTCTGAAATATCTCCAGGAGTTTGGTTATGTGCCCGACTAATCTGGACTAAAAGGTTTGTTCGAGATAGATTGTGGTTATTTGTTTAAACTCCTCTTTGATCTGAAATTAGAGCTACAAACACTAAATCATGTATCTTCCACATCCATCTCATGTGGATGTGAGATGGCACCTGTCATCGTCTCACAATTAGTTTCCACCTGTTGGAGAGCTACTTCTTCATGGAACATTTGTTTTCCAGAAAGACAACGACCCAAAGCATCCAGCTGAAACTACACAGAACCGATTTGAAGGCAAGGGTGGATTTTCTGGAGTGGCCCAGTCAAAGCAAAGACCTCTAACTAATAGAAAATTTGACTTGGAAAGTGCTGTTCCCAGCTGATTCCCATTATACCTGACAGAGCTGGACAGGTTTCACAGGACACTTTGCAATGTGTGACTTTTGAAAATGAACACATTATTACTGAGTGATAGTTGGATTACAATAAACACCTACAACAATCCAACTAACTAACCAATCATAACACAGAGTTACAACTGGTTTTGTTTCATAATAAGGCATGAAAGACCATTTGAACCCTAAAACACAGTATGCTGCCTGTGAATAAGAGTGCATGCAAATATAAATCAATATCCATGTGAATTAACAAGCTTTCATTGGGACAACAGACTAAAATGACATCAGATCTAAAGGGTGGCTCCTCAAACCAGTCAACAATGAAGAATTTAAGAATGAGAGAAAAATTAAGAAAAAAGGTTCTTTAAAACAACAATCTCTCTTGATGTGACTGCATCCTTTCAGTCTACCTCACCATGTTAGCTACAAACCTGTACAGTTGCTTCATAGTTTTTCTATATATCACAATATCAAACTGTTCAGTGTTTCTGGCATGAGAACCAGGACAATACACATAACGGCAATGATCATATTATTTATGGAATAAGAGGCTGTAGAAGGATTTCATTATGTTGACTGTATAGCTGTCTGTGTCAAAAGCTAACATCCTGTGGAGTGAGATGGGACTCCCCTGGTTGTCATAGTGACCATACTAGTGTAGGGGGCCTCTCAGTGTGCCTCACCTGAGCATTTCCAGTCTAACGATTAACATCATAATTACAGCCAGGGAGAAATCACCATGGAGACCTGTCTACATGTGGGCGTGTCACCTTGGGTGCCTCACTTGGCAGACATGAAAATGGGTGACTCCACTGCTCTATGTGTATGCTGTGTCTTTGAAATCATGTATTATGGATTTTAGCCTAGAGTTGTGCACCATTTTCAGCTGTGCAGGTGGAATGATCACTTTACATCCTCATGACAGACAGCCTGCCTGAGCTGTGTGCTCATTTCCTTTTGAGAGATAGGGGTGTAAGTCTTCATGTTCCCCATGGAACACAATGGTTTTGCCAATAGTTTTGTTAACTGGTTTGTTGTTTCACTTTCAAAGAAATTATAGAATCTTCCTCTACTACCCAAAAGTAGAAGATCTCCGCTTGTGGTAGTTCTTCTTCACTGTTTCCAGACTTAACCTTGAGAGGCCATCGCCATTCCCATAAAACTCAGGTTTCTTGTGGTTTCTTCATGGGTGCTGACAACAGCAGCACCCATCTTTACATTCGGTTTGTGGCAAATGGTGGAATGCCTCTAATGGGCGTGAAGACTGTGGCGAGAGGACAAACAATGGTCCGTCCGAAGAATAAACTTTGTCTCAAAAAGATACTGGTGAGACTTCCGCACACCCAACACAATTCCAAGTTTGTCCTGGTCACTCTGAACATAAACTCCGTTTCCATTACAAATGTGCATACAACTGTCAATATTCCGCTAATATCTTAAAAACGCAACGCAATTTAAACACAATTTAAATCACAAGTGACTATGTTTGTTCACGTGATAAGTCAGTAAAAACGTACCACAACGTGGTCCTCCTGACACTTCCTGTCTTCTTCTTTGTGGTTTGTGCCAGTGGCAACATACAGTTGTTGATCATGTGACCTGTGTGAAGAGAAAAAAAATGTTTCCATTGACCAAAAAGAAAAACCACCTCATCCTGCCAAAAAAATCTTTTATCAAAAAAAAGTTTTTTCGAAATTGCAGTGCTTGCCTGTAAGTAAATGTATTTCTGAAATGTCAAATTGCAAAATGACAATAGTACATTTACTATTTACAATAGTACATCTAGTACATTTGCTAGAGGGTTGATTCATTTCTCAATATGAAAACACAAGACAACAAAATCACAAAGTTATAGGGAAAATAATGCACATGGTTATGAAGAGGCAGAACACTAAATTTGACAACGTAATCTCAAAACACACACACACACACAAGCATACACACACACACACACACACACACACACACACACACACACTCACAGTATTCAAACTGGGAGTGCATCAATAAGGATAGAAATTCTTCAAATGTGTGACAGGACACATTTGAAAATCTGCTTCATTCGCTCAAGTTGAGACCCATGTAGGGCACATTTTTGCATACACCTACATGGATGAAACAGTGTGACAGCAGCTGCAGCTATAGTCTGGAACCAAACACTTATCTGGGTGAAAACAGCTGTACTATTTCAGATACTCAGTAAAGCACAACAGATTGTGCTGCACTAAAGTGGATGGGGTTCAGCATTTATAAATCTAGTCTCAAGTTTTCCAGCTAGACAACATCTGATAATGCGGTATGTGTTGGTGTGCTAACTAAGTTGCAGAAGGTCGGGAATGGTCTTCCTGAAGGCGGCACAGTGTGAAAGATACGGGGGTGGCACTGTCTCAGAGGCTGTTTGAGGTCTAAGATGGAGGGAGGGACAGAACAACCAGCAGATACTGCTACATACACTCAGAGGGGTCAGAAATAGAGAGAGAGTGAAGGGAGAGCGGACAGAGGAGAGGAGGGAGATAAGCTCCATCAGAAGGTGAAAAAGATAACAGCAGATAGAGAAAGCATGACAGAGGCCCAAAAGCGAGTGAACATGACAGACACAGGAAGAGAACAACAGAGATACAAAAAAGGCGAGAGGATGAATTTAATACATTTGGTTCAGGCTTCAAACCATGGCGGTTTCCTAGCAACATAAACAAGACCAGCCTGGCCTGGGCTGGTTTGTGCTTCAGTGAAAAGGTCCTTTTCCAAAGCCTTTCTTCCTCTTCCTCAGTCCACCTCACTCATACTCACTCACTGAACATTGTCCCAGTCAATTTCACTGAGCAGGATTCTCAGACACAAGTTCTTATGCTTTGTTCAGTTGGTGGCATAAAATGTATGTGTTTGGATCAGCCAGTCCTCAAATACTCAAACTTACATCAGCACACGGAAAATACTTACCTCCAAAACCCCTAAGCTGCTTGTCATTATAGGTTTAGGTGTGATGATGATGAGTCTTCACCTTCTACTGAACATCACTATGGGAAAAGCTTATCCTGGGCTATGTCTGAGGTTATACTGCTGGAGGACATTTCAACTATTTTCTCAGTTGTTCTTTCTATAGAAGCTAAATATGGTCTGATACCTTCCTAGTGAATAGTTATCAGAGGCATACTGTGAAGAAAAATGAATGATTTCTAAAACGCACCCCTCCACCTGCTGCCTTATTGGATCAACAGATTTCATTTTAGATCCGTATTTACACCTAATGATGCACCGCCACAATCTGATTGAGCGGATGACCCGATCTGACAAACTCCAGCTCCAGTAATCAGCCCTGTGATTCATTAGGGGGTGCTGAAGTCAGACGAATGACTCACAGGTCTGGAGTGGCCCAACCCTGCCATGTAGTTCTTAATGGTGTCATGTCAGAGGAAAGATGGCATCACTGTCTTCTTGCTGTGTATGTGTGTGTCCTGTGGTGTGCTCAAAGATAATAGCTAACTACCCAGTTAATGCCACAGATCAGCCATCCAGCAAAGCCTCAGTAGGAGAGGAACATGTTCATGTCTAAATTGTCAGCTGAGGGTTCCAGTATTAGAAAAAAATGACTAAAAGTCTCTAAGGCTAATCAGAAACCCCTGCAGCATTCAGAAAAGCTTTTTACAGCCAACAGTCGTCACTCTTTGACTGGGGAAAGATGAGAAATACCTGCTGTATCCATAAACCTACGAGCAGGAATGAAAACAGAAGATCTAATCATCAGTGTTGGTGTTAACGTGGATATTTGGATCCAAATAATGGAGCCTGTCAGCTGTTTGTAGAGTGTTAGACTGTTTCTCTGCTAACGAAACAAAAGCACAGGAGGATGACTGGACATTTATACAAGTAGCACCTCTATATCTGAGCGTCCTCTAGTGGACATGTGGGGAATTAAAAACATCCTCGGCTGAACCCACCCATGAATAATTTATCTGGTACAGGATGGGAAAGTAAAAAAAAAAATAATGTTAAGAAAAGTTGGGATAAAATTTTTATTACATTTCAAAAATACTTTATGCATCCCAAAGAGAAAATTAATGTTGTTGTAACTCATATTAATTAAAAATTATTTAAAGAGTTATTGTAGATAGTAATGGCTGTTGGCAGGTAGATCTCTTAATCATCTGCTATTCTGTTAAAACAAAAACCTAAGTGTTGAACCTTAACTAGCCATGAGAGAATAGAGTCTGTCTGTTTTCCATACAGTAAGTACGTAATAAAAACAATTCATCATGTTATCTATTAAATACAGATGGTTGAGTCTCTTTGTTCTTTTCAAAACATAAATGGAGGACAACCTCAATGCAGACAGCCTGATGTTACCTGAGCAAATGCTTCAAACTGAAAGGATACGTCTTATAGATGTAAGAACCGGCAGTAAAGCTGTGGTTTGAGAGCGTAGGGTTTTGTTAAGAACATCTGGACCAATCAGGTCTCTGATGCAAGATGGAGTTGATTATTACAGGCTTTAAATGTACAAAGGAGAATTTTAAATTCTACTCTGGATTTAACAGGGAGCCATGAAGGAAAGCTAAAATATTCTACAACCTGATAGTAAAGATTTACACTAGTCCAGCATTAAATGCATGGACTATTTTTGGACTATTTTTGCAGTATCATTCTTGGACAGAACATTTCAAATTGTAGCAATATTCCAGAGATGAAAAAAGTAAATAATAGAAACCTGTTTAGTATGGGAATTAAATAACATGTCATGGTCAAAAATAAGTTCTTTACTTTTTTACTGGTGACTAATTTAATGCCATCCAGGTTGGGATTCTGATTAAGCAGTTTCTTTTTCAATAACTTTGGTCCAAAAATAAGTTGTTTAAAAGACAAAAATTTAGTCATCCAATTTTTTTATGTTGTTAAGACATGCTTCTGGTCTACCCAACTGATTGGATTGGTCAGGATTTAGGAATAAATATTGTATCTTTCTAATGTTTCTTCAGTTCCTTTCTTGTATGACAAACACCCAGAGATGAATAGAATTACACAAGTAAAGCAGACAAGGTTGAGTCAAGCATTCAATTTATTCATATAAACTGAATAGAGAAAATAAAACAGCAGTCCTTGCAGTAATGTCTAAAAAAAGTCTGTTGAGAGACTGTCTCATTATAATGAGATATTTTGTTAAAAGAGTGGCAGAAACGGGCTTCCATAAGAATGCATGTAGCTGGGTCTTTATAAAAACAAATATTTCTGCCACATCGTTTTAAAAAATAAGTTTCCATTCACATAAACCTGCACAAATCCGCCCATAAGCATTGTTTTAAACATGCCAAACCCATAGGGGGCAGTCTAGCACAAAGCGCAAACCTGTCTCAGCCAATCACAATCCTTCAAATCAACCACGACTTCCTACTAGGAATTAAATATGGCGCCATTAATTTCATTTGTGTGGACATATGGAGGTTGAACTACTTTTAAATGGTGTATCAGAATATAAAGTTAATAAAACAAGACGTCTATTGGGAATCATGTGAAAGCAAGTATGTAGACATACTGTAAACCCTGCATCTCCAGTTATCCATGAACACACGCAAACACAAATATTAAGTTTTCTCAAAACTCCACTTTGGTCGGTGTTTTCATAATTGTTTTTAGTTGCATAAAACAGTTTTCATGTGGATAAAAGCCAGAACGCATTGAAATATGTGGGTTTTCCAGGTTTTCTGGCTATCTGTGGACTAGGCTAAATGAAGAAAATTACAAAATAGATAATTTCCCAATTATGACTAAATTAGCCCTGTGAGAGATAGAGATAGATCCTAGGTTGTTCAGCTCATACAAACACTCTGAAAACGGCGTTTTAATGTTAATTAGGCTGCAATGAAACAGCAAGAAGAACACAAGTACATTGCACTTTTTAAAATAGATCATTACAAACATAAAAATCCAATATTTACAGTACTCAGAAAAACATAAAGGAGATGCGTTTTTAGAAAACACCCCCCCCAAAAAAAACAAATATCTGTGGTTCTTCTACAAACAAAAAATTGTTATTCAACAGTTTTCCACTATTTCTAATGTTTTATCAGCTTGATTCTGTTCATTCTGAACAGATTAAAACATTTAAACTTAACTTGAGAATCTTTGTATTATAGAAAACCTTTGCTCCAGGAACTCCAGCTTCCCAGTAGATCCTCACAGCTTAATTCTGGATCAGAGGAGGAAGAAGAGGCCGCTGCCAAGGCTCAGCACAGAAACATCAGTCAGAGCTGGAGTGAACATGTGAGTGTGGCAGAAACAAATTAAAGCTGAGCATGAAAACAATGTTGTAGTGAAAGTAACTTCTCCAGTCAACATCCCACATGTATCCACAGGCAGGATTTATGAATAAATGCTGGGTTAGAACAAAAATAAAAGAAAGTGGAGTAATTTTCCCATTCTTATAAGACTTTAGAAGAATGAGTGTGAAGACGTATGTGCACTCCAGTCAGATGGATGTTTGGAACACATCCTCCTGTTCTCCGACCCAGAATGTATAGTGTGGCGCTCACAAGTAATTCAAATGAGCCACCCAGTTCAGGTCTAATGGGATTATTGGGTCATACTGGGAATGCTGCTAAATAGCACCGATCAGATGAATGGCATCAGCTGGATTTTTTCGGGTTTCTAAGAATACCACTGAATCACTGGTCTGATGATCATAATCATGTCCTCAGATCTGAGTCATGCTCCTTTTTTCCTCTCTAAAACACTTGTTCCTTTTTTCTTAAGGAGGTCCCACAGCAGATCAGAACGTGATGGTAGTGAGTTACGCTCTCCTTTTGCCCCACAGATTCACATCCAGACCGTCCCTGTTCTCAGTCCACTTTTTCACACACCTGCAAGACTTTGTTATTGAAATCATAGGGCTGGTCGGCAAAGACGTAGTGTCCAGCTCCACGCATGGTCTGCAGGAACAGGAAGGAAGGAGAGAGATAGAGACTGGTCACAAAGCAACGTGTTGAGGAAGACTGGTAGTCAAATACAGCACCTCAGCATGCAGTCATGAAAAAAAACTACGATTCCAGAAGTTGGTGTAACAGGGGGCACTTATTGAAGTTTTCTGGCTGATCACAGATTCTGATTTTGGCTGACACAAATTATTTTAATCATGTAATAAGTTTACAACACACCGTCAATGTTCCAATAGCTAAGGGAGATCATTAAAAAAATGCTAAATATAGTGACCAAGTTGCTCAGTTGGAAACAGTGAAGTGAATATTGTTAGTAGAAGATTAAATGAACATATAAAAAACTAACCTACATACAAGAAATACATTAAATTTCAATGTATACATAAACTGTCATTGATACTGCAAAGTTGAAATGCTGCACATTGATCCTGTTCTGAGTTGCAGCAATGCTCCTGTGTTGTGGTACAACGTACACTTTTAACACTCCTTATATCATGATACTGCCACCACAGTACTGGAGGACAATGAGCAATAACTCACAACGATCTCCACGTGAGAGTTTGTTCTCATCTCTTTGATGGAGGCGGCTGAGGTGCTGTCTATGCTGGAGCGGGAGCCGTAGATGATGGAGATGGGGATGTCAGGATGCAGCTGGTCTAACCTCTGCAGCATGGGCCTCTTAGCCCAGCCGCACGAACCCGTCATGCTCTTAAAAGCAGTCTCTCCGCTGTGGGCGTTCAAAAGTTTGGATGAGTGATGTGGGGAGGTGTAGATGGTGTTAGGGAAAGAAGGGAGGAGCAGGAGGAGGCAGACCTGGGAGACTGGACGTTTAGGTGGTAGATGTACTCTGACACAGTGTTGTCTGAGAACATGGATGAGAACTTCTTCTTGAAGTCGGGTCTCAGTGTCTGAACTAGAGTAGGACCTGCAGAGACACCATCAGCCTCAGCTACAACATCACTGCTGTAACCTCATCTCTTCATTCCCTTTGCAGTTAATGCCAGAGTTGCAACCCCAGTTTAACGTGCATAGGACTCTTACCGAGGGGTCCGACCAGCCTCAGGCCGGCTAGCGGGTTGAAGGGACTGAACATTGCTCCGAGGGCTTTGATCCACACCGGAATGGGGCGATCTGCTTCCACTGTCTCCTGAACCTCAGGAAAACCCCACGGCTCCACCAGTACCAGGTGTTTCACCCTGCATTGGGAGGAAACGTTCAGCTTAACATGGACTCAGGGCGCCAACTCCATCCAAACAAGTAGAGAGGTGGCATTCTGCTAACACATTCAACATTATGCTAACAAACAACCCGTCAATGTAGTTCTGTGTATGGAGTGAAAACAGGCTTGGTGCATATTTGACACCAACATGTTCACTGCATTCAGAGGTGTGTCTCTACCAGCTTTAAAGAGACAGTATTATGCATTTTCCAGTCAGATAGTATAATTTTATGACACAATAAAATTACTATGCTACTTTCAGCTGATGTAAAAATGGTATATATATCAAATACAACTTAAAAAAAATTGACATTGTAATTTAATGCCTGGAAATTGGGCCTCTGTCTCTTTAAAAACTCCTGATCTTTCTGAAACTCCACCCCCTCAAGACATCACAACATGGCTCCTCTATTAACCCTTTAACAAAGTTTCTGAGAAGTTGCTCATATAATGAGCTTGACAGGTGAACAGATTCACCAGGTGTTTGTTGATTGCTGCTGGCTAGTCTGAAGGAGCTGGGAGAGCTGGGAGAGCTGGGAGAGCTGGGAGGGCTGGGAGGGCTGGGAGGGGGCTGCTCTGTGCAAAGATTGGTGCTATGTCTAGGTGGGGCTAGGTTCATCCAAGCATTTTGCACAGCTGAATGGCTTTCAAGTCTGACTACAGATTCTCAGTTGGATTTATTGGTAAGTTTTTCCTTCCAGTTCAGTGTTGGTTTTATACAGTAAAGCACATTATCATTTGGGATGGAATCATCACAGAACATGGAAGAGTATGAAACCTTTTAGAAGGTTAGCTAAGAATCTAAAACACTTCAGGAAGATAACAGAATAGATTCCATCTGAACTTACCTGGCTGGATATTTAATAGCATAAGACACAGCCAGGAATCCTCCCAGGTTGTGACCCAGGATTATCATGGACTCCACACCCACTTTGGCCCTCCACTGTTCAATAGACTCCACAAACTGAGCTTCTGCTTCCAGAGGGTCGGTGGAGAAGACAGGCCTTGTGCTCTGGCCAAAGCCCAGCAGGTCCAGAGCATAAACCGGCCGGTCCTGTGAGAGAGCTTCCACGTTCTGAGCCCACAGACCCACGCCACCTCCAAACCCATGCAGCAGGACTATGGGGGTTTTATCCTTAACAACGTCACTGCAAAAAGCCAGCGTCCACAACATGTTGCCACAGGAGACGGGGACAAACTCCTTGGTAAATGCAGATCTGATACCTGACAAGAACAAAAGGAGCCATGAGACAGAGAAGGAAAAATGATAAGAGGATCAAACGTAGAATACGCCCAACAACAATGGACTAGACCCCTTGGTAGAGTGGGTGGGTAATTCGACATGATGCTCCTAACCCTTTTGCAATAAGCAATTAATCAATTCATTGCATGATAGAGCTTGATCAATTCCATTGTGATTTCATATCTTTTGAAAGGCAATTTTGCTTGTACTTTATTAATCCATTTTATTCATGTTTCAGTTCTGTAGAGTTTTTCCTTCCTTTTTATTTATTGTTTTTGGTTTTGGTGTCATGTTTTATTTAGGATATTGAAAATGTCGTCCAGTTGTAGTGTGGCGTTTTCTGTACAAAATCAAAGTTTATTAGACTTTAAAAGGGTGATCTTGCATTATTATGACTTGAAAATGGTCTCAAAACAACATTGTTATCAGTTATCGCAATAATTTATTTTACGATTTATCATCCAGTAAAATCTGTGATCATGGCAGGCCCAGATGCTACAGATAGAGATCTTATCAGAGGAAGGTATAAATACACCATCTGTTTTTATGATCAGATTCTAACATTAACAGTCTTTAATCAGCTTTAAAGACTGATTAAAGACTGATTAAAGGATCAACTCTGCACAGATATCTGACACACAGGCACAACACTGGAGTTCAGTGAAGAGAAAGAAAATGAAAGTGCCATTCTTTTTATGTGTTCATTTTCCCAGGGCAGTGATTGGTTAAGAAAAGACAGACAGCTCTGATCCTTACAGCTCAGCATCCTGTCCTCTGCAGCCATCAGCTGGCTCTGAGAGGTGGGACACCATGAGGGCAGCCAGTCAGGGATCCAGCACCACCTGCAAACACACAGAGGAAAACTTACTGTGCGTGTATTACCTAATATCATCTTTTTATCAGTTTTAGTGAAATGACATTAAGTTGTTCTGTTGGTGCCTGGGTGAAAGGCTTTTCTGATGCAGATCTTCATTCAGTCTTGAATTCATGCAGCAGGAGAATCAACAACCTGACTGGACAAAACAGATTTCTAAGAGGCACAAGTTTGAAATTCCCTGTGTCACAATATGCAAAGATGTGAAGCAAAAACATCTTACAGAGAAGGGAAATTAAGTTCTGCCCTGTTCCTCTTTAAGACAGTTTCACATCCTCATCAGTTTATTGTACTTTGTATGATTGGATGTTTCCATGAAAATGGTTTTAATGACCACTGGGTAACACCAGTTCGCTTGTTAAGTCAGGTTTACTAGTATAGCTAGTAAACCTATAACAATAATTGCTTTATTGTACAAAGCAATTCAAAGTGCTTTGTACAATAAAAACACAAACAAACAGAAAACCTATTGCATTGCATTGGCAAAAAAAAGAGAAGTAATGAAGAGTTGGAATCCAGACTAATACGAATGATGTTGCAGTTGTTATTAATCAAAGGCGGCTATAAACAAATTGGGTCTTGGTCTTGATTTAAAGGAATTCAGTGTTTCAGTTTTCTGGAAGTTTGTTCCAGATGTGTGGTGCATAGAATCTGAATGCTCCTTCTCTCCATGTTCGGTTCTTAGGATGCAGAGCAGAACCAGAACCAGAACCAGAAGATATGAGAGGTCTGAAAGGTTGATACAACACCAGCAGATTTTTAGTATATTGTGGTACTAAGCCGTTTAGTGATTTATAAACTAACAACAGTATTTTAAAATCTATTCTCTCAGGGGAAGGACTCTAGAACTAGCTGATCTGCTCCATCTTCCTGGTTTTAGTCAGAACGCCAGCAGCAGCGTTCTGGATCAGCTGCAGTGGAGGGTTGATTTTTATTTTTTTAGACATATGAGTGAAGACGCTAGCTAAAGATAAACACATGGATGAGTTTCTCTAGATCTCGCTGAGACATTAGTCCTCTAATTCTTGAAATGTTCTTCAGGTGATAGAAGGCCAACTTCGTAACTGTCTTCGTGTGGCTCTGAAGGTTCAGGTCTGAGCCCATCACTACACCCAAAAGCATGATTAATATAGACCTGCACCAATTTCAGTGCAGATCTATATCCTGTGGAAGGAGCCTGTGGCAGCTGCAGAGACCAGGAATTACCTTATGGTATTATCCATGTAGCTCCAAACGCCGCTGGCCAGACTGGGAAGTCCAGTCACAGATAACGCTCTCTGCACAATCCTGGAGAGAAGAGGTGGAGAAGGGGAGAGATCACTGAGCAGGTACAGGAACACTGGGAACAACATGAGTTAAGATCAGGTTCCTACTATAAATGAGTTCTTAAAGATCAGAAGGGGTGCACCAATAAATCAGCTGGTCCATAAATCTGCACCACCTTTTTAAGTTTTAATTTTGGAAGATCTATGATCAGCAATACTTACATGACTAACATGACAATCATATCCACTGATCTTATCTACCTCTGCAAAAGTCAGAAAATCAACCACTGTCCCAGTTTGCTCTGCTGTGAGAGAGGACTGACTGACAGACTCACTCACCACATCACGTCTAAACGAGAGCAAGTAACAACAGTCAACACTGGGGGCTTTCCAGCAAAATGACTCCCTGTGTCACAAGGCTGGCGTGACAAAGTGGCTAAAAGATCAGAACATTGCTCAGAAAATGTGGGACCAAGAACTCCAAGAACTAGAAGACAAGAATGGGTCCATGGCTATCTGACAGGATTGGATCCACAAGTTCATATCTAGCATGTTGGAGAGAATTCTGAAAATCAGAAAGAGCAAGGAGCAAACGCAGAAATATTCACTTTTTATGTAAGTTATATAGGACAGTTATTAGTCATTAAGTTAATCGCCTGAAATATGAAAAAGCAAAACAAAAAAAATCAGCAGCTATCACTTCTTTAATTTGCCAATGATGATGTTTTTTTTCTGTGCATGTTCTGGTTGACTGGATTTGCTCACCAGGAACAACTGATAGAAAAAAAAAAGACTTTTTTTTTTTTTTTACTCTGACACAAAACGAAACAAAAGGATTAAAAGCAGATGAGTCAAAATGTACAATTTTGGCCGTTGGATTATTATTAGTTTTTTTTTTTTTTATTTGTTACGTTTAAACTAAAAATAAGAATCACCTGCATACATGTAGCCTGTTCTCTTCAGACAAAGCACTGCAGGTTGTTTTGGATAGTTTTTCTCCACATATATAGCAAAATAAACACTGCTAAAATTCTGATTAGCTCTGATAAGAGTTTAAAGCAAATTATTATGCCTGTCCATAACACTATTACCATTTATGGTCAGTGACGTCAGGGGTAAACATACAGGGAGCGCACATGTAGTGTGGATGTTGACAGAATCTAAGGGAACGAGCCGATTTATCCTGGTTTTAAATACAAAAATAACATCAAACTAAATATAAATTTAATTTGATGGTGGTTGTTTTCCACCGTCAAAATTTTTTTTCAATTTCATGCTTTGTATTTTAACCAAAAAATAACTGATTTTTTTTTTGTTTTTTTTTGTAGTTATTCACTTCTGGTTTATTAAAATATTTATAACAATAACAAAAACAGGCAAATGCATTGCATGGACCGGACCGGACCCGGCGGCTAACAACCTATGAAGTAAACCTTCAGAGGAGGACTCAGAGTTCTGGTCCATGAGAAACAGGTCAGTGACAGCCAGAGGGGGGCACCTGGGGGCTCCAGCTGGAACTCTTCACCTGAACTCTTCAGGTTTAACTTGTTGCGTTTTTTATCGCAACAAGCAGAACTTTAAAACAGAACCACACGGAAACCTTCAGAGCGGTTCGGAAAAATATGTTAATCAAATTAGAACATTCTGCAGTGACAGCAGAAACTTACCCACTGTTAGCCGTCTCCTCCCGCTCGGCCATACTGTAGTTGCTGTCACGTGACTCTCACCGACGCTGACGTACCTTAGTCAGACTGTGGCCGTTAGATTTGTCGGTCGGGATAACTCCGCCGGGCGGCCATGCAGCCTCCTCTTCTCTTTGTAGTTAGCCATACTGGTGGTTTTCATCTTGGCTGAAAAAGGAACACATCCTAAACTGACAGCTGAGTTTTGCGGAAGTGGACTTTTATGTTTCCAACCCTGCAAACTACTGAGGAGGAATAAGGACTGTGGTGAGTGTTTCAGTGGGATCATCTGATCAAATTAGGAGGAGTTCTGGGAGTATGAGTGACGCTTTCAATGCCTCATTATTAGAGCAGTTCAGAAGTGACGGTGAAAGATCGGTAGCATTAACCCGTCCCCGTCCTTGTCGACGTCCACGTCCATGTCCTGCCTCCAGCTGCAGATTCCTCTGTTGTCAGTAAATGCAGCTTTTAAAAACTACACCTAACTGAATTATCTAGACGGGCAATATATTGTAGCACAGAACTGGAGTTTGTTTGTTTGTTTCTTGCTCTTTACCTTCACATGGTTACTTTTGAAATTAGCGACTTCTTATATCCTCAGTTCACTTACATTTTTCAATCCTGGTAAAATAGGGAATCACTGCAATCAAAAAAAGGACGTGGAGGAAATAGTTTTACTATAAATAAATAAATAAATAAATTACTAAAATAAAATAATTTATTTATTTATTCATTTAAAAATATCTTTGCTTACAAATACAAAGATAGAAGAAATGGAACACAGAATTATGTAACTTTGTTTTAGGCATGACTTTACAGAGTAAGTAGAGATGTGAGGTCAAAAGAATTTAACCTTCATATTTAGGGTTCATGACCACATATTTTCTTAAGGTCACTTGTAAATTGTGACAACTTTCAGGAGGAAGCCAATCCTTTTCCCTCTCTGAGTAGGGGCTCACTCTCCTCTCAGACTGTGGCTTTAATTGCCTCAACATTTCATCCTACATTTTATTCAACAATTTCTTTTGAGCTCTGTTTCCCAAATATTTGGAAAAATAATTTTCCAAAATATAAATGTGCACATTTATATTTATATTTATATAATTTATGTAATTTTTGTATTCTTACTTTACTCAACTTTCTCCAAGAGATCTGCTTCCATATTTTTCCAGGTGAATAATAATAGCAGTAGTAGTGATGATGATGATGATAATAATAATAATTTATTATTATTATTATTATTATTATTATTATTATTATTATTATTATTATTATTATTATATAATACAGAATATCATAATAGTAATAATACACCCATTCTTCCCCTTATATTGATTTTCATGTTAGTTTTATGTTATCAAATGTATTACAGTTTTATTTGTTTTTGAAGTAATTTTCCACACAGCCTCTGTCCACAGTACAGAGGAAAACATAGGAAAAGTGAGATTATTGATGCATTATTTAAATTCTGTTATATTAAATCAAGGATTGAATCAAATGTTATTCGCAATAGAAAGAAATAGACAATATCAATGAGTACTTTAGTGATTTTCTTTTAAGTGTGAGTGAATGTGAAGCAACATTTCTAAAAAATAATTTTATTTTCCAGCATTAGTTGGCTTCATTAATAGTAATCAGACAGGTAGTATGCAGAGGGAGACAGAGGAAGAACGTTCAGCAAATATCAGGTCGGTTATCGATCTGCATACTGCTGTACTGATGACTAGTATGAAACAGCTGCTCAACATCAAAACACTTTCATGGTCAGCTGATTCCAGCAGGGGGCAGCATAATGACTGGAACCTTCTGTGTTCATCTTTTTTTAACTCAGGGAGCCATCAGCTGAACTAATCCGATAGTCACACACCAGGTTGTGGGCTGAGAGCCCAACAGATGAAATCCACACAGCGTACACACACACACACACACACACACACACACACACACACACACACACACACACACAGCTCCTTGAATTTCTGACCAGGCTTTTCACAGGTCAGCCTGACTACAGTTCTGAGATCTACTACACAGTAAGGTCCGTGTGTTTACAGAGAAGCTGAGATAGGACTGAATCAGTGTGTAGAGCCACAACTATTAATATCCTGCTGTGAAGAGGCTCCGCCCTCCAACTGTCTGTCTGTATGTCTGTTTGTCTGTCTGCTTCTGTCAGGGTCAGTCTCCTCTGCTGGACTCTTTCCTTTCAGTTTCTGCTGAATGAAGCGTGTTCAGCACCACATGGGTGGAATAACATGTAGAAGTTCTTCCAGAGATTAAAATATCAGTTTATTCCTGAAAGTTCTCCGTGATCAGCGTCCACCTGACACACCTTAGGTAGGAATGCCAGAGAGATTTCGTGAACATTTTCCTTTGACTTACCTGGATGAACTTCCAGCAGCAACTGGTCTGGGCAAGCACAAGATTTTTTCTTTCTTTTACATTTCAGGATGTTATAGCTTGTCTTTTGCATACATTTGCATTTGTTTATAGCGCCCCCCTGTCCTGTCGTGGTCTTCTATAATTGAGGATTGTTTTGGTTCATTCACACCTGATAGTCCAGTAGACTCAATTGGGGACCAAAATTGCAGTATTTGTTCCATTTTCAGCTGCTGTGGTTCTGTTTCAAAAAGCTCTGTCAGTCCGCTTTAGTCAAACTCTGGTTTGGTTGCTTAGAAAGTCCAGTTTATTTATGGAGGTGTGAATACGTAATCCAAGACTGACTTGGAACAAAAAGTGAACTCTGGTGCGGTTTGAATGCATATATGAACGCCAAGCAAGCCGAAGACTGCTCCAAAAGCAGGAAGCAGACTACAGCATTCTGGGTAAATATAGCCAAAACAAACCTGTGAGCCTAGCACTAGAAAAAATGCCTTCTGTTCTTTTACCAAAGACAAAAGAGAAATCTTCCAACTGCTAAAATCTGATGCCACTCCATTTTTGTTTAGAAAGTTGTTCCTAATGTCTTATTAAGAGGATTTTGAGTAGTTTCCCTCAGTGGTTCTTGGTACAGCGGCCCATGGGTGAGGAGGTGAACAGGTTTTTCAAAGGTTTTGTTTCATTTGACCACAGCAGCTGAAAATGGAACAAAAGTTGGAGTTCTGGTCCTCAGTTGAACCGAGGCTACCGGACTATCACCTGTGAAAACATCCTTAATTTCAAACTGTTGATTCGTCCCAGTTCAGTGCCATGCTTTTTGAAATAACTAATCTCATTGCTGTTTCTGCTGCAGGAGCTCCAGCCGATGGGACAATGCAGCAGTCAGATGACAGCGGCGCTCCCTCCTTTAACCCTCTAGTGGTGCTGGAGTTGATCTCTGACACCAAGGAGGAGGCCATCACCTGGCTGCTGAGCAGGATCAGAACCCCACAGCAGGCTGGAGGTGTGACAGTCAGGTAGTAGTTGCTTTCCATTAGATTCCATATCGTTGCTAACGTCCTGTCTCCCACTCAGGTGCTGGGTTATTGGTGGAGCAGCTGGGCCCTGGAGTCAGTGCTGAGCATAAGGACAACCCCAACCTGTTTCTGGTGGGGGCGTCCTGGGAGAGGCTACTGTCTGGAGCTGAGGATGTGGGCCTCTTCAAGGAGTACAGTGACGGCTCCATGAGAGGCTTCACCTGCGCCAACAAGCACAACTTTAAAGACTTTCAAGGTCTGCTTTTAGCACAACTTGAACACAACACTAGTCATTTTCAGCCTCCAACCAGATTGTTCTTTGAAGTAGAAGTTACCCCTACAGGAAGAGAAGCGGCTTCCTCGTCCATCACTTTTGTTTGTGAATGATGCTTGTGTGTCAGATTTACAGAAGTAGCAGAAACATGCAAGTATGAAAGTTCCAGTTCAGGACTTTTGTGAAATGAAAGCGTTAAGGTCACAACCCTAGTTGTCATGTTTCAAACAAGCAGCTGTCCCGTTGCCAGAGTTACAGCAGTATTATGACAGACGCAGTCAGACACCTCAGAGTTTATTAGATACTCTGCTTCAGTAGGACAAATTCAGATGATCACCAGAGCCCCCAAAAACATACACCCAATGTGTTTCATTGTAGTTTTATGGTAGTGCATTATACTGAAGTGGAAATATCTTTCTCTGGCTGCAGGACGTTTGGAGTCTGTCTCTACTGGTACTACTGCCGATGTTTGTGAAACTGCTCAAAAATCGCCAAGTTAGAGTAGTTAGAAAGCATCAGTACAACAGCTTTCTATCCTTACAGATTCTCAGTGCATGTAGGTCTGGACTTTGAGTAGGCCATTGTAACAAATGCTTCGGTGTAACAAAATCCGTAGTAGCTCTGGCTCTACTACGGAGCCGGAGTTACAGGGTTGTGGAAGATAACCCTTCTCTCCAGTTTCATCTTTTCTGTAACGCGTCCCCACTCATCCCAGTCACAAGCTGCTGCAGAACCTGTGGTCCACACAAAGGAAACCATCTGTGATGTTTTTACCTCTAGGGGATGGAGACGGCTTCCTGAGCATGGCTGAGTGTCAGTACATCATCAAACATGAGCTGGAGACACTGAGAGCCAAAGATGAGACTCACGTACCCGGATACAGCAACGCCAAGCTTTATCCAGGGAAATCTATCAGTGAGTGTCTGACTGCGTTGTTTCAGATTCTGCTTCTGTTTCAGCATTTCACTCAAACACCAGACATTCATATTAATCTATTAACATGTTGTTCTCTTGGATTTCCAGGAGTTTTCTCATCTAACTGTAGGACTTTTCTACTTTAGGAGATTTTCAGTCGTTTTAAATTACTTTAAGCCTATAAATCAGTCAGTTGCTCACTACATGTCAGAAACTAGACTAACCTTAGTTTATCAGTAAAATTAATTTCACCTGAAGTGAATATTTAACCTTCCTATTTTGTTTAAACAGTCGCTAAGTTTAAACAAAACTTAGCGACTCATTTCTATAAATGACTCATTATTTGAGCACAACAGCAATTAGTGGTTTGGGGAATGAATTGAGCTGTTGAGTTTAAGCTCCATCTTTGTTTAGTCATGAGGGGGAGAAAAGCAGGACTGTTTGTCTTCATTATCACTTGAACATATTCATCTTCCCTAGAATCCTTGTCTGTATCTTCCTGATATATTTATAGTAGATCAGAGACAGAGTTATGTAAATTGATGACAAAAAAATGGAATTAAAACATTTTTTTTTATTATTATTTTAAAATCTCAGTACGCAGATTGCTGTCCAAAGGAATCCTGATCCAGATGTTTCCACTACATCATAAAGAAGAACTGAAGAGACTCTCCTTTTCTTGGTATAAAAAATTCAAGCTGTCCCTTCAGCCTCTAGGTAAAGCTGATTTCATCATATCCAGTTCAGTTTCATTCATTTCAATAGCACATATATTGGCACAACACAGGTCATCTGGAGTCCATCCATCCATGCACACACACCTAGGGACAAAATAGAGAGATGACTTAACCTAACCTAGTGCCTGGGGAGAATCCATGCATACATGCAGAACGGCCCCAGGCTGGGATTTCAAGTTCAGTTCAAGAATACTTTATTGATGCCAAAGGAAACCCAGAACCTTCTTGCTATAAGGCAGAAGTCCATCTGACTGCACCAATGTTCTGCCAATCATCTTAAGTCACTGTACAAAAAGTAACTATACCAAAACATCCAATTTACATGCAAAAATATTCAGTCAGTTACATCCAATCACACAGATTCCAAGTTGATTCCGTACATTATCAAAAACTGCATTCAAGTTCAGTTTGTTATTCAAACTAGTTAAAAATGTTCTTAATGTAACCCAACAGTTTGCATCGACTCATTGACTTTATAGTAATCCCTCATACTGAGCTGCATGCAGCGACAGTGGAGAGGAAAACTCCCCTTCAACAGGAAAAAACCTGCAGCACAACCAGAACCAGGCTGAGTGTGAACGGCCGGGGACAATCTCTAGAAATGTATCAACTGATGTTTTACTGACGTTTTTCTTCCTCTGGTCTATGACGCATCTAAACCCTGATGTATGAGGGTTAGGATCGTTTTCATTCAAAGTGACAACTGCTTCCTTGATAGGAAAGTAGTTTTAAATCCAAGTGGAAGCAAAGGAATGTTCCGTTTTTGTTCATTAAAACATCTGGTAGTTTGGGTTTATTAAACACAGAGCCTGCTGTTTGTGAATGTGTTCATAGACTGAATGAATGTTATTGCATATTATGATCAGAAAAAGTCCTGATCACCATCATAGGAACATTGGCTGATTTCAATCACTCTCAGATTGATTGATGCATCAGTAAATGTCTGAGCATTATTGTGAAGCTAGTAGATATTCAGAGACTGTGATGAAATGTGATGGATTCCATTTTCCCCTGCCATGTAATATTAATGTTTTAATGTGTCATTTTTCTTACTGAAACACTGTCAGTACTCCTACTCCGGTCTTTACTTTGCTCTTTCTCTTTCCAGATGAAATCAGACACTACTACGGTGAGGGCCAGGCGCTGTACTTTGGCTTCCTGGAGTACTTCACCTTTGCCCTGGTGCCTATGGCTCTGTTTGGAGTGCCTTACTACATGTTTGACTGGGAGGATTATGATAAATATGTAGCCTTTGCTGTTTTCAACGTGGTCTGGTGCACAATTATTCTGGAGGTATGAAAACTGATTTTACTGATTAAAGAACAAATCCATTCCAGCTCTGTAATGTAGTTAAGGTCTTCAAGAAGATCAAAATATTTGTCGATAAACATAAACAAATTAGTTTTTACATAGCAAAAAAAAAAAAAAAAAATACAGAAGTAAGCAGTTTTGTCTGTGTCAACACAATGACAGAGAGGAAAGACGGCAGCAATGATCCTACAGAAGCAATCGTTGCTTCTCATCAATCTGGAAGGAAA
Organism: Poecilia mexicana; assembly: GCF_051168715.1. Taxonomy (NCBI): domain Eukaryota; kingdom Metazoa; phylum Chordata; class Actinopteri; order Cyprinodontiformes; family Poeciliidae; genus Poecilia; species Poecilia mexicana. The sequence continues at coordinate 1,444,886 of NW_028263375.1, forward strand.
GAAATTCACTGTGTAACACTGAGACGTTATGTCCACATTGAGGACAAGACAGTTGGGCAACAAATCTACCTCAGATCAGTGTGTGAAATAACAGAAACAGGAGCTCCATGTTAGTTATAGCTACATGTTCAAGGCCATTAATGTCAGAAGAAAGCCTCTTGTCTCCCAGCCTAGCATACAGAACATGTTAGATTTGAGTTTGGGAAAACTATCATTTGGACAGGACGGCTGTGGCTTGTAGGTAGTGCAATTGTTTGCATTCAGAGGTTAAATTGTTGTAGGATAAGTTCTCACATATCAATGTGCCCCTGAGCAAGGCACTTAATCCCAAGTTTCCTACCAGTTTGCGTATTGGTGCATAAATGGGTGTTTCTGAGTGTGGCTATGTAAATGTGGCTCTAACATACCCTAGTTCTATCATGGGTAAGTGCAAATTTATTTCCGGTTGGCTGGATGATGTTCCTACATTTCTGTGGAGATATAGATCTTAAATTCCATTTATAATGGTCTTAAGAAGTCTTGATTTTGAGTTGGTGAAGTCTGCAAAAAAAACCTGCTTTAGAATAAACTTTCATTAGCTCCTTAAATGTAAAAGCTTTTAACTTGTTAGAAGGTTTTATAAATACTGAACCTTAGGTTTCTGCACACCTCTGTTAAAGTGTTCCTATTTTGTGGGTGTGAAATATGAAACCATGATAAATTATTTACAAACTTTTCCCACATTTAATGAGACACTGTATTCTGTACATCTCAGCTAGGAAACAAACATGTATTTGGGGCGACATGGTGTGGAATTTGTGTAACTGCTCACACCTTTAAACTAATAACTCTTGTTTCATCTTTAGCATTCAGTTTTCTTGGGTTTACACTTTCCATCAGTTGCAGTGAACCAGACTAACTTTAGAGTTCAGCTAGTCCTTGCTGGGTTTCTCTGGCTCTTCTGTATGTGAAGCCTTTTGCTAAAGCCATAGTTATCAGAGAGATTAGAATGGATCAGAAGATTCTGAGAGACATTCTGGGAACTTTGTAAGTTCCTGAGAGCAGCTGATTGTTCATTTAGGAGAGAATAATTTGGCAGCTAGTTTGTGTAAAACTGACAGGTAACACATAGTATTATTTGTTCAGAACCATAGAAGCATGTTGATAACAGCTAACAAGTTTACCGGACCCTCTCTCCTCCTCATCCTCCAGCTGTGGAAGAGATCCAGCGCCACCCTGGCCTACCACTGGGGCACGCTAAGCAGGAAGAAGGCCTTCGAAGAACCTCGGCCTGGGTTCCACGGCGTCCTCGGGTACAACCCCGTGACAGATAGGGAGGAGCCTCTGTACCCCAACGCCAAGCGCCAGCTGAGGATCTACCTGGTGTCACTGCCCTTCGTCCTGCTCTGCCTCTACCTGTCTCTGTACGTCATGATGATCTACTTCCAGATGGAAGGCTGGGCGCTGTCTGTCCATGACCAGGACCCTTCGTTCTGGACAGGAGTGCTCCTTTACATCCCCAGTATTATCTACGCCGTGGTGATAGAGGCTATGAACCTTGTTTATAGATACGCTGCTGAGTTCCTCACAGAATGGGGTGAGAAGGTCTAAAAACTCTAAATCTACACAAACACAACTGATCAATAATTTATTCTGTACGGAAGCATTTCACTGCCAGAGTTTGGAAATAAATTCAGGAGCGACATAAAGTATAAAGTTTCAAATTAAAATGAAAATTATTATATAATGTTATATAAAATAATTCTTATTATTTTATTGTTTCTTTCTTCTTTGACCATATCAACAAAAAACACACTCTGTGCTACAAATACCTAAAGAAACACACTGAACTCTTTGCTTTTATTGCACAGTTTTTGTTTCTGTTCACTTCATCTCCACGCCTGTATTTGATTTGTTTTATATCCCAATAAAAAAACAAAAAATGGGAAAAAAAAACAGTAAAATCAAAAAAAATAAACATTCCTATTTTAACTAGATGCAAAACTCGTAAAATGAGAATGTTTCTTGTTTAACAAGATATAAAAACTCTCCTCTGACAAATTTCGACTTTTTAAAAAGGCATTGAAGCAGTTTGCCATGATTCTCCTTCTCACCCCGTTTCCTCTAGACAGCATCTAAAAATCCCTAGAAATGGCGCTCTTTTACTGTTGCAACTTTCTCATTTAGACAAGAAGATAATTTGGTGTTAATGAGCCATAAATCTTATGAGTTTTTATTAAAATCTTGTTAAAATGGGAAAGTGTTCTCCTTTAAACCAGATACTGCTCCTGAAATTTTTTCCAGCCTATGGCAGTTAAACACTTCTGAGTTTAAATCACACTTTTTTGATTATACTGGTTAGAGGACTTATGAGGGCAGCTGTCAGTCACTGGATTTTATTTATGGAATCAGAATAGAAAGAGTTCAGATTTTTATTTGCATGGACCACTAAGCAGTTCTGAACTGTTATTTTTTCACATAAAATGGTTTAATGCTGACACACTCAATGTTTTTGTTGATATGTGTTTAGAAAATCACCGCCTGGAGTCTTCATATCAGAACCACTTGGTCCTTAAAGTTCTTGTTGTGAGTATAAATGACGGTGTGCTGTGTGACCACTAACACAATCAGTCTGCAGGTTTATGGGGTTGTTATTTTCACACAGAGTCAGGATGGTTTGGATAGAATTATGACCCTTAATAAGTAAAATGATCATCTGAGAAATGTTTTTCTTTCTGTTTACCTAAAATTAAAATTAATTTTATCATCTGGAACCTTCAAGTGGCACAAAAGCAGAAGCAATCAGTCAGGGTATTTATTCAAGTAAAGCTTATTTGTATGGCATATTTCAGCAGTTCAAAATGCTTTACATCATAAAAACATCACACAGTCATCAATTATGAAACAAGCAGTAAACATTACATTTTGTCAAATGATGCGGTCGTCAAAATGATCAAGCAAAATTTACATCGCAAATATTGATCAATGTTCCAGTAACTATGAATCAAATAGAGCTGTAAACAAATGGGCCTGGATTTAAAGGAACTCAGTGTTTCAGCTGTTTTGCCATTTTCTGGAAGTTTGTTCTAGATTTGTGGTGCATAGAAACTGAATGCTGCTTCTTCATGACATTAGTCCTGTAATCCAGGAAATATTCTTCAGGTGATAAAAGGCTTTGTACCTGTCTGTATGTGTCTCTGAAGGTCCACGTCAGAGTTAATCACTACACTCAGATTTAAAGCCTCGTCACTAGTTTCTAGCTGTGATGAGGCTAGAAACTAGATCTGCTCTGTTCTACTCCCACGTTCAGGCTCTTATTGATCTAATCTCCTCATCTTGTCATTTAGTTTAACTTCTTCAACTGTTTCGCCTCGCTGTTCTACATCGCGTTTGTAATGCAGGACATGGTGCTGCTCAGTCAGGTGCGTTCCCTCCTTTCCGGTTTATTTGCTCCTCCGTGTGCACCCATGTTTAGAACCATCTCACATCTTTTCCTCCTCTCCTGCTGTTAGAGTCTGGCCACCTTACTGATCACCAGTCAGATCTTGAATCAGTTCATGGAGGCCTTCTTGCCTTACTGGCTGCAGAGGAGACGCAACAAGAAGATGATTCGCAAAGTTCAGAAGAGAAGAACTCCCGGGGACAAAGAGCTCCCTCTGGCGGAGCAGGTCCGTCTGGAGGCCGATATGAGCACGTACTTGGTGAGCTCAAGTCTTCCGATGAAAGCTACAGCAATCATCCCAGCAGAGTCTGATCTCTGAGGTCTACTTCTCTCAGGGAACGTTTGACGACTACCTGGAGCTCTTTCTGCTCTTCGGCTACGTCAGCCTGTTCTCCTGCGTCTACCCGCTGGCTGCCGTCCTGGTGGTGTTGAACAACGTCACAGAGGTTTACTCCGACGCCTTCAAGATGTGTCATGTGTTCAAAAGACCCTTTGCTGACCCGGCTGCAAACATCGGAGTCTGGCAGGTTGGTATCCGTCAGCTTTTTCTGCACAAAGGAACATGGTGTTTATTCATAAACTGAGGGAACAGCAAAGGTTTAGAAAACAGAGGAGAACTGCTCTCATGTTGATCTAACTTCATTTAAAGAGAATGTTTCAGGTTGTTGGTTGAAATCTGAGGTGTACTAGATGGATTTCTGTAGACCCTAGAATGCAGTTAGTTCATATTTATTAATTCCTGTCAATAATTATAAACAATAAGATCAAAGAAAACTAAAGTCATATCATAGTAAAGAAATCTGTTTCACTGTTTAATGTGGGCATGCTCAGGTTCCTTAAAGAGATCTAAACATTAAAACACAATGTAAAGGTAAAAAAAAAACAAAAAAAAATTCCATAATCCCTTATTCCCCCTTTAAAATGTTCTCTCTGTGTGCCTCTGACTCTCCGCAGCTCGCCTTTGAGACCATGAGTGTGATTGCTGTTGTGACCAACTGTGCGCTCATTGGCATGTCTCCACAAGTCAAAGCATACTTCCCCGAGTCTGAGACCCAGCTCATCCTGTGGACGGTGGCCATCGAGGTAAATCCACTCAACTCATGCCAGCTCCAGGGCTGTGTTCTGGAACATCACTAACATCGTAATTGTTTTAGTGAGACTTAGTTCAGAACAAAGAGAAGCTTGTCCTAACAGAGGATGGATTGAAGCCCCAAATAAATCACTGACATGCAATGAGAAAGGTTTGGTACACCCTGATGATGAGCTGCTCTGATTTATATGTGCAGCTTAAATACTGAAACTACACAGAAAACATGAACTGAACACAATGGTTTGAGTGAATAGGTAAAAAAACATTCACAATGAATTCAAACTGGTGAGCTCGGTTCATTTTTAAAGAGTAATGCAGTGCTATGTTGTATAATTAGGCCATCCTGGGAATTAAATTGTTCAAAGGAATAATTAAAGGCCCCAAATTATCCTGAAAATCCCACATCATACCATCAGAAGCAGGATACGCCTCACTGTGTAACTGTGGGCATCCAGCAGCTGATGGAGTTTCCCTCACTAGATGGAGCCACAGTGCAAGTTGGCTCAGATGAGAGGAGGTTCTGTGAGAGAATGTTGGCTGTATGTAATATAATGTTTTAAAATAATAAAAAATAGGATTTAGCCTTCAATTCAAACTTACTTAATTAAGGACAGCATATTAAAGCAATGTTACATGTTAAAAGCAGAGCGACCTTGATTTTGTACTTACGTTTTCTAACCACAGGCTAATTTGCAAACCTAGTCTTTGGTTGGACCTTTATTAAAAGTCACTGAATTAAATTTCTGCCACTACAAGCAAGAAAAACATGAAATTGCATATTCTCCACAGCAGCGTATGTTGCTATTCATTAGTGTTCACATTTGTTTTTGTTTTTACCATTGTTTCACCTGGGAATTAAAAACTCTGTTGCCATTTTTACTGTCGATGTAAACTGTTCCACATATGAGGACGGCTGAAGGCCTTAAATGCGCTAATTTACAGGTCTTGAATTTTGTTGTGTTTAAGTCGAATATATGTCGTTTTCTGTCAGGCAAAGTTTGATTTTCAGTTTGTTCTGCGACACAATTTGGTAACCTGTTAGCTGCTAACATACATTTGCTAGCTAGCTAGGTTTTTTTTTGAGTCCATCATGGGGGCAAACAAATTTATCGCCAATAGACTGGATGATGCTCGTTTTCTCCGCTGGCTCACTTCTGTTGCGATCCCTTACATCAAAATGGGTTTTGGAGTAGAAACTCGGTGCAGGTTGTAGAGAGGCTTATTTCACAACTTATGCGATGCTTGATTGCGACAACAGCAGGATCACCAACCATTCCCTATATTTATATGTTTTTGTCTTAAATTTAATTCAAGATGATGTTTAAAAAGTCTTAGATTTGACACAGATGTTTTCTCCATCTGTGGATATTGATTTTCACTGTGGTTCCCTGGAGTCCCAGTGCTTCAGAAATGACTTTGTAACTCTTTCCAGAGTCCAGACTGGCTGGTATCAGAGACTTTCACCCTTTCATTTTGTTTCATTTTGTCACACAGGTCTGATTCCTGTCAGACCTGTGTGTGACTGGTAAAGGTCGCATTGTATATTTTAGTCCCCTTAATTTAAAAACTGAACTAGATTTTACTCAGGTTATCCTTGTTGGATCATAAAATTAGTTTGACGATGTGAAACATCTAAGTGTAAAGCAGAAGAACTCTGAAGGGGGGTAAATACTTTTCCTCAGCTCTGTAGACACTGTGAACTGCTCCAGGAGCCGGTCAGTTGGACTCTGACAGCATACTGCCTCTCCTCTGTCTGAGGCGTCCTCTGGCCTGGAGCCATGCGAACATGACTTTTTATGGCTGTGGACTGAACACTGTCCCGGGGTTCTGGCTGCAGGTGGGATGCTGCTCCGCTGAGCCCAGACAGAACCAGGACAGCTCCCAGCATGCAGCCAGCCAGTAATGCACCAATCAGAGCCATCCTGTGTGTTTGTGATAGAGGAAGAGTCAGCTCCTGAGTGTGCTTTGAACATGTTTCCACTTCATCAATATCATCAACATGCACATTTATTAGAACAGAGCAAAGGGGCAGAGCTTCCACTGACTGAGTCTATGAAGACCAGCTGGGTGTGTGTTTTTACACACAGTTGGGTTTAAATTCAGAAGTCGCTGCTTGTTTCTTGGTTGCTGGGCGTCTTGTAGCTTTCTGGCGGCGGTGCTGTGATACCTGGGTAATTACTGTATGAAGCTTCCTCGCATCACTGAGCAGTAACCAGGCAACAGGCCGGCCTGTCTCAGACTCAGAGATTTTCTTTTAGAGTGACAGGGCTGTCTCATTTCAGAGCAGCTGGACTTACAGACCAAACCCTCTGAGCAGAGTTTGCAGCTTCAGCAACCAGCTGGACCAAACAGCATCAAGAGGGGAATAAAAATCACTGCTCTGGGTTTGTTAATCCTGACTTTTTTTAGTATTGGTTGACCTGGTCTGTAGCTTAGTGCATGCAGTTTAATCATACCTTTATATTTTTCAGATTTTGCCAAAATCTAAAGACCCTAAAAACTGAGCCATAACCTTTTAAATCTAACCCCAGGCTTACCAAACACTCAACAGATTCCACGTCTTTATCAAAAAACGTTGTAGTTTTAGGGGGTAGTTACTTTTCACCTAGGTTAGCTTATATTTTGGAAACTGCTTTTTTGTATTTATCTTTGTCTGATATTAACATCAGTTTGATGATGTTCTACAGAAAGCAAAATATTCTATATGGGTTAATATTCTGCTACCTGTTTATCATGTTTCATCTCATTGTTTTTGTTTTACCAAACCACTGTGTTATTCTGAACCATCATCATCATCATCATCATCATGGTGCTCCACATCAGGCCAACACAGACTGGTGGATCTTTATTTTCTTTCATTCTGTGCCCAGAAGGATCTGGCATTCAAACACTGTGTGTTGGCGGACTATGTGAAACATGAAAATGTTAATTATGCCTCATTATTGGTTTGTTTACTTAAAGCCTCCAGATAATATTAGTTTCCACTTTGGTAAGTGTTCTGAATGCATCCAGTTTGAATCTTTGCAGAAAGGCTCTCTTTGAGAATAGAAACATAAATAAGCATTAAGATAAACATTTTTGATCATTTTTATTCATCCTTTTAATAAGATAAGATATTAAACATCTGCAGTTGTAACGTGAGCCAAACTGCCCAGCCTGCAGAAATACATTACGTCAGATTGAAAGTAAATGCTACATTGTTTATGGCGTATTAGTTGAATATTGAATGAAAAGATTGAAATGTTAATTTTCTCACTAACATGGGTGGGTGCCATGGTAATGTACTGTGTTGAGTACTGGGCAGTGGATATAGCACTGCAACTTCTGCCAGAATCTTCAGAAGTGAAGCTGCTTATAATTGCTCAGGATAGAAAACCACCTGGATTTATCTGTTCAATCATTTTACACAAATGGTCAAGCTCTGACTTACGATATTCCTAAAATTTCATTTATTATTCACAAGGTTTTTGTCTGACAAGTAATTATTTATTCACATTAAGCTAGGACAGTCTAGGCAACCAAAAAAGTCTGATTTCAGAGGTGTTTCTACATGTTAACTCACAAAGGCTAACAGCAGTTAGCTCCCTTTATCCTGGCCAGGTTCTTTTCCATCTGCGGGATGATTCCCATTCAAATATCTCAGTGTAAGGTTTAGAACAAGAACTCCTGCTAAGGTCGTATTAGAAACCTGAGGACGGATTACTTAACATATGTTCTGCACATCCACCAAATGTCTGCAGCATCGTCATGGTACAGCTCCCACCTACAGAAAAATATTCACTTACCTACAAATTGTGCCGAAGTTTGACTGTGCTGGTTGCTGGGAGACCAAAGGAAGTAATGAGCTGTTAGGTTCTGTCAGGCTGATAGAACAGGACTAGCATCACAGCTACAGCTACAGCTACGGAGAAGAGAAGAAAAACACTTCCATACATACTCCACTGTGTGAAGAACTGAATCTTTTCAGTGTTGACTCACAAAATATGTGAATAATCTGACATGGTACACAGATGAAGTTATGGGGTGTGCTTCCTCTGAGATAGATCAGCTCTGTCACACACACACACACAAAAGTTTGTATTTAAACCCATATTAGGACTTTGAGTTGACTTCCAATGATAACTGCATTTATGCCTAACCCAAAAATTTCCCTAACCATAGGCCATACATACACACACGCACACACACACATCAGGACTGATGCAAGCTACAGTAGCTGGAGGGAGCAGATTCAGACTTGGTGCATGGATAAAACCTGAACATATCTGCCGTCTATCACACTGCTATTATTCTTTAATTGATAACTGTGGCTTTAAATACTGAGACAACAACACTGCTAAGGAAAACAACAAGCATCAAGAAGGATGCTGCTTGATTCAGTCAGCACAGTGCAGCACTGTGCACTTTCCCTAATCAACAAAGCACTTTCCCTAATCAACAAACAAAGATCTCTGGTCTTATCGAGTTGTCACATTGATTGAATATGCACAATAAACACTATATGCACAATAAACACTCCGGCTCTTAGCTGATTGCTCATGTTGTTAGAAGCTAATTTATATATCCGATGGTTCAGCAGCTCAAGGTTACCCTGAACCCTGAGGATGTTCAGGCACAAACCATAAAGCGTGTTTTGCCTGACATAATGGAAGTGGTCAAACTGCAAACACTGTCTGCTCTGTCACTGCTGCTCTGAGGCGTGCTAACATCATTCTCCTTCCGATCGGTGATAAAGCATTCATTTTGTCCACCACCGTTATGATTCAAAGTTATTGTACACATGGATTGAATATCATATTTGGCTAAAGAGGATTAGTTTTCCATTTTGTTTACAAACACAACCAGCATTAGAAATAGAAGCCTAATGTCAGTAAATAGTGGTTTCCTTGGAGACATTCAGTTTATGATTAATGCGAAGCAAATAAGCTGCACAAAGTGAAGCATTTACTTTCTGTTGGAGGCCTATCAGACTTTGTGGCACCAGGAAGCTTGTTAAAACAGCACACACTAACTCTGGTGTAGGGTTGTTAGTCTTCCTTCATCTTATCAGTTTCTCCTCATTGGCTCTGGCAGCGTTGGAGATACTTCCTGATTATATGTCAGCCTGAATAAAGCAAAAACAGACCCTACCCAGTGGTGCTTTATTTATTACCTTCTCCTGAACTCAGCAGGCTCTTCCTCTATATGGAAGGACAGATTGGATTGCAGGTGCTGCTCTGCTCTGTTGTAAAGAAAAAAAGAAAGTCCTTGATTTACTGGTCTGTCTCACTTGTGATCATGAGATACAGACCATGACTGAAAGAATGACATCCCACACACAGACAGCTGAAATGAGCTTCCTCTGTTGGATGGCTGGGCTTAGCTTCAGGGATGGGGTGAAACTTTCTGTCACACAAGGGGCAGTTAGAGTGGAACCACTGCTTCTCTGCATCAGAAGGAGTCAGGATGCCTCCTTGGTTCTTCCCTGTGGAGGCTTTCATGTCCCATTGGTAGGAGACCCAGAACGAGAGTCATGTATGGATGCACACATTAGAAACTTTGAAACACCCTTTGCTTCTACCAAATCCAGAGTCCAGTACACACTCTGCTCTGTACATCTGCTCTGTGGTGGCGCTGTTACATTGTGCACCAAATGGGACACACTGAGGAATCCAGCCTCTCAAAACTTAATTGGTTCTTAAATATGTTTCCCTTTTCATCCAAAACACTTTTCTTACTTAAGATGGACTCAGAGTCTCTTTAAAGATTTTTTTTTCACTGACGTGTTTCACTTGTGCAACAAACTATTCTACTTAACTTAGCTTAGCTTATCTTAGCTTAGCTTTTCTCAGCTTAAATTTTCTCATGAGCTTAGCTTAGCTATGCTTTTCTTTTCTTAGCTTGGCTTACCTTTTTTTTTTAGCTTACCTTATCTTAGCATGTCTTTTCTTGGTGAATCTTAAATTTTATTATGTTAGCTTAACTTAGCTTTTGTTACCTTATCTTATCTTTTCTTTTCATAGCTTAACTTTTCTTAGCACACCTTAGCTAGCCAGTGATTTATATGTAAATAATGTATCATTTTGAGTCTGTATGAAATAGAGAAACTTGTGTGCTGTTTATTTTTATTCTCACCCTGGGTCACACACTTAATTTAATAGGATTCTTGATCATGATCAGAGCAGGTAAATGTTTGAACACAAAGCAGGCGAGGGAAGCTGGTTATGATGATCAGTCTGGCTAAAACCTCTCTGACCTCATCAGGATCTTTGTCCTGGTAAATCTGATGGAGGTTCTGTCTGTCGATCAGTCTGTCTGTCTCTTTCTGATTTACAGCAGAGGAACAACTCAATAAAAATAAAAAAAACCTGAATTTTGCTGTGTTGTCATTTCTTTCAAACTAAGCTTCCATTACTTCATGTTGACAAAAGCAGATTTAAATAAACATGAAGATGATGTACTCTGATGTGCTCTTTGATTCTGATTCTTTGACTTTTTTATAAATATAGCATGGACTGCTGGCTTTCAAGTTCATCCTGACGTTCCTTATCCCAGATGTTCCCAAACACATCCAGATCAAACTGGCCCGGCTTGAGTTCGAGTCACTGGAGGCTCTGAAGAAGAAGGTAAATAGATTGATTTGGATTCTCTAGGACGTCTGGACTTTTCTTGGTTCTTAAATATGTTTCCCTTTTCATCTGAAACATTTTTCTTAGTTAAGCCTATGGACTTGGAGTCTCTTTAAAGAATGAATTTTCTTCGTATCAGTGATTCTTCTTACAACTAGTAGCTTCATATGTTGGTCTGGTGGATCCAGATGATAACAAACCATGAATGGCTTTTTGCTGGTATCTGTGTAACTTAAATTATTTCCATTGTCTGTTTGGAAACTTTGGGCTTTTTCTTTAAAACTGTAAACATCTTTTAGGTTTGAAGTTGAAAGACGTGTTGACAGCTTTGAGCAGATCTTTGATTCTTCCAACATTTAAAGAAAACACAACTGAGTTCAGTGAAAGAGAAAAAAAATACTAGGTGGAAGGACATGTCATCACACATGTGGTTTGATTGTCTGAGAGAAATGTTCCAAGCACAATATCCCAGTGCATTTTAAACCAACAACATTTTAAACGTAACATCATTGCTGGACGAAGACTGTATCATCTCAAGGATTAAGTATCCAAAACAGCCTCAGCACTCCTGATCACCAAAACATGTTCAGACCAACAAACGCATAATGACACCAAAACAGAGAATGATAACTAAATCCTAGCAGCTTGGTGTAGTTTTTCTTATGAGCTTAGCTTAGCTACACTTATTTTTTTCTTAGCTTGGATTAACTTGTCATATATTCTTAGTTTTTAGTTTATCTTTTCTTAGCTTAGCTTAGCTTGACTGACTGTTGAGTCAGATGTAAATGGCTCAACAGTCATTGCCTCCACACACTATTTAGACAGTAAGTCCACACTTTAGACCAGCAATAAAGGTAACTTTAGAGAAAAGTGAAAGAAATCCTGGAAGTCAAACATGAAAAACCAACACTAAACAGAAATTGTGACTTCAGGTTCCATTTTTCTAACACGTACAGTGAAGCTTGGACTCTACTCCCCTGAACAATTCACCTGAGGTCATCTTTTCAAAATAAGTCAGATATTGGCACTATTAACACGTGTATTGTCAAGTGACAATGACTCAAACTTTAAACCAGATGATCTTTCTATCTCACGCTGTCTCAGAGAGTTAGCATTACCAAGATGATTCTAGTCCCCCAGTGTGTGGTAAACCTGGCAGCCCACCAGGCTTTACTTGCCTTCCTACCCCCACCAGGTTAAGAAAAGCCTGGTGGGAGGGCTTTACTTAGCCTGCTTATTGTAAATAAGTTTATTTAAATAAGTTGATTTACAGTAAACTTATTTATTGTAAACAAGTTTTTTGAATGGCGTGCAAGGGGCCACGCACCAGTTGCTCTGTCTCCTCCCTGCTGGTTGATCTCCAGCACTGACACTGTGTCTGTTGTGGATCTTGCGCACCACTTCTTACTCTGACCGAACGATTTGAAAGGTGCCTTTGCAGAGCAGGTCCACCTGCACTGGCATTATAAACCCTGCAAGAGTAGAATTGCAGCACCAAGGTACAGATCAAGCCACGCCGCTTCATCCGCTTTGATAACATAGAATACAGATTTCCTATGTTGTCCCACAACGTAGGAGACATTCCATTGTGCTGCTACAGTGTGAATACCTGTTAGTCTGTGGCTCTGGAGCATGCAGGTGTGTGTTAAACACTAAACGACGAGGGAAAGACATCAGCAATGTCACATTCAGAGTAACACTGACAGCATTTCTCCATCCCTCCTGTGACTTTGGGTTTAAGGCCCAACTTCTCATACCAGCTGCTGGTTTCTGGCTCATTGAGTCGTTCTCTGTTCTCTTGCTTCTCCAGAGGCAGATAAATGCAGGGTGAGTAGCTCCGGGTTGGTTTTCACTTTGATTGCCATCATTTCTCACCAATGATTCCCCCTCTCATCCCCTCATAGCAATCACACGTTAATACTCTAAAATGTTGCACACTTTTCTACTATCTAAACCCCTGACTCAGTTTGAAATCTAACCCGTAAAGCTCCACAGTATAATACTGCTGCAGCTGTAATGAACTTATTGATCTGTTTTCCAGCATGGGCTGAAATCTAACACTAGAGCTTGTTGTGTTCTTAGGTTTGAAAATGTCTTTTTGTTTTGTTGATTCAGAGATTGGCTATCCAGGTCACATTTGAGAGAAGAAATGCAAACTCTCCTAACTCTAAGATTTAACATTTGAAATTAAATAAATACCACCATATATTAACAGCAGTGACCTGTAATAAGCCATAATGTCTAAGAGTAAAGTTAGACGTGTTCTAGAAGGTTAAATCACCAGTTGAAAATGGTTTTTTGTTTTACAACTTACAACTTTATTGTTATTTTGACCTAATTTTAGGGCCAATCAGAACTTTTACAGAGTTAATTTGGGTAGTTTAAACTTCTAAATCTGAATGATTAAGAACCTGACGTCCTGACGTAAAGTTAAGACTTCAATACTCTGTAAATAAATTTGCAGATTAATATTTTATCTGATTTTCCTTTGTGTGTTTAATGTTGGGCTAAAGCAAAAATTTTTCTCTTGCAGATGCAAGAACCTAACATGGCACAGATGTTCCCAGAGGTTTGCTTTATATGAAAACAAATAATGTTTGGATCAAAAAAATCATGGATGGCCACCATGGTCATCAGGGAAAATCTATATTTGCACTAAAACTGGCACTGCTAATCACAAATGATACATTTTGGTGTCAAATGATACATAATAATTGGACCCATAGAAATTATATTTGCCAATAATTGTTTGATTTTGAAGATGGCTACCATCTTTGTCATGGAAATTTTATTTTTGCACTCAAATCTCTAATTAGATTGTTTGGTGTCAAATCACAGCCTTCATATTCTGAACCTTAGAAATCATATTTTCTTGAACTTGTCTTCCTTTTTCTTTACATTTTTCAAAATGACCACCATGGCTGCAAACCAGAATATATGTTTGCTCTAAAACTGGCTGTAGCTACTGCTAGCAGTGGGTACAGCTAGCCAAAAAGTAAATAAATAAATAAACAAGAACCACTAAACATGTACAAAATTTAGCAGGAGCTAACACTAAACTTCGAAACACATAAAGAAATTAGCAAAAGCTAACACCAAACCGCTAAACGCATAAAAAATGAACCACTAAGACGACTGTTGCTCTGTTTATGTCACACATCTTCTCCTTCCAGCTGACGACAGATTTCAGACTTACTGACAGCAAAGTCCTCAGTTTGAGTTTTGGCTTCTGATTTTGCTACATGTTATTACTTTAAAGTTGTATGAGTTTGATGACATATTTGTCTAAAAAGCTCAAAAATGGTGGCCATTTTGAAATTGAAATAGCTAATGAAAAACAAACAGGCTGATCATGCAAATTGTTGCATCCGCATTTGAACATTTTTTTACAGTAATATTCAGCACCATTCAAATTAAGTTTCCCTCTGGGATCAATAAAGTATTTTTGAATTAGAATTTGAATATAGCGTGTCATCAGATTGTTGTCCCATAGGCTGCGGCTCCCTTCGTTTCGTGTCTAATAATATCGCAATGAGATAATTGATGCCTATTGACTCTCAGTTCAGCCTCAGGCACAGAGAAGTTTTAAGTTTCGCAGAGTTCACATTCCCCCATGAGACACTCGATCAGGCCGATGAAAGGATTCCTTGGCTGCACATGTCCGGCTCCATACCGCCTCGCTGTGCAGCACCATGTGAGCGGATCAGTCAGCGCTGCCTCCAACCCGCTGTCACACCGGACGTACAGTAGCTGACCCATGTTCCTCCTGGACCCAAAGTTTTGTCCAGGTCTGCCTACTGACATTTTCAGGAACAGAAGTGTCCAAACCCTCATGATGTCATTCAGTTCACACACTGATTGGACTGTTGGTACTCAAGTACTCAAGTCTACTTTCTCTTGTAGATGGAAGTTTTTTTTTTTGTTTTTGTTTTTTTTTTTTTTTCAAAAAACTGCTTCAGAAGGAATCCGAGTAATCTTTTTGAAGAGGTCAAGTCTAAACATCCAAACCCAGAGAAGAATTAATATATCTTTCTTTTTTTGTGCCACTCTAAAATGTTGTGAGGTGCCACCGGACCATGCATGGGTTCTCCTCACAAGCTCCAACTTCCTTACACTGTTAGAAATATAGTCGCATTAAATTAATTAGTGTTTCTGCATCACTGTCTTCATGATGCATCTGTCATATTGGATAATATAAATCTAGAAATGTCGGGCATGGTTTATTATGAAAACCCAACATGAGTGTAAAAGGTTACCTCCTGAGTAATTAGAGTCCAGCTTCCTTATGGTGAAATATGGTGGTGGCAGCATCATGCTGCCTGGATGCTTTTCTTCAGTAGGAGCAGGGAGGCTGCTCAGAGTTGATGGGAATTTGGATGAAGGTAAATCCAGAACAATCCTGGGGGAATCCTGCACTGAAAAAAGAGAATATGGATCCAACTTTAAAACAAAAAGTGTTAATTCCAATTTGTCTTAAGTTGGAGCTGCATTGTGTTTTTTTCAGTGTTGGAGGCTGCAGAAGACCTGAGAACTTCCAGCCATGTGCAATCCTGCACATGGATTGTTTATCACATTTCACCATTTGGAAATGTGTAAAACCGTCTCAGTCAAACACTGTGTATCGTATTGAATGAACGTGATCGTGTTTCCTTTTGTGTTTCAGAAAATGCTGGAAGGCACGGAGTTCAGGAAGAGCGTCCAGTGAGGAGAGGAGGACCTGCAGACTCTGACGACCCACACTCCCTTTGTGTTTGCTTTAAAAATCCCATCGTTGTTATTTTTTACAGTTTATTGTTTTTATGCATAGTGAAAATATGGTTAATATTAGTGGAGCAGACATGTATGAAAGGTTTATTATGTTGAACGGTCTGAGCACTAAAATGGGTTCTGGGTTTGGGGTGATGGACGACTAGAGACATGTTGGGATGAATGAGCTGCTGTTCAATTTTTCTGCAGATATGATGCACTGTAAAACATATTTAGTTATTCCAAAGAGTGTTGATGAAAATAACTGCTTTGGTGTTCTCATGTTCAGCCACTGAAGTCACTTTGGGTTCAGTCAGTATTTTGGTTCAGAACAGCACAAACTAGCATGTTCTAATTATAAATGTGTTAAAGGCTGCAAGGTGTGTGGTCACCTGATTGGCTGACAACACAACGCCCTAATGTACGAAAGCAAAGAAAGGCCAAAAAGATGCAACCACTGAAAGCAACATCAGAATTTATTTTAAAATCTGAACCAGATCCAGCTGGGATTGGATTTATCTGGACAGATACTTCGGCTTTTCATTGCTCTCGTAAAGACGATCACAGCGGAATGCCATATAATCACAGCATGTGTTAAATCATGAATTCTTCACATCCAGGGTAGGGACACATACACACTGGCGTGTGAGGGCCATTGTAGAGGGCCGACTAAAACAGTTTGAGAATAATCTCAGAAATTTTCTAGATAAAACATAGAAATTTCTGAGTTCCAAAATTTGAAATTTTGGGAGAAAAAAAGTTCAGAAATTTTAAGATTAATCTCAGAAATTTTCTAGAAATAACATGGAGATTTCTAAGTTTGAAAAGTCTACAATTTGCTACAAAAAGTCTCTGAATTTTTAAATTAATCTTAATTCAAAAGTTGAAAATGGTAAACATTTGAAACTGAACATTTCTAAGTTCTCAGGAAAAAAAGTTGTAGCAAATTTTTGACTTTCAAACTACTTAAAATTTCTAGAGAAACCAACTAAATTTCTGAGTTTTTTAGTTGAAATTTACTCCTTTATTTTTTTTACTACAGTGGCCCTGATACGCCATCATACACAGAAGATGAAGTGCACTCCTGTAACCTCCTGGTGCCTTAGTTTCCTGCTGTTTATTCTATAAAATGTACCAAACAGGTTGCAGCAGGTTGCTTTGGTTCAGCCTTGGCTTCAATAAACTAACAAACCTGGAACTTAAACATGAGTCCAGTTTTTTCTTCTCCTCCAACAGAAGAGATTTTCCAAACTCTCCTTCTATTTGATTTCATCTTCAGAGACATGAGCTGTTGGAAACAGAGTTTGTGTCCAGTGGGCGTGATGTGTTGAAGGAAACCGGACCTTTTGTCTTCCTCAGAGTGTGTGTGAGGAGCACACGGCGTGCCAGCTGCTCTGGAAGCTTCTGGGTCATTTGAGCTGAGAGTGAGTGCCCCTCCTCAGCGCCAAGCAGCTGAAAGCTTTTCAACACCTTTTCCTGCTCTGAGTATCATTCAGAGACCCTCACAACTCCCATCTGAATCACGTGAAGACAGACCGCTAAAGTCCACTCAGTGTTGGAGCTGAATGGACAGAGAGGCAGGAGGTCCATGAAGCAGGACAGACAGAAACAATCTAGAACTATGAGAATGAGAAATGATGTCAGTCCTGCTGGGATTTAAGATGGATTTTCACATCCCAACCTGATCTCTGGAGCAGATCCAGGGGAAACCCAGGCTGGAGGGTCGCTTGACCTTTTAGGAGGCAGAGCTGGATTCCTCTGGCCGGGTTGGTCCTGCTCACACTTCTCTGTCTTCTCCTGTTCATATTCAGCAGCTCTCCTATCTGTGGCAACACTGGCAGGCCTTGAAGGTTAGATTGAGATTCACAGAAACATACAGAGGAGCAAAGGAATCCTGTTGTTCCACTTCAAGTCCTTTAAAATGGACTGAAGTAAAGAAGAAATCCCAAATCTACATGAGGCTGAACTGAAACCTCCAGCTCCAAACGCACCAGATCTCTTCATGGAGAAAAGCTTGATGCTCTGATGGGATGAAGACTGAGCTGTCTGAATGATGGAAGGAGTCAGGGTGAGGCTTTCAGACCAAACAACTCTGGACCAAAACCTGCAAGTTGGATAAAATTGCAGAAAATGGACTGAATATGACTTTGGATGGGATGAATCAGCCTTAAAGGGGCAGGATTATGTGTTTTCCAGGCACATAGTGTCATTTTATAGCACAATCAAGTAAATATGTTACCTTCAGTTGCTACGACTTCATAATTTAACTTCTTGAAATTGGGCCTCTACTTAAAAAAAAAACATCTGCTCATATATAATATATATATTATATATGTATATTATATATATATATACACACACACCCCAAAATACCAGTCACCCCCAGACTGGAGAAACGTGCAGTTCCAGGCACAGGCAAGATACTGCACAGAACCCTCAAGCTCCCAGGCCTCTGGTAGAGGACCCGAGCTCAGAGGGTAAGAAGGGAATTTATATATATATATATATAGAGAGAGAGAGAGAGCCTTTAATGTTTTTACCAGTGTTGCTCAGAAGTATCTCTTATGAACTCAGCATGTCGTTCCACCAGGTGGTTGCTAATTGCTGCTGACTAGTCTGAAGGAGCTGACTGAAAGTGTTAGAGGAGGGCTGCTCTGTGAGATGGAAGCTGCAGCTCTGAGGAGGAGCTGTGCCTCGAAGGCGGAGCTAGGGCTACCCAGGCATTTTGCACAGCTGAATGGTTGCCATGGAGATTAAAGGAATTCTCAAACAGGCATTAAAGAATCAAGGCAAGACTCCAGATATTTTTGATGAAGCAATAACATTACAACATAAGGCTCAAAGATGTTGATTTTACAGAATATTAGCCCTTTAACAATACAGTGATAAAGGTCTGATGTGCACATGTTCAAATCTGAAAATAAATAAAACAACAAAAAACACTCACATGTAAGAGACAAAATTCAACTTTTATTTTTTGGGATATTACCAGAGCTATATGTATTGTCTGACAACAGGTATCAACTCCAGAATATTACAGTGATGTTTTTTTTTTCTTCCTGTTTGTTGCCTTTTGGTCCAGTAGGATTTCTGTGGCTGATTCTGCTCCAACACTGAGACACATGCACATCATTCACCTGAAAACAGCTGAGTAAAGACAACAGTCAGACAGCTGACGGTATGAAGAGAACTGTCATTTTGCCCACGCAACTAACACATCCATACAGGATTACTACGGTCATTATAAGGCTAGTTTTACTGTACAACTATGCACCAAAATGTTCTAGGTAAAGAGAGCACCATATTTACAACTATGTACATTTGGTTCTTCAGGAAATCTTCGACGAAACTAAAAGTTGACGGCGGCAGCTGAGAAGCTGCGCAGGTTTGGAATTGACAGAAAAAGTGAAGCTAATGAAACGTCTCTGTACAGATAGCTGCAACACATGCTATAGCTTATTGCCAATGCCCTAAAACATGGCCGTTCTTCCACTTCCTGCCGTCTCTCACATGGTCGATTTTTTTTTTAAACACACCAGCAAGAAACACAAACAATAATCAAACAGCAGACATTTCATAAAATGTACATGTTTAAAAAATACATTTCTCATCTTCATAACGCTATGTACACAACACATGACTCAGCAGCCGCATGAACAGTGAGCTTTGGGAGACGTTCAGGTGTGAGGAGGAGAAAACCAAAATCTATCAGCTTATTTTTCCATAGTTGGTCAGCAAGTGACTTTTTAATGCAACATCATGCAAGAATTTACACAAAACGCCACACTTTTCTTCAAATGAAATGTTTCTGTTAGAAGGTGCTGCTTTGTATGTCAGAAATCTTTATCCAGTCAATGTATTCATGAAGGTACAGAAGGTTAGAGCCACTGAAAATAAGAAATCGTTCTTGAATTTTGACTTTTTTACAAAAAAGTCAGAATTCTGACTTTAATTTTAATCTCTTAAAGTCAGAATAATGACAAAAACATATCTAAATTCTGACTTAAAACTTCAGGATTTTGACTTTTTTCTTCGTATAAAGGTCAGAAATCCAAGAAAAAGTCAAAATCCCAAGAAGAAAGTTGGAGGTGACACTTTTTTTTGATGGGGTGTGCATAAGACTGACATGACACTGTCATCAACATGACTTAACACCTTTAATGAACATGAAGGAGTCTTTATGAATGTTTAAGGCTGTTGTCATGAAGTGTCATTCGGTAAATAATGACACTTTTAATACAGAATTGTATTAAAAGTCCATTAAAATGGTCAACTTTACATTTCATCATTGTTTATCGAATGACACTTCATGACAACAGTCGTAAACATTCATGAAGACTCCTTCGTCTTCATAACAGGTAATAAGTCATGTTTCAAATCATCCTGCAGCTGTATAATAATCCCACCCTGCAAAATGACCATTTCTAATTCTTAGCAACTGATATGATCATCATTAATGTTCATAATGTGTAGATTCTGATCGGAACTTTAAAGCTGCAGAGGAAAGTCTGACAGGAAGAGGAGCTGCAGATTGTCTGAGTGCAACAGGAGGAAAAGCAGAGCTGATGAGTGAAGGAGTGAACACAAACATCAGGAGGAGATTCTGTAAAAATGATTGTTTTGATGGAAGGAATCCACGTTAGCAAAAATATGAATAAGTTGCTGTCCTAACACCTGGCAGCCCAGCCAGCCTTGGACTTCCCTCCTCCTGATGATGGAACATGGTGACCTTTGAACTTTACACTGTTTGCTCATTATTAAAGGCCAAAAGGGCGTGTTTATGTCATTTATGGCTTTACATCCGGGCAGGCCTTTCCACCAGAACCAGGTCCAGTGTTAAACCAGTTCCTCCAGTCCTCACCCAGCAAACAGCAGACTGGTGGGTCACTGGTTCCGTTTCAGCATCGACTCTTAACTGGGTCAGGATTTAGAACAGCTTTGTGGAAATGGGATCAAAAGTGGCCAGAACCAGATTCTGACACTTCCTGTAATTCTGCCTCATTAGAGGTGAAAACAGTAAAATCAGAAGGTTTATAGCGGCACAGAGGACACTTTGGTGCTGCTATGGTTAATGTCTGTTTTCCTGGTTAAGCTGGAACCTGTAAGTGGGACCTAAGCTGACCTCTGACCTCATCATGACTCTGAACCATGAACCCTGTTCTGGTGCTGTGGTTCCTCCACAGCTGAAACTCCCAGAGCAGTAGAGCCCAACACCACCAGATGAATGTTAGACAGGCTAACAGAGCAGGAAGAATCGACTGGAAACTCAAACCAGTCCCAGAACTCTGAACCTGAATCTGAATGAAGCTCTGCTTACCATCACCTCCTGAAACATTCCACGTTACAGTTCAGATTTGACCCAGGCCTGGAAAACTGACGACCAAAAAAGCAGCAGAGATCTTCCATCGACAGACATCATTTCACCTAAATTCCGCTCTGAACTGTTTTAAGCTCATATAAAAAGCCATGTATAGTGGTTTCATTTCTTTATCAAACTGGACTCAATTCTGACATTCAGCTGAAGAACAATAAAGTGCAGTTGGTTAAAAAAACAAAAAAAAGTGAAAATGGGACAAGCAAGTGGCTAAAAACAGGCGTTTAAAACAGAGGAGCTGGGTGGAGCGGGTGAGGGGGCGGGGCCTCAGATGACCTGGCAGCAGCTGGCTGGAGCTGAGGTACACAGCAGAGCGTCTCTGGAGCCACGCTGGATGTTAACAGAGATGCTCTTCTCACACAGAGGTAGTTGCAGCACGCCATTTTTCAGGCCGTGCAGGTTGCTGTGAGCGTCCCTGCTGCCGGGCGGCGCCCCCTTCTGGTGGAGGTGCAGCACGGCGTGGGAACGGGGCAGGCCGGTGGTGGGGAGGCCGATGGAGTCCAGGCTGTCAGTGGAGCTGATGCAGATCCTCCACGTTGGTTTCTCCTTGACGCCCCGGGGGTCCAGGATGACCTTGGCCCCGCCCCCTGCTCGGCCCCCCCGCCCGCTGCGCTGCTGCAGCTGCAGCTGCGAACTGAGGCAGAGGCTCATCAGCTTCAGACTCTCCACCAGCTCGGCGCCACGGCTCGCCGTGCGGGAGGGCCGGCTCGCCATGCTGAGGGCCGGCTTGGTGGAGCTGCTGCAGCAGCTGGAGGGTCGATCCTGTCCCTGGTGGCCCCCTCCGGCACCCCCACCACCCCCTCCACCACTGCCACCTTCCCTCTCCCCGTTACCAGGGGGGCTGCCTCTGTCTGGGCCAGAGGAGCCGCCACCATCCGAGGGGGGTTTCCCCTGGCCGGAACTGCTGCCCCCACCAGTACCACCTTCGCTGCCGGGGGGCCCCTCGCTGCTGTCCCTCCGGTTCCAGCTGTAGGTGAAACCAGAGTCCTTGTCCAGGCGCCTCCTGTGGCTTTCTGAGTCGTCGTCGCTGGTCTCCGAGCTGGAACAGGACGACCCTCGACCCTGGCTCTTGCGCCTGTGGTAGCGTTTCTGCGTGGGGCCGGGGGACGCGGCCGAGGCAGCCCCGGAGCCCACACCCCCAGCCCCGCCGGCGATGTTCATCTTGAGCCGGCTGAGTTTGGGTGGCAGACCCTCGTCCATTTCAAAGTCGTCGTCCGATTCGCCCTCCTCCTCAAAGATCTGGTTGAGCACCGGGGCGCTCTTCCTGGATGTGAGGCGGTTGGTGATGGAGGGAGGTTTCCGCCGCAGGATCACCTGGGTCGGAAGGGGCGACGGGTCCTGCTCTTCCTCCTCCTCTTCATCTTCCTCCACCCTAACAGCCACGCAGAAAGGACAGGGCCAAATTAGCAGAGGATCAAAGAGAAACAAATACACCAGATCACTGGATCTGCTGAGTTCGGATCTGAGAGGAGGTTGAGGTAAACTCTAACCTGAACAGACAGATCCTCTGCTTGGCTGCTGATGTGGAGGGACCTGCAGCTCTGAAGGTCCCAGCAGCAGCAGGGCCAGAAGCTGCTGCTGCACAGGCTCCCTGAAGCAAACACAACACAGGACAAGTGTTACAGAGTTACACACACGCACGCACGCACGCACGCACGCACGCACGCACGCACCTATTTATAAAGGCAGAGAAAATCAAGTGGCAAGTCAGCGACAAGAGCAGCCTGAACCTGCTTAGCCAATCAGGTCATCTGGATGATAAAGACCCTCTGAGTTATTTTATCCATTTAAATACCATATTTAACAGGTTTCTGGGATTTTCTTTTTTCATCTCCGGAATATTATTAAATGGGCAGTGCTATGTATTTTCCAGACACTTAATGCCATTTTATAGCACAATCAAGTAACTATGCTACCTTCAATTGTTGAAAAATGTTATATATGCAAAATATGTCAATCTTTTTTTTTTTTACTTTCTAATTAAACATAATGAAATTGGGCTTCTTTGCTTTAAAAACTCCTGCTCTTTCTGAAACTCCACCTTGAGGAAGTCATCATGGTTCCTCTATTAACCCTTTAACAATGTTTTTATCAGCGTTGAGCTAAGAAGTAACTCTTGTAATGAGCTCAGCAGATGAGCCGTTCCACCAGGTGTTTGCTAATTACTGCTGGCTAGTCTGAAGGAGCTGAGTTTGGAATTTTTGGGGGAGGGCTACTCTGAGGCAGAAGCTTGGAAACTGAAGCTGTGAGGAGGAGCATCGTCCTTGAAGGTGGGGCTAGGTCCACCCAGGTGTTTTGCACAGCCTAATTTCTCAAACACGCATGAAAAAATCAAAGCAACACTTCATATATGTTTTTGATGAGTAAATAACATAACATGATGTGAAGCTCAAAGTCAATCTTAAATATTACTGCCCCTTTAAAATTAGAAACATCTTGTCAAAAAACCAGTCTACAAAATGAACTCAAAGACAAAGCACTCTAGATCAGAGCTTCTGTGTCTATTGTTAGTGTGTCTGATCGGTCTTCAGTAATCTAGAGATACTTCCTGGTCTTACTGGAATCAACTACACATGTCCATTCATTAGGAGGCAGCATCATCAGGGAACATCCTGCAGTGCCATTAATACTACAGCTGATGGCTTTGTTACGGCTGCACGCTTTTGAAGCTGAAGGACAGGTCTGGTCTAGTCAAAGTACAACCCTTCAATCACTTCTGCACATGCGAGATGAAACATGATGGAAACCTGAGCTGAGTCGGTGACCGTGGCCTCCTCCCGCCGGCCCAGGTCCATCATGCCTTTGGAACGGTGTCCGTTCAGCAGGTTCTCTGCACTCCGGGCTGGGGACTGGGGGCCCCCGGCGTGCGAGATGGACGAGGAAGCCAGAGAGTCCTCTATGTCCTGATGCATGTCCATTCTGGTGGGCCAGGACTGCCTGCACACACACATCACACACACATGGTCTGGGTCAAACAAGAGAACACCTTGTCACATTACATTTGAGTAGAGTGACAAACTACTGTCACACCTGGTACAAGAGCTGGTAGCAGCTGCAGAACTGCTCTGATTAAATAAACCACAAATCAACACCAGAGGAGGAAGTGATCCAAACTTAGTGGTGAATCAGATTCCTCAAACCAACCACTAGATCTCTGCATGCGTTTGTGATTTCAGCTCAGTGTCAGTTCCTCAAAGTCCACATTTTTCCTCTTGTTCTGATGTAAATAAAGTTAACTAATGTTCTAGGATGTTGTGCTGATTCAAAAGAGATGTTGGTTGCCCTAGGGAATGGAGAAATGCAGCTCTAACCCTGCACACTGCTGGTCATCTGGCTGAAATGAGGCTGTTTCTCCATCCTTTAAAAAAAGAGGAAAATGTAGCAGTTAGGGAGGAACAAACAGCTGCTCCCTGGACGCCAACGCTCCCGTTACTGCTGTAGGAAGACATGATGGTGGAGGAAAACAACTCTGGCATTGTTTTACTACACAAGTTGATGAACAGATAAGCCAAACTACCATTGATTTGTGCAAACTTGTCAAAAAATAAAAGATAATTCTGTGCAGTCACTGAACTAAGCATGCTGGCTGCATGAAGCTGAATATTAGACGAATGGTTGACCTGCTTTCATTTATCGATTCAACCAAAAATTATCAAATCACTTTGGAGCACAGTGACATTTTATTCCAACATGGTCCTTGAATCATTTCACTGATTGGCTGAAATCCCAAGAGCAGAGGTTAGGAGGACAGTGGGTACTAGCTTCGGCGGTACTGCTAAGATGGTTTCTACTCCATTCATGCATATTCAGGTATATGTGGCGAGGAAACTATCAAAACATATCAAGCATTTTTAGAGGAGATCTCACAGTTAAGCTATTAAATGGTAGGTCCTAAATACCTCGTTCACATGGCAAGATTTTTACGCCAATTTTTCCTTCTGACAATTTTGAGGACAACCCAAACGTCAGGATGGCTTTTAAGATAAATTTAGGAGATGTGTGGTGGTCCTGGTCTGCTGAGAAGGATGCCAGGACCGTTCCGGTCTAAAGTTGTTGATACTGAACATGATGGATTGTCTTGGCCCGATATGGCAGCGTGTGTGGTGTTCCCTGAGGACAAACAAGGATGCAGCCTGTTGACTGTGACATGTAGCCAATCAGAAATCGAGTTGATGGAAACATGGAGTGAATTTTAAATAAAGAAGACAAAACAATGGCCATGGTGCACCAGAACGTTCAAGCTGATGTCATTGCATCGTTTTGTCTCTGTTAGACATAATCCAAACATTATCATCGTTGTTTCTTCCCAGTCACCCATGTTTGTTTAACCTGAACTCCCGTTTGGTCTTGAGACGTTTTGCGAGGTTTCCCATCTGACATCTGAATGTTGGTGAATAAAATAAGAGTGTGTGTGTGCGTGTGTGTCTGTGGTTTGTTGCTCCATCTGTGTTGCACGACACCAACTATATGATGAAACCTGTTATACCTACAATTTCGTTATACAATATTGTGTATTTTTTCTCAGTTTTTAAAAATCGACAGAATACAAAAATCCTGTAGAGACTGAGTGAACCTGCAAACACTGAACCACTGTATTAAATTATTTAATTCTTGTTATTATTGCTTTTGCTTCAAATAAAAAGAAAATCATGTTTTCAGTTAGTTTTGAATATTTTACTTTGATAGAACCTTCATCTGTCTCACTGTGTAAATATGAGATATTTTAACTTGTGACATTAAGGCTGAGTTTCCTGTATGAGAAGAAAACACTCCCACTTTGGATACAAGAAGCACAACACACACCTCCAGATGTCAGTGTGGTGTTTGGCTAGGTTACTGTTGCTATGTACACAGCACTGGAAAATTTGCTGACACACACCTTCTCCCTGGTGTCTTAAAGCAGGTATGGCGTTAATGAGAACCTGGACATCCAGGTCACCATGGCAACAAACAGCTGCTTCAAACCGATTCGTCCAGTTATGTTGAGCAAAATATGTCTCAATGTGTGATCCTGCTAAGTCTCAGAGCAACAATGCTGGCAAGGAAGCATGGAGCAAATAGCTGAGGGATGAACCAAACAAGGACTCATCATCTTAGTTTATAGCAGCGTGAGTAATGGTCGAGGTCCAAGCTACCGCTAGCACTGCTGGGAAGGAATGTGAGAATTAACAGACATTAGAAGTAATGATGGGAAATGATGATGAGACACAGATTGCTCTATAGCTCAGAGGATTTCTTTCCTCCAGTTCTCTGATCCAAGCAGGTGGAAGCTTGCTGTGACCATGCCAGGACAGTTCCACACTTCACACAGCAGCTGCGTTTCCACTGACCATATAATTATGTAATATGATATTTTGAAAAGGAATTTGTTTAATGGAAGCACACCAATTTTGAAAAAAAAAAAAACAAAAAACAAAAAAAAACTTGTTTTTCAATAAAAAGGTCTATTTTTTTGGTTGTATCAAAATTGGTTTATTTTGCAGAACTGCAATGGAAACACTAGTTTCTGCATCACACGAGTCACATGACCAACAATGGGATCTTGTCACTGGCTATAGCAAGTAGGTGAAAGATGTTTGTTAATGACGTATCACGTGGACAAGCTTCTTCACGTGTGGTTTTCATTGTGTTTCTTATTTATTGGAAACACAGCAATTGTTCTTTTACGTTCTTTCTACATTAGCGGAATACTGACAAAGTTTTGCCCACATCTGTAATGGAAATGCACTGAGTGACTCAGATCTTTACTTCGACAGTGACAGTGATGTTTAGCTACCACAGGTTCCTGACGTCTCCCTCGGCAGCGGGGGAAGCTGTTACCTGAAGTGTGCCTTGATGTTACTGGGGCTGGAGGAGCGGGTCTGGACCTCCTTCTCCTGCTTCTCCCTCAGGATCCGCTCTGCTAACAGGTAGTACGTTGCTGTGATGTGGTTGTATTTGTTGGTCTCCAGGGCTCTGAAACAGAACACACATGATGAGGAGAGGAGACAGAGGGCCCAGCAGGCACACTGTGGACTGATTGAAGATATCATCACTGTCCTTAAATAATGACTGGTCACTTTTAGACAGTGATTTTTTTTTTTTTTTTTTTGCCTAAATCATATTTTAACAATAAAAAGGGACGAACATTTTGTTTAGATAAAATCACTTTTGCCAAGCAATGACATTAGCCATTATTTTAGGAAAGTGACAGTATGTGAAACTGATGTTATCAAAGCCAGCTAGCAATGTGCCTCTGTAAAAAAAAATTCTTCACCCGGTCCTTACACAAAGAGATTTAGTCAATATTAGCTACACATGCTAAGCTAGTTACATACTGTGTGTTTTTGGACATTAGTTTCTGTTTATTGCTAGCTGTTTGCCACCTAGCTTGGTGTATTTGTGTGGGGAGCTTGTCTTGGTCTCAGTCACAATACACTCTAGTGTTGGTCTTGACTTACAAGACTACTGTGGATTTTACGTAAAACAGAGCAACACAAAGCAGTGCAAAACTATGAAGTGGAAGGAAAATCATTCATGGTTTTAAAGAGTTTCTAAAAAGAAAAAAATCTGACAAGGAAAAACTGGGAACTTTGGTTTGCCAGCAGCCTCTAACAGGTTTTCTCTCACCATACAAACAAGTGACTTCCTATAATCATGTTACAACCGTGGATTCTACCCAACAGCACACTCTGCAGCATGTTTTATGACAGTTGTATAAAGAGCAACAAATAAGAGAGCATTTTAATTTAGAGGGGAATGAAACATACTCCACTATAGCCTCGCGGTCAGCAATGTCTCCCAGCACCATGCGCTGGATGATGCTGTTGTGCTCCTCCTCTGACAGGTTCTTGTGGGAGACCAGAGGAGTGCTGTACTTGGTGGCCGGCGAGGGGTCCACCCCCTGCAGCCAGGTGTGGCTCTCAATCTCCTCCAGTGAGGCTCGGCGCTTGGGGTCCCTCTGCAGCATCCGGTCTATCAGACTGAGATGAGATGGAGAACCAGTTGAGAAGAGAAGGACATGATACACTAAAGGTCAGAAGAGGAAGCAATGTCGTCTGACTGCTTATGTAGTCTTATCGATCTACAAACACTTTATGTGAAAAAGGTTTAATTCATCATAATTTATCAATTCTTGTGTTTTGGCTTCTTTTAGAGGTGCTTTCATTGGAGGAAATAATTCCCCTTTGCTGCTAAACACAGAGTTTAGACCTGACATTCAGTACCAGTGACACATTTAGAGGTTTTTATTGGAGAAATATTTATCTTTAGAATGTCTGAGGTTTTTCTCAGCATGTGAACTCAAACACTGTCTCACTCAAACAAACACATCCTCTAATAATTAGGCTTGATCTGAGCCACAGGTCCACTGGTGTGAGCCATGCATGGAAGAACTGAACATACAGTGTGTTGTGTTCACTGACAGTGGGAGATGTAGGCTTTGATGGAGCTGAGAATGTTTTTACATTTCTTCTAAATAGTCTTTTTCAGCAGAGCATGCTATTTTTTCACAATATTTTTATTTAGCAAAGCATAAATTTACAATTTTATAAAACATTTTTTGGCATCTATTGACTCTTAATGTCCATAGTGTGTGTTGGTGCAAGATAGTGCATCAAGAAATGCAATACAATGCACTTACTGTCAGTTGTTTCGTTGGTTTTTTTGTAACAAAGGGAAAATACAATATTCCACTAAAAGTAAAACTGAAAACAAATCCAAACCCCTTCACATCTCAGCTCACTAACGTCAACACAAAAAAACTCTCATCACATATTTACATAAAAACAAAAGAGGACAGGAACAGGCACATTCAGTGGAGCAAAACCTAAGTTTGAAAAATAAGAAATAAAACATTGCAATTTCCTGTAAAACATTTGTGTACATCCTCGTAAAATGTATTTAATTTTCTCGAGCTTTAAAAACGTCTTGTCTTTAGCCCACAGGGATACTCAGGGAGATTTATCAGATTTCCAGGTAATAATAAAGAACATCTATAAAGATATAAAAGTAATAATATCCTTTTGAGTAGAACTTAGTACTAAGGAGGAGTCAAAGATAAAAATATAGCAACAAGTGGACAAGGCTGCAGATTCACTTTGATAACAGAAGAAATAATTAAAGACTGGACCAAAGGTCAGAGCATGCCATTGTTAATTTACAGTATTATTTACTGTACACCTATGTACACTGTACACATTATTTATTTATTTTACCCTTATGTTCAGTCTGAACAGGATAATGCCGAGGATCCAGATGTCTGAGGCAGAGAGACAACACACAGGGACTCCCTGAATTTTTATTTGTACTTAAACTTTTACTTTAGTTTGAAAAGCAATTCTTAAACCTGTCGCAATAAGTGATTAATCAATTAATTGCATGGTAAATTAAAATGAGCTTGATCATTTCCATTCTTCTGATATATATATTTCTTGAAGGGTGGTTTTGTTTAGAGTCTTAATTCATTTTATTTAAGGTTTCAAGGTTCTTTTTGTGTTTGCAGAGATGCGCTGTGCAGCGGGTCTCGCTCATCATGCAGGGCCGGTTCAATATTGAATAAGGCCCTGAGTAGAATTTGACTTAGGGGCCCCTCTTGCTGCTAAGACCATCAGCACTACCAACAACGTTTCAACATGGATTTAGTGAAACCTGGAGAGGGGGCCTAGTTTCATTGACTGAGCAGTCAAATGTAATTGTAGTTTACTAAGATCCAAAACAATCTAAATATGAAGATTGATCTTTGAACTTTTACAAAGTAAACTTGCCAGCTCCTTAAAATCTTAAATTGAAATTATAAACAATTTATAATCTTTTAATTTATCTATCCTGTAACCATTAAATCAAATTTAACAGCATCGATATTCTTTTAGTTTGTTTATGTTTTGGGCTGGTTCTAAATGTGATCAGTATTACACTGAGTTTAAATTCACTGACTTAATTTGGATTTAACAGAAGTGCAAATAATTGATATTTATTTTAATTGTATTTATTTTATTTGTTGTTTTTAATATTCTGTCATTGTGGGTTTAAGTACTGTCAGCAATGTCTTCCATTAACATAATTACCCAGTAATATTTACGTTTCCTGTCAAATTACCATCCTTTAATACAAAACCCCGGTGAACCGCCACGGTGCCTGACCACCAGGGTCAGCAAGTTTTCTGAGGAAAACCCTGCTTGTTTGAGTAAAAAGTGCTAAATAGAAGAAGTTTGATTAAATGTCATTTTTCAGAGGTACATTCGGCAAAGGGTGGAGAAAAAACTCCACCTTAATAAATAATACATAAGTAAATAAATGAAGAATGAAGTGGAGAGGACGGCGGATCCGTACTTACTCTCTGCAGGCACTGGAGACGTGGGCCGGTACAGTGTATTTACAGTCCATGATCATGGTGAGAGTCTCGCTGTCGTTTGCTTCCTGGAAAGGCGGCTGGCCGCAAACCAACATGAACAGGATCACGCCGAGGCTCCAGATGTCTGAGGCAGGGAGACACACAGAGGGACTGCCTGAATCTCCCATCACTCCAACAAAGACAGACCACTGACAGCAAACGCCTCACTGCCACAGCTAATACATAAACCACCGCAGCCAACAGCCCAAACAAACAGGAAACTCCATCTGCTAACAACAATAACGAAGCATCAAGAAATGATTCAGTTTAGCAGAGGCAGGATTAGCTTTTCAACACGTTCTCCAGTTGACAACCACAAACTTCAGTGGAGTTTAAACTTCAAAGGGATTTAATGGGATGGAGTAATACTGTAAGTCTAGCAGAAATCAACGTGAGTTTTTCACATGTTGATGTTAGAAGGATTTTTTTTAGCTGCAGATGCATCATTTGCAACAAATGATCAAGAGTTCACTAAAGACATGCTGTTATTGCATTTTAGTCAATAAAAAGTTTATTTTCTTATTTTGAAAAGGCATTGAACTATTTTTTCAATTATTAATTATTTTTTTCATATTTTAATTCACTTTCAATATTGTATAAATAAGCTCAAGTGGTTAAGAGAAAAATCTACAGCTTGAGCCAAATTTTTTATCCGATTAATTGATTAATCATCCGAATAACCGACTACTAAACTACTTCTAGAATGCAGTTATAATTTATTTACATCAATCATTCATAGATCTGAACACAAAGCCACACCACAATGTCAAAATGTTCCATTACTTTTCCACTTGTTGCTTGCTTGTTTTTTTAATTTGCTTCATATCATGAAAAACTATTTGCATGGCCCTGTTGCTAAAAATCTGCTATAAAAATAAAACTGCCTTGCTTAGTAAACTAGTGACATAGACATGTAATTAGAAAAATATATATATATTAATTTGTAAAGGTGATAGCAGTCAAAACAACCTAACTTTATTATGACAAGGTCGACACACATCATTTCTGTATTTTGGTAGTTTGTGTCCTCCACAGTAGAGCACAGTGAGTTTACAGAAAATAAATAGTATCATTATTCACATTATCTTTCTAGGACCAAACTCCTCTTGGTGTGTTCCTTCACACAACAGCATGAGAACTGCTTACAAAACCTGGTGCAGCATAGAAACACAACGTTTAATGTTTGTTTTCACAGCTGGGGGTTGAGTGATGTTTTTATGACATAAGCCATTAAGCTGCTGAAATGTGCTAAGCAAATAAACTTGAACTGGTAACCAAAACAACTCCAAAGTTCGCCAAAGGATGGCAAATCAGACTTGTTAACATCTAAAGCATGTTTAGCAGCATGATGTGCTGCTAAACATGTCATGATGTTTCACAAACTTTCGGCTTCTACAAGATATTCACATGAACTGTGGGTGCACCAATTAATTGGCGCCGATTTCCTAAATTTTGGGAGAGATGTGACCAGCTGAGACTTACATGTGAAGCAGATCTTATCCTGCAATCTTATCTACATCAGCAAAGGTCTAAAAATCAACCACTGTCCTCTTCTGCTCTGCTTTTAGAGAGGTTTGACTGTTAGCCCAGTCCACGTTTGCAGTTAACAACAGTCACCCCACTGTTACCAACTCAGTGACTTTCTTGCTATATTTAACATTTCAGAGAAAAAAATTGGCATTGGCCAAATTCAGAATGAGCAGGTCAAACCAGAAAACTGCAATCAGTGAACCTCCTCTGACAGGAGGGAGATCTTTGTGCAACTGCTGCACATCCGCTTCTGCGCACATTCATGCTAACCACATCCGTTGAGCTCAGGTTACTGCTGCATGGGCTCGTGTGGTTACTACAGCCTGGGTCGGCATGTTCTATCTGCAGACTGCAGCCTGGAGCCTGATCCAGATCAAGATCTGAGGCCTACAGCTCCTGTTGCTAACTGAACAACTAGTGCTGCAGGGACACAATTCTAGTTTTTAGTGCACAACAGAGTGATCATGTGCTGGCCTCTCACAGACTCTACTATGGAAAAAAGTCACCGTGGCCTATGATGCTCTGGTTAACATCATGTTCTGCTTTTCATCCAGGAAAATTTAAAGAAAACCATTCTACCTTCAGAACAAATCCTCTTTATATTTATTTCAATGTCACTGTTTGTTGAATATGTTTTTCTTTGGATGTGAACTCATCAGTCAGCTCCAGGTTTCTCTAATTATTATTGCCATAAACTCTTTCTGACTTTGGATCTGGTCTTAAAGGGCCAGTATTATTTATTTTATTTTACAGCCACATATTGCACAATCAAGTAACTATGTTACCTTCAGTTGTTATAAAATGCTGTATATATCAAATATGAGTTTAAAAATTTCATTATGACATTTAAAACCTTAATTGGGCCTCTGTCTCTTTAAGTACTCTAGCTCTTTCTGAAACTCCGCCTTCAGGAAGTCATCACAACAAACCACCTTTACGTTTTTACTACCATTGCACTGATAAGTTTGCTAATTGCTCCTGGTGACATTTAGCCAATCAGAAAGCGAGTTGATGGAAACATGGAGGGAAATTCTAAATAAAGACGACAAAACAACGACCATACCACACCTTAAGGTCTAGTGGACATCAGATATGTCTATTGTTTTTTTCTCTGTTATACATACTCCACATATTATCACCATAGTTTCTTCTCAGTCGGCCATGTTTGTTCACTGAACTCACGTTTGGACTTGAGACGTTTTGCGAGATTTCCAATCTGACTCACTAAATATAATGTGTGAGGTTTGTGGTTCAACACCACACTGTACGACCAAACCTTTTTTTTTTTTAATCATCACATGCATACGTGTGTGTGAACCAGATGTTTATATACTTGTGCAGACCTACTTCTGTCTACATCATGAGGCAGTGGAGACCACTGCTTCTTGTGGGCACAAATCCTGGTCCTGATGAGGGGAATGAGGTTTCTGGGAGAGGGGTTAGGTATGTGATGGTTCGGGTTAGGCTGTCGAAAATCAATGAAAGTCAATATAAAGTCCCCACAAGAAATGAAAACACGACTGTGTGACTGTGTGCGCGTGTGTGTGTGTGTGGGTGTGTGTGTGTTGTAAGACCTTGCTGTCTGAAACAGGAATTAGTAATAGTGATTTAACATGAAAAGGAATATAATGCCTGAACATAAATTAATTTAAACCAAGACATTTACTGGTTTGAAAGTTATCTGGTCATGTCTGTTATTTGTCTTTCAATAAACACAGTCATTGTTTGTTCCACATCTGTCCAATGATTTATACTTAAAGGCAAACTTTGCTACACTGAAGTCTGTTTTTCATTAATTTATTAAATTTGGCTAAATACAGGAAGCATTTTCATAGACAGACTAAATCCTGATTTTATAGATCAGAACTGGCCAAGTTAGGTTGTTCTTTTCCAATCGATATCTAGAAAATGTGTAAACGTTCTTCCAAAAACACAACCCTGCAAAACACTGTAAGTTACACATTCCTTTCCAGAGGCAAATCTGATTACTTTACTTGTTTAATTAAAATATTTACAATGCTTAGAGACTGTTGAGTGGATAAGCCAAAAATGTTATTTGGTCCTTAAGTCCTATTGACTTTATGATTTTTGAGCTCATGTGACATAACATTTGGACACCAGTGATGTATGGCTACCTGCTAGGAAAAGTGTGAGTTTGCTAAAAAGCAAAATGCGACCTAACCCTGTGCTGCTGGAGATGCTTCAGACTTTACCACAGTCAGTCTGACTGACATCACTTCCACTTGGCTGCTAAATATTCCAGTATCTCCTTACTGGCATGTTGTTCAGAGCAACATGCAGTTCCTGAACAGTGAAATGTCTTCAAGAGAAGTCCATGTGGAGTTGAGATTTTAAGGAAGAATTTCTACAATGTAATCACAGATTCCTCAGCCGCACCCTTCAAGTTTCTGATAAATATAATAGAAAAGTGGAAACAGAGAACAGGCTAAATTTAAAAGTGCTCACTGCACTGACACATGACTGATGAGAGATTTTTCAGCATCAGTGGCGCTCTCACAGCACACATATTAAAAAAAAAAAAAAACCTGCTTAACCGGCCACACTATCTGACTATAGTTTCTGCTTTAAATAGAACAGGCTGGTGTGAAAGGTATGATGTCCTGTAATGAAAGGACAACAGTAGTGTCTGCACTCTGCTGGTCTCCATGGGAAATCAATGAGACAGTTAATTCAGTGCAATGGGACTCCCACAGACATGATGAGATTGAACACAGCTGACCTTGCACCACAGACCCAACAACAGGACGAGCGTCAGGCTCAGCACCCTGCAGCATCCTGCAGCTCCTAAGGTTCTGCTACACAGAAACCATCAGAACACACAGTCACACCACCGGGTTAGAAAATACCCTTTTGATATTCCAGCTTTCCGAGATGCATTTCTAAAAAATATT
This sequence comes from Poecilia mexicana, assembly GCF_051168715.1. NCBI lineage: Eukaryota > Metazoa > Chordata > Actinopteri > Cyprinodontiformes > Poeciliidae > Poecilia > Poecilia mexicana. Next base: position 1,479,937 of record NW_028263375.1, read on the forward strand.
TTAGATACGTTTTGTGAAAAGAGTCCATGAATAGACTAATTTTCCACAAACAATTTGGAGCTTTGTTCCACACAAAAATCTGTGAATAGATAAAAACTGAACCAAAACAGTCAGATCCCCTTACATCTACATAAACTGCTAGAAGAGGAACAGAGCTCATGTTATCTTTGTGGTTTAAATTAAGTACACTGAAAATAAAACTAAGAATGATGCATGAAATATTTTGAGTGGTTTTCAGTCTCCATGAGCTCACTTACTCTTCCTGATGAAAGCGGTTCTCTCCTCTGAATCAACTCAACGTTACTGCTTAAAAAGGAATGGTTTCACAGAGCCAGAGCTTCTGGAGGTAAGAAACCCAAAACAACCGGTGCTAAACCAACATGGATCCTTTTAGCACTGGAGCTAATGGATGGAAAAAAAAATCCAGCGAGAGAAGGTTGATTATCCAAACCATACTGACCTTATGCCTGGTGGAAAATATACATCCACTGTAAAGAAATGGCTCACATCCTGTTTGCTCATGGGCTCCTACTCTTGAATAATTTCCTCTAATTAACAATGTGACTCACTGCGGCCCGTCGCCTCGGGTTGCTACGTACCTACGGCTGGAGCGTCGTACTCGTCGCCAAGGAGGATTTCCGGAGCAGAGTACGCCAGAGAGCCGCAGCTGGTGGTCAGCTTCTTCCCCGGCTGAAACTTGTTGCTGAAGCCAAAGTCGGTGAGCTTCACCAGTCCTTGTTTCTCGAAGAACACCACGTTCTCAGGCTTCAGGTCCCTGTGCACCACGTGCAGTCGGTGGCAGTAGGAGATGGCGTGGACGATCTGGGCAAAGTACTTCTTGGCCAGCTCCTCATTCAGGCCCTCCTCATGTTTCATGATGTAGTCGAACATATCTCCCCCGTCTCCCAGCTCCAAGATCAGGTACAGCTTCGTCTGAGTGTCTATCACTTCGTACAGGCGCACGATGTTGGGGTGCTGCACCAGCTTCATGCAGCGCACCTCCTGGAAGAGGTGGCCCGTCGCCACCGTGTCCAGCTTGGTCTTGTCGATGACCTTCACCGCCACCTTCTCCCCGGTGAAAACGTGCCGCGCCAGCTTGACCACGGCGAAGTGGCCCCGCCCCAGCGTCTTGTCCAGGTCGTACAGGCCGGCGATTTTGCCATCGTATCCCCGCTTGAAGCCCGCCATGACTGGAGAGGGTGTTGGGGATAGGGGAGCGCCCCCTGCAGGCCGGGGCAGCTCGCTGGGCTCGCGTGGGTCCAGCTTATTTCGGCTCATCCGAGGCTGAAGAGGAAACCCATGGCTCCAGTTTCCTAAAGGGGAAGAGACACAAAGTAAACGTCCGACTCCTGGCATTGTTAAGTCAGGCATTTCCTCAGCTCATCGGTCTGAGGCTTTGAAAGATTTACTGAAGGGTTCTTTTTCCAGACAAGAATGATTACACAAGGGATGCAACTACTGATTATTTTAGTTATTCTATTAATCTATTGATTATTCTGACAATTAGTCGGATAAAAAAAATGGGTAGATTCTGGAGATTTTTCTTAAGCCTTTTTTTATACTATATCAGAAATACCTTCACGCTGCATTATGTCACTTTTTTTAAAATAAAAATTTTTTTTTTTTTACAAATTTGTTAAAATTATCATTATGTGGTCACAGTGCTCTCTGCCTTCTCCCAGTACTAACTACAGAAATACACCAGCCAGAAACAACCAATCAGAGTCAGGAGAAGGGCTTCAGTCCCTCAGGTGCTTACCCCACTCACTAGCTCAGTGGTGACCAAAGTTGGTCCTGGAGGGCCGCCATCCTGCATGTTTTAGTTCTCTCCCTGGTTTAACGCACCTGCATCAAATAATGGCTCTTTAGAAGCCCTAAGAATAACACTGACATGCTGAGGAGGGACAGAACAAAAACATGCAGGATGGCACCACTACTCTAGCTCTTTGCGGTTAACCAGAACATTGCCTGCCAAGAATGCTAAGGCTAGTTAGCGGAAGGTTGATTGACAACACTAAACCCTGCCTCCTGGCTCTTATTGGTTGTTTTTGACTGGGAGCGGTGATTTTCGCAGATCGCAAAAGGGAGGAGGTGGAGGATCTTTTTTTTTTTTTTTTTTTTAAACAGATATCGAAGAAATATATTGTTGCAAAAGTTACACACTGTAGCTTTAAAAGATGCATCAATTCCTTTTCCTATTGCTTAAAATGCAATAACAGCATTTTATTAGTTTACGCTCTATTATTTGTAGCAAAGGATGGTTCTGAAGCTAATACTTCTAACATCAGCATGTGGAAAGCTCAGGCCTTTCTGCTTGACTTATCAACGTAATAAGATAGCAAAAGGTGCTTGTTGAAAGATTTTATTTTATTTTATTACCCAATGTGAACACGGTGAAGCTAAAATGTGGCATTAAGAGTTCTAGGTTGAACAAATTTTCAATTTTTTTCCCTTAAATGCAAAATGTATATATTTTCTACACACTTTTGTCTGAATTGCTGCTCTGAATGGGTTGTTCTTTTTTATTTCCTTTATGTAATCAGGTAAAAACCCCATTGGGATCTAGATCTTTTTTCAAGAGGGACCTGGACAGAAATCTGCACCACATAACAACCTGGTTACACAAAAGTAAAAAAATTTAAAACAGTTTAAAAGAATCACATTGCATGTTTTTAAGAACAGCTGAAAATTTTTCTTCAGTTAGCAGCTAATTGATTACTAAATTAGTTGATGATTAATTCAATAATTGATTCAACGTGATTAATCTGATTAATTGTTTCATCCCTATGGTAAACAACACAAAACAGGAAGGATTTTTAAAACTGACCACTGGGTGCACAAATCTCAATTTAGTGTGGAACTTTCTCAGAAATACTTTCAAATGTACGCTGGTCAAAATATTTCAAAGACTGGTACTAAATAAAATAAAAATAATACTTTATTGATCCCCTAAAAGAGGGTGGGGGTTGTTGTCCCAGCAAAGCAGACAATACAAATTAAAATAAAGTAATATGAATAAACATACAACAATAAGCCTTAAAATAGAGTCAGAAGTCTTAACTAGACAATACTTTCTCTAGGATTTATTTGACAGGCAAAACTAATCAAAACCACTGAAGTCTTCAGAACCTAGTAATGTTTTAAGGATTCCTCCAACCTCCAAAACTGAACACCTTGGAACTGGGCTTGAACTTGTGCCAAATCCCCTTTCACTAAAAACTCCAAGGCCGGATTAAGGTATGAGTGTTTTATGCAGTCAGTCTTTCAACAAATCTGAAGAGGCAAACAAGATTTTCGCTGTATGACAATCATCATTACTATAATGACATGCAAACAGCGTGATATCCATGCAGCAGAGGCAATATTTCAAAACTGTCCAAGAGTAAACAGAGCAAAAAAAAAAGTACTAGTCCACTTTACAACATGTTAACAACATAATAAATAGAGATCATCTATAAATTCATAAAGCTCACCCATAAATCAACAGTGAGCTGGCAGAGGTGCTGTCAACGATCACTAACGTTCAACTGTTTGTATAATTGGAATCCTGAGTTGATGACTCTCCACAATAAAATGTAACGTCTACACCCAATTCTTGTTTATAAAAGCCACTGACGCTTGTAGTATGATTATTGCAGTCTAAAAAAAGAACGGGTAGCATAAATCATAAACACAAATCTAATCACATTTATGAGCTGATGTCAACATCTGGCCGCAGCTGAATCCATTCTATTACACAGCATGTCTCTGTTTCCGGGCGCTGTGAGGAGGTTGGGCTTGTTTTGACAGGATGGCAGCTGCATTAGCCTACGAGCTACTCCACATCCGCAGCTAAATTTTAAGGGACATAAGCGACAAAACAGACACAGTCCAAGCACAGAAGTGTTGGGAAAGCTAGCTCAATAGTCGGCTGGCTCAGTTAAATTAACAGTTAGCCTAACATCACCCCAGACGAGCCCCGGTGTTCATTGATTTAAATCGTTAGCTTAAAGACCAATTGCAGTTAAGTAGAGTTCTTTATTAGACACAAGCTCACACTAACAACCACACAAAGCCATTTACAGTTGCGTTACACCGCCGCGGCCAAAGGAGCTTTGAGACAGCGAAGTATCAGATATTCCACCGTTAGCTCCTGTAAGCATGTAGCGGTTAGCATGCTAGAGTTCCTGCGGTACGTTGCGCTCCGCACCTTAGTCTCTTCGGCACACATTAGATCCAGAATCTGGCTTTCGCCTGTTACCGGAGCTCGCGACAGACATTTGCTACCATTTATAAGAAATCTGAAAAGAAGAAAAGGTCAGCGCACCTTGTTTTTGGTGACCGCGGCACCCATGAAGCCCCTAAACCCAAGATTCATCCGTAAGACGGGACATCGCATCGTTAGCAACGGCTGCGCTGTTCGGAATGGCTGTTTCCTCCCAGCCGGGGCAGGGGGCAGAGACGCGACGTTCAGGTGCTTAACATAGTGTCGGTATTTCTAGATATCCTTATTTACTCCGAATAATTTACAAAGTGGTTCACTGCTTTTAAACTATTCCCATGCTGTTCAATCGATATGCGTTATTTCGACATCGGCGGAGAAAAGAAAATTATATTTTAAATGCATTCACATTTTTTAATCAACAGAAGCTTCAGATACCGTTATTTTTGTTGAATACTTAAACTTCCTAACTGAGGAAATCAACCAAACCACAAGATCTTACCAGATGTTATTGAACGCAGCAAAGGAGCATCATCAACCGCATTCAGCTTTGACGTCAAACGGACTCTTTTGATGGTAAAAGACCGCAGCAGGATAAACAAGCAACTCAAATGTAATACAAATGTTCAGCGCGTAATGACGTTGTAATTTTGATTTTAAAATGTGTTATAGGGATACGTGAAGCACAACACCCCATATTTTTATCGATATGTCCTCCAATGTGATGATAAGCATTACACTTTATGTCTCTGTGGTGTTGCATAATTTCCTCCCAGACCTGACACATGTTATTGTGTGTAAAGCGCACAGCGACATCCAGAGACGAAAAGTCAGATATGTCCATCTAGGAGATCAGGCCAGCATCCCTCCTGAGCCACCCTATCTTCACTTTAACTTAGTGGTCATGGTTGTAAACACAATACCCCCTTATACACGTCACAAATTAATTAGATTGCAGCACATAAAATTGATTTATCCAAGAAGCTTTGTGGCTTTTTGGGCCAGTCTTGTAATAGAGGGAAGAGAACGAGGCACCAAAGATCTCTTCTGCTGACCACCTGGCAGATGTGTCAGCCCCACTGTGATGCAGTTGATAACAACAGATTCCTTGCTAGTACAGTAAAACGAGGTAAAGATTGAGACTGGAGCTTCTGCTATTTTTGATTTTCACAAAAAGTAGAGACATTGTTGGGCCTTCTTTGCCAATAAAGTGGCGTTTTTTTGTTTTTACCTGGACTGGTTCTCTGTGATGTGCACGCGTTTGGCTGGCGGGCTACTGATGACCAATGGGAGGTGTTTGGTTTGTGTTTTCCTGAAATAAATTATTATTTTCTTTGTTTTGATATATATTTGCAGAATTTACATGCATGCACAAGCGCGTACTCACAAACACACGCACACACACGCACACACACACACACACACACGCACACACACACACACACACACGCACACACACACACGCACACACACGCACACACACACACACACACACGCACACACACACGCACACCCCCCCCCCCACACACACACACGTTTACGTGACTATCTTTGTGGGGACTTTCCATTGATTTCCATTCATTTCTACAGTCTAAACCTTACCTTTACCATTTTCCTAACCCTAACCATCACATACCTAACCCTAACCCTATCCAAAACTCAATTCACACCTTAGCCCTAAATCTGACCCCTGACCCAAAAAAAGGGTTTCCCCTTGTGGGGACCAGGCTCCCCACAAGGGGTCCTTGTGGACCAGGCTTCACAAGGAGCAATTGGTCCCCACAAAATAGTATATGTCAGGAAAATCGTCCCCACAAAATTGATCAGAAAAATTAATCTGAGTCACCACATTTTCTGCAGGCTACTTTTTGCAGGTAAAATTTTTGCTGGTGAATATAAACTAAAACAAAAATCATACATAATGTTATGAACTCAATGTCTAAAAATAAAACTATATTTTCTTCCATATTATTCTAATTATTACATCATCCTTACATACATTATCTAAACACGCTTTTGTGTTACGGTAATTTGGAATCAAACTTTTTAATGTCTCAAACACATCGGATACGAATGCACACTAGAATCCATCATACTGCTGCTTTTCTCTTTTCATACTCTAGATGGCGGTGTTGCCATAATTTGGCGTTCTGTTGTGTCCTGACAGTTCTATAACTGAATTTGCTGCTTGCTTCTCAACCTGATGAAGAGGTGAAAAGAAAACATCATGTGTTTATTGTCAACTCATTAACTGAAAACAAATTTATATCTTTATACCTAATGTGTCACTAAACCACAAGAGGTTAACACTCCTTTTTATTTGTTTTCCTTCTCAAGACTCTCAAGCAAAACAACGAGGAAATGGGAAGGTTTATTTTCTAGTAATGTCTGTTCTTCTATTTGACGGGAGGCTTCTGAAAAGAAGGGAATATCAGACCATTAGTCTGATTCCAGAGATGAAGAGGATTGATGTGTAGTGTTGTTTTATTGCCGTCTACTTGACCAGATGAGTGATGGTCTCCTGCTGTGGCTGAGGTTGGTGAACTCACGATGGTGTCACCGTCTCCTGGAGGTGTTTCCAGGTGGAGTAATATGTGGGTCACTTTGTCATTTTGAGGCTTCTCCTGCATGCTGTTGTTTAGGAATTACCACATTTGCACATTTAACAAGATCACTATAATGCAGCCTGGAAGGAAAACATGAATGGACTGGTTGATATCGCAAAATTATGCAGGGAATAGAAAGTTCACTACATGTATTTATGCAAATACAGGAACTGAGAGAATATGTCAGTAATTTCTGACATGAAAAACATGAGCATTATTATTGGGCAAGGCAATTTTATTTCGACAGCACCATTTGTAGATGAGGATATCTAAAGGTTATCAAAACAAAGACAGAAAATCAAAACACCTTTAAGAAATCACTTATGCATTGCATAAAAGAAACAGACTGTGTGAAAAACAGTTATTAAAAACGTACTTTTGATTGATTTTTAAATCTACAGGTACAAAAATGTTCCACTGCATGACAGAAAGTCCTGATCCTCATGTATTCATACGTTTGTTCTTCAGTGAGATCAAACAGGCCACTTTTGCTTGTTTTATTTATTTTTTTTGCCTTGACCTATAGGTGGTAGCACTGATCATTGAAGATGGCAGCAACCCAAGCAGAAGGCAGACAGGAAGGAAAAGCTGAAAGTCAGCTACTGTTTTCTTTCCATATCGTTTTAAAATACAAACGATTCAGAAAAAGACATTTTCCCATCTAATCTCTGTAACATTGACTCTGCCACACTTCAAGTCCAAACTCAGAACTCATCTGTTTTAAGTGGATTACGCTCTTTGATTGTAATCGCATTGTCTTTTTAAATCTTCAATTGTACTTCAATGTTACTATGTATTTCAATTTTGTGTTTGTTTTTATGTTAAATTATGTAAGGTAACCTTGAGTGTCAAGAAAGGCGCCTACAAATAAAATGTATTATTAATGTTTTGTTCCACTATGTAAACTTATTCAGTTCAACAAAGGCCGAGCTTTATTAGAGCTCCACCTGAATAAGTGTTTTTGATCACATTTTAAGATTTATTGCCTCTCAGTGTTAGTGGTAGGATGTGTAGACTGCAGTAATGTCTTGAGAAAATAATTGGTAATGCTTGCAGAAGAAAGTTCTTAATGAAATATTTATATATATACACACTAAATAACTCATTCAACAGGCAAAGACACATAGTATAACAAAAAACTATTTATTAATTCACAGTTCTTGGGGAAAAAATTCCATCTATTTCTAGTGTAGAAAACAAACATTCTGGTTTTACTCATGTCTACAGGAGTGGCAGAAAAACAAAGAAAACTAACCAACAGCACAGACACATATCTAATCCACCACAACCTGTGTTTGCTGCAAAGTCTTCAAATAATCTCTTAAACATGCACTAACCAAAGGAACCTATGTTGGTGGCAGTGTTTTTGTCCATCTTATATTTCCATAGAAATATCTTGATAAATCTCATTTACTAAACACTTTAATTCAATGACATAAAGGAGAAGCACGACACTGCAATTTATCGGCAAATGATGACATTTGACAGGCAACCATGAAGTTGAAAGGAAACCTGTGAGGCTGGCAAGTTTTATTACGATGAAAATGATGCACAGACTGGAGTCGAGGAAGGCATCGCTTAATACTAAATACTGCCAGGTGAAATAATACTGCACAAAAACTGATTGACTATTATTTTTGATTAGCACCAAATAAAGAAAAAGAAAGTACTTTAGTGTTCGATATTTAAAGTGTACATTGCTGTAAACAGTATTTGCCCCTACTGTCTTTTAATAATCACTCTGTAGAACAATTGATTGCTGTAATGTAACGAGCATTAATACAAACAAAATATATTTAGCAGTTATTAGTGGAGTACTTAAACATGTCTTGAATAAGTCTACATATTCAATATAACATTAGGGAACTGTGCGTATATATATCTTTTTTGCCATCAGTCTCTTTCTATCTTTCAGTCTTTATCTATTGCATCTTTTTCTTTCTCAGTAACTATCGGATTTCATTACAGAGACCACTGTCACGGGGGAGGGAAAACTGTTGATGGTTAGTAGTAACAATGTTCATCCATCTATCACTTGCTTTACATGTACCCGAGGTCAGCAGCCTGGGTAAATGAACTTCCCTTTCCCCAGCCATTCGGGCCAGCTCATCTGGGGAAATCCCAAGGTGTTCCCAAGTCAGTCGTGAAACTTAGTCCCTCCAGCGTGTCCTGGGTCTTCCTCTGGGACTCCTCCCAGTAGGACGTGCCTGGAACACCTCAGCAAGGAGGCGTCCAGGATGCTGAGTCTACACTTTAAGTTTGCCAAGCAAGCGGTGTGGCTTTTATGTTAGACGTGTAATATTTTCCAAAAATGAGCCCTCGTAGAGAGTTCTTACAAATATCGGTACAGGTTAACCTGCTCCAAATGAGTGACCCACAGCAAGTTACAAAAGTTCGGAGGAGCACGAGCAGGGCCCTGGCAGCTGCACAAGGCCACCATAGGCTACCATAAGCTAATCAGTTAACTATAAACCTAGTTTGAGAGTTTAGAGTTCAAAGTAGCGGAGCGACCACGCAGGATCAGAAATATGTCACGATGTGATCTAACCTAACTGTGAACACCTATGTCAATCTTCTATGAGCGGATGCCGGTTATGTTCATGGGGCACCTCCATTGGATAATGGTAGGAAAAATGCTGGAAGGTCTAGCAGTGTGTGATATTGAATTTAAGCACATACTGCAGAACTAGCATCCAAAACACACCAGCAAGTCAATTTCTTGATGCTTTTAAAAAGGCCTTTTGGAGTGGCCAAGTTAAAGTCTAGATTCCAGTGATGAAAAGACTCATTACCAGTTATCAAAAACACTTTATGGCAGTTGTTGGTAAGGATGGAAGAAACAGTCATTGTGTTTGGTAGGTAAACTATTGGTTTGGATAAGTTTTAAAAGCATTACTTGCAAACTGTCTTTTTTGTATTCACTCTGGTTGTTTTTTTTTATCAGATATTAATATTTGATGATTTGAAATATTTAAATGAGATAAGAAAAAAAACACTGAAGCAGATATGGAGGTATGTACTTTTCACTTCAAGATAAATTATAACATTTAACAAAATTAAGAATAGGCAGTGCTTTACACGTATCTGAACATAGAGTTTAAAAGAAGGATTTTTGTGGCATGGGCTAAAATCTTTTACTGAAACTTTTTCCAAATACTTTAAAGGACTGACTGTGTACATTTCCAAACCATCTGACGGATGAAACAAAGTTTATTTAAGTTACAAATAAACGCAGCAGGTATAAACTAAGTTTATAGAACAAGTTGGTTTGATTTTGGATGGATTGTGTATATTATGAGTAATTTATGGAATCATCTGTCCGCACACACACTTTAGACAAGTCAGAAAAATGTAAAAAACCTTGATTATCTATATAACATCTCTTCACCTACAACACAGAAGCTACATTGCATACTCTAAAAGGTAGAATCCAGCGTATAGACTAATCCTAAAATCTCATAATATTCTTCTCATAAATACATCTGCTCATTTAAGTTCTTGTATTATCAGTAGAGGAGTTTGAAAGTGTAATAAATAAACTTCTCAGTTTTCATCACCCAGTAGTAGAGGAGTCCTCCAGTAAAGACGGAGAGAGTCTTCACATCAGCTTTGTCTGTCCTGGAACTGCAAAGATCTGCTTAACACCATTTATTTACCAAGACTAATCAAAATCTAATCAAGCAGCCCCTTCCAGTGAGGTTGTAGAAATTGACAGGGTGGCTCTGTGTTTATTAGGTCCGACATGTTAGAACATCTGCAAACGGACCTAAGAGGTTCTTGTTAAAGATGCACCTCACCCACACCAGGTAGGTAGTAAAGGGCTTTATGTTCTCAGAGAAAGTGTAGTTCTGTTGAGGAAGGATATAAGGCATGTAGGTGTTTTCTCCCTGCTCTTGGATCCATACCTCGTACTTAACCTCTCTCACCTTCAGGTACTTTAGATTCCACGGGATCTGCCAAGAGACTGTGAGTTTGGCCTCATTAGGGGTTTGTACTGATGTCTGACAGTGGGCTTCTCTGACCCGGCCAGGGTGAACTGTGCTGGCTATCTTTGTTTTTTTCAGGCTAGGCTTACTCTTCATGCCATCTTTGAGGACCTTGAGGAATGACGGAATGTCTACCAAAGTATCCTGGTAGATCCGGAAAAGCCATTCCGGATTCCTGCAGCACAGGTGCCTTGGGACGTCCGTACTTGTCAGGATGCGCTCCTGTTCATCTTTTTCTAAGTGGGCAATGCCACCTTGCTCCCACGGTCTGTCTGGATGGGTGACAGTGTTTTCCTCCTTAGAATTCCTCCAAAAAATGTAGTGAAGGTCCATGCCTGGTAGAGTGGCGAGGGTTTTATATGGAGTATACTGCTCTGGGTTCACAGCAAAGGGGAACAACTCTACCACAGTTGCACCTCTGGGGAGGAACATTGAGGTGATGAGCTGAGCTCCATGCATGCTGACCAACATGGAAGCAGAGCTAATCACCTGGATGATACTAGGAAAAGACTGCTCCTCCAGGGATACTGTAACCACTCTCATCTGGAACTCCTGGGCTAAGGCCATTATTAGCTCTGCTTCATTCAGAATTAATCTTGTGGTCGAGCGACTAAACACAGCGATGTATTCATCTTTCTTGTCTCTCTCCCTCTCTTGCTCTGAGCTTCCTCCATCCTTCTCTGCCTCGTCCTGCTTTGTTATGTTCATTTTCTCCATTAAAGCCTTGGCAAAATGTCTGATCTCATTCCCTGAAACCAAAATGTTGGCTTTGGGCCCCTGTGGCTGAACAAACCCATACTGGTACCAGGTGGTCATTTTGGACAAACCAACATAAGATTTAGTAAAACACATTAGTTTTCCAAAGTTCCTCAACTGCTCTTTAAGAAGTGGCTGCTTGCTGCTGAGAAGTCGATAGAGGTCGAAGTGCGGCCCTTCACCCCAGCCTTCCATGAACACGAGACGTGCCTCATCGTCCAAGTCGGAATACTGTTTCATGGTAAAGAAGGCTGGGAGAAGATCATCGTGGAATACGTGCATAAGGTTATCCGGATTGAATCTGTTGAGGATCAGAGTCACATCTGGTACAAAAACGGGTTTGGGCATGAACTTTAAAGCACCAGCTGGGAGTTCTAAAAAGTTAAAATATTGGGTGTTGTGATCCTCTACTGAGGATAAATCTAGTAGGGCAGGTTGAAAGCGCCTAGATCCAAGATTAGGCAGCATGACAGAGGAGTTGGAGTGGAAAAACACAAACTCCTCTGCCTCGGAGGAGTAGCACAAATAGTCAAAGCGGCAGATGCGGTCGGTGTGCATCTTGCCAGTACACACCATGCGGGTGCCATGTTTCTGGAGAGATTGCAGGGCAACATGGTAGTCGATACGGGCCTGAGAGAGCTCCTTGGACTGCTGTGTCATATGCAACTCTTCCTCCAGTGAGGCTGCATGCTCGCTTAGCTTGGAGTACTTCCAAAGTAGGGCTGCAATCACGGAGACGAGTAACCCATTAATTAGTGCACCAAAGCTCATCCTGCAGCCCGCCACAGAAGCTCGCATCACTGCAGCCACTGAGGACCCGGCGCCCAACTCCAACTGGCCTCCAACCTCAGAGGGAAGTGGCAAAACATTAACTGCCAAGCAATGGCCTGAAACAAAGAAGAGAATATAGAGATGAGAGAAAATTCATTGGTATCCCATTATAGAACAGCAACAAAAAAAAAAAAAAAACAAAAAAAAAAGCTTCTTATTGCAGTAGCATCATCGTACTGAACAGCTTGTTGACAAAGGCATCAAAAAGTTGCAGGATGGAAACTCTCAAGGACTGGACATTGGCTCCCATAATCTAGGAACATTAATAAAATCTACCTCTTTCTGTATACTACAATGCTGTGAAATGGACCTGCTGGAAGACTTGGTACAGTTCAACAGTAAATAAGAGGTTTAATAAAGTGTAGAACAGCTGGGGTGCCAATAATTTTTCCACTGCTAATTTGGTTTAAAAAAAAAACAACAACCTTAAAACGAGATTAGTTTTTAAAATATTGAATAAATATACTTAACAGATGTTATGCTGCTGCTGTAATAAAATGTGAATCAATCTGGAGGCTGCTTCCACGTCTTTATCAGAGCTGCCAATAAATGTAGATGAAAAGGAACATTTTCTGTGACTGTTACACATGAATACATCATTTATGCATATCTAAACAGAGCTGTACATATTTCCTTCCTGCCCTGTAGTTTGCCTTTAGATGTGACAGAGCACAAACAACTGACGTCCAGTCAGTAAGTATCAAAAACAAATATCATTTGCATTCATATTACAGTTGCACAATATACTGAATTGCAAAAGCCAATATAATAATTGTAAGCGACTGCTTGGGACACAATATTTGGTAGAATACTACATTTCATTAACGTTTCAGCTGTCAGGCATTTACACTCTGCATAATGATAATATCTGGTCCTGAAATTATGCTTGGTGGCGATGTGTATTGGAAAAGAAGGGACAGTGTGAGGAAACTGTGGAATAATTCTCATCCATGTCTGAATCAGGTTTAAGCCAGTCTTCCCCTACCCTGATCCTCTTGTTTCAGTCCAGATGATTTCAATTAACAAGAGTTTGCTGAACTGTAATCAGCTGAATCAGGCGTATTAAAGCAGGGAAACATCTAAAACATGCAGGGCAGTGTGCCACAAGGACCAGGATTGAGGAACTGGTTTAAGCTATAACGTAAATAATAAAAAAAACATTTCTTGATATTGTGCAACTCTGATTCATATTCCCATTTTATGTCTGAGATTATGCTACTTCTATAAGAGAGAAATTAATTTAGCACATTTACAATTTGGGGTACCAATGAATGTGGATAAGTCTGTAAGCTAAGGAGAGTAAATACCAGTCTAAAGAAAAACATCAACAAATATGTTTGTTGAATCTGAATCAATCCTCTGAGTAAAAATGGGCAAGACACTAATACAGTGTAGGTATGTTAGTGAAGCAAAACCAACAAATCAATACACAGACCATATTCCATCTTTATATAAGATGGATTCAGACATCCATCGTGTGGTCTTAGCTCTCACCTTTGGAAACAATCTCCCTTTACTTTGTCCACTCTGATATGTCAGGACAAATGAGACTGCGAGCAGGCACAGCAAGGAACATTGCTCTCTGCTCTCCTCATCTGCATACTGAGAGAACAAGTGAGTCATTGAGAGACGCCAAATCAAAGGAACAGCTAATGGCCAGCAGCTGCCTGCACACACAAAGCAACTGGCATGCTAAATATCTCTTTAAGTGCTAGTCTAATTAGCTAAACAGACTTACATCAAGTTTATTCTGTTCAATTCATCATCATGCAATCACTAATAATGATAAATAATGATATTAGTACACACTAATAATGTTGTAGTGTCTGTCAGAAGCTGGTCTCTCAGCAGGGGCTCAAACTAAACTAAGGTAAGAGTCTATGTGGACACTGAAATCTTAATTAATTAATTCACTAAGCTTTGAACAAAATGCCCCTTTATCACATACACCGAATCATTCTGCCCATGTTGCCATCATGCTGCTGCTCTCACAGCACTACCAGTCTGCAGTCTTCCTTACTCTTTCCATTCAGTCCCTGAGCTATTTCTGACATCCATGCAAGTGCAATGTCACTGGCAATAGGGTCACCTTTTTAGTTCAAACTCAATGGAGACACACAGGCACAATGCAGGCACAGTAAGAATGAAGCAATGAGATGCTGGGTTTATGAAAGACAACAGAAAGGTTCACATCTCGATGGTCATCTTGAATATTTAACTGAGAAGTGTAGTTAATGACCAAATATTTCCTGTGCTATCAGTCTACTCCCCAATGGGTAGTCAAGGACGGCTCTTCCAGGACCTAGACTGAGACCACATCCTCCAACACCAAGACCAGAACTTCCAGACCACGACCAGGACCAAACCTACCGAGACCAAGATGAAGATCCAACCTTCCAAGACCAAGACAAAGATGCTCCAAGACCAAGACCAAATGTTTAGAGTTCAACTAATATTTTCTTTTTTAGGATACTGAGGATTTTTTGTACACCTCAAAATACAAAAATGAATGGTAAAACAGTAAATTATTCAAACAAAGCTATTTTTAAACTAATAATTATAACGATAACTAATATTTAAGTTATTAACTGCAGCCCTGCATTGATGATACATAATCTGGGAGATGAAGCATCAAAAGGTCTTCCAGAGTCACACTGATCTGACAAATGTTGCTCAGTAGAATCTGATGCAGATAATAAAATGATCAGGATGGCCAACAGCTGAGCTAATTTGGAAAGAAGTGAATGGATTCGAAAAGGCTGCATGAGGATCACGACAGAAACTGAGCCTCATGCTTTACGCATTCCTCAGGTGAATGCTGCAAGTTGTACATCCTGTTCCAATAGATCCACAAATCGCAGAGCATGTCCTGTAAGCACACAGGCCCCTGGATCTAGGGACATCAACTTGTACAAAGAGGAAGAACAAAATGATCCACAATGGTTGCTTGGTTAGTGTGGAGATGATAAGTGCTGTGATGATCAGACAGAGTTAGTGCTTGGTAGCCTGGAGGGTTTGATGCATTTTAATCAGAATCCTGGAAAGCTGTGGCAGAGGGTCCAGTGGGAGGGGAGTAGTGCACGGTCACAGACAGATTTCCTGCTCTCCTCCAGCCCTCCAACTGTTTGTCTCTACACCAAATCCCCATAGCTTCTATATTTCAGTTAGTTCCATAAGTGCTCAAAAGCTTCCCTAAAGCAGTGGTCAACTCAGAGCTGTGTGTTTAGCCGAAGTCTGGACCAGTGTTCCTCTTCCTTCCGGACACCTGCTGACCATGACAGTGTGTCGTTATTTGATGTTATTTTTATTTCTAGACCTGAACATGGCCTGTCAGCTTGGATCAAGTTGCCTGGACCTCAGTGTGGCACCGTGGAGGATTAATGGCCCAGCAACCGTTACCGGGTTGTACCAAGACAAGTCTCATACCCGTTCTCTCACTTTGCATCCCTTTCATCTTCATGTCCAGACAGACTGCTAAAGCTTTGCAATCTGCTCCAGAGGAAGAGACGGGGAAAAAACCACTAGCTCCCTGATAACAACAGCCAGTGAGTGTGAGAAAACCCCCATGGTCCATGTTTGATGCATCACATGTCTGACAACTTGTCTATTGCAAGCTAAGGGTAAGTACTTGATTTATAGCACACTGCTTTAAGTTGTCTCTTTCCTCTCAGGGTACATGGGCTGGTGTGGGCTTTTTGCTGAATGTTTAAATGACAGAGACAAAAAGGAAGAAAATGAAATGTCGGCAAAAACCCCTGTAGAACATGACTCCAGCAGAGAGCAGGAGGAGCATGTGGAGACATAGCACCAAAACTAGAGCTACACGTCTCCACCACGGTGTCCAAGTCTCCTGCATACACACTGAAAGACACTGGTTTATCGGAGGACACTGGTGTTAGCACGGGTACTACCCTTTTCTGTCCTGTTTCTCATTATTTAGTGCATCTTCATGTACCTCAGTCTGAGCAGGCGTGTCATTCTTTACACCAAGAATGACACGGCTGTCTGGATGTCAAACTAACACAGAAAAACAGGTAAAACCCAGAAATAGATTTCATTCTTGATGCCATATTTATAACTTACAATCAGGGAAAAGGAGCAGCTCAAGAACATGTTGTCCACACTGACATGAACAATTGGCTAAATTCTATTTTTCAGCTGCACTGTCGTCTGAATGCAAACACTTTTCATGAAAGATTTGGACTTTTCACACCAATAATGTTGAAACCCTGGGAGCACTTGACAACCTGGCAGAAACGGCGACGTTTTAGCAGGTATTTTTAGACTGCATCTCATCACTGAACCTGGGTGTTCTGAGAAAACCAAGAAACCTGTTGTTTAAAGAGAGAGATGCTCAAAATGACATCACTGCAACCTGAGTTTTACACATCGACGCTGGAAGTGTAAACTTGTAGGAGCACAGAATACACACCTTCCTACAATCACAGGTACATCTTCAGAAGATGTCTCACAGAGCAAAGAAGTAACAAAACTGTTTATGGAGACAGAAATTATTCTGATTTTAGATTATTCTGATTTTAGATAGAAACAGAACTAATTGGGGCTGCTGCATAGTTTTTAGAAGCTACAGTGGACTCCCAGTATTTGTGGTGGCTAGGGAGCTCATTAGCTGTGCTCTTAACTGGCTGCTAACACCTGTTAGCATCTACAGTCATATTTTTCAGTCTTATTATAAGAAACAACGAGAGAAAAATAATCAGTCCTGGTAAATATGCAGCCATAAGGAACAGAGTTTGGGATCGCTCTGTAAATATCTACACTGCCCCCAAGAGACCCAACCATGCTTTATACTTACGTTAGCACGATGAACATGATTAATTAATCAATAATGAAATATCTAAACATTGCAACTGCAAAATGGTTATTTCCCATGAATACCAATTGACTACAAATGAGAATATATCACCAATCAACTGCTCAGTCAGCTCCAGTTTTGTGGGTCATTGACCCTTTGCACATGACATCACACTTCTCTATAAAGTCCGGTTCACATGGGGAGGTGAGAATGCACAATCGGACTCTAGTGCAGACAACAAAAGGAAACTCTGGTCTGCCTAATATCACATTTATTTAGTTGATTTCGCTGTAAAAATTGTCATAGGGTGCTGAGTGGTTGACAGCACAAAACAGACAAAGGTCCAAATCAAACTTGTCATTTTATCGTAAACCTTTTGATGGACACAGAAGACGGCGATGGATAGCTCCATCAATCATTAGGACCGACAATCGGCGTATTTATCAAATAGCAGTGAACACTTTTTACAAGGTAAGGAGATTAATTTTCAAATACTTCATAAATAAGTAAGATTAGTAAGATACAATTAAATATTGCATTATGGTGAAGGTACGCGACTAATCATTAGAAACCAAAGAGAAAATGCCCCACCATCATATAGCCTACCCTGTAGGGAAAAAAGGTTAGCATCTAGACTTTTGTACACTTTTAAGTCTGCTCTGTTTTGAGAGGAAATGCTGTGAATTCAGGCAAATTTGATCAAATCAAAAACATGCCAGGAGGAAGGAGGTGTGGATAAGTTTCAAAGCTAGCTATTTCTAACTTTTGTAAATTTCGTTGTTTATTAGCCCCAGCTAGTTGTGCTACTTCCATAGACAAATTAGCTCGACTTGAACAAATAGAAGCCATAGCTACACGGTCAAAAACAACCTCGGAAAACAATCACAGTCACTTGGTTCAATACCGCTATCCCTCATTTCTGAAGTCCATCATGGTGCCTCAGCATGATTGACACAGTTGCAAAGTGTCAGTACATGCCCACAACATCATGATCCTCCTAATAATCCTCAGTCTATTCCAATAAAACACTGCAGCTCTCCTCATTGTTTACACTTCAGCAGAGAGCCATATGCTGCTGTGTGTACAGCTGAGCACTTCCTCTCTCCATGCTGCCCATTGGTGACCTCAAGTGTCATACATACATTTATTTCACAAACTGTTAAGGTAGTGTCAAAATCCCTTTCATTTCTTGTGCCTAGTTGTGAGATAAAGCCTTTAAAGTTTGTGTTGAATATGAATCCAGCTACTAATCCAAAGAATAACTTTATTCTAAATAGCTCATTAAAAAAAACAACAAACAACGAAAAAAAATCGCTTAAAGTTGGTGGAAAATGATGAGTGAACATCTGGGAAGAGGTTCATCGCAGGCCGTTCTGACATGATCACCAATAAACCCTCACATTTATAACCTCCTGTGAACAAACATTTGGATCTTTGCAGAAGAATGCTATGAAGTTAATGCTAACAAACAGCTTCCTTTATAACAAAGCACTCAACCACACACTGGGTCTGAATATACCCAGCACAAAAAAAAAACATGCAAATCAATTCATATTCATGCGTTTCCACATCCACAAAGTACTGAACTGAATTATTTCCTCCTAGAAAAAGAATATTCCCAGAAGGCAACTGAACGCTCTCCTTCACAGAGAGGCGCTGCAGTTACAAGAAAATAGGCAAATAAATCCCCCTGAATGGCTCTGAAGACAAGAACAAAAGTGCATATTAAAGAAAACAACCCTCCTATGTGAACCCAGGCCGGGTCCCTGCTAGGAATTCAGGACCTTTATATGGACCCAGACTGAGTCGTCTTCATTATATGCTTGCAATTATTTCTAACCTAGCTAACTTGTAAGAAACATGAAGTATGTCATCATGTGAACCTTTTGTTAAGTAAAGCAGGTCCAGACTTGGACTTGAACTGCACCCAAGTCACAAAAACAAACACTAGGGACTTGACTTTTACTTTGACTTTGCTGGAGATCAGAATCTCATGTAATCAGGAGTGAAACGTACAAATCAGTAGGGTTTGTTTTGGTGCTTATTGTCCTCCTGTGTTCACAGAAACAATGACATTTCAGTGCCACAAAACAGACCTAGAATGAGAAAAAATGTCTTGTGAACATCTGTGCTGTGATGCAGAGATGACCTCCGGTTCATGTGACCAGCTGGCTGCAGGGTTTAAAAGCACAAACACAATTGTTTCTGTAGCAAATACTCTAAAACAAGTTCTCCTGATATCTGTTAGAAAGGAATGATGAAGGGGAGATGTCTGAACACACACTTCCTGTGTAGAGCTTCATGACAGCCCTGCAGCACCTTGACCAGAGGTCACATGGAGGTGAACATTCGGTCGGGTTGATCGGTGATTTCTGAATGCCAGGTGGCAGCAAACATCAGCCAGACGTCTGGAGAGGAACCTTCCTGACGCCTCCCATCTGACCCATCTGACTGCAGCAACACCACCACCACTGTTCTTAAAGGGGTAGTATTATGTATTTTCTAGCCAAATAAAATAATTTCATAGCACAATCAAGTAACAATGTTAACTTCAGTTGTTATAAAAATGCTATATATATGAAATGTGATTTAAAAGAAATTAAACTTCATATTTCAATGCCTTGAAATTGGGTCTGTGTCTCTTTAAAAAATTCCTGCTCTTTCTGAAACTCTGCCATCAATACGTCATCACAACATGGTTCCTCTACTGACTCTTTAATATTTTTTTTACCAGCGTTGCACTGAGAAGTAGCTCCTATAAGAGCTCAGCTAATGCGTCGTTCCACCAGGTGTTGCTAATTGCTGCTGGCTAGTCTGAAGGAGATGAGTGGAGGAGTCATGGAGGAGGGCTGTTCTGAGAGGCAGAATCAGAAACTGCAGCTCTGAGGAGAAGCTACGTCCTCAAATGTCCACCAGGGAGTTTTCCACAGCCAAATGGTTGCCATGGAGATTAAAGGATTTCTCAAACATACATGAAAGAATCAAAGCAACACTCCAGGTGTGTTTTTGACAAGGGAATAACATCATAACACATTGTAAAACTAAAAAAATGTCCATTTTACATAATATTGTCCCTTTAAAATGCTTGTTCAACCCAGAATTTATTCTTATTGAATTCTACACTTATTCAACCTAGTTTCTAATTATTGACACTAAGAGTATATTGCCAAGTTTAAAAACAAAACAGTTGAAATGCTAATGAAATATATTGTAATATTCTACCAAATATGGTGTCCAGGCAGTTGTTTGCGATCATTGACTAATACTGGATGGACTTTTGTGATTCAGTACATTGTTCAGTTGTAATATGAATGCAAATGATGTTTGCTTTTGATGCTTACTGACTGGAGGTCAGCTGTTTGTACCTTCACTTCTAAAAGTGAAAGTACGAACTGCAGGGCTGTGTATAAATGATGTACACAAAAATAGAAAATATTCCTTCTTTCCATCTACATTTATTGGCAGCTCTGGTAAAGATGTGGATAAGTTATTTTTCTACATAATCATCCAGAAACACCCAGAGAACTAAATTTGAGTCTCAGTTCCGGCTGAGGTTAGAAGCTCCACATGCCTACATTTGTGATGGTAGGAAAGAAAAATATTTTTCCCAGGCATCACACCACAGAAACCAGATGGCATGCAGATGGAGCCTAATGGTTGTCATGGAGATGTGATGAACCCAAGACGCCTCTTTTTGCTACAGGTCTCCAGCAGAGAGCTTTAAACCGGTTTTTCCCTGCCTGACCATCCCATCCCCCTCACGGTGTGCAGGGGGAGATAAACATGGATCCTCTAATGGGACTGTCCCGGTGTGCGAGTAAATAAAAACATTTTTTCTTTTTAACTTTCTTTCTGAACACAGTACTATTTTTAAACGTGTTTTAGACCAGATTGCAAAGAGTTAACAATAAAGTGCCTAGAACTGTTTATATAAATTCAAAGTGTTCAGCTTTTACTTGCATTTTTTCATTCATATTTGACACTAACTACCATGACAGCCAGCAGCTGGACCCGCTCCGGTTCTAAACATGCTACACTGAAGCATCCAGCTGTGTGTCTGCTGCAGCTCTTACCTGCAGTCCCACTAACAGTCCCAGTCCCAGAGACGGCGTTGCCTGTGCGGCTCTGTGAGGACAGTCCGGAGGTTAGCTCATTCAGGCACCATCAGCTCGCCAGTCCGGAGCCCCAATCCGGAGACAGGAGAACCCCGGAGGAAACAGAGGACACGGAGAAAACACCGGCTTGTTCAGTTACAGAGAACCCGCACCCCCACCTCACCGTGTCTGGTTATGGTCCCGGCCGGCCGGGCTGTCAGGGGGACAGAGAGGGAAACAGAGACAGAACCACAGGCAGTGGAGCCGCTCGGAGGAGAGAGAGGAGCCTGACTGCAGACTCTAGCGGAGCTCCGCAGGAAGCGGAAGTAGCTCCGCTGGAGCGGGTGGGCCTTAGAATTTTTTTTCCTCCCTCTTTTTAATTATCTGTCAGAAACAGCAGCCAGTATTCACAATTATATGACCTGTTTACTGAATTTACAAATTTGAATAAAAACTACATATAAATCACTAGATATACAAATATAAGTGTCTAATTATTATTGCTTTAGCGCCCTCTTCTGCTTGGGCGTCAGAACATGTGACAGGTGATGCCACTGATATCTGAAATGAGACAGTTATTACTTAATTCAATGTAGTTTTAATATATAATGACAATGAATTGGCTGCTAATCCCCACTCTTTTTATTGTAATAAATTTTTCATAAGTATTCGTCTGCTAAAGCATGCACTGTAAGAACTCGTTGGCAATAAAAACAATAAATTAGATTTGGGAAAAAATACACCATTACTTCAAACTATTTACTTACAAATACAACTTAAAGTAAACGAGCAATGATTTGTTTGTTTGTGCTTTTCTCAGTGAACTAATAATTTTTACACATTCAACTCAGTTTCTTCATACCACCAATTTAATGCTGTTCCAAGCTACGTTCAAGGCCCCATAAGATCAAATTTATATGCAAAAATAAATTTAATACAGATGGTTTCGAAGTCAACTACATTATTCCAGTTCAATCCTACTCATTAAACAAATACACCCAAGTTCAGATTATAATTCAAATAGTTGGAAAGTTACTTAAGGAAACCCAGCAATTTCTCACACTGTCCATGCATGTAACAAAAGTAGAAAGGGGAAACTTCCTTTTAACAGGAAGAAATTTCCAGCAGAACCAGAACCAGGTTGAGTGTGATCTGCCATGGCCGACTGGGGGTTTGAGAAGACAGAGCATACACACACACATTTAAGCCTTGACAACCAGACATGCTGTATGGAGGTCATGTGGCTAAAAAGGCAGTTTCACTGTCATTAAGTCGGTCACTGCTGAGTGATGACTGGATCAACACCATGGAAGCAGAAAGCATCCATATTGAGGATGTAAAAAGTGGGTTTCCCCTCAAGAACTCTCAGGTTGACACACAACCAGCTCTCTGACCATGTCACTCACATTTCACACACAGCTAACTCCAACGCAGCCATAGGGAAGTTCTGCTCTCCCACATTCCACACCAGGAAAACCAAATGCTACAGGAACAGAATGCAGGTAGATCTCTCCTTATGTGGGTTAAATCCTGCTGTTTAAGAGGAGATGTGTCCACAATGCGTGTGTGTGTGTGTGTGTGTGTGTGTGTGTGTGTGTGTGTGTGTGTGTGTGTGTGTGTGTGTGTGTGCTCACACACACACACACACACACATCTGAAGCATCTGACCTTCAGATGCTACCAGTCAAACACTCGTTTCTCACCTGTGATTGACTTCTTCACATCATCAGTGCAACAGTGTAAAGGAGGTCAGGTCTCTGGTGAACCTCTGAAAAAGGCATTGCTAACGTGACATTCGTGCAGGACGTGTTAGCATTCATGCTGCGCCGCTGCTCTAACTCCCTCCATCACGGCCCTCCAGAAGTCAGCTTGCAGGTTTTTCCCCGAGACAGCTGGGAGCTCCGAGGTTAATCCGTTAAAGTCTGAAGTCAGGGTTTTGTCTCATCGACTCTCTTCTTCTCTCCTCTTACAGCTTTCTCCACCATTCATTACCTCAGACACACACATACACACAAATATCAGTGCTTTGAACTGTGACTAAAGCCTCCTTGTGTCTCTGTATTTGTCTTTGATCTGTGTTAAAGGTTAGAGTAGCTTCTGCAGATTGTGCAGGACAAGAGCAGATAAAGTTCATGCTGGAAGCTTTCAGCTAGGAGCTGTAGGCTCACTGTCAGAGCATCAGGGAACAAACATGACTACTGTTTGCAAGCAAAGGCTTGGTAATGTGATCATGCAACCTTTTTATAAAATCTTATTCTGCTGAAAACATTAATGTTGCTTCATGGATGTGAAAAGTTAGCTTTCCAGAACTTTTCTAAAGTTGAATGAGATCAGCTTGCTTTCTTCTTTTAGACCTGATAATCATATTTATATTGCTCTGTCACCTACAAGTAGCTTTAACTTGTGACCTACATTTTCAGAAATATTGCTGTTGATATGTTTCATCACATTGAAACATATCCACAGCCAAATCCTTCCTGAACCAGCCTGGTTTAGAAAAACAGATTTATTTCTAGATTAGATCACTGTAGCACTGTTTTCTGGAATCTCCAGTTATATAACTAACTTCAGTTCATGCAGAACACTGCAGCAAGAAGTTTGAACATCACTCATCTTAAAATCTCTACACCAGCTTCCAGTTAAACAGAAAACAAATAGGTTTTAAAATCTCACTAACTTTAATGATCTGCCCTGTTTTTTATGTTTCTATGATGCTAAAAGAATATAAAGAATGAATATACGCACAGCTGTTTTCTCCAACTGTTAGCTCATGTATTTTTGTTGTGACATATTTCAATTATTTTCTTTTTCATTTTTGTAAAAAGAAAATAATTCTTCACAAATGTCATTTTCGCCCTTAATAATAAACACCTTCATTTGAAAACTAGATCTTGTGCACCCTTTAATTATCTTTGACTAATTTTCAAATTGGTTTGATGTTTTAGAACACTGAAGAGTGACAAATATGCCAAAAAAAAGGAAGTGAAGAATGGGGCAAACACTTTTTCATCCCACATACTTTAAATCTGACTTGATATGAACGGACTGAATTGTCTTTTTCTGTACAGTGCCTTGTGAGTCTCAGTTCTCATATGTGGTGAACCAAACCGGCATAACAAAAATAAACTGAGTTGAATTTCAATAAAGAAATAAATTGGTGAAGCTGCCAGATCTGTTAGATGTTGGGTGTTTGTATTTAATGAAGATGGCTTCTTTCACTCCTCTTTCTGAGACTCTACTGTCATGAACTCCTCGTCCTTGAGACATAGCCGAACTGCTGAGTCCTGAACCGACAGCTGACTGTTCTGACCCAGAGCTGCATACACCACACCACTTACCCTGTGTTGCTGTTTAGTCCTTGGGATGAAGTAACCATGTTGCAATCCAAGAAAGGCAGGAATATTTTGCTCCTTAGTATCTCAAATACGTCAGCCAGAATCGACCAAATAGTAAAATAATATCAAGTCCCATCAGGCTTTAGTTCTACTTCACATCCTGTTTCTGTTTCTGTTTCTCTTTCTGTGCTCACAAGAACCTCACAGCACAATGTCGTATAAATGCAGCAATGACATCATCCAGATGGGCTTTAATGAGCCAAATGTAATACGTACTGGCAGCAGCAGCCATTAACTCGGAGTTGTTACACAATTTAAAAAAGGAGCCAAAACATTAGAGTAAAGCGTATCAACAGGGGATAAAGAAAGGAGGA
The DNA here is from genome assembly GCF_051168715.1 of Poecilia mexicana. Taxonomy (NCBI): domain Eukaryota; kingdom Metazoa; phylum Chordata; class Actinopteri; order Cyprinodontiformes; family Poeciliidae; genus Poecilia; species Poecilia mexicana. The sequence goes on from NW_028263375.1 coordinate 1,504,936, forward strand.
CATATTTTACTAGATCTAATTCAGAGCATTTATTCAGAGATGAGAAAAAAAATATAACTAAGCCACAAACTAGAGTATGACTGGAATCCTGGAATTTTTAATCTGAGTTAAAAAAATAAAAATAAATCTGAACTTTTCACAACTGCCTGATTTTTTTTTTTTTTAAAAAGCAGTGTGACAGTTCATGTTTAGAAAAGTGTCATTCTGACAAAGAATGTCTCTGCTTCATTCACTCTCTAACGCAACTCGGTTTTTAGCCAGTCGCTTATATATTTATTTGTTTATTATTTTTCAATTATGGCTTTGTGACTGCTGTGCATTTTAACACAAAAAAGAAAAAAAAAGAAAATGTAAAAAAATGTTCACATTTGGGTCCATCTTCTTCCCAAAGCTGCTGGGATTTGGTCCAGAAGCAATTTTCTGACAGCCATTTTTAATCCTTTGATTAAAAGCTTATCTCATAAAAACAGGCATCCAAGCCAGACACTGACTGCCTCCAGCACAACACAATAAATAGATAAATACATGCAGAAATGGTGATGTCTGTGAATAGGATGTAATGGGTCTTTGTTTATTTTTATTGTTATTTCAACTTTATGTTCTCTTTTTGTTGAAGCTACATCTGGTCTGATGTGCTTATCTGTGCCACGTCGGCTGAGTTACTGCCAATAACTTCACCTTTTCCTACAGATGATGCTCTTGGCCCTGTCTTTCAGAAGTTGACCTTGTCTGTCTTCTACAAAAAGCAACCAGAGGAGCTACAGCTTTGACAAACTCTGTTATTGTTGTAAAAGCCTGTTTCTCTCGTGGACAAAGGTCGGAGCGTTTGTCACATAGCCTCTAAAGGCTTTAGGAGCTTATCTGTAAAATGTTTTCCTCTCCTTGATGAAGAAAAGAGCTACTGCTGCCATTACCTTTTTACTTTTCTTTAACACAAAAAAATACACCTGGATCAGCTCATCTGTTTCTTTCTTAGTGTATCTGTTCTGTCTTCTCAAACCCCCAGGCCGTCTGCCCCAGTCAGCTGTGGTAGACGGCCGTTTACACTAAGAAATTTTCCTCTCTAAAGTTGCTACATGCATCCTCAAAGGATTGCTGTAAAGTCGATGACACAACTCAAGTGACTGCCCACTGTCACCATGTGCTTGTCCAGGAGGAGTGAGTGCTGCAAGTAAGTAGCTGTTTCCATTCCAAATGTGCACAAAACTTTGTTGATGTAACTGAGTTTTTTATTGAAAGAAAACACCATAATTGCTAAATTGTGGTTTTTCTGACGAATGGAAACACAGTGAGTGACTCGAAGCAATCTGCTTGATTTCTTCAGATGGAAAACTTTTTAAACTAATTTGAATAATAAATCTGAATTGGACTGCACTGTTTGATAATTAGGATTAATTGAAACACATAATTGAATTTAGTCAACTTTTTTGTGAGATGATGTGTTTATATTGGTGATATTTAAGTAAACTGACTTAAAGCCAAACTAAATTTGGTCTGTTTTTCTCCACAGTCATCAACCTTTGGTCACATTGAGGAAATACTTTCATATCCATAGACAGGAGTTCAACTTCCTGTTCCAGTTTGCTCGGTCCAGCCGAGTCACAGGTCCCTCCTGAGATGTATCCTCTTGTTTCTGATGTGCTGGAGGATGTAGTGCCCCCTCTCCTCCACCAGGCGGACCAGAGGCCTGAGAGCCGTGTACCCACCACGGCTTTCCCAGAACTCCTTGTCTACGTAGAGAGAGCGCAGCAGCAGATGTTCCAGACAGCCAGAGCGGAGCACGGAGACAGCTTTCTCTGGAAACCTGAGCAGAGACGACAGACGACATGAAACAGCTTCACCTGCTGCTGCTCCATGGTAGGGCTAATGCAGCTTAGGGTTAGGGTTCTGTTTGTTCAGCAGTCACAGTTAACTCACTCATCAATGCCCTCAAGCAGCCTGAAGTTGAGGTTGCTGCTGGATTGCTTTGGTCTGCCAGCATTATCTATGAACACGAGTCTGGAAGGATCCGTCTTCCTCACCTGAGCAAACAGACGCACAGGTAAACAGATGGCAATGTCCACTGTGCTATTATTTATTATCCTTTATTTCACCAGGAAAATCCAAATGAGATTAAAAATCTCTTTTAGAAAAGAATCCTGAAGATACTAAATATTGCTTTAATGGAAATGTACTAGTAGAGGGCTACCAATGATTCTACTGGATCAGCATCTGCAACAGATATTTTTATTTTCTGATATTTAGTTTGCAGGTAAATATTTTCGTCTGTAAACTAACATATTTAATTTGTACAGTCTGGATGTGTTTTATTTCCACTTATTTCACCTGGACAACAACCATGCCATGCATTAAAGTGGCCTGGATCAAAAACGTTGGCATTAAGATTATTGTACGATTATTACATAATGAAAAAAAAATTAATTGAAATAATTATCAACTTGTTCAGTAATGATAATAAACATTCCATTACATTAAAACAGCAGAGATGAACAGCATGCTACAGTGTAATCTAAATTTGGAGTGTTTTTCTTTAGCTCCAACGTCATGTAAGGAAAATGAACAAAGGAAACTGGTTCAGTCCATTTCAGCATATTAAATGTCAACATTCCCATTACTATGATAATAACGACATGGCAACAGCATGAAAAAGAAAAATTGCAGGACTTATACAGCTGTTTGAAACAGCAGTTTCTGTAAGACTTAGATTTTAAAACGGCACTAGTGACGTATAATTGCTTTGCTCACCAGGATGTGAACCAGCTGCAGCTCCTTGCTGTTGCCACACTTAATGTTCAGACGGTTCTCCACGCAGAGTTCTGCTGGATCGGGTGTAAACCCACAGCAGTTCCTGTCCAGACGGTCGTTTACCTGGATAAGAGAAAAAAGGAGCACAAGAAATATGTCAGATAAAAATAGAATAAGATAAGGATAATTCTTTTCTTGCCGTTCCTGGAAACAAACTCCAGCTGACCCTGTGGCTGTTGGCTCCTCGTATAGCAGCTCTCCTCATGTTCTGCTAGCAGATACTCCTGCAGGTCAGTCTACCATAAGCTGCTGGGTTTTGTTCTCCAGATCCATGTAAGTCTCATGTGTGACCTTGGTGGTCACTGGTTGTTTGCAACATTCAAGAATACCTGCCTATAAAACGACATTCAGGAGGGCTTGTGGTTCTGGTTGCCTGGTTCACATGCATCATTTTGCTTCAGCAAAGCTCATTCTGTAGAAGCACTGCTGCACAAAGTAAGAGACATTAAACACCAGACTTACCTGCCGTACCCACCTGTCCACCTCTCAACCTGCCCTGTCACCATCAACCAATCAGAATACTCCCCTGACGCTCAGTTCCTCCACTAATCACTCTGATATTCTCAATGTTTTAGTCTGAACATTGTCACATTTACCAATAAGTCCCACCTCACCAGCAGCATTTTGGAGGATTTTCACTGCATTTTGTGAATCCCTGATGGTAAAAGAATTACAGTAGTTCAGCCTAGAAGGAACAAATTCATGGACTAGTTTTTGAGTATCACCCCCAGACAGGATATTTCTAAATTTGGCAATATAGAAAGAAGGAAACTAGGTTCTAAGTCAATGTAGGTTTTAAGTAATAATCAACATAAACTTTAAGTTTAGGACTTACTACCAAGAGTGAACATCAGCTCTCTGTCAATCTAATTTGAACCTGATTTCTGGGATGCTGCTGTCCATGGTTCTGAACAGAATTCAAAGATGCTGCAGTGAAAAAGTCTCACAATAACATAATTCATGCTTTATTTGCTAATAATCAAGACTGTTAGTATTTTATTTTATGATAACTTGATTTGATATTTTTCAACATTTTAAGGATTTTATTGTTATTTTTTATGTTGTTTGATTGCAATAGTGCATTCAGTGACAGAATGTAGACTAGGAATTCTTATTACTTTTTTTTTTTTTGCAGCTTCTGTTTTCCAAAGCAAATAGCAACAGGTTGGGCTGGGGCCCTGTTGGACCCATCAGATCCACAGACTTAGGATGGTTTCTAATGTCAACTCAATCAATCAATCAATCAATCAATCAATCAATCAATCAATCAATCAATCAATCAATCAATCAATCAATCAATCAATCAATCAATCAATCAATTTTATTTATGAAGCACCCTTTATACTAAAAGCAGCTCAAAGTGAAGTACAGATCACTAAAAATAAACCCACATTTCTCATCATGGAGGTCAACAACATCAGCATGTACAACAAAAAAACAGGAAGTGGTGTTTTATACCATAGTCATAGTGCTGATGCATCCTCTAATTACAATAACTGAAGGTCAGAAAGCATTGGAGAAGAGCAGGCTGGACAACAGAAAACTCACAAGGCAAGAACCTGATGAGGAGTGGAGGAAACTGACAGACATCTTATCTGCTGGGGACGTAAAAGAACCATGAGAACCAGATGGGAACAATCAGCAAAATGCAGAGTAGCTGAGGCATGAACTGAGGGAAAATGACCCATTGTCACAGAAGATTAACTCAGAAATCTGCAGAAGAGACAACATAAGGCAAAGACTACAGAGTAAGGGTGTTTTCACGCCAGATAGTCAGGGGGACTCAGTTCAATTGGAGACCAAATGTGCAACATTTGTTACATTTCACTCTAACCTGTTTCCCTCCTCGCCTGTGGTGGTGCTGCACCAAGAACCACTGAGGGAAACAACATAAAAACCTCTGAAGACACTGAGCGCAACTTCCTTCTTCACAAAATGCAAACAAAAATGGAGTGGAGTCAGATTGTAGTGGTTGTAGGATTTCTCTTTTATCTTTGTCGAAAGACCTTGACCCATTGTGCTAGACCTGCATGTTTGTTTTAGTTGTATTTACCCAGAATGCCATGCACTAGAGTCAATTTCCTGCTTTTGAAGCAGTCTCTGGTCCGCTTGGCATTCACATTATGCATTAAAACTGAACCAAAATTCCCTTCAGTGAAACCCGGACCCATTCACACCTGGAGCCACTCTGCTCTGCTCCTGGAGCCACAGGACGTGTCGAGGCAACAGGTAGGAACAAGTGTTCAGCTCAATCTGAGGCTATTAGAGGTTGGCCATGTTACAGGGATCGACTACTGGCAGCAAGGGGGAGAATCTGCCTCATGGGTTATTCATATTCAGTCTCACAGACACACACACACACACACACACATACACTTTAGAAGGAGTTTAAATACACACTCCATCTCAGAACAAAGCAGCTCTAAATTACTGCTGCAGGCTGTGAAATCAGAGGGTCCATCCTGTTTCAGACATGTCAGAGCGAGCAGAGCAATACATTCAAAACACTGAGACAGTAAACCATTTACTGTACATGCAAGGAAACTAGGCAGAAACAAAATAGACTCAGTGTGTGATGACATCCAGTAACTGTACCTAATCTCCACAATAAAACGTCTTTCTAGATCTTTTATTTTTCTTTAGGTTGGAAACCATGGAAACATAACTCTAGTGAGATACATGCTAAAACAAAACTGAAAAGAAAACATTGTAAAAATGACAATATCAATATATGCCTTTACTCCTCGATGCTGAATTACCAAGAACCACACACATTTTCTTCTTCACCTCTTAATGTTTAGTCTAATACACAAAGGATTTGCACAGCTTCAGGATTTGTTTAATATTCAGTTTCCTTTTCAGGCTCTTATTTGTGTCTGTGTGCTTGTATTGCTGTCCTGGGGATTTTGATGTTCAGACTGAAAACCACAAATAAATACATGTTACTGTGAGGGAATAGAAGCTACAGAAGTTACTATTTGAGTAAGAATTATCCCCTAAAGTGACAGAAGCTTAAAGGAAGTATACACACTGCACTGGGAAAAAACAAACTTAGACAGAGACAGCATTAGTGCTTGCACACACACGCACACACACACCACTCATGTTCTCTTTTAGCTGAAATTTTTTTAGCATAATCACATTAATATTAATCATCTGCAGGGTTGTCATAACATGGTATCTGTAGGTGAATTATGTCATACACATGGATGTATGAACTGTATATATACTGTACATTGAACATAAATACAATTGTGTTTGTGTTCAAATAATTCCTCCATTTCAAACCTTCAACATGTACCAATAAAATATGAGAGCTAATTGGTTCTCACAGCAACTACCCTGACTTCAAAGGAGACAACGTAACAGCGTGCAACATTTACGCTTCATTTTGACCCATATTTTCTACTGAAGGAGAACTGCATGCACACCAGATCAAGCCAGCCACACTTTGATTTTTATGAAGAATCTGGTTATATATTGTGTTAAAATGTATGGTCTTCCCTGGAAACATGGAGAAGCAGAAAAAAAATGGCTGTGGACCAGAATGAGACAATTTTCACTTCGATCAACATAGACTGGCAACTGGCTGGTCGGAAACTTATTGGTCTGATCTCTTTTTGGTCAGTAAATGCACCGTCCCTGATTGCTACCCGGTTGTGGTGATAGCAACAGTGGTGCTGTTTCACATAGTCAGAGGAAGCAGAGAGTAAACCGCAACATGTTGATTGATTCAGGCCAAAGGAGAGAGAGCAAAACTTTCAGCAGAAACCAGTAAGGCTGGACAGATTCCAGCAGTGGTGCTCTGCTTTATCCAGTGGAGCTTTAGGCTCTGTCTGTTTTGGAACATTACAAAATAATGTAACCATCTCTGTTTTATAGGAAATACAGAAAGATTGAAAACATCATCTCCATAAACCTTTTGTCTAAACTGATTAGCCATAACATAATGACCACTGACCTAATATTCTAGAACATTCTACTAAAACTCTTGGATCTGAGTGTTGCAGCTGTGGAAAAGAACAAAACAACCAGAGGAACTAATCAGAGGAAATGTGGTGAAGCTGTGGAAAAAAGAAACTGAGGGAATTACAGAGCCCATAAAAATATTCATCTCCTCAGGTTGTTTGCTTTAGGCTTTTGTTGTTTTTACAAATCAAACTCTGTCCCCTAAAAGGGGGAAATTATATAAAATCAACTTTTTTGAGTGTTGTATTATGTTAGAAAAGTTATTCCCTCATCAAAAATGTTCCTGGATTGTTGCTTTGATTCAGTCATGGATGTTTGAGAAATCCTTTAATCTCCAGTGGCAACCATTTGGAGGTAAAAAGCACCAATAACAAACCTGCCCTGAATTTTATTTAGGACTATCTGAGTAAAGGGGGATGTAAGTAACTGTATGCCACATTTTTGGGACTTTTATTAGTTAAAAACTTTAAAAGCAAAATATCACTTCTATCCCTCATCATAATGAGGCATTACTTTGTGACTGCCATAGAAACTCCCAATAAAATACCTGAAGGTCAGAAGTTGCAGCAGGATCGAATGTGTAAAAGTTGAACAGGTTTGAATAATTCTGCAAACCGAGTCAAAAGAAGAAAACGGAAACATGTTCTCTTACCTGTAGTAAGAAGTCAAACAGAGCCAGTCTTCCCCACTCTGCATGCAGAACCCCAACACACGGCTCTGAGCTCAGGCCTGTTTGGTTCCCACACTGGGCCCGCAGCAGCTTCTGGTACTGAACCCAGCTGAGAGGCACTGAGTTCTGGTCGCTGTCTTTATCATCCAGATGCTGAATGTCCGGGTCCCACCAAACCGCCGGCCTTGGCTCACCGTCAGTGAATCTGTAGGGTAGAATGTGATCGTGGAAAGTTCTGAGAACTGCTGGCAGACTTCTGTTGAGTCCGAGGACTCTGTCCAGGTGGAAAGCGAACACCTCAAACCAGTCGTCAGGGCGTTTGACCAGGGAGCACAGCCCCCGCTGGCAGCGGCCGCTGTGCCCGGCTCCAGGCTGCTGTGAATCCCTCAGCGCTGGGATGTTCTGTGACAGGTAATCACATTCAGATTTTACAGTTTAGTTTCCATTGAGATTTAAAGCAAATACAAGCACAGTCTGGAAAAAAACAAAGTACACCCTTCAGTACTTAATGAAATGATCTGGTCAGAAACACAAAACAGATTCCACATATTAAAGAAAACACAAAGAAAACTAGAATCATTGTTTATCAAACACTTCCTGCTTACATCTATGATAGGAAAGAGAATTTTGCTTCCTGTTGGGTTTTTTGTTGGGTTTTTTTGTTGTTTGTTTTTTGAAGCTGCTTGGTTGTCAATTAGATATTAAACCATTTTTCCTTCCTATCATAAATAGCCAATTACAGCCAGTGTTGTTACCAGGCTGAGCTCCTTCACCTCACTCTGCAGTATTTGCGTCTCCTTCGGTAGTTTCTCATTTGTTTATAATGGTTAAACTTTTTGGGTCTCCTCCTGTGTCTTCATCTGGACCGGAGCTGGACTGTGAGTGAGTCTTTTTAAAACAGCTGTTTGCTGCTCTACAGCACGCAGGACAGAGCTTTCAGAGTGCCAATATAGGAAGACATCAGCATGACTTTGCAGAAGCTGCCAATCATTTCAGGACAGCTGAAAAAGGCCAAACACTTCAAACCCATCAGTCAAAAGTGATAAAATTGCAATGGTCCAGTCAAAGCCCAGAACCAAACCCGACTGACATGTTGTAGCAGGATCTTCAGAGAGCTGCACAAAAACTATGGCTGAAACTAATGCGTTCATTTCAATGAATTACATAGATTTTAACGATTTAAAAAATATAACACAATTAATCAATTTATTCATTTTTCATGTAAAAGTCCTGAGGTGGAACCTTTGTATTCAGGTGTTTCTGGTATGCCCATAAATCTGATGCACGAGCAACATCCTCAAACAAAAGTAATGGAGGACGAAGCCACTTCTCTTGGTCCACTGTTTGTTAATTCTTCCTTATAAAAAAAAACAATCTGATGGGACACAAACAGAATACTGTGTGTTCAAGTTGTGCTAAATGGAGTTAGCCTATCACTGAAGCCATTCAAGCCTAAAATAGGATCTCCATGCTAAACATATAGCAGCAGCACAGATGTTCCTAATGCTAATGTCAGCATAAACTGTCAACATTTCTAAAGAAGTTCCATGAATGATCAGAAGGTCCTTAAACAGTGGAAACCTAAATGGATAGAATAAAACTTTGCTCCACTCTGATGGTGTAATAACCTAATATTAACAGATTAAAAACAACAAATATCTTGTTGTTGAGCTCATATGTTTATTTATTCAATAATTTAGCAGCATAAAGGGATGGAGGAACATACCTGGTGAGGTGCAGGCAGATCTAGCGCCACTTGGAGGACTTGTCCATGAGCTGGCACCCTGCTCTTACTGACAACTTCCCCTCCAGCCAGGAGCTCCATCTTCTCTATGTCGTCCCTGCTGAGCCAGTGCAGATGCTGCAGGTCTCCACCTATCCTGATCTTCCTTTGGTCAACATCTGAAAAGTCCAGCTCTGTGAGGCCCTGACACCAGTCCCTAACACCCTGCTGAGCGGTGGCTTCAACGTCCGACGCAGCCTCTCTGTCATCCAGTGACAAATGACGATCCTCTCTCAGATCACTAGAGGGCATTTCCTCCTTACCCACACTGCCACGTTTCCCAGAGTGCTTTGGAGCTTTTCCGTGTCTTTCCAAAGATGTGTGACTTTGGTTTTGCTTCTCCCTGGTCTGGCTGTCAGTCGTCTGTCTGACTGTGACCTGGTGTGTGTGTCTGTGAGCAGCTTTCCGGACACTTTTTATGGTGTCTGCTGCAGAAGACTTGTGGTCTGTTGTGGAAACATTTCCTTTGAGATGTGTGTGTGTGTGTAGAGTGTGCTTCACCACAGCAATGTGGCTGCTTGGCTTAGTTCTGCTCTGGAGCTCCATGTTGTTGCCTGTAAAGTCAGAACGCTGAGACTGAGCGAATACATCCGCCATGTCTTGGTTTCTTTGCTTCTTGTGAAAGTCAGGATGACTCCTGACTTTCACAGCTCCTGCAGAGTTCGCTACAGCCTTTAGCAGTGTCGAGTGTGTGGACATCTCCTTCCCAGAGCTGCGTCTCCAGGTCCTGCTATGGATGTGAGGAGCAGGCTGCTGGAAGCCGTTGAGCGCTGCAGGCTCCACTACCCTGGGTTTCAACTTCCCCGCGGCACTCAGAATTCTGGACGGCTGCCGGTCAACGTCAGCAGGCGGCACAGGCAGGGGCAAAGTGACCGCCATCACGAAGATCATGAGGAAGAGGAGGAGGAGAGGAGAAAGGAGAACAATCCATCTTGGGCCACAGCAGAGTTTAGACCACACTCTCCAGTTCTGAGAAAATCAAAAATACACAAAAGGAAAGAGGACTGCAAGTCAGAGAACAGCAGAAGTATAATTATACTGGACTAGGATCATAAATCCCGTAGTTAGCAATTTTCTCTAAACAGAAAGTGTTTATGCATCTGGAAGGTTCCCTCAGCTCAACTTCTGGTTGCAGGACTGCAGTGTGTGTGCGTGTGTGCATGTGTGTGTGTGTGTGTTCTCCTGTCTGCAGGAAAAGACACATTTCAAGTTTGAGACAATAGCCTATATAGCAGCTGGAGATCGCTGTGATATTTAACCAGAGCAGACATCAAAGCTACAGCCGTGTGTGTGCGTGTGTGTGTGTGTGTGTGTGTGTGTGTGTGTGTGTGTGCGTGCGCGCGCGCTGTGAGCAGCAGAATAGGAAGCTAATGCTTCCAGTATTGACAGGAAAGATGGACCACCCTTCTGAGACCAGCATGAATGTGCCAGGCCCGTAATTCGGAGCTGCCTTTCCTTTCCCAAACATTTGGTTCTGCAGGTGGTTTGATCCGACACACTGACAGAGTGTGTCACTGAAGGAAGGTGACAAGGCAGCAACAGAGCAAAAACAGGCTTCAGGAGATCAAGGATTTGCGTTGAAACAACTTAAAGTGTTTCCACACCAGTAGTCCGGTAGACTCGGTTCTATTGAGGACCAAGATTGCAACATTTGTTCCATTTTCAGCTGCTGCGGTTCAGTTTTACACTGCACTGCAGCAAATGAACCCAACCCTTTGAAAAACCTGTTCCCCTCTTCACCTGTGGTGGCGCTGTACCAAGAACCACTGAAGGAAATGACTTGAAAATCTCTGAAGACACTGAGACAAACTTCCTTCTTTATGAGACGTAAACAGAAAGGAGGAGAGATGAAGACTTTTAACCGATCGACAAAACGTCACAAATCAAGATGACTTTTATTGCCTTAGACTGCAGACATTCCCACAAAACCTCAGCACCTCTGGAAAATAACTTCATTTCATTTGGATTGCTATCCAGAAAACCAACACAATTTGTAGCATATATGAAGTGCAAGAGAAAACACACAATCTGTTAGAGCGAAAGGAGAGTCTATCGACATCCAATGTCAATACATGATCAGACTCCCAGTTGGATTTAGATCTGGAATTTAACTTCTACTTTTAATTCATTCACTTCTTTGTGTTGGTTTGTCACAGATGGGAGAGAATTCAGTGGGTATTTCTGCAGGCGCCGTAAATCAACCATCTTCATTCAGAGGCAGGAATGTTTCAGGGTCTTGGGAAATCTTTCCAACCTTCCAGCTGTTAACCACATTCCCAGATTCTCACCGGGCTCTGGGACTTTAGTGAAAGGATCCCATTATTCTTCACCTGGAATGTAAAGGAAAATCAGGCTCTATGTGCAGCAGCAGTGTCTCCTATGGTACACACACTTATGGCCCCATAGACCCACAGAGGCATATGTGTGTGTGTGTGTGTATGCGTGCATGTGTGTGTGTGTGTGTAATAGATAAAGGAATCTGTCTTCCCATAGGATGATATAATGTTTGATCCCATGTGGAATGTTCATTTGTAGCAGACTTTTGCAGCCATGTTTTGTTGCTCTGTGTGTTTTTATGGACGTCTGGGTTCATTCCTTCAGTCTCAGCCTGCTGATGACCTCAGGGAGTAGTTTTAATCTTAAAACGTTTATTATGACATTCATAAAGAATGTCTTCATTCCTACAATCTTGGCTTAAAAGCAGTGAGACAGCTCCTCCCATAATGTAAAAAACAATCTTATTTGCTTTTATTTTCAATACGTAAGTTTTTTTTCCCCCACTTGTTTTTTTTCTGGATTGAATGTTATCTCTGTGTTTGTGCCTCTATGTTGTTCTTGTTCTGACTGCAGCTCAGCACCAGCAGCTTCCACCCACCTGCTGCTCTCACATATCTGAATATTTGGATTGGAACAACACTTCTCATCTTCCTCCAACCACCTCATCTGCTCTGACAAGCTGCAACCTCCCAGCTCTTTTCTTTTCATTTTCTTGTTATCTTCCTTTTTTTTGCTGTAAATGACTGCAGGGATGGTATGCAGCAATATGTTGAGACATGCAACAGGTGCTGCAGCCAGCCAGCCAGCCAGCCTGTCAGTCAGTCAGCTGACTCGCCTCAGGAGAGGATGGAGCAGAGGGAGGACAGGGAATCGGGACAGATGGAAGAAGAAAAACACTCAGTTTCCAGAGAAAAGGTAATGATATGTTCAGTGAAACAATTCAGAGAGAAGCAGAGAAATTAGGTTGCTGCACTGAGTGATTATGTTGAATAAAAGACATTGATGAACTTTCTCACATACCGTGACTTTATCACAACCCAGTAGGGCTAAAGTTTTATGCCGATATGTTATGGTTCTATTGTGATAACCATAAAATGGCAATAAGAACTATTCATTACTTTTTTAGGGTACCTGTATGGCTGACACCGCCATACAGGTACCCTAAAAAATAACAAACGCTGACAAATAACCAGTTTCAATGACAGGAAAACAGTTTTAGGGAGGTTTAAACAGCATTAATTAGAATTTATCATTACAACGACAGATCATATTTGTTATCATCATAAGAAATTTCTCACAATAAATGATAAACAATACGATAAATGCCCACCCCTATTTGACAACACTTGGACATCTCCCATGTATTGCTAATGTTTACATTATCATAATCCAACTCACCAAACTTTTCCTCTGTTTTATGAGAACTAGCTGAATTCTCTGGGAATTTTCCTGAACCGCAAACAGGAAGAGATCCACTCTATTCATGAACTGCTAAGTTCATCCTATATTTCTGCTGCACCAGGAATAAAGTCCAGAAAAAATGCAATGTATATGAATATACTCATATCTTTAACAGACAGAAAACGACCTTGTGTAGATTCCTTTGTAAGTACAAACACAGAGGTTTCCTTCCTGTGTAATGAAATGTGAGCGGTCCACGGCCGTGTTCTGCTGTCAGCAGCTTTCTGCTGTAGAATCAAATGACCGCTCACATCGCCCAGGTGGATTATGCTTTGTGTATTTTTTAGGTACAATGTGTTAAACAGCATAAATTGTAGTGAAAAGATAATTTATTTCACAAATATCACACCAATAATCCTCCCACTAAGACTGTCTGAAAATACTAAGCTATATATATTTACCAACATATTATTATTTGTATATTTATTTCATTTTTTCTAACTGCATCAGTGACACTTTTATAGGTATTTATAGTCAAACTTACGTTTTTTCAGTAGTACCAGAGTACTACCAGTGTACTCTGGTAGCCAGGAAGGCAGTGACATTTAGTTGCCAAATTTACTGTTGCGTCTTTGTGTAAAGACAATAAATTAAGTGTAAATCTAAATTCAGTTCAGAAAACAAACAAAATAATTTACTATATAAAATGTAGATTTAGTAGATGGATCAAGCTCCAGATCCAGAGAGGCAGAAAATCATTTCACCAGTTTCTGACTGGACCAATCAGATGTCTGTGTATCTGTATAGTTTGAACATCTGCATACTTGTTGTGTGGGGGCCACTAGTCAGTCACTGTACAGCAGTCTGGGAGCGCATATGCCAGTTGCTCTGGAAACACCACTATAACAGACGTGAAGGCAGCACTTCTAGTCAATACTAAGACTCCTCATGGGACACATCATAGTCCCTCACAACAGAGATGTCTCTTTAAAGACGACTTCCTCAGCTGCTGAAAATGCAAGTTAAACTCACTTCAATATAAATGAAGTTTGAACCAAGTTAACAGATGGTACAGGAAAATGTTCAGCTAGCATCCATATAACTAAGTCTGCTCATTCCATTTATACCTTAAAGGTTTTGGTGACTTTTAACAACAATAAACTGAGTTTCTGTAGCAGATTTAAAAGATAAACATTCTACTTATGTGTCAGTGTGTGCATGTGTGTGTGTGAGTGTGTGTTATCAGTAAATAGCAGCACAGTAATTTACTGCACTGAAGTTAAGTAGATAATTACGGTTTGTTCAGACACCAGTAACCTGAGACGTCACTCAGAAGTAGATTTATAGAAGCAATTCTCTGCACAGAAACTAGAAAATTGCACACTATGGAAGTTTCTATAATTTACAATTTGTCCATTGAATATTTCCTCCAATATGAGTATTTTAGTTTAAGTAATTCTGATTCCAAGTATAATTTTACATCCCATAATCATTGAAAATGTATTTTTTTATTTAGAACTTTATAGGCCTACAGCCCCTGAGGGTATAACACATTAAAATATTGCAAGACAATTGCTGTTGGATATACTTAAAGAAAAAAAAAAGTTACACTATATGAACAAGCATCTAGCAAATTAAAATGTAAATCATACAATACATTTTAACACCATATCTCCATGATTCACTGCTTCATTCTTATATGCTTAAATTTTTACTGAATCATAGAAATAAAGTGCAACGTGTTTCATTTCATAAGTAAATGAAATGGTTAAGGAAAATCTCAGAACCATACGGTCAAATAAAGTACTTTTACAATGAGCTTCCTTCCATATTCTGTTTATATGTTAATTTGTTCAACAAGCAAGAAAAAATGAGCATTGATGTTACTGATGCATATAATGTTTATAAAGGCTAAGACATGAACAGAGGGAGCTTCTTTTTAATGAAAAGTAGCTGAGCTGAGAAGTACGTGCTGAAATGGATCTTTGTGCCATTTAGGCCAGAATGGGAAACCTCAGTCTGTTAACCTGTCAGGACTGCAGTGGTTTATTCTGCTGACATGTAAGATATGCTTAAGATGTTTTCTCCTCCTCCTCATTCTTCTGCAACCTTTATACTCAAAACAGAAAGGATTTGCTATCTGGTGACAGATCAAAATCAATAATTGTTCAAATTAATTTCAGCTTTACTTTCAAACAAATCAAAGCAAATAATGCAAAAGTTTAATATCTAAGATTTTTGTGTTAATCATAATGACAAATTTCATGTTCCTTTCTCTGTCTCATTGAGAAACCAGACATTAACACATTTTATTTACCCTGGATCGAGGATCGTTGCCATGCAGTAGAGTTTGGTTTTTCTGAGTCACAGAATCGTCTCTTCACGGCTGTTGCTGACGCTCCCTTCATGGTTTTGATGCCTCCTCATCTGCTCCTCTGCAGCCAGTGCAGTCACAACAGGAATCACGTCCCATATCGGCGGAGCTAAGTTGCAGTGTTAATTCCTCATCCAGAGCTAATGATCCTGTAGGCCAGGGGTCCCCAAACTTTTTCCTGCGAGGGCCACATAACTGTTCCCTTTTCTGGTCGGGGTCCGGTCTTAGTTCTTCGAGAAAGAAACCTTAGAAAACTTTTGTTGACGGGGGGGCGGGGGGGCTGCGGGCTGGATTACTGCCGACGACATATTCGCGTTTGTAGATAGATTTTTACCCAGAATGCAAATGGAAAAAAACCGTGAGCGAAACGGTGACTGGTACTGACTAGTATATATTCCATTGAGGGAAACTAAGTTTCATATCTGCTCAAGAGCCCCCCTGGTGGTTGAAGAAAAATCCACATATATATGGGAAAAAAACACTGAAGGCTCTCTGGTGTTGCTCAGCGGGCCGGTTCCGGTATTGTTCACGGGGCCGGACCAAATGAGGAGGCGGCGCCGTAGCTTGGGGACCTCTGCTATAGGCTTTTCCATGAGTGTCCACTGGTGAGCAGTGAGGTTGTCTAGCAGCTCATATTCAGACCCAAAAGTTCCCAAAACCTGCTTCTGTTCATGGAGAATGAAAAACAAAATGCTTTTCCACCAGGTCTGCACATCTTGATGTGCATTCTTATGGGCTGGTTGAGGTGCAATGAACATCTCCAAAGCAGGAGTACGCGAAGGTGGAATGTTTAAGATGCCCAACTATTCCACATCTGACAGAAACAACTTCCGTTACGCTTCCCTGAGCCAGAAGTCCCTCGCTAACGTCTAGCTGGAGGATATAAACTCAGGGAGGTTAGCATCGCTCAGCACTTTGATCTTGTTTTTGGCATTGTCCCAGAGCGCAACATTAACAACTTTTGGGAATATTCCACAACCAAAGCATGTCCTCAAATATATCTGGAATGGCATTGCTGTTAGCATTGCCATACCAGGTGTACCACATTAGCAATTTGGTTTGTGTACCACACTAGCAATTTGCTTGTGTAAGAAACTCCAAAGTTGCTTTGTTTGTAACAAGTCCCAGGGATGAACTGGTTCTGGTCTAAAATGTGTAGAACAATAGCCAGAAACCAGATGAAAATGCTGCTGAAGCTGGTAAGACAAAGTCATTGTCCTCAGCAAACGTGTCCTGTACCAACATGGGCTGGATAGTCATTCAGTAAGGAGGAAGACATTATTCCATAAAGAACCTTAAGAAAAAACAAAATTCAGTTTGCAACTGTTCAGCCATAATGACCATTGTTACACTTGGAGGAAAAACTGGGATGGTTATAAGCCTGGGAACACAACGCCAACAGCATGGGAGTCGTGGTACTGTTTTACTTCAGGAGGAACTTTTAGATTTCATCCTGCCACATATCTGAACTTCGAGTTTGTTGAGGAATGCAGTTTGAGACCACTGGTCTGAAGACATCAGTCTACAAGTTAAAGTCAACCAGACCCAGTTTTGGAAGGATGAAAGAAGGAAACCAAAAACATTTGACCCAAGTCTTCAAGGGCCTCTTCAAGTGTTTCTATGTAGCTCCAAATTATTTGAAGCCTATTTGCAGATTTTTTCATCAAGTACATCTAAAACATTCAAAGGAAAACTCAGCTTAGATATAGCGGAATGCTACTTGACTTGTTATTGGCTGATGTTTGCCAATCAGCCAATCCAGGAGCGCACTGATTGGCTGTACTCCAAGGAGTGGAGATGTGAAAGACAGTGGAAGTCAACTTCAACGGTAGTGGCAAGATAGTTTTCACTGTGCACATCAATGCATATTAAGGCATATTTGGTGTTTGAAGTATTAAAATAATCAGCTACAAGCATTTTTAGAAGACATCTCAAGTATTATTGAATTTCTGTTATTTACTCTTTATCTGATCTTTAGTCTGATACTGCTGTGAGTACAGCAGTATTGGACCAAAACCAGAGTAATAATCTAAATTTCTACTGAGTTAATTGTGCAGCAAGGCAATACTTTTTCCTGAGTACTGCCTTGGAGAATTTTTTTCCTAAGACATCAGGTCTTCTTACTCTATTGAAACTCAGGGCAGACGCCTAATACTGTAAAAGTATTTGAGGACACATTCTGAACACATTCAAAAAGGTTACAAAAAATCCAAAAACTGCAAATATGACTCCTTGAATCTAGGCATAAATAACACTGTGCTGTACTTTGTTTCCAATTTGCTTCTTTTATAAATTAGTTTCAGTTAATTAAATGCAAATATAAAATAATTTTACATTTTTAAAAAACTATTCCTTATACATCCTAGGCAGCTTCAAAACTTGTCCCCACATTCTCTCAGCACTGCAAACACATTGATGTCTGACTAACAGATGGGATTATTTTCAGTTTTAAAAAGCTCTGAAAAGTGTGTTCTTTGATTGTGTTTTCAGTTTTTAGATGTGAGGCCCGGACAGCAGATCATAGGCCTGAATGTAATTATTCTTTGGCACAAGAATCCTCCTCTCCTTTTGCCTGCGACTGGATTGCTTACGTGGTCAAATCTGTTTCCCAGTTCACATTCCATTCTCCTGAGAGGAAGGTGCAGCATGAAAATGAATGTTTGCAGAAGGAAGCAACAGTCAAAAGATAACAAAGGCTGACATTACAAAGTAAGTGCAGCATTCAAAAGAAATAAACTATATTTAGTCTGTTTTCTCTCTGCAGCCAACAGCAGAAAAAAATCACCTCATTTCTTCCTCCTCATTTACCAGTTGGGGCAGCAAAAGCATTTACATCGAGGAACTGCAGGAGGTGCTGTTAAGTTCAAACATTAGAGCCACATGTCTGAATGGGCTCTTTGCACCTAAGGCGTTGACGTCACATCTCCAGGAGCTAATGCGGCTCACTTTTTTCCGCTTTGAGTTACCATGACTGGTAGAAAAGACTTAGTCGTATTTCAGATGCAAAAAAACAATACTATTAACATTGTTGTCTTCCTAATATAATGGGCTTTTAAGTTTTCATTAATTTCCAAGCGATCCTGAATTAAGAAGATGGCTTGTAAATATCTGTCGCTACCAGCTAACGCCGCACAGCAAAGTTTGCAGCCTTCACTTCACTCCGGATCAGCCTAAAACTACCGGGGATACGGATGGTAAATAAAGGAGCCTCCCTGAGTTATTTCCATGGAATCACTTCTATATTCAGCCTGAAAGAGTTTATGGGAACGAGAGAGCAGACCAGAGCCAGACAGCCGAGCAACTGATCCGCCTGTACATCCTGCTGTAAACACCGTCCTATCTGAGCTCTGAACAAGAAACATGCAAAGGTAATAAAACGAAATAACATGGAGACATGAAGCAACACGGTCATATTTTTCTAAAAGCAGCAACTTTGAACCTGAACAGCTGAACCAGATCTCTGACACCAGAGCTGCGCTACTGTTAAGCTATGAGGCTTGTTGAGCTTCGTCAGGCTTCGTTAGTAAAAAGCCCGAACCGGAACCTCCCCGTTAGTCTGTGACACTAACGACAATAAACACACATAATATACTTGAAAATTAGATAAAAAACATTGTCCGTTAGAATGTTTAGATACTTAAATAGCACATTTTACAAGAACAATGTCCGAGAATATTGCCTACTAGCATAAGCTAACGTTAATGTTAGCCACAAAGTTTAAGTAAAACTCACCTTCGTGTCAGTGAATGTATAACGAGGCGAACATCTTAAAACCTTTCTCCAGCTGACTTGTTGGGGCTTCGGATCGATGTACAAACCTTGGCCAAGCCCTGAAAGCACCTAATGTAAATGATATTTGTATTGGATCGGAAACAATCGAGCCGCTTTACCCCGAACGCGGAAGCTGAGGTGCAAAGAGCCCATAAAGTGCTGCCCATAGATTTTCCTGATTTTATTCAGTTTAGTATTCTCATTGGATGAATGAATTGACTGACAGACAGATTCAGGGGACCATTCTCTGTATTTACACATTCAGAAGACAAATGCTTTGCATGAGACAAAAACAAAATGATTGAATATATGAATTTTAGCAAAGCAATGTTGTTCTGTTTGGAGTGGGATTCTCCCCAAACATAGGATATACAAATAGAAAAAAAAAACATAATGTGGTTATATTCAGAACTAAAGAGGAAATTAACAGAAATACATGGAAAGTAAATGACAGAAGCTGCGTTTTCATTACAAATGTTGACAAATCTTTGTCTATATTCTGCTAATGTAGAAAAAACACCGTTCTGCAGTAGCTGTGTTTCCACTGATTAAGAAACAAAATTAAAATCACACACGAATAAACCAGATCACGTGATAAGTCATTAAAAGGTTGTGGCACCAATGGATCTAAACAGTTACATAAAATATATTCAAAATTCAGCCTCAGTGCTAGCACTCATCGTCTATTAGCCAATCAGGGGAGAAGTTGGCGTCTTTTCAGGTGTTGGAGCGACAAAAACTACTTGGAAGAGACTACGGATGTGGTGTTTTGAGGAAAGCGCCGCATACGACTACGTTTGTGTGTGTGTGTGCGTGTGTGCATGTGTGTGTGTGTGTGTGTGGGTGTGTGCGTGTGTCTGTGTGTGTATTGTTGTGTGTCGTGTATTTCTGTGTTGCCCTGCGATGGACTGGTGACCTGTCCAGGGTGACTCCACCCCTTGCCTGCCGACAGCTGGAGAAAGGCACCAGCACCTCTCCTGACCCCAGTGGGATAAGGGTGTAGGAAGATGGATGGATGGATGGATGGATGGATGGATGGATGGATGGATGGATGGATGGATGGATGGATGGATGGATGGATGGATGGATGGACGGACGCAGCAATTAGAACACATTAAATTCAATGGTGCCTAACAGACCACAGTCTGTAATTATTGTGAAGCGCTTTGGACAGCTAAGGTTGTTGAAAATATTTTAAAAAAAACTGACTTGGCTTGGCAGGTTAATTTCCTGCTAATTCCAGCACAATGACTAGTAAATTAATGACTAACAGGCAGTTTCATGACTCATTATTAGCCAGCCCCATTGGTTTAACCCCATTTTCTATAATGTAAACATTTTCCACCTCAAGTTTTACTTTATTTATTTATTTCTGCTGTATGAGTTTTGCTCTTTTTCCAGAGTGATGAACAAACGTCTATATTTACACTGTTCTAACTTCTGTTGACTCTGGAGATATGAGACTGACTGTGCTTGACACAGGCTCTGAAGAGGTGGAGAAACAGCCAGACACTATAAAGGAAACAGCTATTAGTGCTGAAGTTTCTCACCACAACCCTATAAAAGACAGACTATAAACACTGCTGCATTTCCAGCTTCTTACTAATCAAACTGTTTATTTTCTTCTAACAATGCAATATGTAATTTCTGTCTCTGCTGCCCCCCTCTTTATCCTGTTTTACTAACCAGTAAAAACTGATCCTTCTGCATAGACACACTAAACCATGAGGGGTTCTGCATCTCCCCTTCAAAAGCTTTACTGTCCCAGTAAGAGAGAGCACCCCACAACATCACACTGCCGAACATTATTTGACATTGGCAGGGAGGATGCAGCATGTTTCTCATTAGAGCAATGACATGCTATGCTGCTGAATGAGATTTATTGTCATTTCTTTATTTTGGCTAAATCCTTTGCTGATTCGATTCATTTTTTGAAAATGTTTTAGGGAGTGTGAGCAAAAAAATTCACAGAGAAAAAGTTTGTGCAACCTCAACATAATCAGTTTCTATTGCTATTTAGATGTTTCCCATATAAAGAAGACCCATTCCCTCCTTTTAAATCCTAGTTGATCTCGTGTGCAGCTACATCTGCTCTGACAGCCGAGAGCTAGCCAGTGTGTGACTAGAGGCTTAAATTGGTCCCATCTGGGAGACGGAGACGGCCGCTGCTACAAACAAACCTCACCTGTTATTTTCAGGAGTTATGGAGGTGTGTGTCGATGTGAGATGAGTGTAGCTGCCCACTAATTTACTGTGTCTTTCACTGACAGACACCAATGAACTCCTCTAACAACACGATCCCCAGCAGTCCCTGGTGTGTAACACACACAACCAGGGCTCTGGCAGGAGACAGAAAAAAAAAAAAATTCCAAACAAGCGGCAAAAAAAAAAAAAAAAGATATGAAAAAATTAGGAGTCTTCCACTCTGGTCTGAGAGATTTATTTTTTTCTACTCGGTTATGGGGTTTTTGTTACCACAACAACAAAACCAAAATGGGGAAAATAGAGAGGAGCAGTCTGAGAGTTTCCCCTCTTGGTTTCCATGTGGCACTTGAATCACTCTGCGCCGGCTCTGCTCTGCATATGGAACCAATTTGAAATGTGAACCTTCAGAGACTCCTTAAAATGTGGATGAAACTTTGTTAAGGTGTGCAAACCCAACTCTATTCAAAACTTAACTCTTTGCAAACAACTTTGCAGAATGAAAGTGTCACACAGTGACTGACTAGAGTTCTGGAAAAAAAAAAAAAAAAAAAAAACAAGCCGGTCACGGCTCTATTTGTTTGCAATAACCTGCTTTTTTTTTTTTTTTTTTCTAGATGCGATGCTGTTGCCCGGCAACTTCACACTTTTATTTTTTCATTGAAGAAAGGCTGTTGAGCGTAGTTAAGTAATCTCCATATTCATTTCTCCAAATAGGAAAACAGCTTGTCATACATTGTGTCCTGAAAGTCAGGAGCTCATTATGAATCAGGGGAAACAAACATGAAAAATCACTAATACAAAATGACACTTCTCATTTCCTCTTGTCAGTTTTCAGTAACCATAAATTCTCTAAGCCTGTTAAACACTCAATCTCCTTTCAGTGTCGAAATTTGCATTGCATAATATAATATAATATAATATAATATAATATAATATAATATAATATAATATAATATAATATACATTGCATTGTATAATTTCACAAGTATAAATTATGACTTAAATTTATACTTATGACTTTAGATCATCACCTTCCTATAATAATGGGCTATGTATTTATTTTTATTTTCTTTTTTTTCTAAAAGATGATTTAGGCAAAAAAAATCACTTTGCAAAATAAAATGACAGACAATTAGATTAGGCAGGAGATTACATCACACATTGTTATTGTAACTTTTAAAAGATACATTTGTAAATTAAAATGCTCACTTTGAGCATTTTGAATAGATGAATAACTGAGTTTGAATAGATGAGACAGAGAAGGAGTAACTTTGTTCTGAGCCTAAGCCCAAATCATGAAATCAGGGAAAAGTTCTGATAGAGGCTGAGTCTAAATATAGTCTTACCATGTTTGCTGTCCCTGATCGGAAGCATTCCTTTCCAGAAGAGAGCTGACTTATCCCAGACCCATCCCAGGAGCTGAAGGGTATCCCCGGCTCTCCGTGAAGCGGCCAGCCGCTGATCCTCTGAGGATGAAGCACCGCAGCGTCTCTTCCAGCAGGAAGTGGCGGGATAATCACGGCACCTGATCTGCTAGCCGCTCCTGCAGAGAGCGTCATGCAGCCACAGGTTGCAGACAGGAGCCGTGACTCTGCTCCCCGGGGATCATCGCGCTGAAAAGCGTCTTTCGAGCAGGATTTGAGAGTAAAAGGCAGAGTGTGTGTGAGGAGGAGCACGACTTGGAGTGAAATCTGATCACACTCTGCCCCTCTCTGCCTCCTGAAGCTTCTCCCAGTCCACAGCAGCAGCGCTGCAGCCAGCAGGTGAGCAGAAAGAGACAAACTCAACCAGTTCCCATCAGTCAGAATCTTTCTGCTTCTGACGGTGATGATTAGTGACAGCAGTGAATAATAATAGAACTGAACTGTCTCTGTAGGTATTAGTTCGCTGAGTTGCTAAACTTCCTAAATGTTCCTTAGGTTAAAGTTCGGCTGAGTGGTTCTGGTTCCAAAAAAGGAAGAAAATAAGAAAGAACGTTATGTCCTTGACTGCTGTGGCGGAGTCGTTGTTAACACTGTTGCCGTGTATCCTGGAATAATTTGATTTTGTTCACAAATGGCTTCATCTGACTGGAATAAATTCGGGATTTGAATAACAAAGAAGATCTCTGGGACTGACTTTACACGCAATCAACAGGTACAATGTTAGCCGCTCAGCGCGTCACAACAAAGCAGCAACGGATCAACGCTTAACTAGTGCAGTATTAAACTGGCTAGTATAGGCAGTATTATGTAAAGCTGAATTTTTTTAAATGTATGTCCTGTTATGTTATTCCATCATCAAAAACATACTTGTAGTGTTGCTTTGATTCTTTCATCCATGTTTGAGGAATTATTTAATCTCCCATGGCAACCAGCTGTTCAAAACGCCTGGGTGGTCATAGCCCTGCCTTCCAGATGCAGCTCCACCTTGTTTTTTCCGCCTCACAGAGCAGCCCTCCCCAGTGATTCCTCCACTCAGCTCCTTCAGACTAGCTAGCAGCAATTAGCAAACACCTGGTGGAATTGTGCATTTGCTGAGAGCATTATAGGAACTACTTCTCAGTGCAAAAATAGTAAAATAAAGGAGCCATGTTGTGATGACATCCTGAGTTTCAGAAAGAGCAGGAGTTTCTTAAAGAAACAGAGACCCAATTTCAAGGTGTTAAGTTTCAAAGTCAACTTCCTTTTAACAGCTTCATTTTAAGTTATATTTAATCATTTTATACCAACTGAAGGTAAAGTTACTTGATAATGCTATAAAATGGCATTGTGTGGCTTGAACTCTGATTGGAGGATCACTATACCTCTGATTAAATAGACAAAGCAGGAGAGACTTAAATCCTTTTTGACCTAAAAAGTTAAATGTTCAGAGTTCTAACGAACAATGAAAGGCAGAGTCAACCAGACTTCCATAGCGTCTCCTTTTTAAAAAATCAGGTCTAACATACTGCCACCTACAGGTTTGTTGGTGATAGTGAAAAGTAAGGAAAAAATTTGTCACCGCAAATTATCAGCGATATTGACAAGCAGAAATACATCAGTAAGGCCACTAGATGGCAGCATAGAGTTATAGTTTTTCTTTTTAGGCAGTAATCTTAATTAATCTCGTTTATGCACGTTTAAAGACAAATACATTTATCAACTATAAAGCCTTACAAAAAACAACAAAGACCAACAAAACAAGCAGTAAGCCCTCAGCCATGACAAGTTGGAATATATAATAAATCAATTTTTATTGCATTCATTTGTCTTTTAATGGTTTAATGATTCATTTGTGAAATTGAGAAGAGAAAGCTGATGAGTTTTGTCGTCATGGTGAAGTTGGGGCTGCTGCTGAGTGGAGTCAGACATGAACACTTTTAGGCAAGTCTGTGTTATCTGATAAAAGTGAAGATGTGCAGTTGAAAATAATTTTGTATTTGCAATGAAGGTTAGGCATTTGGCTTTGTTTTGGACAGTGATTATTGGTTCTTAGCTAAACTGCTGTCTATAACAAAATGGTAGTTAATAAATTATACTAGCATGCTTTCAATAGGTTAGAATATAATTAAAAAGTCCATTTATTTTAGGAACTTTATTACTAACCGAAACACAACAAATATTTCTAATTATTAATTACACAGATGGATGTCTTAGAGCCTTTATTTATATTAATTATGATAATTTTTCACTTACAGCTAATAAAAACATGACAATTAAAATGAGAGTATTACATCAGACCAATACAAAAAAAACAATTTTACTACAGAAATGTTTACTTAATGAAAAATATGAACATATGTTTAATACCTGTATAAAGGTTATCACTTTTAAAAATTGTCCTTATTCTGATAAACCAGTTTCATTTAAATTCATAGTCAGTTTTTATATGACTGTAAAAGTTTTTTTTTTTAAACCTACCTGTATTTTTTTTTTGTTGTTTGTTTTTTGCATGTTACTTGTTGTGCCTGCATGTATTGAAGACTCAGCGCCTGCAGGTGGTGATAGTTGTTCATTTTGAAAAGTATGCTGAAGCCAGTAACCTGAAAGATTCAGTGCAATCTGCTGACATCAATACCATGTTGTATTAGGACAGTTGTCGATAGGAACAAAATAATTTGTTCTGGAAAATTTCTGACTTCTTTTCTGGCAAAATGTCAATTTTTCAAACTCAGAGATTTCCTTGTTTTTTCTACAAAATTGCTGAGATTAAACTCAAAATTTCTGAGATTTTTGGAGGAAATTTACTCCTTTTTCTTTCTATCATCAATGGCCGGTCATACACCAAGCCTAAAAATACAAAATAAGAGTTTTTTTTCCCACTTTTCTTTTAGTAAACATTTGATTTATCAAATACATGAAATTTGGACAAAACACCAAATAATAATTTAGAGTTGAAAAGACATAACAGCAGGAGTTGACCTGTCCACTGGGACTTTTTTTTTCAGAATTCCAGCTTTACTGGGAAGTCAACAACTCTGGTTGCACTGAAAGAAATGTGATAAAAGTTTCCGTGTGAAGAACAGCACAAAGCTCCGTCGACAGAGATCATCTGAACCCTGACTTCTGACTGGTTCTAAAAATCCTGTTGTTACTGATATTTAGCGTTAAAATCCCACAGCACAATCAGCCACTTCATCAGACCGAGCTGACCTCTGCTCCCTCAGCCTGACCTCAGCAGCCACCCCATGCCCACTGCTCACACCCTGTGACATTTCAGCTGAATTAAAGATGTGCTAAACAAGAAACTGTGTGTGTGATGCACAAAGACAGGGACTTTGGGTAAGCCTGGGGCAGCTGTTAAAAACTGACTAAACGCTGATGAATGCACGGTTAATGTGTGCCACGTTACTTTGGAATGATTTTACTCTGCTAGACAGCATCTATTAAAAGTATTCCCGCCTTTTTTCTGCTTTCATAAATCAATCATTGGCAACAAATGTGGCATTTTTTCGTAAAATCAAAAACAAAACAATAAAGTCTAATTCCTATGAAATAATGACAAAAATATTTCACATAAAATAAGTGATTGCATAAATATTCACCCCCTTCAGTACGGAACCCCAGATGAACCAGAGTATAGACCCTCCAGAACCCTCCAGAACCCTCCAGAACCAGCGGGATTTAAACTACAGTCACTGTAGAACCACTCACTGCACTCAGCTGATCTCCATTTCACTCATTGCCAGACTAGGGTTGGGGTTTTTTAAATTGTGTTTATTTTGTAGAAATCAGTTTTCACTTTGACTTCAGAGGTTTGTCTCATCTTTTTTGTCAGAAAAGCCACATTTTGTTGATCTTGACTGGTTTGTAAAAGCAAGAAACAGAGTTAAACATTCAAAGAGGTGAATACTTGCTATACTGTACAAATCTCCACTGATGCATAAAATTCACATTCTCTGATAGAGACCAGAGTCTTACTGCTCTTCTACATGTAACTTTTTCTGCACATTCCTACAGTGATTCATGAATATCATGTGGCAAAATCTACAGCTGCCCAAAGCCAGTTTTATGAAACTCTACTGAAACTCAACACAGTATGCCTCTGAAGACTCACCATAGTAATAAATCTCAGTCAGACAGTACAAATGGGGGTTTGGACGGCAAATACAAACCTGATGAGTTCCCTTACATCATCACTAGAAAGTTCTGATTAGTTTGGGGAAACTTCTGCTTTTGTTTCTTAATGACATTTTCATCTACCAAAGAAGACGATAAACAACATTAGGTTCACAAAAACGAAGAATGGCTTTCACAAAATCACTTTTTGTTTGTTTAATAAATGATATGCATCAGTAGGTTTGGTTCGACTATGAATAACAAAATCAGTATTTTATATCAAAATAATCAAGGATACCATGCGATGAGACAAGGTGAGAAGACACACATACACACACACACACACCCCCACACACACACGCACACACACACGCACACACACACACACACACACACACACACACACACGTCAATCTAAACACCCCCTTCAGATTTGTAGATATTTTTAATACATGAGGTCATATTAGGTCATAACATGGATGTTGGTGTTCTGGTTTTGGGCCGCTATGCAGAGCCAACAGAAATCCCTGTAAAGGAAGACAAAGGGCAGGACTGCTCTGCTTTGTGGTGGTTTGTGGTTTTGCTTGGCTGCAAGGGAGATTAAGCAGAAATACAGGGAAACCCGTTAAGACTAATTAGCACATCTGTGGATGGTTCCTCATTATATATCTGCAGCAGTGAGGTCGAACATAGCAGGAGACTCCAAGAACAGATATGCAGGAAAACAGAAATAATGTAAATACTCTGTCTGCACTAGATGAAGCATCACTCACCTCATAAAAGCTAATGCTTGGAGTGGTTCCAACTGAAAGCAAGGTGACCTACTTTCTGATTAATTCAGGGAATAATTACACTGGTCAACAGCCAAAAAATTGTCTGAGGTTTTTCAACTGTTTTAGAGTGACTTTGATGTGCTGAATCCATCAGGACATAAAAGAGATATGAAGACATAATGTTCAATTCACATGTACTTACCCTTATCAGTGTTTATTATTAAATTTATAGAAATCCAAGTTTGTAATATTTAATTAATATACTCTGTTAAAAAACATTTTTTTTCTCTTAAAACCTTTTTTAGATGATAAATACTAACAGAGATGAACTGATAATGTCACAAAAATGTCATCAATTTAGTCAGAAGATCAGATTTCTCTAAATCAAATTAGAATAAAAACCTGACCTGATTGAGAAAAATAGATGGCATTTTTGGATTCCTAAATTAGTTGAAAAAACAGACAACTTCAAAAAAATATTTTTTTGTAACCCAGCGTTATTTCAGCACTCTCAACATCTGTGAATAAACAGATATATTGTTTGAAAATAAACCAAAAAATAAAATGCTATTAAAACATTTATTTAATCAAAAATTGTTTTTCTACGCTTAAATAGTGCAAGTGAGGCCAAAGGCATAAAAGCATCTGGAACAAGAAAATGTTGAAGTTAAACATTCTTTGATAGTATGCAAAAGTCCAAAAACATATTCTAATGATATAGAATAACTGTCAATCTGCAACAATCTATTTGAAATTCTATCCCTAATGTCTTGTCAGTTTATTTAGAAATAAAGGGATTAATTGGTTTCAGTTATAACGGCTTAAATCTGCAGAAATATTAGGGGAAGCAGATGCCTGCACTCTTTATGTCTGACAAAAGAGTGCAGACATAAAGAGACAGCACATGTGATGTGCTGCTGTCCCATTATATAAACTGTCTTTCATTGAAAGATCAAAAACATACATTAGGCCTCATTAATCTCGGCTGTTTGAAGCAGTGTAGGTGCTTGGTGCCTCCACTCCAGCTGTGCAGCAACAATGATCTCAGTGTTGGTCTGTTCAGTTGTTCTCTGGCTAACAGATGCTGCTATGCAGATCAGATTCATTTTAGGCTAAAGAAGTCGTCTTCTTTTTTTAAAAAATATTTTGGCGTGACCTTGACACTGCTTCAACCTTCCCATATTTGTTGCTTTTTCCATTCTGTGAAAACATGTCATCTTTCTTCCATGAAGAAGAAACAGCCCATTTCTCTGCACGGTGTGGAATCTTTTCTGTTCTCTCTTGTGCGTTTTAAAATGTAATTAAAGCTGGAAACTGGGCTCGCTTCTCCAGAGATGTGTTTTCGCCATGATTGGAAAGTGCTTTTGGATTGAGGTTTCCCTCACTGGTTTCCTCTTCTTTATTTCCACTCTCTTCCCCAAGATGTGTTCTGACCCGAGGGCCCAGCATAGTTTTTATACAGAAATGAGATGTCCACACAAAATAAAAAACATAAACATAATGGAAAGATGAACTTTACATTTTAAATTATGTTGGAGCTGTAAGAAGGTGTAGAAACAACGAGGAAAAAAAATGATAGTACTGCTCAAAGTGTTGAGACTCAACTCATTTCTTAATTGTTTACTAAGTTGTTGTATCATAAACAATCTATTGTTAACTAGTCTTTAGCACTTTTTCCAAATCTTAAATTTGATCTCTGTATATATAAAGTCCCAAACTTGTTTCCCTCAGCAGTCGTAGCTATGCAATGCATTGTGGGATATCTTCACCCATGGAGGAACTCCACCATTTAAACCAATTTTTACTGTTAATCGTGTTGTTATCCCATGTATCATAGAATCGATTATTATTACTACAGATTCACCGACCCAATGTTAATATCTGAATCGCTCTCGAAACTGAAAAAAAAGGTAAATGGTGACAATGTGTCCAATCCATAAGGGCGGATCTATTCATTCTAATTCTATGCTTTGTGCACTGAGTGGCGCCATGCTTTATGTATTTGACAATATATTTAGAACTCCTAATTGCACTTTCTGAACCATTTGAAAAGTTTGTTGTTGTTTTTTCCTACATGTTTGACCAGAATAGTCAATGTGTTGTTTTTGTCAGATTCAGTTTTATTGACATTTATTTTACATCGGTTGTTTTACTCCTGATTGCTCTGACTGAACAGATTAAAGTTGTATTGTTTTTCACATGTTTGACCAAGTTTGTGAAGCTATTGGTGTAGATAGATAGATAGATAGATAGATAGATAGATAGATAGATAGATAGATAGATAGATAGATAGATAGATAGATAGATAGATAGATAGATAGATAGATAGATAGATAGATAGATAGATAGATAGATAGATAGATAGCGATATCTGTGTTTAAAAAGACATGTCTTAAGTCAATTCAGTTGATCGGTATCAGTCGATACTAAACTTCAGATATTAATATATATTAAGTAAAAAAAATGGATTGTGCATCCCTTGTTATTACTACACTGGTCTGGCATCCTTACAGCCAAGGCAGCTCACAAATCCACCAAAATGAGTCAGTTCAGCAGTAAATGAGCAGCTGGGTGGTAGACGTGGTTATGTGTGGTGCAAACATGCAGACAACAGATATACAGCCATAAACACCTGCCTGCTCTCAGCCACCTGATGCCCGAAACACTCTGTTGAAGAAACTATAAAACTATAAACGATATTGTTTTCCAAACCTTTCAAACACCTCACTCACTCACTCACTCACTCACTCACTCACTCACTCACTCACTCACTCACTCACTCACTCACTCACTCACTCACTCACTCACTCACTCACTCACTCACTCACTCACTCACTCACTCACTCACTCACTCACTCACTCACTCACTCACTCACTCACTATACAGCCAGTGAGAAGAGAATGTTCTAAATCCAGTCAGCCGTTCTGTGTTGGAATGCTTTGAGAACTGATTACTGTCAGCTGAT
Source organism: Poecilia mexicana (assembly GCF_051168715.1). Lineage (NCBI taxonomy): Eukaryota > Metazoa > Chordata > Actinopteri > Cyprinodontiformes > Poeciliidae > Poecilia > Poecilia mexicana. The sequence continues at coordinate 1,535,449 of NW_028263375.1, forward strand.
GGTTATGTTCACAAGACTTTGCTTTGCCTTTTCTGGTTAAAGTGACTGTTTGATCTCCATTAAGCCCCAAACCCAAACCACTGTCATGGCTAACTGAAGACAAAACAAAACTTTGAAGTTGTGTTGGGCAGAAGAACTAGTTGAATTGGATTTTAGTGTGTAGTTTAATTTCATATGAGGTTACAGGTACTCAATGTCAGACATGGCTCCTGTTCGGAAATGTAGATGTTGCAGAGTACCACGAAATGACTTTGGGTAAGAGTTAATAAAGGTGTTTGCTTCAGAAAGATTCTGTTTTCCCCTCATTTACCCCTGACAAATTAAAGATGGCAGGCAGTAGGAGCCTTAAAAGTTAAATGTATATTTATCAGTTCACTAAATGAATCCCAGAAGGGCCAGCACACTCTTTGAAGTTGAAAGAAATAACTAAAATACATTATAATCACAAGAGCCAATATTTTATTTATGACAGAACAGTGATGGCAAAACAAATGTTTACATTTCAAACTTAGAAACTTTACAATGTTATGCATATCTATCTATCTATCTATCTATCTATCTATCTATCTATCTATCTATCTATCTATCTATCTATCTATCTATCTATCTATCTATCTATCTATCTATCTATCTATCTATCTATCTATCTATCTATCTATCTATCTATCTATCTATCTATCTATCTATCTATCTATCTATCTATCTATCTATCTAGCTATCTATCTATCTATCTATCTATCTATCTATCTATCTACATATTCATAGATTAATAAAAGGAGGGTAGAGTTTACACCATTTTGTAAGAAGGCTAGCTTGAATTGTCTGTCAGGTATCTGGTTTATTCTATGTTGTTTTTTCTCAACAATATCAAGCCATTGCAGTAAATAACCATGCCTCATTTACTTTACCTCTAAACTTTTCCTCCTCCAGTCAAGTGTTTATTGTAAATGATCTAATGTTTGGGTCTAAGTACTCTAATCTCTCCCTGCAGTGTAATGCTGATCTGAGCCAGCAAAATAAAGATAAGTGAAACTAGATGTGTGTGTACATGCATATGCGTAGGAGTGTGAAAATACGCCTGCACGTTTTCTTGGTGTGTGCGAAGCAAACACATTCCACTATTGGGGGGGGAGGGGTCTGGATAGTTCCTGCAAGAACAAGCACTTGTCCTCTACACCCACACACATGCACACCAGTCCATAAAAAATGAGAACCTCATGCACATAAACTCCACACACTCCTCCACCCACTCTTACCAGCTGTTATTTGTTCCCATACTCCACATGCCCCTGCCCTCCTGCATCTGTTGCACAAATAAGTTGGGCCTAACAGAAGCTACTATTTATCATTAGGAAATAATATCCGAGTGGTGGGGGTGTGGTGGGGCGGGGTCCTAGGGGGTGTCAAAAGAAGTTTACAAAGCTGAGACATTCAAAGACATTTTTCCATGTTTGCATAATTATGTTCCCTTACTCATCTGTCAACTCCATCTGTCCAGACTATAAACTGTCGGAACAAAAAAAAAAACATGCTGGAAAATCCTTCAATGTGGCTGAATTAAAGGGACAGTCTTATGTAAAATTGACTTTTTTGAGTTTTACATTAGGTTATAATGTTATTCTCTCATCAAAAACATACCTGGAGTGTTGCTTTGATTCTTTCCTGCATGTTTGAGAAATCCCTTCATCTCACGTGGCAACCATTCAGCTGTACAATTCTGTACAGCAAGAGTGGACCAATGTGTCTTTCCCAGTGACGGTAAAGACTTATTGCCAGTTATTAAGGTGGAACAACCACCTGAGTAACGACAGTTTCACACAGAAGCAGGTTGGACTGGATAGATTTAATCCTCTAATGATTGTTGTTTGTCTGTATCTCTTAAGTTTTATGTTGTGGTTGTTTTTTCTGCAGATGAAAAAACGGTTAACTCTGGTGGCTTTACAGCGATGTTATTATTGTACAAAGACCCTGTCAAATAATCCTATTAAATTCTATCATGTTTAAGAATACATTTGAAGGCTGTGAAAGTTGAAATATGTTGTGGAGACAGTCAGTGTTAAAAAAGTGTGTTTAGAACATTATGTAAGTAGATGTGTTGCTTTTCAACAGATTCACAGAAGATGACCTATGGTTTTTTTTGGGTGCGGAGGAGGGGAGGCCTCTACAAAGCTCTGAAACATTCTGACAAACACACATCCTTTCCTGTTTTTGAGGAATTTTTATCCAGGTCTAATCCCAGAAAGATCCCATCAAAAAACAAGAAGGAAGCTGAGCTGATCCCAGGATTACTGTGGATGGTTATCATGGAGACTGCTCACACACTTCAATTTTCTCTTAAACTAGTCAGAGTGCATTAACTCTTTTCATCTTCTTATATTAAAATGCAATGAAGTTTCCATACTGTGAACAAACTGCCTTAAAGTATGCACTTTATCATTGTTGAACTCCGTAGAAAAATGCTCTCTTAATTACATGCATCCCTTGTTCTTTCTACTTCTCATAGTCGTCTAGTAGATTTTAAAATGTTCACCACTGTAATGTTTTAAAAGTTTTCCAGACACCTGAATGTGGGCTTAATGGTTGGATTCAGGATATCTCTCAAATGTGTGTGTGATTGAGAATGATTGATTTCATTGTGAAGCATCTGTGAGGGTCCTGAACAGCGCTGTGTAAGTCTGATGTCATTTCATTTCATATTTCACAGAGAATGGATTCCCTTCCATGGACAAAGAGAGTGAATTCGAAACAAGCATAAGTTACATCTGAGCAAAGGAAGTTTGTGTTTAACATGGAGTGGTACCAAGGTCCACTATCTAAGTGCTTTGAGCATGTATTAGCACCAATCCTGTTTAGTTTCTAAGGTAATGGGATAGGAAGTCTAAAGGTCACATGCTTGAACTTTGATCCTTCCGCAGTTCTCATGGTCTACTATCGCCAGGTGTTTGTTGTGCTGTCTGCCTCCAAACTGCCACCTACCCACACAGCTTGGATCAAACGGGACGCTCTCAGTGACACACTATTATTCCACTAACGGCATTCCAAGTAAAGCCTTAGGTTTATGAAGCAGAAGATCATTTCCCCCCTGGAAGTTTTGTCCTCATTTGTTCTTCTGAAGCCTCACAGAAATGTTTCCAACCAGAACTCATGTCAGAACACAATATTCTCTTTGTAGCATTAGCCTAGCCCTTTAGCATGTTACTCCATAAAAAATATTGCCAGCAAGAGTAAAATTTGTGTTTATTGAAGACTGGAAACAGAACTGATGCTGCAGGTTTCCCAGTACATTTGAACTTGTCTGAAACTGTCTGAAAGTTGTGCATGTGTTATTTGTAAAGATTTTAAGCAAAAGGTTTTAGGGCTTTTATTTTGAAGGAAAGTTATTTCCTGTTGAGAGGTAATTAAGAAGCAAGCAGCTGGCATGCATGATGTGCTCTGTGGAAACATGCAGCTCATTAAGTCTCTTGAAGGTGAAGGCTGTATATGTTTGGAGGACTGAGTACATGAAGTCTAATACAGTACATGAAATAAATATTGACGACTACTACTGAACACCAATATACAATGAGTGAAAATGTTATTGAAAAGTTCATATATAAGCAAAACTCATTACATACATTTTAAGTATTTGTGTTATGATGATTGAAATATGGCATTTATTAGGATATTGCCTCCAACCCATAAAACAACATAATTCAGAAAGGTAGGCTTAATAAAATATGTTTAATATCTGCTTAAAATTTGTTTTCAAAAGGTATTTTTAATCTGACAAATGAGCCTATTCAGAATTCATATTCTAACTTATTGAATATGACTTTATACTTCCAAAGTAATCCACACATTCAAAGAAATCAAAACAAAGCAATCCATAATGGAATCTATATGGAATGGAAAGCAACGGTAAAGGGATTAAATCTTCATAATTTAAGACTCCCGCAGGATTAATCTATCCAACTGTAATAACTTTATGAGAAGAAGTATTAGAAACAACAGAAACAGACAGCTTTTCCTTTTCAGCAGAATTTAATTCTTCTCAGAAAATGCTCTTAGAAGACTTGCTTCACTGAAGAGTGCTCCTTCCTCGATACTGTTGGATGGAGGATTTTGGTGGGTGGGGGAAGAATTCAGTGAGGGGGGGAAAGGTCATTTCCCAGGGATTAGGAAGTGCTGAGTGAGGGTATAATGAAGGGGTTTCCACCCAATCTGATGTGAAGCAAATGACCTTTATAATCTTATGGAGAATGATTCCTTTCTGGAATGAAAACAGAGTAGTAAACAATAGGCACAGAGGCAAAACACGAAGCAATAAAGTATAGAGCTGAAAATAATAAGAACCCTTTGTTAGCAGAAAGGCGCAACCAGATCTTTGAGCTGCCAAACATACAAATATCCCAGGATCTTCGTCCAGTTTGCCGAGAGGGAAACGGCAGACTGCTGATAAACAACTGGAAGTTGTTAAAGAAGAATTTCGATTATAATATATTTTAAGAAAATCTCTGGCTCAATCTTCTTCTCACGGATCCCAGGCTCTCCCGGCAGGCCGAAGTAAAGCCACACAGAAAATGATGAGTGTAGATGTCACAGAATTTCAGAGTTTAATCCAATAGAAGACAATGTAAGAAATTACATCAGAAACTGCAGAACAACAGAAACATATATTCATTTACCTGAGACAAATAGGATAGAAGGAAAAGAGCAAAGACATGTCTTTGGAGAGTGCTGATGCAAAAGTAAAATAAAACAGCAATCTGATTTGTTACTCCTGTTTACAAACTTTTATAGAAAAGGTGTGTTTTGTCTCTTTAATATACTCATATAAGGTTTATTCTGCTTGACCAACTGGAAGGTACCTCAGACCCTCTTAAAGGTGAGAGCAGAGCTTCTCCTGAACTCCTGCTGTTTTCTGGCTTTCTGGGCAGAGAGAAACAGAGATAGGTATTTCACAGATAAGTGTGAAACCTGAAATCTCTTCCATTTTCTCACTACTCAGATACCTCAAAGAGAAACTTAAAATCATGTAGGAAGTTGAAGCAAAGGTTATCTCCACAAACCTAATTTTGCTCTCCTGCATTCAGCACTTCAAAAGATTGACTCCTGCTGTAAACCAAAAGTAGCACAAAAATCAGCAGGGCAGAATGAGGTAAAACTCCTTTTTCTAACCTATCAAATGTTATAATAAATCCTGAGTGTAAGAATTAACACAATCATTTTCCAAAAACCTTTCACAATATACCTGAGCAATTTTCAAATACTGAAACAAAAGATTAGTATCAGAGTATGTTGTTAATAACCATGAAAAATGTCTAACAAATTAAATGATAGTGGTTTTAGATATTCTATGTTGTATTCAGTTTTTTACTGAGATTTATTATTAAAAGATCTGAGCTTTCCCAAGACTCCACCATCGATTTCAGTAGGTTATAGATTCAGAACCCACAGTTTATGTGAAGATTTGCAGTTAGAGGAGGTGAGGTAGACGCGGTGGACCCAGGTTTGTAGAATGAATGATGATTTTAATGAGGAAGTGTACAGAAAATCCAGGCAGCACAGGTGAGCGATGAGACAAGGTAAATGCAAACACTAGTGATACTAAACAAAAGCACGACAGGACGGTAAAGACACGACTAATTGAATGAACAGAGAGCAGGGGACATAGGTGGGATTAAATACACAAGAGGTAATCAGGGGAAACAAGGGACAGCTGGGAACAATCAATGGGCAGACAACACATGAACTAAACTGACAGAAAAAAAATCCTGAGTTTAAATCTTTTCAAGTCTTTGTTTATTTTTACATATTTTGGGCATACAGCTCATAAATGCCATAAAAACAGGAATTCAAAAGATTAGAATACTTTGAAGATCTTTAAAACATGGATATTGTCTCTTTTTGTAAAAACAGCTTATGCAATTTTAGAATCAAATAGGAGTGAAGTGAAAACCGTAGGTGGAGGCTGCAGGGTTTACAGGAATATATGTGTCACCAGTAACTGGTTAAGTTTCTACTTGAACCTTTCAGTTGTGTCCACAACTGTTGTCAACATTCCACACTGAAGTGTGCTGGGCTTCCAGGAGCTGACACTCACTTACACAAATTCTCACACGCAGAAATAAAAGTTCATCCTGTTGTTATCCATGCAGCTGTCACTGCATAGTTAAAGGGTCAGAGATTCACATCTAAGGCTGTTCTTCCTCATTAGCAAATAATAAAGCATTGATGGCTTCTTCATTAGTATGGAATTAACTTACCTGCAGGGAACAAGACTTCATCTTTAACCTAAACGAATGTGGATGTGTTGATAGTGGAGTGAAGAGAAAGAGAAGGACCTGACTGTCAAAGTAATTACTGTGTTGTGAGACACAAACAAACCAACAGGAAGCTTACCCAAGACATGTAAACTCTAAATCCCTCTGAAAAATTCTGAAAAATGAGATCATTTTCAAGTGTTTACCATATCTGCTATTTATACATATTTTCCTTGTCTTGAGTTATGTTTGTAATTAGATGTAACTCAAGGTGTGAATACCTTGAGTTAGGTCACATTAGCTGTAAAATACAGACACCATTTGCTTCAAGTTCTTCCTTTTTACAATAAAAATAAACATTCAGACATTCACAGCATTGATAATTCAATATTTTGTTATGTTAAAGTTTCATTAGAATAACATTTTTAAACCCACCTAAGTGAAAGTAGTGTTGTGTTATTTGGTGGAAGAACTTAGAAGCGATTTACAAGCCCAACATTCTTCATCTCTGCTCAATAACATGGAAATCTTCTCTTTCCAACTGAACAATGTTTTTTTAGATGTTGTTTAGGACGTTACCACGTTTCTGATTGGATTTTTCTCATTTGTACCGTTTTAATTGCTCCATCCTGATTGGTCCACTTCAGTCCCATGCCAACAGGAAATTTCATTTTCTGGGGCAATACAACGCTCCATCATGCTCTCAGCTCACAACTTTGCTCGGCTGCACCTCCAAAGATCACATCCTGGAGGTACAGACACCAGCTAATCTCTAAAACAATCAGTTTTTTGTTCTCCTTCCTGTGCTGATTATAACCCATCTACCTCCCTCGTAGTTCCTGCTGCTAAAACCAAAGGACTGTGTGATCCATCATTTTCTACATTTCTTTGTGCTTTGTGTATTTATGGATCTAAGCAGTTTATTTGTGAAGTAATACAGCTATGCAGTTGGGAATTCATTGCAGTTCAGGAGACATGTTGTTCTTGGATTGCAAAAAAAAAAAAAAGAATTGTTGGTGGTTAGATGTTCAGCTGCTTTCAATCATTTCATAGCAAAATGTGGTCTTCCATTCTGACTGAAGTAAGCCGTCATCACTGGAATGAAGAAATAACAGAGGGAGCATGGGTGATTTGTTAGCCAGAACCAGACAAAACATGCTGTTTATATTACGCTTGCAGACAAAGAAACAACATATGGGACATGAATCAAGGAAGAATGCTCTGAGATAGTAAAGCAGCGTGTCCCTACATGACTTGAGGGGAAAGTCTCTGGCTCTGATGCTGTTACCCCAGCAGATGATGGCAGAAGAGATTGCACAACAACTGCAGAGTCATGTGAGTTTTTCTGCAGATGATAGGACTGATGTTGTCCTGGAAGTCTGAAGCATACAGAGTGAAACTGAAGTGTGCAAACCTGGTAACCTGTGTTGTACTTGTGCTGCTGACCTCCTTGGTTAGACACAGTCCTTCACACTGTGGTTTCTTCTTACTTAGGCAATCATTGATCCAGGTGATAGTTGACACCTCCATTTATGTTTTCTAGACTTTCTCACGAGGTAATTAGGCTTGATAGCGTTAAATACACCAGAGAAATAAAAAAACACAATCCTTACAGTCCAGATGACAGTTTGTTTCTTGATACAGGTGTATGGTGGCATCTTCAACTCCAGCTTTGCAGCAATAAGCAAAGTGATATGTGCTTGTCTGATTATTCTAGTGGGCCAACAAGAGTTTCTCTAGGATCTTCATGATGTGGGATGTCAGGGCAACAGGCCTATAGTTATTGAGAAATGATGGACATGTTTTCTTTGGTACCATAAGAAGGCAGGATGTTTTCCACAACAGTGTAACTTTTCCTTGGGTAACTCTTAAGCCTTCAGAAATCTGGGGCCGACACCATCTGAACCTGCAGCTTTGCTCCAGTTTGGTCTCTTCAGCTGCCACTTAGAATGGCTTTTAGACAGGCAGGCATCATCTCTTGTTTTAGTTGAAGTTAAAGAAGTAGAAACAAAAGGTTTCATGAGGTGGAAGCTAGACCATTTGAGGTGTGATTGGGAAGAAAATGCTGAACTTGTTACTTAGCTAGCTAGCTGGTGATATAAGATATTGTTATTTTAGAAGCATCTCATTGTTCTGGTGAGGGATGATGTCATACAGAAATTTCGGTAACACTTTATTTGAAGGGGTGTGCATAAGACTGCATGATTTTTAAAATTATGATAATTTAATGCAAAATTGGCATTTTTAATGGACTTTCAATGCAACTTTTAGAGCAACTTTACATGAAAAGTGTCATTATTTACCGAATGACACTTCATGACAACTGTCATAAACATTCATAAAGACTTCTTTATGTTCATGACAGATGTTATGTCATGTTTTTGACAGTGTCATGTCAGTCTTATGCACATCCCTTCAAATAAAGTGTTACCTAAATTTCTCTAGTCACATACACACTTAGCCATGGCATTGGTGTTTTCTTCATGTGGCTGGCACACTGCATCCTAGTCTGTAACTTCAAAACAACACAAGAAAGCTTCTTAAGCTTTCTGAAACAATCTTCTCACAGTTCTTTTGACCACAGGAACAAGGAATTTATATTTAGAGCAAAGACAAACACAATTATGACCTGATTGGCCAGTAGTTCACACATTGGAAGTGTAGTAGAGAGTAAGACATGGTGAAAATCATCAGTGGAACTGAAGACTTCATGTGCTGGAGCAGCAGCAACTAATGCTGGACTGTAAGTAGTAGCCAAAATAAAACTAGTGAACTCTTAAAATGTAAGATGGATGAAAGCTAACAAACAGTTTGATAGCTTGACTGCAGAGATGATATTTCACATCCTTGATTAAACCATCTGAGGTTCATGTAACTCAATCTCTCCATCTGGGGTTTTTAGGAGGCTCCCCAAGAAGTGTGCATTGTGTTTTGGATGTAAGTCCAGTTTGTCCCATGTGGAGACACAGTGTTTTGAGTAATGATAAGTATTTCTTTCATTCAGTCATGCTTCTTCTCACCCCTTGCAGGCAGTAAAAGCAAACTGTATCTAGACTATTCCTTCATTTTTAAAATAATAAAACTATCAAATTAAGTAAAATAATTGTGTCTTGTAATTGGAGGGAATTAAGCAATTTCCCCTTGGGGATCAATAAAGTATATTCTATTCTATTCAGGGAACAATTGCCCTTTTACAAGCTTAACATGCTATAGAATTAGCTGGGCAGACACATACTCATTTATATTATATTGCTGCTTACCTCGCAGGTATACAAATTCTAACTTCAAAAAAAGAGCTACTAGGTCTCTACTCAATCAAACATCTCAGAACTGCTGCATTTCTACAGAGAAACAAACAGACCTGTTTATGTCACTATAGTTTCACAAGCACTGCTCATCCCTCTCCTTTGCCTTTTCCACTCATTTAAATCTCTGAGAGACGCTGGAGTTGTCAATGTGTTCCTGCAGCCATGTCTTAGTGAAACACATAACACTGCATTTCTGATACTCTGACTAGGTATCTGTTAGCGCTTGAAGTTCATTCAATTTGTTTACCAAAGACCTCACATTACCCCTTATGGTCAGAGAGAGATGGTGTGAACCGGCCACAGCGCCTCCTTTTCAGCTCATTTGGGACTTGTGGCTGTGCCGTCAGTTTTACAGGCACACCTTGTTGCTATTCTTATGCATCATAGCTATGGTCCAAAAACAAAGCTGTATTAGCAAAAATCTGTTCAGTTGCACAGCATCCAAAAACAGAGGGAATACAGTAACTGACATGATGCCAAGGCAAGATGAAGCTAGCTTCACAGCATAGTCAATTTAGTTTACAGAAAGACACCAAGCCGCCAAATACACAAAAGTAAACTGCCAATTACATTTAGGTTAAGGGCGTACATGTGTCCACTCCCACAGACCTACAGATGTGGGCTATTGTACAGAATGTTTTGACACAAGAGACCACTTTTATTTTTTTCCATAATTGTGTTAATGTTAAGGGAGGAAATAATAAAAAAGTCAAATAACTCAATTTACTCGAAGGAAAATCTCAAGGTACGCACAGTGTGTACTGCTGTGCAGCTGCAGGCACTCCTGGGAGTCAAGTCAATTGTCTAAACAAGCAGACAATGTTTCAGGTGGATTTAAAGTTTTTTAAGAATAAATCAAAGTGAAAGAAGCAGTAGGGCTACCTCAAGTATTCTGTCAACCCACCGATTGCAGGGCAAACTCCTACCACCATTGCCCCTAAAAAGTCTAGGGGAATTGTGAAAAAGATGCATGTGAAATCAATCATACCCTTAACACTGAGGTTTTTGGAATACACCTCCAAGTGTGCTGTTTGACAACTAGAACTACTTGAAATGTATGTGTGATTCAACTGAAATGACATTTCTTGTAAAGAGCCTCAAGATGACGTTTGTTGTGAATTGGTGTTATAAATAAACTGAATTGAATTCAACTGAATTTTCTTATATGACAAAGAGAACACCAGAAGATACATTAGGCTATTTATTTATTTTATTTAAAAAGTCCACTGTCTCTCAATGAGCCTGGTAAAATCTTCATCTTAAAGTAATAATCTGGTAAGCCCCCAGAGTTTTATAGGTGAAGTTAGCCAAAATTTTGTATTTGACAAACTAAGATGTAAAAATGTAACTTCTGCCATCAGTTTTGTGGCCATTAGCATGGCCTTCGGTATGCTACCTAAGATTTTAGTTTTGAATTTTGTACTGATTTTCCTGGATACGATTGGTGACCGAAGTGATGGGTGTGACTATTTATGGTCCTGTGATGGGATAATTCATAATTTTGTCTGAAATGTGTTCCTGGAAAGCTTCACCTCCATTGTAAAAAAATAAAGACAGTGTGTCCAAAGTTTTGTTTGTGACTATATCTATTTTATTTATTTATTTAAAACTGGTTCTAAAACTTAACTTGTGTGATCCTGATTGAGTAAGCTGGTAGTTTTACCTTGCAAGCATGAAACTGATGTTGTTTTAAAGTATTCATGAGATTGGCCATGACTCAGAACAATGGGAAATTCCAATAAACCCACTGAAGACTCAGGATCCAAAATTGTGGATTTGGACATTTGAGGAAAGTTTGTTTCTAAACAACAGATTCCCATGCAGTCTATATGACTGCACATAAGTACAAGTTGTTCAGATGTGTCACCACGTCTGAACAATCTAAAGACCAAAACTGATCTATGTTGAGGTTCAGGAAGCAGCAGCATCTCTGTCTACGCTGATGATCTCTGGAACTCTTTTTATTTCAGCAGCTCAATATCTGCTTTGTATTTAAGATTTTATTTTCAGAGGTCAGATTGTTCTATTTCACACCTGAATTATATTAGCTGTTAATTTTTTTTGTTTGTTTCTTATGTGTATTTTTATTTATTTATTTATTTATTTATTTATTTATTTATTTATTTATTTATTTATTTATTTATTTTTGCTTCTGTGAAATCTTAAATGGTAAAATGATATTCATCTCTCCTTTTCTAGACTCCAGCTCTGTGCGGTGTATCTGATGTGTAGAACTCTGTGGAATTCAGAACTACTTGGTAACTTTCTGTTTCTGTGTGTGCTGCGAGTTGTTTACCGTTCCGATTTCCAGTATTTGGGTAGAAACACAGTCCTAGACGGAGAGAGAGAGAGAGAGGGAGGGAGAGAGAGCGAGCTCCTTCCTCTGGTTTCCTGTCAGAGCAGCATCCGTCTGCGTGTGTGTGTGTGTGTGTGTGTGTGTGTGTGTGTGTGTGTGTGTGTGTGTGTGTGTAAATAGTTAGGCAGTAACTCTCCAGCTGCTGAGCAGAGCAGAGAGCAGAGCAGGTCGGACGCACAGAAATCGTTCCCCGAGCTTCTCTCTCGTCTACGTGAATGAACGTTTTCAGAAGCAGTCTCAGTAACATGCACGGACCGCAGTGCTGCTCATCGTCACGGGGAGTTTCATTACCATCATCATTAGTATTATGGGCTGTTTTCTTTTTGCCGCTGCTCAAACCTGGGACAGCTGGTGAGTAAAAAACACTTTAAACTTCACACAAGCTCTCAGTCTGTTTGACAGCCTCGGACTCACTAAATAACGCTCACTCATGTTAGCCATGTTTTGTTTTGTTTTGTTTTGTTTTGTTTTTAATTATTAAAAAATTGAAAAGTTAAACTGGGAGTGCTTCCTTCTGGCATACTTATGTATGGATGGTTGGAGAGCCGAGGGGGGCAACAGGTGATTCATGAGGTGAGCCGCTGATGCACTCCTGAGTTATCCTGGTGGCTGTTGGATGCACAGCCACCAGTTGTTTTTAGAGCGCAATAGAAAGATCTTTCCCCATGTAATCAGATAACTCTTGTTTACATACCATGAAGTCTGATATGGAGAATTTCATTGTTTTACTGCTAGGCTAGGATGTAGTGAAACTTGATCCTAATTAAACAGATTAATCACTCTCTGTTGCTGAGATTATGATGTTGATGTCTATGCCTAACTTTGCAAGCTTGAAATATATGTGCACAGATGTGAATCTTGCAGGAATGGAGCTCTGGGCACCTTTTACTGCATGTCAGCCAATTAAAATGCAAGTTATTACATTTATTTATTTATTTATTTATTTATTTATTTATTTATTTATTTATTTATTTATTTGTAGCAGAAGGCAGGTCATGTAGTCTCCCAGTACTCAAGGGAAACTTCCTCCCCTACACGTATACAGGTAGAAACAAATGTGTTCAGGAGACAACGGACAGATAAGATATATTTTATTTTCTTGCTTTTGCGTGTCCCTCCCCTTTCTGATGCTGCCCTGGGAAACTGCCCATATCAAAAACTGCCTGTGTGCACGTTTTCTAAAAATGTTTGTCTCAAACCAAACATGTCTGTATGATCTCAGCGGCCCAGGCTTTTTGTATTCAGGAAGGTTTAAAGGAAGTCATTTAGTATTAAACACTCATTTAGAAATGTCCATTTCCTATAGAATTTGTGCGATGAGGTGACTGTCTTCTGTCCTCATCCAGCGATCGGCCTACTTCATGCAAATGAAAGGTCAAGCTTGTAGATGATCACACACGGGTTAGCAACGCAACACAAGAAAGGAGAAAATGTTCAACTTTTGTTGCTGTCCGCTGTCACACAAAAACTTTCACCAACTGCTGTTGTTCATCACTCCCATCTGCATTATGTAACATTAACGTGTTAAAATTTTCAGATGAATTGCATCCATTAAGGTGTTGATGTTGACAGCCCTTGTCAAAATGTTTTAATGCATTACATTGGATTAAAAACAACACTTTAAAACATTGATTTTATGCATTTGGTAGAACATTATGCAGATTTCAGAGAAGATCTTTTTTTCCACAGGTTAGACTCGAGCCAGAAAGACATTTCTATGGGACAGTGAATAAACAAGTACAGAGCAGTGATTCAAGTCAGAGACACAGAGATAAATTCTGGGAAGTTAGATGCTCTTGGGATCTTATTGGAAAGCCCAAATTTTCCCAGAGCGAATGATGTAGTTGCAAAAATATCAGGGAATGTTTTCCTGGTTTATCTCACATTTATACAGCACTGGATACCAAAGTTCCTCAGAGAAGAGTTCATGCTCCCTTTTCACATATTATCAGTAATCACATTTTATCAGATTACTACTACAGACATCCATGGATGAGCAGCTAGCTCTGACTGAGCAGTTTCATGTTGTTTTAGAACCAAACCATGTTTTAAAGGTGTAGCATGTCACTTTTATTTTTTAAAAAATATCTTCTTTTACACATTTGTTAAAACTATCACTATCTCATAACAGTTTGTGAAAAGATTGAACTCGTCCTCCCTGAGAAGAAATGCAACACTCCCAGTCTAAAACAGCCAATCAGAGTCAGGAGAAGGGCCATAGTGCTGTCAATCAACCTCAAGTACTCACTGTTAAATGTGCTAATGGAGGAGAAACAACTAACCATTACAGGAAAACTGCTTAGATAATGTTAACTAGCCTTAGCATTCACAACAGGCTGTGCTAGCTGCAGTATGGCAGAGATCAAGGGGGGATAAGGAGAGGGGGGTGAGCAGCGCCACACGGAGGGGTGATTGACATCGCTTAGACCCGCCTCCTGGCTCTGATTGGTTGTTTCTTGTTAGCACTGGGAGAAGGCTGGGAGCTCAATCTTTTCAGAGATTATCTGTCTCATAACATACTGTCATGACATTATGACAGTTTGAAGCAATATGTAAATAATAAAAAAAAATATATTAGCATTCACAACTTACATGCTGCAGCTTTAACTTCTCCAGAACTTCCTCCTTGTCGTGTCTCCATGGTTCCTTGGTTTCCATGATGCCGTTTGTTCTCTAACACTCTAACAAACATCTGAGGCCAGAAACAGAACAGCTGCAGTCAGATTCAGATTACATCATGCAGAACTGGACTGTGTGTAAAGGGAGGCAACATGAGAAGATTCCTCCCACTGCCATAATAATTATGTTTGTTATCAATTTAAGGACTTGGCTGCAACACTGAGACAGTTACTGTAAAGGTCTAAGTCATTATAAGTTACTTTGTAATCTCGGCTACTGCTGTTCTTCCCCTCCGCTCCCACTGTTTGTTCCTACTGTCCCCCTCCCACAGTGGGGCCTATTTTCAACCTGGAAATCCCACATACCAGAGGGACTGTGTGGTCTTGTTGCGTCACAAATAGTCACACCGTATGCACAATAGGACGAGCAAACGTCTGAACAGATCCTCCGTCTGTGGTGGATCAGTCACACGTTTTCATTCCCCACTGCCCTGACCTCCCCAGAGCACGATGAACTGCAGGAAGCTCCCCAACCCACTCCCCGCCTGTCCTAAACAGCTTCAGTCTGTTTTTGTTGTCCTTATCTTTCCTCCCTCTGATTGGTTTGGGCTGATGTTGATGACCATCAGCAGGAAGATTCCATGATTTTGCCTTCAGACTGCTCCTCCATTAATTAATCCATTAATTGCTTGTTGAATTAAAATGAGCTCCATCATTTCCCTTTCCACCCACATGCTTGTTTGTTTTCCTCATGGCTCTCTGTCTACCAAAGTCAAGTTTATCTGCACAGCTCATTTCAACAAGGCACTTCAGAGTGCTTTAAAACATCACACAATTATCAATTATGAAATGAACAGCAAACATTACATTTTGTAAAATGTCATCATCAAATCATCAAGCAAATACACATCAGATGTATTGATCAATGTTCCAGTTACTACTAAACAAAGGCAACTTCAAACAGGTTCAAACAGGTTCAAACAGGTTGGCTTAGAGTCTTGATTTAAAGGAGATCAGTTTTTCGGTTGTTTTGCAGTTTTCAGGAAGTTTGTTCCAAATTTCTGGTGCTAGAATGCTGCTTCTCCATGTTTGGTTCTGGTTCTGGGGATGCAGAGCAGAACCAGAAGACCTGAGAGGTTTGGAAGGTTGATACAACACCAGCAGATTTTTAATGTATTGTGTTAAACCATTCAGTGATTTATAAATTAACAACAGTATTTTAAAGTCTATTCTGCCAGTGGAAGAACTTTAGAACTGGGTTGATCTGCTCTATTTTCCTGATCTTAGTCAGAACACCAGCAGCAGTGTTCTGGATGAACTGCAGCTGGAAGATTAATTTTTTTTGGCAAACCTTTTTGCAGTAGTCAATGCGACTAAAGATAAACGCATAAATGAGTTTCTCTAAATCTTTCTTAAACATTAGTTCTGTAATCGTGGAAATGTTCATCAGAAGGTTGACTTTGTAACTGTCCTTATGTGACTCTGAAGGTCCATCTCTACTCCCAGATTTCAGACAAGATCACTAGTTTCTAGCTGTAAAAACTGAAGCTAACTCTGGATCATTCCTACTTTGTTCCGCTGTACGGGTCTCGACTGACGTCACCTTCCTGCTTTCTCTGCGTAAGAAGGAGTGAACTCTGGAGTTAGTTACTAGCTAGGCTCAAGGTCTTATCCCACAGAGTTTAGCCTTCAAGTCCCTTTAGGAGTAGCAAGCCATCTAGTTAAGTTGTCTAAATGGATTGTTGGTGTTATTAGTTTGCACTTTTTGTTTACTAAAGTCGACACTGTCAATTTTGCCTGTTTTTGTCAGGAATGGAGTCTTTAAAGGTGAGAATGAACTAGAAGGTAGACGGTGGGGTTGCATCTTTCTTTTATTTTTCTTCACTCAGGGCATGAGCAGGTCAACACTTGGAGAGGCACTGACAACATACATAATACCCAGACAAGAATGCAACAAATTTGCTTAGAGACTTCATAATTTACTTATCTATTGTTGTTATTTATTTTGGATATTTAAAACTTCTTCAAGTGTTAAGAGGTCTTTAGAAATTATTATTATTATCATTTATTGGAATAATATCTGGGTTAATTTATGAGCCAGCAAAATTTGTAGTGCCTGTCATATTTCTTGAATCTGGTCAAATAAGAATAATGGTGCTGAATTTCCTAAAGTCTCTTCTTGTGTGTTGCACACTGTCCATTTTCCCCACTCAATTACAAATATGTTTCTTTAGTCTGAGAATGAAAATCATTTGTTCCATCACATAAGTTTCCAGAACAATAGTCAGTCATCGTTGTATGGATGGAGCAGATATCAGTAACAGTTCCTTGTTGTGGCTTTTTTTGCAGGCAATTAACAGAATCTTTATCAAGTTACAGATCTTCCTTTAAGACATGTTTCTTTTATGTTTCCAAGATACATTGTCTTAAAATCTTTTGGTTCTCCAATTTTTTTTCAATTATAACATTCACATTCCTCCAAAACAAATCAAGTTTTTGAAACTCCCAGAATATTAGTGAATTATTTGCTTCTAGATTTCCAGACTTTCTCCAACACAGGAGGTGAGAGCTTTACTCACTCTTGATCCTGGCTGTAATGACGAATCTAGTAATGTGCTGTGAGATTCAGATCTCACACAGAGCTCTTCTGTGTGAGATCTGGGTGTCATTTCATAAATGGTGACACTTTTAATGCAACTGAGCTCCAAAAATGTCATTATTTACTGAATGACACTTCATGACAGCAGTCGTTTGTGAAGACTCCTTCGTGATCCTGACAGTGTCGTGTCAGTCTTATGCAGATCCCTTCAAATAAAGCGCTACCCAAATTTATTTTCATGATTCCAATTTACACAGTTATATGGTCACTTGAAGCACAGCTTGCTCTGCAAGCAGCTTCATATTGGAAAGTGTGATCAGTAAATAATCTGTTTTTTCATGCATTAAAACTACATTAGAAGACTAAAAACAGAAATGCTCAAACTTGGTGGATGCGGCTTAAACCATTTTTAATTAAAGCAACTCACTTTATCTGGATGCCATTATATAAACTTCAATTAGTAAGAAGATTAATATTCTTCCACCATTCATCAAGTTCACCCTCAGCATAGAGGAGACCTAGTGTGTGCACTGTTTGGAGACTTTTGGTATTTTCCATTCTCTTATGATTTGATAGCAGCAGTCCTTCCTGCTGTCAGGAAAGTCCTCACTGATACCATGAGCTCATATCCTCAGCCAGCTACAACAGCAAGAACCAGCAGAGAGGGAGTTATCTCCTGCTGGAACAAGATGCCTTGTGTACTGTAGATTCTGGCGAATAAGCTGGAATAAGCTTGACGTGCTTCCATTCTGTATTTGTATTTGGTTACCAATACAGGGCTCATATGCTTCCAAGACACCTTTGAGTCCTACAAAATATGCAAGGAGCTAATTATCCATCCATCCATTTTCTATACACCCTTGTCCCTAGTGGGGTCAGGAGGGCTGCTGGTACCTCACCGGCTAACGTTCTGGGCAAGAGGCAGTTCTGGACTGGACAGGTCGCCAGTCTGTTGCAGGGCAACACAGAGACAGACAGGACAAACAACCATGCGCACCCACACTCACACCCAGAGAGAATTTGGAGTGTGTGTGCGCACACACTCACGCAATAACATGACAGTCATGTTTTTGGGAGGAAGCTGGAGTACCCAGAGAGAATCCACACATGCACAGGGAGAAAGACCATGCAGAAAGACCCCAGGCCAGGAATCGAACCCAGAACCTTCTTGCTGCAAGGCAACAGCTCTACCAACTGTGCCACTGTGCAGCTCTGATTGCTAATTACTTGTTAATGTCAATTACAAATCAGTTAATCAAAAGTCAGTGCATTTCTGTTTGTAGACCCAGTGAAGATAACTTGCTGAAATTCAAAGTAAGCATCAGAACAGTTCAGAAAAGTAGATGTAAGCAACTCTAGATGTTTGCTTGTGTCAAAATGGTCCAAAAAAGTTAAAGAATACTGAGTGAGTGCCACCTGTGTTGATATCAGAGGATAATGACAGGCTAGCTTTATATGATGGAAATTAAATGGCAATAGTAGCTCCTCAAATCTCACCAAACATGCAGAATACCATGTCTGTAAGCAGAACACATCAGACCCTGAAGCAGGCTGACCCCAGCAGCAGAAGACCACATACATAAACACACACACTCACACACACACTGGTCCTCCTGTCGGCTCACCTAAGCTGAACGGAAGCTCACAGCCTGAGTCACAGATATTTAACTTAACGGTAGACTCACTTCGATTGGTACTAAAACTGCAACATTTGTTCCAGCTGCAGTTGCTGCTTTTCTTTCACACTTTACCGAGTCAAACCAATCAAACCCTTCGAACCCCCTCGCTTGTGGTGGTGCTACTGAAAGTAACGATACAAAAACCTCTGAAGAAGACACTGAGCTTAACATCCTTCTTCAAGAATTCTAAACTAAAATGGAGTGGCATAAGGTTTTAGTGTTTGCAGGATTTCTCTTTTTTTCTTTGGCAAAAGACAATGAGACATTTCTCCATCCTAGACTTGCGCATTTGTTTTGTTTTTATTTACCCATAATTCAATGCGCTATAGTATAGAATAGCATATTCCTCCTTTTGTCTGTGTGTTCACAAATGCATTCAAATGTCACCAGAGTTCACGTCAGATGAACCCAGACTGAGGTTTGTCGGCTGGATTTTTTTTTTCACAAACGGATCTTAAATGTATCCCTTTTAGAAACCATGAAAAATCTGCTTAACGACAATCCAAGGTTTTCTCCTCCACTTTCCTGGGACAGAGTGAGGTCACCTGATTTCATTGTGTGATTCCAAAAAGTGGCCCCAAAGTTGGAAAGAGTGGAGCTGTTATAAAAAAAAAACATTCCTCAACTGAAACACAATGAGCCACCTGTGGATACCATGGAAACGGTTTTATTTTATTCTGTTTATTTAGTTTTTGTGCAGACAGCGTTCCTAATTCTTGCATTTTATACATGTATGTATTTGCATAGATATTAGGTCCGGAGCTGAAGTGTCTCAGAATAGTTTTCTGCTGAATGTGGTGCAGGTTTGTAGGCCAGCTCGCTCACACACCTGTTCACCTTGGCTTAAACAAAAATGCTTCTATGTATGAAATCACAGTGTCTGTTACAGTTGTGTACAAACAGAAACATTTCTCCTTTAAAACCAGCAGCATTTATTTGTAGAATAACTCAGCCAAGAGTTATTTTTAAAAATATATACTGAAAAATATTTGCTAAAAAAAAAAAGTTTACAAAAATTTCAGCAAATTTTAACAGGGGAGAGTAAATAAGTCAGATTAATTGACTGTGTTGCTCTGCTGCTCAGCACAGTGGCTTTTATTCACCTCTCAAGTCGTGTGTGTGTGTGTGTGTGTGTGTGTGTGCGGTAGTGCTCTGCAGTTTCACTCTCTGCTTTGCCCAAATTCATCTTAGCGTGACGGAATGTGTGTTTAAAGCATAGTAAGTGTGTTTCCAGTGAAATGAATAACCCAACCGTTCCAGATCGGGTGACACAGGAACGCCCGCTGCCGGCCTGGTGGGAGGAAGCCATTTGGCCTGGACACAGGCGGACGCTGTTGTTTTGACCACATGATTCCCGGATTGTGGGAAGCCCAAACCCTCCCCCGGCCCAGTCTGCTTTCACAGTTCCACTCTGCAGAAGTTCTGCTGGGTCAACGGAACTTACCGTGGTGCTGGCTGCAGTTGTTTTGTCTGCATCTTGGTTTCACTCTGCTTCTGTTGTCGCTTGTAAGAGGAAAAGTGCTCGTCATGATGAAGTGGATTGTAACCGTCAAAACGCTACTTCATAGTTCTGATTTGTCTGATTAGGGTTCTGTGATTTTTGTTTTCTTCGTATCTCTAACAATCCCTTTACCCATGAAGCAGGACAGTCAGACTCATTTTCATTTTTGAAGATCACAGGTGTTGTCAAAGATGTGACAGGGTGCATTGATAGAATCCACGAACAAACTGCTAACATAGTAATGAATATATGTCTCTGCATTTGATGAGCACTTCTTAAAACTGAATAACATTGATGTCATTTGGGAATATGCAGATAAAAACTGCTTTGCTTTGATTGATAAAATCATTTTTAATTAAGCACAGAAATGTTTTTTTTTTTAAGTTCCTTCTCATGTGTCTACGGTCTAGACTCTAGTCTGTGGAGATGGCCACATGAAAAACTACAACAGGCCAGATTTGGTCCCTGGGCCTTGAGTTTGACATGTGCTGTAGAGGAAAGATGTCATATTGCAGGAAGTTTGTAGAAAAATAAGCCTCTCACAGTCAGCAATTTAATCAGTTCAACGCATGATCAATGAAAATCAGCTCAATCATTTCCATTTACATGATTAAGATTGGAAAGTACT
The DNA here is from genome assembly GCF_051168715.1 of Poecilia mexicana. Lineage (NCBI taxonomy): Eukaryota > Metazoa > Chordata > Actinopteri > Cyprinodontiformes > Poeciliidae > Poecilia > Poecilia mexicana. The sequence goes on from NW_028263375.1 coordinate 1,556,380, forward strand.
TTAGATTGTCCATACAAAATAAGAATATCCTTCATTTAAAGTGGAGCTTACTTTGTCTTATATACCATAAGCTCATATCTAATACACATACGTGCATTTCCACATTTATACATACACAAATATGTAAATACATCTATTAAAATAAATTATTTTTATAGTATATTTTCAGTTACTGTGAGCAGTACTTTATGTTTAAGTGATTGACAAGTTTTTGCAACCTGGTTTTTCCCAGCTAGCTTACATTAGATTAATTCTGTCCCAATCTATTTCCACACACACTTTTAATTCTCTCACTTCTTGGCCAGCCCAGATGACACGCTTGCTCTGTCCGCTGTGCTGTATCTCCCAGATGAAGCTAAACGATGAGGCGGAGGTTTTAGGACGATCGGCTCCAGTGATGAGCTGATTCCTGCTGTAACTGTGTGAACGCCTCCAGACAGTCATGTGGAGTCGGTGACTCTGTAGGTCTGAGCCGTCTGTAGAATCAGCCATGTGCCTGGAGGTCTGTGAAAACCATATGAGTCATTTGGTGGGTTAATTCTGTTCACACCTCCATCCCATAACATGGCCTGCAGTCGCTTCTTTTGATACATGAAAGGTGTTGTCACTTCCCACCTCCTACTGAAGGTTAGTTAAAGGTCAAATGGTGTTTTGAAAGTTAATTTGCAACAACTGTGACGATTCACACTGAGGCTGTATTATAACTCAGAACTGGCTTACCATCATTCGAGCGGTTGTGACCTGTTTCTGCATTAATGCGTCCCTAAGGTTCAGAGGTGGGCGAACCAGAACCTTCTGTCAGAATATTCATCTTTCAACAGCAATAAGGCGCATAGCTGACTCTGCACATAAATTACTCAGCTGAAGCAACGCCAAACTGAATGTAAGCATCACATGTACTGGAGAAAAAAATAACCTAAAGTCCTCCAGCTAGCTGGAGCGTGGAATCAGTCCAGACTGCGTCACATCTTGATGACAGGGGAATTTAACAACAGCTGCATTCAGGTACAGCTCCGACCCTCGTTTGACAAAATTAGAAAAAAAACAACTCTTTAATAAAATTTTCAAATATTAGCACTGATCGTTTTCAAGTGGTTATGTTGTTTTACATGCTTTAGCTGTGCCTGCTTATGCTGCTTTATCCATGGAAAAATATCCAACCAGATGTCCTGTCAGTTCTATACTTTACATGTTTTAAGTTTTAGAACAGCTTAAAATAAAATTAAATCCAGAAATTTAAAAATAATCCTTTTTTTTACTGCTGGCTAAAAATACACCCAAAACAGACAGAACTTATCTTAAAATACACGTTAGTGTTACCAAGGAAACACCAGATATAGATGTAATTTTTAAAGGGAGAAAAATGAGTTAAATGCGTGTATGTCCAAAAATAAAATCACACATAAATATGCCTAAACCATATGGCAGAACAGCGTAGGTTTTAGTTCTTCCTCTAGAGAGCAACAGAAGAACCTTTCTGGAAGAGCTGAGGAGCAGTGGCAGCTGTAATGGACATAACGTTTTCTTTTTGGAAGATCAGAATTCTGAGCAATACAATAATCACACTCTAGATGTCTTCCACAGACGATGAAATGCATTTCTGGGAACATTTTAAAAAAACATATGTTTAGATTGAGCTGCATGCGAGAGCCCCGGAAAAAAAAACTATAAAACATTGGAAGCTGCAAAATCCTTAAGACTGGAGCATGATGAGCTTTATGATACTAATGTTGGTCTGAAGGTGGAAAGTTTAAAGGTTAAGGTCAAGGCAATTTTATTTGTATAGCACATTTTCAGCAACAAGGCAATACAAAGTGCTTTAGGGAGTATAAATACTGTCACAGCTTTCTGCTATAGCTTCTTCAAATTATTACCAAGATTTGCTAGATCCAATAATTTGACTTTATCCATACTTTCACAGATCCTTCTACGATAAGCTCTTTATTTTCTTTTATTCAACCCACAAGTATATGTCTGAAAGGATGACTTGGAGATTCTGCAGTGTTTGTTCTAATCACAGACATCCGGAGAACTGGTCATAAACAGGAAACTAACCTGTTGAATGTGTGTGTGCGTGTGTGTGTGTGTGTGTGCGTGTGTTTGGTGTGCAGGTATACCAGGCTTGTCCATGTACCCCATCAGTCAGCTGTGTAAGTTCTGTGACAGACAGAGTTCCTCCTGCAATGGCACAGGGAGCTGCATGTCCGACTGCGACATTACGTCCGTCTGTTCTTCGCATCAAGATGTCTGTGTCGCTATATGGTAGGTACAAAGACTCAGAAACTATTATGACAAAAATACACGTGTTGCCCTAATTCAGTTCAAAACAAGAGGCTCATATCACCACCTTCCTTAATTAATGTTCAAAATCATTTTTTATGTCAAAAGATGACTTAGGAAAAAAAAAGGTAAACAAAATTACCTTTATTTTAGAGAGGTGACAATATATAGATCCATTGTGCATTGAGTGATTGTCTATGTTCTTTGAAATAATTCTGTCTTGATGTGGGACTGAAATAGTGAGCACCCAGGCCCTTACACAGGGTGGATGAGGCACTAAAGCTTGGTTTATGCTTCACACATGTACTTTCCTCACGGAAACTCGACGGAATCAAGCTAATCAGGCTGGGTGGCGGAGAAAATTCAGTCTGCATGGACACTGCACAGTAAGGCGCTTTTCCTAAAATTACATAAGACCATGCGGAATGGCTGCGTTAAACATAAATCAGGCTTTAGGAGTTGTCAGTTGTGACAGAGGATTTGTCTGCTTTTGATAATGTAGATTTTGTGCCAATAAGCAAAATTTCAGTTCTATCATTGTTTAAATTAAGGAAGTTTGAGGTGAATCGGGATTAGGGCTGGTGGGAGGAGTTAGGTTTACTACAGAGGCAGAGCAAGGTGTCACCTTTGAAGCAGTAGAAGAGGAGATTAAAGATGGAGACATTATTACCAAGGTGGGAAGATATACATGATGAAAAGAAGAGGCTCCAGGACAGAGCTCTGAGGTACACCACGGAAACTCAACGGAATCAGGGATAAGATGACAGTGGAAAACTGGAGTTAAAGGACTTGAGTGGGATGAACTGAGTGTGTCCGAATCAGGCTCAGGTTACTAGTAATACCAATGGATAATCATCTATTAAGGAGGATGGTGTGAGAATAGCTTACTGCTGTATTCAAATTATCAATCTTTATTTAATTAAGCATTTTCTTAGCAAAAACTCAGCAAAATTAATATTTTATTGTACTGTCAATAAGGGACAATAAGGGGTTTAAATATTGTAACCCCATTATTTTAATGATAAAATAATTTTTTATCATTAGTTATCCTGAAGATAAAGTTGGACCATAATTTATGAAGATACGGTAACCCTTTTTGGATTTCTTTTTTTTTTGTTTTAAGAAAGGCACACAAAAGATTATTGTACTTAAACTCAATAAACTTGTCTTCTCTTCAGCCACCACCTTTGTGTAAGAATGCAGAGTTTTTACAAAGACAGTCAGTCAACTTTGCGCTTGGCCTCTCGTGGAAACTCTTCCAGTCTGAATCCATTTAGTTTTTTTTTCCAAAAACGACGTTGAGACCAGATTTTAAACGAGGGAAGATATAAACTGATCAACGCCTCTCAACTCAGCTAGACTTAAAAAAAAAAAGAAGAAAAAAAAAAAAAAAAAAAAATATATATATATATATATATATATATATATATATATATATATATATATATATATATATATATATATATATATATATAAACTTTCCCTTCAAACTGTAAAAAAAGATTCCTATGTAATCGGTTTGTCTGACTTTCAGGGTAGAGAATGGGACCGGCTTCACCGTGGAGACCCTTTGCCACAGCCCGTCCGTGTCGCTGTACGGCATCATGCTGGACGACTACAACAGCTCCAGGTGTGTGATGAAGGAGAAGAACTCCACCAGGGGGATGGTGCATATCTGCTCCTGCTCAGAAGAAGAGTGTAATGACAAACTGGTGTTCGTTTCCAGTAAGTGTTCCGGTTCTAATGAAGTCATGCAGTACGTGGGTTGATGATTTCTGCTTTGGAGTTCTAAATTTAATCATGTTTTGACTCATGTCAACATAAAAGCTATTTAAAGGTAAGTCTTTATAAATCAACATCACGACCTTTCCAGATACATTCAGCTGATGAGCAAGGATTTTACTCTTCACCCCAGCTGAACATGTTGTACATTGAAATGAAAAATGTTTTAGATGATGAAATGGTATCTAGATTACCTCTATCAGTCAGAACAACAAACAAAATTAGAATGATATTTGTTAACAAGTTCATTTATGCAGTAACTCAACATTTTCAGTTAGAAAGCGGTGTCCCATTTCAGGAGGGAATACAACATGAACCGAATGTTGCTGATGACTGCTGCAGGCTCACATAAAGACCACTGCCAGCCAGGACACTGAAGAAGAATTCTATATTGACAGTAATGCAGAAGAATGTGAGGATTTATAGAGAAATCTGACAGGAAGAAATGACAACGTGGAGCTAGCTGTTAGCTCCCAGCAGGGTGCAGTCATACTCTCCATCCAGATCTGCTGACCTGCTGATGTTCATGAGTTTCCATCAGCGTCATGAGAACATAAAAAATATGGTTTGATTCAAGATGGGAGGCTGGACAACAAACAAGGGTATCTACTGGCTTCGTAGTTAATTATTAGTATTTTCCCTTTTTTTGACTCAGTTCTTGTTAGTACACTTCCTCTGTGGTGTTCTCTCGTAAAAATGTTTTTTTGTTTGTGCTTTTATTTGCTCAATTCAAGAAAGCATATTGAGAAACAACCCAGAAGACTCAAACCACTCATTAGTAGGAAAATAAGAAACCCAAAAAGGAATTTACCAAAAAAAAAAAAAAAAAAAAGTCCAGAGAGTGGCCACAAAACTCTGGAACAAAGCTTTATGGATTGATTAAGCATGGCTCCTTTGTGATGGGCTTAGATCAACAGAGACACTTTACCAACTGGACATGAAGTATTAATCATTTTAATCAGTCTACTCACAAATGTAGTCTTCTATCCATGCTAGCTCTGTGATAGATGTGAAAAACCTGAATGTTGATCTTTCAGATCATATTCATCATCATTTCTACCAATTCCAAACTAGGACTGCTTATAATAGAAAAAAAACAACATGAAATCACTGAGTTTGAAGAAGGGAATAGTGTTTTGGCAGATTTAGAAACCTAACTAAGTTACAAATTCAGTTGATTCTAATTTGTAAATTAAGTGATAAAACTAATGGATGTTGAGAGAGCTAGAAGATACTGGGTCAGACTGCTAACTGGGCATACATGCCATTTTGCTTGGTAATCCGGCGCTCTTTTGGGCCGATCCATTTTTTCCTATAATGTAAACCGGCCTGCTCATGAACATTTCTCATTCCTTCATTTTATGACTTTAGGCCTGCCCAGACTCATCTCTTCCCCCTCCACTCTATTACACCCCTTCCTCCACTCCCCATCCCGTCTCCAGTACTGATGCTGAGTAAAATCTGTTGCTTTGTCAGGACAGACGTGCCTGAGGGATAATTTGCTGCGTCTCCTCTCCTCATTCTGCCACCTTCACTGGCACTAACTTCTAAAAACCCTCCACAAAGCATGCAGGTCCAACCTTTCAATGGAGCTACTGTCTGGACACATGCTTGTAAAATGGGAAATGCCAAAATAACATAGATAATTCTGTTACTGTATTTTTTTTTCTGTTGTCAAAACTCAAAACTGAAAGATAAATCAGTTACGCTGCTCCGTGTCAAAGCCAAATGCTTGCAATTTCTAGCAACAATGAAGAAATTTACTTTATCCTCCTGTGCCGGTGCTTTGGTGCATGCTGCTTGAAAACCATAAGAGCTTCCAGGAACTTTGTCTGCTTGGATCATTTTGGGTTTGCAAAAAGTAAAACATTCCTTTGTTGTATTTGTTTAATAGTAAAAAACTAAAGACTTTCATCACATTCAATGTGTAAGTGTTTAACTCAGGTCGTGCGTCTTCACTTCATCAGCGCATTGTCTCATCATACTCATCATACCGCCTCTCTGTGTTTGGAAAGTTTAAGGGGAACGATGGTAAAGAAGATGTGGGCCTTTTTCACAGCTTCTGCTCTGGTGGCTGCTGCAGTGTGAGAGCTTTGTTAACACCAACAGGAACTGGAAACACAACGCTCGCATCACGCTTAAGCATCACTCGCAGATTCCCCAGTGAGGTTGTGAACATGCAGCTGTGTGCCTCGTGCAGAGTGGAGAGGAAAAAAGACGTGTCTCAGTGGCTAAATAAAATATGTGTATGTGTGTGTGTGTAGGTGTGTGTGTGTGTGTGTGTGTGTGTGTGTGTGTGTGTGTGTGTGTGTGTGTGCGTGTGTGTGTGCGTGTGTGTGTGTGTGTGTATGTGCGTGTGCGTGTGCATGCGCCGGGCACACTGGAGAGCACAGACATACGGTTTCCTGTCTGTGTCGAACTCGGTTCAGAAGCATCTCCAGCACATGATGAGCGGACCCCATAGACACAGGAGACCTCATCTGGAGAATGACAGAGAGGTGCAGAACGTCTGCTGAGCAGGACGTGTCTCACCCTTTATTCTGTTATTAAAACATAATAAAGTCTTATTCTTTCTATCCAAATCACCATCCTCCTGTTTTGAAGGGTAACTGCTTACAATTAGATCGTGGTGTACCTCTGGGCCGTGATGAATGAGTGTGTTTCTCTTCATAGTTTGACTCATGAACCATGCTACAAAAATGTAGATGTTCTGTTGATAATTGATTCTAGGTTTGGTGCAGACAACTTAATGAAGTGAATGTGCAATAGTGGTTACAAAATGTGTTTTATTTAAACTTTTATTGCCTTTGTTGCTCATACAAAAAATACAATTTTAAATAACTACAACAAAATCTATTAAAATAAATGTATTAATTCAATTACTTTTAAAAGTATAAAACTTAAACGTAATTCATATTAATTCAAAATTCTTCAGAGTTATTGAAGATGGTGAAAGATCTGCTGTAGCAGTCTGTGTCTGTATTACAGTATGACTAAAGACAATTTTTTAAATAAAACTGTCTCATGAAGAGGATGGTAAGCAGTAATATAGAGCCTTACAAAGCGCTTCTTACCACTTCATCCTTTTTTTAAACACTTTTTCACATTACAAAGACAAACCTCCATGAATTATATTGATATTTTCACTTATAGACTAAGATAAAACTAAAACTGGACCAGAACCAAGTTTCACAGTGGGTATGGTGTGTTCAGGATTATGTGCGGTGTTGGTCTTCAGCGCCACATAGCATTTTCTACTTAGACTAAAAAATGGGAAGCTTTCCTTCAAGTGTGGGTGGTGATGCCAGAAGTTCCTGCTGAATTTCCGACTCAGAGGGAGCAATGTGGCTTTTGTCCTGGCTTTGGAACACGGGACCAGATCTTTACCTGTGTGCAATCTCTGAGGTGGTCATTGGAGCTTCTCTGATCTACATGTGTTTCCAAAGTCTTCTGAACATGTTTCTCAAGGTATTTTTGGGGAGTGGAATGCTCCAGTAGTATGGCATATCTGGATGAGTACTTAATACAGTGTCTAAAACAAGAGTTGTGTCTGCAATCTCAGCGTCAAGTAAAGCTTGTTCCATGTGTGGGGTGGTCTCCAAGGTTACCCCTTGTCTCTGATTCTCTGTGTGGTTTTCATCGACTGGTTCTCAAGGCATAATAGTTGTATAAAGGATGTTTTCTGGTTTGACAACCTGAGGGTCTCATCTTTGCTTTCTGTGGATGGTGTGGTCCTGTTGGCATCTCATAGTGAGTGTTAGTATGCATTAGAGTGGTCTTCAGCAGAGGGAGAAATAAGATTAGCTTTTCTAATCGTGACTTTCCAATTGGAAAACAGTTTAATGCTTCCTCAGGGTCATGAGTCCTTGTTCTACACCTTGTTTCGTCCAGAGGGTCTGGACCCTCGGCCATTGAGGAACGATTGTTTGCTGGAGGTGTAGATTTTGTTGAAATATGAAAATGTTGGATCTGATTTTACCAATCGTTAACGTTTAACCATGATGCATGTAACGCGCCAGCTTGATGAAGCTTACTGTAAATAGCTAATGCTGTAAACAATCCTGTGCGGAACAGGGCCACGCCATCTTTGCTAGCGATAAAATGTCCTGCATTTTCATCTTGCTCCAACTTTAACTGCTCAATATTTGGAAGTAGGCCTCTTTCTTTGCTGCCTTTGCCAAACATTAGGTAGATTACCATATTAAATAACACAGAAGACATTGTCGTTCACAACTTCGCCTTCTTTTCGCTGATTGGCCAACCAGATAAATCAAGCTCAATGGTAGAAGTCCCAGGTGGAGCCCTGCAGAGAGAAGAGAAATGAGTGGAATTGCATATGAAGGCAGTGACTCTAAGCCATGAAGATGTAAAAGGTCAAAGAGCGGGGCCAGGAGATGCTGAGCCACATATGGTGTGCAGGTCACTAACTTTCTGCAGCAATAGCCTTGAGATCAGCTAAAGATCAGTGTGTACAGAGATTCATAGAATGAGTTTCCATTGCTAAACAGATCCCTTATTGCCTTGTATCACCAAGCGCAGAGCTCTGGATGTGGTGGTGTAAACATGCAGTCATTATCCCCTAAAGCTTTGGAAACATGTTTTATAGTGATGAATCATGCCTGTCTGTCTGGCAGTTTAATAGTACAGACTGGGTTTGTCAGCCACCAGAATGTGTCTGACTTCATTTCATTCACCATCAAGTGTAAAGTTTGTATTAGGGCCCCTTAATTCCACCGAAAGAAACTCTTACTGTATCAGAACACAAAAACGTGTTGGTTAATTTCATGATCCCAACTTTGTGGGGCATTAACCCAAAGCAAAGTCTATAAGGACATGGATGAGAGAGATTGGTGTGAAGAATGGACTTCCGTGATGTATATGGACCCAGGGTTTGGCAGGATGCTAGGCCAGAATTTTCCACAAAGTAAATATGCAAATATATAAGATTTACAAATGGAACAAATAATTAAGGTAAAAAGCTAAGTTTGCCTTAGCCAGCTAGAAACTAGCAATCAGGGCTGAAATCTGCATGTGCTGATGACCTGAACACACAGAGCCACATAAAGGCAGTTCCAAAGTCGCCCTTCTGTCACTTGAAGAACATTTCCGGGATCAAAGGACTAATGTGGCCATATTTACTGCTGTGCTACTGTAAAAAAAAAAAAAAAAGGTTTTAAATTCTTGGAGGTACATAATGAGAAAAAGAAGTTGAATGTTGAAGTTGAGCAGATTTAGCATATATTTCTTTTTGAGGTTTGTAAATGTTACCTGATGTGTTTGTCACTTGGCTCATAAAGGAGACAGATTTCCTTGTGACACCAAGTGGGAATGTTTCATCCCCACGAGGCGTTTCTATCTTAATAGCACAGAGGAACGACAATAGATAAGAACCGGGAATAAATAGTTACTTGGTTTGGTTCCGCCCAAAAAAAGGAAGAAGAAGTGGTTTCGTAAATATTCCTAGATGGACTTGTTTTTTTTTATTCCCAGATTAGTTCCCTAAGTCTGGAACTAATTTTGAGTTCTTTCAGTTTCACAGCAGATGGCTTTAATAGAGAAATTGAAATCCAACAAGTCATCGTCTAGACGCATCCAAACAGCATTCTGGGGCCAAAATGCTACAATGAGATGATCTGCAGAGTTATGTCACACCATACCACATTTTTTTATAAAGCTCTTTAAAACCACTAAGAAAACTGACATGCTGCAATGACAAATAATTAATTATTATAGAACAAATTAAATAAACACATAAAAACACAGACAGTCAAGATTTCTCAGTCTGTTTAAGGTCTTGGAATAAAAATGTGTGTTTTTTTTATATGAGTGCTTATGAAACAGCGGGTTGTGAAGACAGTCCTGTTACCATAGCAAGTAAATACACAGCATGCTCCCTGTTGGACTGTGCTGCTAACCTCCGTGTGGCTGTAGCATGTTGGCATGCCGGGTAAGGCCAGATTACAAATATACTTTCATCAGGTCTTTAAAATAGTAAACATGTTTTTTTGTTTTGTGTGCGTGTATGTATGCTCAAAGAAACCACAGTAATAATTCAACTTGAATTTTCAGAAAAAGTACAAGAGCGTGCAAGACTGTTTCAAAGCTTTTTCATTATTCTGACTTGAGATGATCCGTCTGCATGAAGTTCACCAGAACAAGACAAGATGAGACAAGAAGAGCTGTAGAACGGTTTTGACTGTTCCACGGTGGGGAAACTCAGGTGTAAGAGCAGTATCAAGATATATAGGTTCACACAGAAGATCAAAAACTGTTACAAAAGTAAAAAACAAAGAACAGATTAATATCTGTTTTTAAATCCCCCTAATGTCTATATGTATTTTAAAGAATTTTATATGTTAGTACTTTGTGTGTATTGCTATCGTCGTAAAACCAACTTGCCACATTTACAATTGCATCCATCCTGACTTTGATTAAACTTCAGTGGTGGCAATTTTTTCAAAATGATCTGACTAATCAACTTAAGATAATCAAAAGCTTCAGAGACTTTTTGAAGTATATACTAACTAACCACTTATTACCTGTAATCAGGTCTGGTGCTGCTATTTTTCAACAAAAATGGTTCCTCTTTGGTCTATAACTTTATAAAACTCTTTTAAACTGAGTAGTTACTGCTTTGAGTTTCCGTATTGAGAGGGAGAGAGGACTAGCTCAAAGTTTCCCAGACACATATCTTTGGCCAAATTACATCTCAAACCAATTAGAGGAAAGCATGAGAACACTCTGGCATCCTGACTGGAAAAGGCCATGCAAGCCTTACTACCAGTTTGACATTCCAGTACGTTTCTGGCTGTGTTTACACCTCAAACACATTCTACTCTCACAGAACAGATTACACACTTACAGGCACAGCGAGAGAATGAACTTAACCCCCACCAAAACCGTCAAGGGCCTTAAAAACATTCAAACTACAGAAACAAAGAATTTGAGTGGAAGTGTCTATGTGTTTGGAAGCCTTTTTTTTGCAACCCACATACTATTACATTATAATTACTTTTACTATTGGAATTCAAAGGTTTTCCAAAATGAGAAGGAAAGAAACTTTAGCCAGGGCTAAAGCGTTACATTTTGAAGCGTTACAAATAGAGAGAGAGAGAAAGACCACTGCATTTGACAAGCTCTTTATTCTTATCTAAAGGAAAAGTGAAAGTAATGCTGCCTTCTCCAACAGTTTAAAGTGTAATTTAATTACCTTAAGACTGTTTTGACAGGCATGAAGGTGCAATAGTTCAAACCAGGAACACCAGTTGGTTCTCACGCTACAACAAAGAGCAAAACAAGTGAAGACCTGATAAGCACACCTTGTGCTTAATGTTGGTTTTTCACCATTCTGGTTGAATCAGCAGTCTCTTTGTGTGGTCTGTGTGTTTGTGTGTTCATACACTGCTTTCCAGAAGAAAGCAGAATAAACAGCCCATTAGGCTGGCGGGGTCTCCAGTGATGTATCTCTCTTTCCTTTGGAATTGTAAAAAATTGTAATCTGGTATTAAAATCATAATCTGATGATAAAATCTTCTGCCATCGAACTCATGGCTTCACACCAGCTGGTTTATCTGTCGGTATGAACCATCATTTGTGCTAAATGATTGTAATAATTATTGAGTAGTGAATAAAAACATTCTAAAAGTTGATGTTTTTTACATATTTTTTGTCTGTGGGTTTGCAAAGGGGCTCCCAGGTCAGAGGTCAATGCTCTTTTGGGGGCCAGGGCATGGAAAAGTTTGGGGTCCCCCGTAATCAAACATTCATCTGTGTTGATTGAGACCCTTTTTGATTCTAAGCTTGTCATTTCTCTAACTGTTCTCTTCCTCTGTTGCTTTCTTCAGCAGCAAAAGATCAAGCCCTCGTCTATATAATTCTGGTGAGCCTGCTTCCCCTCATTGTGATGGGAGTCTTGGTTGCTGTGGTGATCCACTGGCACTGTGTCAATCGGCGCCGCCAGCTTGGTAGGAAGTGGGAGAGCAACGTTAAAATGTGTAAGCCAAAAGCCGGCGGGCTGGACTGCAGAGACACCTGCGCCTTCATGGTGGATGACGACGGCTCTGACAGCAGCTCCATGCACGCCAACAACCTGAATCACAACACCGAACCCCTGCCTATAGAGCTGGATCTGCTGGTGAGTGTCAGCTGAAGAGCTGAAGCTTTTTGGAGGCGGTGTGCCATCTCACTGAGGCCCTTTTTTTCTTTTATCTTCCTCCAGGTGGGCAAGGGCCGCTTTGCTCAGGTGTACAAGGCGAAGCTGAAGCAGACCAGCTCGGCTCAGTTTGAAACCGTGGCTGTGAAGATCTTCCCCTGTGAGGAGTACGCATCCTGGAAGAACGAGAAGGACATCTTTTTCAACAAGGACCTCAGACACGAGAACATCCTCCACTTCCTGACAGCTGAGGAGAGGAAGGCAGAGAAACAGTACTGGCTCATCACAGCTTTCCATCCCAGTGGGAATCTCCAGGTGAGTCCACTACTACTTGGCTTCCCTTTATGAAACCTGCCACATTAATAACTTCTAAATGCAATGGAGCTCAAACGTTGCTCTGCTTCACAGGAGTATCTGACGCGCCACGTGATCAGCTGGGAGGAACTGCAGGCGTTGAGCAGCTCTCTGGCCCGAGGAGTCGCCCACCTTCACAGCGACCGGCTCGCAAGTGGACGGCCCAAGGTGGGACTTTGGCCGTCCACGAATCATTTCATAATCACCAAACAGGGACCAAATCTAATTCACATATCATCACCTTCCTGAAATAATGGCCCAAGTCATTTTTTGCCAAAAGATGATTTCTACAAAAACAAAAAATCACTTTTGGCAAAAAAATGACTTTGGCAATTATTTTAAGAAGATGACAGCATAAAATCCAGTCAGTGCCTGACAGCTACTTTGAAACACATTTTGAAAAAGAATTAAAGACATCTGATATGTTAAACTAAAACAAACCTGATGAGCAGAATAAGTTAAAGCTTTGATGGCAACACTAACTAAGATTGTCAATGTTTCTAACATCAAAGGACATGGTATTCAGTAGCGCTCTTGGATTCTTGCAACCATGTGCATACAGGCAAAGTAAGACCAAACATCAATAAGTTCACACACCAAAAGATACTCTGTAAAGATACACTCTGCTCATTAAGGAGCACAAAAGTCCACATACCAGAGGCTGTATGTGCTGTTGGCTGCTTAAAAGTATCTTTAACTCTTGGAAACAAGAGCAGGGCAACAGGAAGTTGCAAGCAACAACCTGGTTTGCATAGTTCTTAAGAAATCCACACTTTGGCAGAATATTGGGGTAAAAATGCTTTAGATTTGTTAGAACTGCTTGAAGACTGGGCCGGTGAATGCTGTGAAATCCAGGCACTGTGTGTCGGATCTCTTTCTGATTATAGCAGCATTCATCCCCTTGTTTTGTGATGATATATATGTAGAGGTAAATATAAGACTTTTGTCCAATGTGTCTCTCATCTCCTGCCCTAAAGCTTTTTGTTGTGTTGCAGACCACACCACCATTATTCTGCAGGGGAATCTAGAGTGAACTTTTAGGGGTTTTCCCAATGGTTAGCACACAAAAGACATCTAAGTAAAAAAGCTATCCATTTAAGAGACTGTTTCTGGGTAGATTTTAGACTATCCACTCACTGTCTACTTTATTACCCACACCTTACTAGGGTGGGTTGAATTGATTTTTGCCCTCAGAACTACCTCAGTTTCTCATGGCAGATTCAACAAGGTGTGGAAAACATTCCTTTAGATATTTTGATTCATGTTGACATAAAATCCCACAGTTGCTGCAGATTTGCTGGCTGCACATCCACAAAGTCTAAAGGTGTTCTGCTGGATTAAGATCTGGTTATTATGGAAACCATTTGAGCCCAGTGAACTCATTGTCAACCTAAGTTCAGTTTGCCTATTATACTTTTGCCATTTGCTTTGTGGTTATTTGCTGTTGTGGATGGTTGTTTTGAAATCGGTTGAGTTTTGACCTCAGCTGCTGTTGGACCAACAGGTGCCCATAGTTCACAGAGACCTGAAGAGCTCCAACGTGCTGGTGAAGAACGATCTGACCTGCTGCATATGTGACTTTGGCCTGGCGCTCTGTCTGGACAGCAGCTTGTCAGTGGATGATCTCGCGAACAGTGGTCAGGTCAGTCTCTCACTTACACAGTTACACAACACTTCTGATAAACGATGATGTGACCAAGCAATGCAATACAAAACACATGCATTATGAGAAAAATTACATTAATTAAAATTAAGAACCTAATTTAATGTTTAATAAGGCTCAATTGTCCCAGAGCTACATTGATTACATATCTTTGCTCCTCATTTTTGTTTTTTTATATGTCAAGTCAAGTTTACTTGCATAGCACATTTCAGCAATAAGGCAATTCAAAGTGATTTCCATCCAGGCCTGTCAAGACAACAAATTTTACTAGACGATAAATTGTCCCAGAAGTTATCGCGATAAACAATAATATTGCTGCTTTGGGACAAAGGCATAATAATGCCTTTACCATTATTATATGGTAAAGGCATCTTTGAGAATAAAAAATAATTCATCTTTTTTTATTCTCAAAGATTAATAAACTTTAAATTGTAATGAACTGGAAGACATTTTAAATATAAAAAAAAACAGACAAAAACAAATAAAATTAATTATTAGTCTTTGTAAACAAAATTGTCCTTCAAAGAAAGGGCAGGTTGAAACCAAAGCACCGAGCTGGAGACTTTTGTCATCCAGTTTTTGGCAGAAAGAGAAAAACGATAAATCATGCAAATGAAAATTATGGAACTAATTTATCATGAAATTAATTGATTTATTGTTTTCTGTGACAGGCCTATTTCCTTCATACAAACACAATACAATAACCAACTATGAAACAAGCAGTAAACAGTACAGTTTATCAAATGCCATCAACAAAATCATTAAGCAAATCTAATATATTGATATTTGAGTGCAGATGTGAGTGAACAGTTTTTGAAGTGTGACTTGTAGGTGGGTACGGCGCGCTACATGGCCCCAGAGGTCCTGGAGGCCCGGCTCAATCTGGAGAACATCGAGTCCTTCAAGCAGACCGACATTTACTCCATGGCTCTGGTCCTGTGGGAAATGACATCAAGATGCGAAACCATAGGAGGTGAGTGTGCATGTGGGAAAACTTAATGCTGCTTGAAGAAGCAACGCAAGTCAGTTGAATCAATGGTTTGCCTACAATCCCATGTCTCGATTTGATTAAAGTGAACTCTGGTGCAGTTAGAATACATATGTGAATGTCAAGTGCACCAGAGACTGCTCCAAAGGCAGGAAGCTCAGTATAGCACAGGGCATTCTGGGTAAATCCAACCAAAAGAAAAGCACGAGCTTAACACTAGCAAGAGAAATGTCTCATGGTCTTTTACCAAAGACGAATGAGAAATATTACAAACTCTAAAATCTGACACCACTCCATTTTTATTTACATTTGGTGAAGAAGGGCGTTGTGCTCACATCTTCTTCAGAGGTTTTTTGTTCTTTCCTTAAGTATTTATTGGTAGATTACCACCACCTCCATTAGGATCATTTGAGAGAAAGTGAACAGCAGCAGCTGAATATGTTAACAAATGTTGCAATTTTGGCCTCAATCGAACCAAATCTCAGACTTTCAGGTGTGAAAACACCCATATATTTAAAGGCATTTTCATTCCACCAAGTTTTTGGTCAGAAATTATACACAGGCATCTCGTAAAAGATAACTAAGCAAAGTACAAGTGTATCATTTTGGGGAAAATGCTCCCGGAGAGAACTTGTGCATGCATGAGGAGAACATGCAAACTCCATTAAGGTCCACTGGCTGAGGAATAAACACTTCCTGCTCTTTCTATTATTAAAGCATTGTTTCTCTGTCTGTCGTGAGGTGAAAATGATCAGACAGTGATCTGCACTTTCTTCCACATTGCCTTCCAGTCTGTCTTTTTGTACTTTAACATGGTGTGTATTCCTCACTCCCTTTTACTCCACCCCTACATAATGACAGAAGAAAATCCTGGAACTCTTTCCTCTCCTGTAATACTGGGACAAGTAAACTACTCTAATGAACTGCTGTTTTGGAAAAAACTGACGAATGACTACTTGTGTTTACTGTGGTTGTTTCTACTACCACTGAGGATATATACACTAATCTTTTGTGAAACTTTTATTGATTTATGCGCTGAACTGGTTAGTTTTGCTTTATTTGTGGTTTGTTTTGTTTTGAGAAGGTGTGGGAGAGGTTATGTATGTATGTGTTCTGAAACAACAAAATTTTAATAACATAAACAAAAAAGAATAAGAACTTAGCAACACCATAGCCAAATGTAGGCTAAGGCAAACTAAAGCTTCTCCAGTCAGAGAGAACATTGCAGACATGGTGCAGACAGAAGACTGCTCCACTGTTTCCTGTTATTCAGGGGAC
Source organism: Poecilia mexicana (assembly GCF_051168715.1). NCBI lineage: Eukaryota > Metazoa > Chordata > Actinopteri > Cyprinodontiformes > Poeciliidae > Poecilia > Poecilia mexicana. The sequence continues at coordinate 1,572,877 of NW_028263375.1, forward strand.
GAGGGGACTCTGGTGGACTTTCTGTCAGTCTGTACCTTAACCTCAGCTCCAGGTTAGCAGCAACAATGTGAGGAATGACTGATATGAGAGGAAGACAATCTAGACTCTGTTGTTGACCTTCCTTGGACTGAAAATCATGAAGGGAGAGCTGCAGCCGCTACTGCACTAGTTTCACCTGGCTGCAAAAGTCTGTGACCAGAGCGTCTGTATGAGGCTGAGAAAATAGATTATGTTTTTTTTTATACATATTGAAGGGTGTGCACATTTCCTTATATGGTTGTAACACAAAGTTTGTTTACAGTGCTATCGATTATACTACAGTTCCTGACACAGTTCTGCACATTTTAGTACACAGGCCTAGAGAATAGTTTACAGACACGTCACTGAAATATATTAAAAAAGAGATCATAAGGACATTTTTGAAGCTAACTTGACATAACTTACTTCATATCAATTTTATAAGAGAGACCTGAACTTATTAATAGAAGGATCTAAAGCTGCACTGTGCAACCTTGATATATATAAAAAAGTTTTTACATACTTTTTAAAATTATTATTGAGAGATGGATCTTGTCACGTTGTCTCTTACTGCCATGACATGAACAAATGTGGAAAAAACATAATTGCGCAGAATTTGGAGACTTAATGGCAACTCTTAGGACGTTGGCATTACATTCTTCTGACTATCATTACCAGTAGTTTTAACTTATTCTAAATTGAAGAACAGAGAACTCATTTGATGGTGAGATGATCTGGTTTTTATGTGATGTCATGTTCAGATTTTCCTAGCAGAAATATTTTTGCCTCGCTCTGATTTTCAAAAAATATCCTCAGTTAAGTCAAATGCAGATACAGTTACATACACGAAGGTTTGATCGTTTTCCTTCTGCTGTGTACAAGCTAGATGGTTGTTTTCTTGTTTTCTGTGTGTTTCTGTCTTCGTGTTCTTTTTAGATACATTAGAATATACATATTCATAAGTAATAGACAGTCACCCTCAACTTGCCCTACTTCCATATCTTCAACAAGTGTTCAAGTCAATTTGTGGGTTTCTGCATAGCAAACACAGGGCACAGAATAGTAGACTGTATTAAAACCCTCCTCTGGCATTGCTGTTGTTGTCTGTTATATTGTATGCCTCAAGTATCTCCAAACATTCGATTTACATGCCCAAAATTAGTTTGCAGGGTGCGGCAGAGCCTGGATGGTGAATCTGAGCTGAGGCATGTGGGTTAAATGAAGCATGATGAAGAGCTCTGACTGTGCCAAGGATGAGTATTTTAGTTTAAGGAAGTGGAATTCTGCCATATTCTGCTGCCTAAAATATGGATTTCATGTCCTGTCCAGCAGGAGGAGGAGTGTCTTAACTCTGTCACTCATCTCATGTACACACTGCTAAATCTAAATGTGCTAAAGGCCAAGAAACAATTTACTGTCACTGGAAATCTGTTGATCCATTGTCATCAGTGGCTATTCTAACTAGCCTGAGCAGTCACAGCAGCCTCTGCTGGCTACAGCATAGCAGGGAGCAAGCGCGGCACCTCATGGAGGGTGATAGACAGCGCTAAGACCCGCCTCCTGACTCTGATTGGTTGTTTCTAGTTGGCACTGGGAGAAGACAGATGAGCTCCGGTTTTTTTTCCCAGATTATCTGTCTCATAACAAACTATGATCACAAGGTAGAGTTTCAACAAATATGTAAAAAAAAAAAAAGTTATGTCACATACTGCATCTTTAAAGCTGTTTTAATGATTTTGATTAATCTTTTTTTTTTTTTTTAAAGTGAGCGTTTTTCCCCAGATACAAATTAAAACAATCACAAATTCCCAGGAGTTTATTTATGAGCAACAGCTTTTATGCGCTGATTTTGGAATGCAGTGTTATAATCCTGTTTTATAATCCCAGAGCACAGCTCACCTTTCCACTCACTGCACCTGCATTTTACACGTTTGTGTTCAACGTAGGGCGACTCTGTCAGTTATTAAATGTAGTCGCTGTGACACAATCACTGGTCACAGTTTTATTCCTGAAAATCAAAGCTTTTCTTTTCGTCTCGGGAATCTCTTTGTGTTGAGAACAGGTGGAAGATTGAAGTCTTGGTGATGGAACCGATGTGAAAGGAGAGGGAGAGGTCGAAAAGGTTTCTCCTTTGTGCTGCACGATGAATGCTGTGCAGAAGACTGTGTGGTGTCCCTACCTGCTGCACAGCGGGAAACACGAGCACACCACCAGCTCTGGCGTAGATAACCTCCAGGGAAAGAATCCGGGCCAGCCCGGGTGGGTCCAGCTTTTACACACTGAAAGTGAAGGAAGATCCACATTTTAAAAGTATGAAGCAGAGGCTTGCAGAGACAGCGTTTCTGCATGGAGCTCTGATCCACTTCCTGAATGAAGGTCCAGATCAAATTTCAACCCTTCCTGCAGCTGGGAGAGACACAGATAATGGTGTGAAGGAAAGCTGCTGCCAGATTTCACATTCACAGATCCAGTTTTAGATTGTAATCAGTAGTCAATCTACATGAAGATAGAGGCTGGATAGAGGCTGGAAAAGCTTCTATGGGATCATTGTGAATCTTCAGCATCGTGTCCCAGCTGTGAGCTTTATGGAACATTCTGTTTGGAGCTGAGAACAGCCTGCAACTGCTGCGCTTTCAGTCCACTGAGGTCTGGATTCAGGCCTGGAAATTCATGTTTCATACTTTCAAATTAAAAGTTTATTTATTTATTTATTTGTGTATTTATTTATTTATTCATTTATTTTTACCATAACCAAATCTTCAACAAAAACAGAAAATAATAATAATAATAATAATAATAATAATAATAATAATAATAATAATAATAATAACATGAGAAGCTGTGGTTTGATGATTTGATGAATTACTTTTCAGCAGGAGTGAATTTGTAGTTTTGAAGGAAGTGCCATAGTGAGGCGTTTCCCCTCATAAGGCAGGACGAACCGCATGTCTCCACAGTCAGCATTATTGTAGCCAGGCTGGAAACGACCACCAGGCCTTTTCACTCTTACTCATCATAGAAACTCCAATGTTAATCTTTTTTTCTTCATCAGCCCGTGTGTTTCCAGTTATTGTTCAAGTATGCATTCAATAAATAACAATGCAGAAGTGCTGCAGATTGAAGGATGGTTCTTTTTTTTTCCTGCCTCCTGCTCAGAACAACACCTCTCCCCTGGTTTGATCCCTTGTTTGCGTTTTTGTTTTGTTTTTTGTTTCCCAGACGTGAAGGACTATGAGCCAGCATTCGGATCCAAGGTGCGACAGCACCCCTATGTGGAGAACATGAAGGACAGCGACAGACCCGACATCCCCGACAGCTGGCTCCGGCATCAGGTCAGATTTAGAGATTTAAATCAAAAGTTAAAACCACAACAGCCGATAGAAAATACCTTTAAAATAAACAATGCAAGAGCACAAAGCAAAATCTAATGTAAATAAATGTGGATGAACACTGAGGTAAATGCTGCATGTTTCAGAATTGAATGTGTGTCTTTATAAACAGCGCCGAGAAAAATGTTTTTTTCTTTGCATGTCTTCTGATTTTATTTATTTATTTATTTATTTATTTATTTATTTATTTATTTATTTATTTATTTATTTTGTTCCTTACTTATTTTAGACCATCAATACATTTTTAGGTAAGGTTAAAAATAATCTGAGTAAATACAAAAAGTTATTTTTAAATGATGATTTAATTCATTAAGACAGTGTGGCGTTCAGTCAGTCATCATGTCAAGAGCTTTGACAGAAATTCAACTGCAGTACTCCCTGTCTTACCTTAAGAGGGCAGCACTAAGAATTAAACAAATTTACATGAAAAGTAGAACAGAACCAGTTTGAACAGAAACATAAAGATATCATCCCTAATGACAGATTCAGGCAGTTTTCTGCAGTAAGAACAGGTTGATTTAGGGCCGTGACGTCTAAACTCTTTGCAACATGAGTCCGAATCCCAAAGTACTCAGGAGCCATGTTGATTTTCCAACTTAAAATGCAAAGTGGCATGTCTAACTTTCTAGACACTGGAGGACCAAATTTGTACCATTCTTGAACTGCACTCAGTGGCCGCACAAAATTCTTCTGAAAGCCAGAAATTGTCCCCGGGCCACACTTTGGACACCCCTGATTTAGAGTTCAGTTATGCTGAAAGATCTGGCAATGAGTTGCTCAGAAGCTGCACACTTCTCTGGTTTAATGGCCATTTGTTCTGTAATGAAACAGGGAACGGAGAAAGGAAGAGGTTCTCAGATCTGTGCTCTACGTCTCCCTCTGCAGGGCATTTTGGCTGTCTGCACCACGATCAAGGAATGCTGGGACCACGACCCAGAGGCCCGTCTCACGGCCCACTGCGTGGCCACGCGCCTTGCTGAGATCGAGGAGGAGCTAGACAAGCTGTCGAGCCGCAGCTCCTCGGCTGAGAAGATCCGATATGAGGTGCACATCCCCGTCGCCATGGAGATCCCAGAGAAGGAGGTGAAGATCTTCGAAATCCAGAACATCATAGCTGCGGACTGCTCTGTGAGTGACAAGTGAGGCGGGGATCTGCAGGCTCCTTCAGGGGCCTTCCAGTTGGTCCAGGTTAACACGATGATGACGGTGGTGGTGATGAAGAGCTGAGCTCTGGTGGGACAGCTAGAGTCTGAGACACCGTGTTGTGCTCAGCTTTGACTCAGCCCTGGTGAACATTATGGCTTTCATGGCTTCTAGAATGTTACAACATGTTGAAAAGGTGCAGATCCAAAGAATAAAGTAAAATAAAATAAAATAAAATAAAGTAAAATAAAATAAAATAAAATAAAATAAAATAAAAATAATAAATAACAAAAATGCCAATTTCTCAGGAGAATGCAGAGCTTGACAGGCTTTTCTCTGCATGATAAACAGGCCAGTTTGAATTGAACCAAACAGGTTTTACATGCATTTCGTCATGATCTTCTTCTGCATTACAGATAACAGTCATTTCCAATCGTTTATGTATATATTTTTTTCATTAATGTGCCGTAAAGTACATTTTCAGTGTGAACTTTGAATACCAAAGAAGTGACCTTACCACTGTTCAGTGTCTGTACCAGCAGGTTGATCAGTAGAACAGGTATATATTTGTGTCTTTCTGTTTGAATGTACTTTGTAGTGTTTGTAATTACTTACATGTTGGGCTTTTGTTCTAGACAATAAAAAGCCCACTGTGCATAGGAGACAGTAAATCTGCATAAATAGCAGCAAAAAGGGAAAATCATTTTATTTTCTTTTATTTTATTTTTTGCAACTTTTCAGGATGCATGTTTTAAAATAGTGTATGTTTTCATAAACATGCATTGTCAAATAATTTTTACCCTGTACGTCACATGCAAGATAGTATAAATCATGTATGAATTAAATATATTTACATATACGTCTCTGGTTCTGTGTTTTTCTTTTATTCATCATTATCATTATTTAAGCTCGCATTAAAAAAACCTGTTGACTGGCCTTTTTCTCATGAGGTAACAGTGTGAGAATGACCTATGTCATGCAAAATCCGCCCTTCAATTTCAATTGCATATTGATGATTCCCTCGTGGATAAATGGTTTCTAAACAACAAAAACCTAAACGCAGAAGTCGGAACATTGAAAATCTATGTCCAGTTCAGTGATGTGGCCCTGGATGAAGCAGGGAGCTTATTTAACTCTTTCTAGGTAAAAGTGAACTCAAACAGTTAAAAGCTTGTTTCCTATTAGATGAGATCCATTTTGAAAACTGAAAAAACATGGTTTCTTAATCCCCGACGTGAAAAGGGTGCCTGAAGTTGTAAGATATTTGAGCAAAAGTCACTGAGAAATGACTGATTTGTCTTTTTTTGTCTTTGTCTTTGAAAGAAAAAATCTGGTCCTCCAGAAATGCTTAAAGTACGAACATCCAGCCTGGATGGTGACCAGGAAGAGGATGAAGCCAGGCACAGTGTACAAAGCCTGAGAAGAGCAAGGAGCTCTGGACCAGTTTGATGAAAGTCACACCATGATAAATGATCCAAACCGGTCATAAACAGATAAATGAAGCTTTCAATTTTAAACCATTGCAGTTATCAGCTCAAACCACAACAATGAGCCCTCTTTGGTGGAATAAGACTGCTTTGGCATCAGCTGAACAGTTTGGCTTTTACTAAACATGCAGTAAACAGTTGAAAGCTCTGTGTTCCCTTTTATATGTTATACTATGAAAACACTGTGTGCTCGTAAAAAAAGAGAAGAATTTGCATTCAAAGTATTAGATAAATAATAAAAGACATAAATTTCTACAAAGGTCCATGTGATCACAGCTTGCTGAGAAAAGACTTGTGCATTGTTTGCTAAATCCTTCTTTAAGACTTGAATTAGAAACCCGGTCCTTCAGAACCGGGTGAAGAACGAACATCCAGCCTGGTGAACAGAGCAGGTTCAGTGGACCAAACCCTGGGAATACACACAACTCCAGTGCAGTCAGTGTTCAGAGTGTTAGCCTGAACTAGCTGTGCTAGTGCTTGAACTTTTATGAAGCTAGCAAACTTTAACCAAACTGTAAAAACAAGGAAAATACAAAAGATTCCCAAACATAAAATGCAGCAGGTGAAAATGTTTTTTTTAACTAGCTTGGGTGTTAAAATACCTCAGATGTGTCACAGTAAAGAGAAATGTTATCAATATGAGAAACTACAAGAGCAACTAATTCCTGTCTGTGCAACAGCCAAACAGGTGACATGCCTTCAACACAGCCAGAGATGTTCAACTCATTTCTCTAAGTCAGACTCAAGTCTTTTGAACCAAATCAGAGCCAAGTCTCAAGTAATGAAATAAACGTTTTTTCATCAAATTCATGATGTCCAGCCTGCATTGTTATGGGCTATAGGCTATAAGCTATAAGTTATTGGGCTTATTCCAACTTGTACAGTTTCTCTGGTTCATACAAGGCTTGACCTCATGGACGCTGTTCTTCCATGGACAATAGACTGTTGTTTTGATAGTCAAAAAGGAGTCAAATATGTTTACAGATCTATCCCTGTTTTCTTAAATAAGATCTAATTTAATGTCATGATGTCATTTTTAAGTTTGTCTACACAAATATTTGGAAATATGGTAATGTAATCATTTTGAATGACATATTATAGATTGTCTTCCAACAACATTGTGTGTTTAATACCAGTGAAGAAACCTTTAAAGGTATGTTATGATGAACCTATCAGACTAAAAAAAATTATATGAATTAACTTTGATTCAATATAAAATCAACACAAATGTGCATGTAGATCCAAATTCAGATGATGGTTGAATCAATATTGATATAATGTCAGTTACGGTTGATTCAACATGTAGTTACCCAGCCAGCATGCATAGGTGGGCCCCACTTGGGTTTGATGTGGGCTACATGGGTTATGAGTGGGCATGGGTTTTATCTGGGCTAACTGTATGGGACCGATATGGTAACCTAAAATGGGACCCACTTGGGCTGGCCCATTAGGGCTAAACATATGGGCCCCATTCAGCATTAATGTGGGCTAACTGTGAATGGGGCAGAAGTGGGCAACACTATGTGGGGCCCATGTAGTTCCAGTATCACGGGCCCAACATGGGAAACCCATGTGGGCTGACCATATTGAACCCACATGAGATAAGTATGGGCTGACCGTACATGGGTTGGACCTGGGCATGCGTATGTAGGCCCCATACCTTTTTTATGTGGGCTAACTGGGGATGGGGCAGAAGTGGGCAACACTATGTGGGGCCCATGTAGTTTCAGTATCATGGGCCCAACATGGGAAACCCATGTGGGCTGACCATATTGAACCCACATGAGATAAGTATGGGCTGACCGTACATGGGTTGGACCTGGGCATGCGTATGTAGGCCCCATACCATTTTTATGTGGGCTAACTGGGGATGGGGCAGAAGTGGGCAACACTATGTGGGGCCCATGTAGTTCCAGTATCACGGGCCCAACATGGGAAGCCCATGTGGGCTGACCACATTGAACCCACATGAGATAAGTATGAGCTGACCGTACATGGGTTGGACCTGGGCATGCGTATGTAGGCCCCATTGCTTTTTTATGTGGGCTAACTGGGGATGGGGCAGAAGTGGGCAACACTATGTGGGGCCCATGTAGTTCCAGTATCATGGGCCCAACATGGGAAACCCATGTGGGCTGACCACATTGAACCCACATGAGATAAGTATGGGCTGACCGTACATGGGTTGGACCTGGGCATGCGTATGTAGGCCCCATTCCTTTTTCATGTGGGCTAAGTGGGGATGGGGCAGAAGTGGGCAACAATATGTGGGGCCCATGTAGTTTCAGTATCACGGGCCCAACATGGGAAGCCCATGTGGGCTGACCACATTGAACCCACATGAGATAAGTATGGGCTGACCGTACATGGGTTGGACCTGGGCATGCGTATGTAGGCCCCATTCCTTTTTTATGTGGGCTAACTGGGGATGGGGCAGAAGTGGGCAACAATATGTGGGGCCCATGTAGTTCCAGTATCATGGGCCCAACATGGGAAACCCATGTGGGCTGACCACATTGAACCCACATGTGATAAGTATGGGCTGACCGTACATGGGTTGGACCTGGGCATGCGTATGTAGGCCCCATTCCTTTTTTATGTGGGCTAACTGGGGATGGGGCAGAAGTGGGCAACACTATGTGGGGCCCATGTAGTTCCAGTATCATGGGCCCAACATGGGAAACCCATGTGGGCTGACCACATTGAACCCACATGTGATAAGTATGGGCTGACCGTACATGGGTTGGACCTGGGCATGCGTATGTAGGCCCCATTCCTTTTTTATGTGGGCTATCTGGGAATGGGGCAGAAGTGGGCAACACTATGTGGGGCCCATGTAGTTTCCGTATCATGGGCCCAACATGGGAAGTCTATGTTGGTTGACCGCATAGAACCCAGATAAGCATGGGCTGACCGTACATGGGTTGGACCTGGGCAGGAAAATGTAGACCCTAATCCTTTTTTTATGTGGGCTAACTGGGGATTGGGCAGAAATGGGCAACACTATGTGGGACCCACATGGGCTGACTGCATTGAACCCACATGACATAAGCACGGGCTGACTGTACATGGGTTGGGCCTGGGCATACATATGTAGGCCCCATTCCATTTTTATGTGGGCTAACTGGGGATGGGGCAAAAATGGGCAACACTATGTGGGGCCCATGTAGTTTCAGTATCATGGGCCCAACATGGGAAGCCCATGTGGGCTGACCACATTGAACCCACATGAGATAAGTATGGGCTGACCGTACATGGGTTGGACCTGGGCATGCGTATGTAGGCCCCATTGCTTTTTTATGTGGGCTAACTAGGGATGGGGCAGAAGTGGGCAACACTATGTGGGGCCCATGTAGTTCCAGTATCATGGGCCCAACATGGGAAACCCATGTGGGCTGACCACATTGAACCCACATGACACAAGCATGGGCTGACCATACATGGGTTAGACCTGGGTAGGAAAATGTAGACCTTAATCCTTTTTCATGTGGGGTAATGGGATTTTTTTTTTTTAATCTGATTAGACAATGTGGTTACCCTGTCACTTTTAAACTTTTCACTATATGTCAAAAGCAAAAGCTGCAAGAGCAAGATTATAAAAACTTTTAAAAAAATTATGAGATGTCAGATTGATGGCCTTTAGCTAAGGAAATTGTTACTCAGTTGGCCTGTATTGGAGCTGATAAAAGGTAAATTGTTGAAGCAATTGTATAAGCTTTCTACAAAATTAAAAGCTCTCCTTGGATGGTTACCTCATCTTGGAGGTCATAAAGAGGTATTGTATTTGAACCATGCTCACTACATGATTTCTTTGTCTGGCTCATTTACTAACACCGACATTACACTAGGCTTCCAGAAGACCAAAATATGTTTCAATGCTTTATTTTTTAAACCAGTTCAGTATTGTCCAAGCTACACTTTGAAGTCCTAGCATTTTTTTCTTTTTATTATTTTACACTAGAACAGTCCAGATGTCCTAACATTTTTGTGACATTATCTGTTTTAAATATGCATAATCTTCTGCTGCTCAGAGTGGTTCAGAGTGGACTTTTGTCCTTGCTTCTTTTTTTAAATGTAATTTAATTTTATTTTATTATCAATTGGATGTTCAGACCTCCAAGTGTTCATTGCAGCTTTTTCAAAGAAGGACTTAATTCTTATTTGGAGAAATAGTTCAGATCAGATCATCGTGAAAAATATTACAAAATGTTTAGAAAATGAATTCAAACAAAACTCAAGTGAGAAAGACAAGAGTAAAATTTTTAGCATCTGTTTTTTCATCTGTAAACATTTTCCAAGTTGTCAGCATAAATAAAATAAAAAAACTAAACATTTCTATTTATGATTATTTTTATATCTTTTAATCTTTTTTCAATAATCTTTTTAACCTTTTTGTTCATTTTTTCTCTGGCACCGTTGCCAATAAAGGTTGGTGAATTGAAGTAGACACTTTACACATCCACTAAAGAAAGTAGTTCCAAAACACATTTGAATAAGGACGACTATATTTATTTATTTTTATTGAGAAAATTTGTGAGTGCTACATCGGTTTTACATTTGTTAAACCGATGTATTACTCTCAAAATTAATCTCGTGTTTCTTGGAGAACGTACAATTGTTAACGGCGGATGGATATGCGGTTTCAAAATCAAACGTAGTCCCATCAGTCCGTTGGCGTGGAGTCTGCAGGTTCGCTGGCCTTCTACTAAAGAATCTGTAAGTACACTTCTGTCTGTTTTGTCTGTGTCAAATTTTAGGGAGAGATTTTAAATCGTTAGTTAAAACATTTGTTGCTCGTAATGGTTCGGATGACCGGAGTACCCCGAAAGACCTTATTAGTTGTTTCTTCTTTTTTTGTTTGTTTTTCTTTTAGGTGATTTTTTTAACACACACAATAAGTCATCTGCCATTATTGAGGTAAGAATATTTGGATGCAGAGCGATTTCAAACTGTTCTGGGCCAGATCATTTTCAAATACGCTGCGGCGCCATTCACCGGTAAATTTGAGCGCCAACGCGGCAGAATAAAATCGGTTCACTAATGAATCTACGTTGCTAGCGGAGGTTGCTTTTAAAGTACCTTGACACGATAAAACCACTTACATTATTTATAAAGAGTAACTACTTCGCTTTCATTCTGTGTACATGGGTTTTTAACAATCTTTCTCGCAGCCAATTAAGCCAGCATGCATAGCTGGGATCCATTAATTGTGCATTTTTAATTATTATTATTTTTTTTTTTTCATGAAACTGCATTGAATCGTGTCGTTGTGGACTAGATAGGTAATGATGAATGGGCATGGGTTTTGTCTGGGCTAACTACACGAGGCCCATATGTTTAACCTAAAATGGGACCCATATTGTCAGCCCATTTGGGCTAAATGTAGACTGTATTCAGCATTATTGTGGGCTAACTGAGAATGGGACAGAAATGGGCAACACGAAATGGGGCCCATGTGGTTTCAGTATATTTGGCATAAAAGCTTTTTTGTAAATAGAATGAAGGCATAGTAGTAAATATTTTAAAATCATGTTTGTTTTATTGTGTAAGTGACATTTTAAAGCGTTTTATTCTGTCATCGTTTGACTGCAAAAAACATGACAAGTGGGTGTTTAGGTCTCAACTAGCCATTTGTTTGGTCAATGCAAATGGGAGCTTTAGATTTACCAATGTTTTAATACTTTTTAAAAATTTATTTTCTACAGACTACTATGGAGAAGCGTGAAGAAGGCTTGCAAGGGCAGAAGTGACATCAGATCTTCAAACAGATAATGATATTCCAGAAAAGCGACGTAGAAGGTAACGTGGAACAGGGACTTCTGTAACACACAACTGTAGATCAGTGGTTCTTAACCTGGGTTCGATCGAACCCCAGGGGTTCGGCGGAGCCTCTGCCGCGGAGGGAAAAAACTTGTGTAAAGTCGTGATGCGCCGCTTTGCCATCATTTGCTGCGGAGGATCACGTTACATTGCTTAGCCAATCAGTGCTGCGGAGGAGCGCAGGGATGGGGCAAGGAGGGGGGAAGCGGGGTTCGGTGAATGCGCATATGAAACTGGGGGGTTCGGTACCTCAAAAAAGGTTAAGAACCACTGCTCTAGATCTTCTGTCTCCCTGGTTGTCATTTGAGCTGCTCTCAGTTCTTTTACCCATTTGGTTCTCCTTGCTTTACTTTTTCCTTCTAATCCTTCAAAATTTATTGACTTAAATTGATACAGACATTAACAATTGGCATTTTGTCCATGTATAAAAGTAAGCTTATAAGCTATATATGTGTGAAACAATAACAAATCAATTAATAAAAACTAAATGTATCATGCGTCCTGATTTTAAAATGTTGTCCTGTAATTGTCATTATACTTAAGGTTGTCATGGTTGCAGAAATTGGAGGAGGGTCCTTAGATGATGCAGTACAACAAGCTGTGCGATTCCTCATGTCCCCTGAATTGGCCCTCCAGTTCAACCTGTTTGGCCGACATAGGAAACAAGTTCCGGGACCTGCGTCTCTGATGTTTTGTATGGTAAAGATCAGTTTTTATATTCACTTTTTTTCTTGAACATTTGTTAATTTTGGTTGTCTTATGCCTTTTGTTCATTTTTAGTAATCTTTTTTTTTTTTTTAGATTAAAAACTGAGACTTCAATTTTTGGTTTAATTCACATAGTATTCTTTCACTGTGCTCTCAAGAACTTAAAGATTTGATTGCTGACAAAATTTGAAGGTAATATTGTTTGCATTTCAAACAGTATTAACAAAATATACAAGACCATGATAGAACCTTTATGTCAGTAGTTGATTTATATACATTAATATATTTTAAATTTACAATAAGAATATAGTGTGTGTACTAGGGATGCTCCGATCAGGTTTTTTGCTTCCAATTCTGATACCGATCACCCATGGGGCCCATCGCTGCCGATCGTCTGGATTGGCTGTTATTTTTTCACTTTAGGTATAAATGATAACATGTTATCTGGCAAAATTAAAAAGTGCGCAGTGTGACGGAAAGAGTAGATCAGCTGCACATGCAGGCTGCGAATGAGATACAGGTGATCTGCAACAAGAGGCCGTGATCAGCGATCACCAATCAAACACATTTTCACGGAAATTAACCGCTTATGATTGCTGATCGATCTGCACACCTCTATCTACATAATAATAATGACTCGAGAGTGCTTTGATTTTGGCAGATCCCTGCAAGCATTTCTGCCCCTTGAAGGGGAAGAGATGCACATTTCATTAATGTTACATTGTACTAAAAGTAAAACACTAATGCAATTTCTACCTTTGCTTGTTTTTTAGGTGCACTTAAAAGAAATGGATCCATCCACGGAATCACACAAAGATACGGAAAAGGCACTCGAAGTGGGTTACTGGAGCCCCGGACAGAGGTGGAAATAGAAAAGTTAGAGCGACTAGGGAGGCAGCCAGCTCAGACTCAGGTGGGCAGGTTCCAAGATGGACAGTTACAATGATGTATGAGAGCTTTCAAGTGTGGCATATAGGTTATTAAAAATATTTGACAAAAATGTAGTGTGAAAGAGCTATGTAAGTGTGTGTGTGTTGATATATATTTATATGTATTTATATATAGATGTACAGATCTATATAGTTGCATATCTAGATATAGATCTATATACATGTATGTATCTATACATATTTACATAACTAGATGCATAGTTATCTAGATAACGAGATGTAGAAATATAACTATCTAGATATATAGATCTATATATATAGAGATAAATATATATTTACATAGCTAGAAATCTAGTTACATAGATAATTATATATCTACATATAGATCTATGTTTATACATTTGTTATATTAAACTAGTTTCTGTTATTTTCAAATCTGCAATATGAATAATTTTGTAGATTTCTTTTACCAGTGCATTTCTTGTGGCATCATTTGCTCTGTGTTAATAAAGCTCTTATAATTGACGAGTTAAAAAAAACTGACAATATTTAAAATTACCAAATAAAAACCTTGACCAAAAGACATTTTTCATCTCTTTTTTTAATGCAGGTTTTGTGCTAAAGCATTTTAATACTTTGGTTTGTTGATTAAGATTGTATATCTATTAATGTAATTCACTTTCAGGTTAGGTGAGACAGACCCCATTGTTCCTACAGGAATGAGGCATCTGGGCCCCACTGAAAACCCAGTCAGCACCCATTTAAATCTACCTGGGCAAAACCATATGGGGCCACCATGGAACCCGTGGACAAACCCACTTGGTACCCGTATTCTAGCCCAGTTTAGCCCCAGTTGGGGCCCAGGTAAAAAATGAAAGCTCCCAAGTGGGGCCAAGATGGGCCTCATGTAAGGTACCCATCTGGGCCCCACTGAAAACCCAGTCAGCACCCATTTAAATCTACCTGGGTAAACCCATATGGGGCCACCATGGAACCCGTGGACAAACCCACTTGGTACCCATATTCTAGCCCAGTTTAGCCCCAGTTGGGGCCCAGGTAAAAATGAAAGCTGCCAAGTGGGGCCAAGATGGGCCTCATGTAAGGTACCCATCTGGGCCCCACTGAAAACCCAGTCAGCACCCATTTAAATCTACCTGGGCAAACCCATATGGGGCCACCATGGAACCCGTGGACAAACCCACTTGGTGCCCATATTCTAGCCCAGTTTAGCCCCAGTTGGGGCCCAGGTAAAAATGAAAGCTGCCAAGTGGGGCCAAGATGGGCCTCATGTAAGGTACCCATCTGGGCCCCACTGAAAACCCAGTCAGCACCCATTTAAATCTACCTGGGCAAACCCATATGGGGCCACCATGGAACCCGTGGACAAACCCACTTGGTACCCATATTCTAGCCCAGTTTAGCCCCAGTTGGGGCCCAGGTAAAAATGAAAGCTGCCAAGTGGGGCCAAGATGGGCCTCATGTAAGGTACCCATCTGGGCCCCACTGAAAACCCAGTCAGCACCCATTTAAATCTACCTGGGCAAACCCATATGGGGCCACCATGGAACCCGTGGACAAACCCACTTGGTACCCATATTCTAGCCCAGTTTAGCCCCAGTTGGGGCCCAGGTAAAAATGAAAGCTGCCAAGTGGGGCCAAGATGGGCCTCATGTAAGGTACCCATCTGGGCCCCACTGAAAACCCAGTCAGCACCCATTTAAATCTACCTGGGCAAACCCATATGGGGCCACCATGGAACCCGTGGACAAACCCACT
Organism: Poecilia mexicana; assembly: GCF_051168715.1. Classification (NCBI taxonomy): domain Eukaryota; kingdom Metazoa; phylum Chordata; class Actinopteri; order Cyprinodontiformes; family Poeciliidae; genus Poecilia; species Poecilia mexicana. Next base: position 1,588,107 of record NW_028263375.1, read on the forward strand.
TGGTGCCCATATTCTAGCCCAGTTTAGCCCCAGTTGGGGCCCAGGTAAAAATGAAAGCTGCCAAGTGGGGCCAAGATGGGCCTCATGTAAGGTACCCATCTGGGCCCCACTGAAAACCCAGTCAGCACCCATTTAAATCTACCTGGGCAAACCCATATGGGGCCACCATGGAACCCGTGGACAAACCCACTTGGTGCCCATATTCTAGCCCAGTTTAGACCCAGTTGGGGCCCAGGTAAAAATTCATGAAAGCTCCCAAGTGGGGCCCAGATGGGCCTCATGCAAGTTACCCATCTGGGCCCCACTCAAAACCCAGTCAGCAACCAATTAAATTACTTGGGCAAACCGTGTGGGGCCACCATGGAACACGCGGACAAACCCACTTGGTACCCATATTCTAGCCCAGTTTAGACCCAGTTGGGGCCCAGGTAAAAATTCATGAAAGCTCCCAAGTGGGGCCCAGATGGGCCTCATGTAAGTTACCCATGTGGGCCCCACTGAAAACCCAGTCAGCACCCATTTAAATCTACCTGGGCAAACCCATATGGGGCCACCATGGAACCCGTGGACAAACCCACTTGGTGCCCATATTCTAGCCCAGTTTAGACCCAGTTGGGGCCCAGGTAAAAATTCATGAAAGCTCCCAAGTGGGGCCCAGATGGGGCTCATGTAAGTTACCCATCTGGGTCCCACTGAAAACCCAGTCAGCACCCATTTAAATCTACCTGGGCAAACCCATGTGGGGCCACCATGGAACCCGCGGACAAACCCATTTGGGGCCCATATTGGCAGCCCTCTTTTTTCCCATATGGGGCCCACATGGGTATGCTGGCTGGGTACTAACCACTTTCAATGTCCAGCTTTAACGTGGATCCAGTGTTTCTGTGTGACTATATTGCAACGTTGATTCACTCATATTTCGCTATCTGGGATAACTTTAGAGTTTTAAAAAATATCTGCTTATTTTATTGTACTTTACTCCTCTGTAGATAAATAACTAAATATCCACAGATTCCTCATTGATCTACATGATTTTTTCTTCATGGTTTTAAATTTCCTCAATGAAATGTTTTATCTTTCTTTTCTTATTCTTAATCATTTTATCACTGATATAATTATCTGTTTTGTTAGTTTTTTTGAATGTGGTCGTTTTAAATCTGTGTCTTTAATTTTCGTCTTGTGTTTAATTACTGTAAATAATTCTTGACTCTATGAATACATTTTCCTGACTCCATGACTAACTGAACTCATATAGAGGGTAGTACAGCTACATCCTCTCCTTTCATGATGCTAACATCTATTAAAGGTCAAATTGACCATTTGTTTCTGCATATTTGTAAAAAGAGAAAGGCATATTACACAGGATGGATTAATAAGTTATGTTTTATGTTTAAGTGTCAAAAACTGTCATAGGACCTTTTCCTGGTATCTTATCTGAAGAAAAACTTGGACTAGAGCCAGATTGTTCCAAGAAAACACAATATAAGTTGTCATGATAAAACTGCTTTAATGAAAAACACATTAAGACAAGAATTTCAAAGTCATCCCAGCTAATATGTGAGCTCAAAAGAATTGTAGATAACCTGGTTTTACTTATGTCCATGAACTCTCAAAACCATTGATTCTGATTTGTTTGCAGCCCTTGAGTTCCTCGAGTTACGCTTGAAGAGTTGCCGACACTTCATATCTTATCTTATCTCTCAGTGAAAGAGGGAGAACTCTACAAAACCTAACAGGTACCAAAGCAGCAGGAGAGAATTTCAGATGAGTGTGTGTCTTCAGCAGTAATCGGTTTGTGTTAGCAGCCAGACTTTATTGCAGGTTGCAAACGACTCAAGACGGCCCAGGTCATGTTCAAGGACTTTCTTGCTCCTTAATGATTTTATATTCACAAATGTCTGATAAAGGTGAGAGGTTCCAAAAAAAAAATTTAACTCTTTGATTCTGATCAAAGGTCAGTCTAAGTGAATAGGAGGCTTTAGCAGGAGAAGGCTTAATACATATATATATATATGTACAGCTCTGGAATAAATGAAGAGCCCACTGCACTGAGCCCCATTGAAAACTTCCTGGTTATTCCACCAAATACTGATTTCTGAGTTAGAACATTAGTATTGTTGTTTCTAAATCAATGGTTCCAAAAGATTTTCTTCTGGGCTTCCCTATGGGTTACAATAATAAAAAGAAAAAAAAAATCTGCTGGGCACATATCGTTCAACCAGACATAAACCTATACACATATTTTGTTTTCAAACTCCACTGAAGTTTATTTCACACATCAGGTTGCAACAAAACAAACTACAAACCATATTTACAGTGAAACACTTTTGTGTAACTGTGTTTTTTAGTTCTGTATTGTAGAAGAGTATTCTTTGCTGTCAGTGTTATTTCAAACATATTTCTTTTTTTTTTATTTGTAACAATATTCAACTTTGCTATCATCATTACATTTTTAAAAAAGCCTATGTGCAAAATGGGGTTAAAACATGGAACAACTCCCTGAGAATTTTTTTTTTTTTTTTTCATCAGGCCCCCCCTGCATGGCACTGCAACCCCACTTAGGGGGCTCGCCCCATACTTTGGGAACCACTGTTCTAAATGAATATGAACTTGTTTTCTTTGCATTATTTGAGTTCTGAAAGCACTGGATCTTTTTCATTAATTAAACATTTCTCATTTTCTGCAAATGGAGAGATTTTATTTCTCATCAGAAATTGCTTGGAGAAATTCCAAACAATTTCTCCAAAATTGCTTAGAATTTCAGAGAGATGTTGTCGGTAGTTCATGGAATAAAAAAACAATGTTCATTTTACTCAAACATACACCTATGAAAAGTAAAGTCAGAGGAACTGATAATCTTGAGTGGTCTCTTAATTTGTTTCCAGAGCTACATATGCTGAGGGGTGCTGAAGAACTGAAGAGAACCCATGGAGAACAGGTCACAGCAGAGCGGCAGCAGAATAAACGGAACAGATTCCTGTGGGATGTTGTCATATTTTGCAGTGTGTGAAAAGATCACATGTGAAGCAGCTGACTGCCTTAAAGTTCATTTCTCCAATTTTCTTTATGTTTCACAGCATTAGCTGCATTTCCATTACCTATAAAACTGAGCAAATTGAAATTATGAAAATAAATTAATTTCATGGAAAAACACCAACTTAAAAAAAAAATTCTATGATAAAAAAGTTTTTGTGCTAGGAAGAAGTGGTTTTCAGCCATGTTGGCTAGAAATAGATGTTTTATATAAAACTGCAAAGGTAAAACTTTTTTTGCACCGTAATCCAAAGCCGGACGTTACTACTGGTGAAAACAACAAAGACCACAGTAAGTAGCAGGACGGTGAAGGTTTGTTTTAGTTTTTCCAGACAATGAGCAGCTGGCTCCATCACAGCTCTCACAGTTCAGAAAATGCTGTGTCATTCCAATCAACAACTCTTCTGTAAATTCACAGACTATAAACTCCTTCCTCAAAATGCCGCCTACAAGCTGCTCCCAAGTGGGCGGAGTTTGTTGCTCAAACGCATGAATAAGATGCCGACGTCCTCTGAGATGAGTGCTTAATTTTTAATATGTAAATATTTACGGTGTTTCCATGATTTTTAATGACCTATTGAGTGAGCAAACAAATTCACGTGACTTTAATTTAATTTTGCAACATCTCAATTGTGAAATTGTGGTTTTTTTACATCAGACAAAGATTTGTGCATATTGGTAATGGAAACACAGCTAGAGTGGAACCTGACACTGAAAGTATCGCCATAACAACAAGAAGTCATCACCCACTGAACTGAAGTTTTTCTCAGATAACATGACCTTTGGTCTCTCCCCAGTCTTCCAGACAAGGTCACCAATGGACTATATTGCCTGGATCTCCCTTTCTTTTCTATACTTATCATTTGAATACCCCATGTGACTGATATTGACAGATTCTTAGATTCATTAACTTCCCTCAGTACAGTCACTTTCAGTAACTTTCCATCCTGAATGAGAGGGGCAATGTTCAGTGTAGGGATCCCGTGGCACAGCAGCATTTCACCGACTGAAAGAAGATTGCACAACCTAAAGTTTGACTACAGCTTTGAGTGGATTTGTGTTGGCTATGTGTCTTTTACTTCTCCCTGCATCAAAATATCCACTCTGCCCTAAAGGCTAATTGCATATTTAGTCCAAAAAGTTCAAACAAAAAAACACATAAGCTCAGTCGTTGGATCTGGAGCAAAATTCATTTGACATATTGCATGACTGGAGGATAGAAAGATTAAAATCCTGAAGAATGATATGCAGCTTAGAAGTTTTCATGATTCTGTACTTTGTTTTATTTGTATTTTTTCAAGCATTTTGTGATGCTTCTTTGTTGAAGGTCATCAAGTGCAAAATGTTCAATGATTAGCCAGAGCTTCATTTATGGACTGAAATCTTTCAAACAGCTTTAAAGTGGAGAGCAGTCAGCAGAGGTGTTTAGGGCTAATTAATGCTGATAGCGCCCATTTGGTTTCTGCACCTCCAGCAACCCAATTGTTTTTATCGCTGCTGTAATTATGTGCACATCTCTAAGCAGTTATGGTTCGATATGTCATGAATATATGTTACTACTCTCCAATCTCCTGATCTGATTGAAATGCAAATATATTTATTTGTATGCGAGTAAATTTTGTTTAAAAAAATCATTCTTGTGTGATAATTATAAATAGTATTAAATAAAACTGTAAATTCAGCTGTAATCAGAAAAAACAGTGGCATGGTGCAGCTTTCCTGGTGGTTTAGAGTTCAAATGGATCAGTGGGAAATTCCATGACATCAGGACAGTCCAACCTTCTGTCTGTATATATAGAGGCATCTTACTGTAAGTGTGTATTGAGCTGCAGGCAACAACAATTACAGTTGCATCAATCTGACGATCAAAGTATGGAGAGACACATGAACGGTGAGTTCTACAAAACACAACTTTGTTCATTGAATTGTTCTTTCTTTAATTTAATTCATTCATTTAATTGGTTTGCATAAAAGCTATGGAATAAAAAAGTACTATTTTTCTCAGAACTATGACTTTAATGCCAGATTAGTCAGAATTATTTTGGGGGGTCTAAATTCTGAGATTAAAGTAAGGAATTTTTATTTATTTTATTTTGGATAGGTCCTAATCCTGTGCCTCACAAAATAGTACCAAATAATGTCAACATATACTCATGTGTCTTCATAGTTAACAAACATTCACAAGCAAATAATAATTTCAGTTTTTTTGCAGTAAAAATCAGTGGAGGAATCCATCAAATGACTTTAAGAATATGATTTTAAAAAGTCTTTAAATCTTATTTTACAAGTCAGTAGTAAAATCATTACACTATTTGTTAGCACTTAAAAACTGGATCAAAATATCAAACAGCTGATAACTTTTTTTGAATTGATGGAATCATATGGACTAATGACAATTTCATACACACACACACACACACACACACACACACACACACACACACACACACACACTCACAGTCATGTTTTCATGACTTGTGGGGACATTGCATTGACTTCTGTTGATTTTCTACAGCCCAACCCTTACCCTACCCCTAATCATCACATTCCTAACCGTTACCCTGACCCCATACCTAACCATCACAGACCTAACCCTTAACCCCCAAAAAGTATTTTGCCTCATGGGGATCAAGAAAATGTCCCCACAAGAAGCAATAACATATCCTTAAATGATAATTACAATATAAAAACACACACACAAACACCCAGACTGAAGGTGCAATGCTGCAGGAAAGGCAGATCACTGTTCAGGATGCAAATAAAATTTCATAAAATTTCCACAAGGAGAAATCACTTATGAAGAAACTATTAAAAATGTAATAAAGAATCACAAGTGATTCTTTATTAAATAAATTTGAGTCACAACAAATTAGAAGGTCAGGGAATCAGAATATCTGACTTGAAAAGAAAACTTTAATATGTAACTTTTAATTTAATTTAATATTTACTGTGCACCTGGTGAATTTAAACCTCTGTATGAGTGTGCATATGTGTGTGTGTGTGTGTGTGTGTGTGTGTGTGTGTGTGTGTGTGTGTGTGTGTGTGTGTGTGTGTGTGTGTGTGTGTGTGTGTGTGTGTAGTTGGTAGTGTGCTTGTTTATATAAGGTTCTCCATAAATTCATATGAATTTGTATGTTATTAACTTTAAAGGTCAGACCACCGTTGGAGAGCTGATAAACCCAGAAAAAGGCTCTCCAGGTGCTGCTGAGGACATGGAGGCTGCAGAGAGCTTCATCCAACAAGCCATGGAAATAATCCTCCAAGAGGCTGTGAAGAAAGCAACCAATGTCAAAGAGAAGGTAAAACTATAATCTTCCTTCCTGTTCCTTAGCTCTTTGCTGCTGTGCTACAAAGTATACAGGATGTGTGACAGTAAAAGTTGGCCTCTGTTAAATAGGTGTGTGAGTGGCGCTCCCCTGAACAGCTGAAGGAGCTGCTGGACCTCGAGCTCAAAGACACGGGAGAGTCTGAGTCCAAGATCCTGCAGTGCTGCAGGGACGCCATCAGATACAGTGTGAAGACTGGTAACTGAGTGAAACGTTCTTATTTTGTGTGCTTAATAACATAAACATGAGGATGCAGGTGAACTGAACTGCATATTCGTTAAAGTTCAAAGTACTTAACATTAAGATAAAATGTGTCAAATAAAATGTATACATTTCTGCCATAAGCTGGGCGCTGGCTGAGCACTGAGCTCAGGGAAGCAAGGCCTGCAGTACCTTAGATGTTGTTTTGACAAAAAACACACAGCAGGAGGTCAATCTGAGAGTCAAAGCATAGATATATTTCCTGAAGTCACAAGGTGCTGCTGTAGGTTGGTGTTTCAGACTGGGAGACGTGTCAACCAGTCAATAAGCTCCATCATCTTATAGATGCTCATTTTCACCTCTACAGGTCATCCTCGTTTCTTCAACCAGCTGTTTGCAGGGATGGAGCCTCATTCCATGGTGGCTAGCTTCATCATTGAGGCAATAAAAACCAGCCAGTGAGTGATACAGCATCATGTTATAAGCCTCATGAAAAAAATATGCACCATTGGTTTTACATAGTATTATAGCTAGCCTGCATTATTCCATGAAATTCTATCAGGTACACATATGAGATGGCCCCGGTCTTCACTCTGATTGAAGATGTTTTACTGAAGACCATGATGAAGCTGATTGGATGGGAGGAGGGAGGCGACGGACTCTTTAATCCCGGTTCGTATTGCAGCATTATTTCTGTCATCTATTGAGTCATAATGGTCTTTATCGGAATCTTTATTCCTGTTTCTGACAAACGCTGCTCTTTCTGGGTTTACTTTCTCCTCCAGGAGGCTCCATGTCCAACATGTATGCTGTGAATTTAGCTCGGTATCGTTACTGTCCAGATTTCAAAGAGATCGGGATCTATGCTTCTCCACGACTGGTCATGTTGACGTCTCAGGAGGTATGATTCTAGAGAAACTTGTCAGAAAAATTAGACTTTAGATTAGTTTTGTTTGGCAAGCATTCCAATGCTATCGACCAAGCAGGAGGGAAAGCCATCATGAAGAACCTTTGTCATTATTACCTCTCCGTGAGGTCCGTCCATCCATCCATCCATCCATCCATCCATTTTCTTCCACTTATCCGGGGTCTGGTCGGGGGACAGCAGCTTCAGAAGGGAGGCCCAGACTTCCCTCTCCCCACCCACTTCTTCCAGCTCCTCCGGGGGAACCCCAAGGCGTTCCCAAGCCAGCTGAGAGACATAGTCCCTCCAGCGTGTCCTGGGTCTTCCCCGAGGCCTCCTCCCGGTGGGACGTGCCCGGAACACCTCACCAGGGAGGCGTCCAGTAGGAATCCTTACCAGATGGCCGAGCCACCTCAACTGGCTCCTCTCGACGTGGAGGAGCAGCAGCTCTACTCTGAGTCCCTCCCGGATGACCGAGCTTCTCACCCCATCTCTAAGGGAGAGCCCAGACACCCTGCGGAGGAAAGCCATTTCGGCTGCTTGTATCCGTGATCTTGTTCTTTCGGTCATGACCCAAAGCACATGACCATAGATGAGGGTGGGAACGTAGATTGACCTGTAAATTGAGAGCTTCGCTTTTTGACTCAGCTCTCTCTTCACCACGACAGACCAGTACAGCACCTGTTTCACTGCAGATGCTGCACCAATCCGCCTGTCGATCTCCCGCTCCCTTCTTCCCTCATTCGTGAACAAGATCCCCAGATACTTAAACTCCTCTACTTGAGGCAGGATGACCCCCCTGACCCAGAGAAGGCACTCTAACCTTTTCCGGCCCAAAACCATTTGCCAATGAAACCTCTCCATGAGGTTTCATTGTCAAATGCAGTTGAACCTAGATATATACATTGGATAAGACGACATGAAGTTTTTCTAACTGTTTGACATTGAATCAGACTAAAATTTTCCAGTCTAAAGTCAGATAGGATCATAAAAACTGCTCCTGTTTGCTATTTGCCATAATAAGCACATTAGGGTAGTTATTGCTTTCCTATGCAATTCCGATTGATTCTCATCTACCTCCACTGCTCTGTCTGGGATTTCTCCCACAGAGCACAGTTCCTCCAGTAGAATTGAATTTGATCAGCAAACAGAAAGCGGCATTGTGAACAATGACATACATTTTCTGCTCTGTTTTAGAATTGTTGTCTGCCTTTGTTGTCTGCCTATGATTGTAGCTTCGCAATGACAGGAAGCTGTGAAGGAAGTGACGGAAGCTGTTCAGTTCGTGTTTTCAATACTTCCACATACTGAGTAGTTAAAGTCAGATCAAGAGGAACTTTTAAGGAGAATATTATTGCTGGGAAAGATGTTGTTCGATTTGACAATTCTGTCTTCGCAGTGGGGGATGGCTGCTTACATAGCACTCAGTTTCTGGTAGGCTTCATAGCGTAGTTGACACATGACATACCTCCCGGCCAAATGTTAACGATTGGGTTAAATTTAGTGCACACCTCCAGGAAGCAATCGTTTCTCAAGAACTGAGGATCCAAACCTTCTGGGCGAAGCAAAGCATAGAACAAGGGGCTGGTTTTTAGCAGGCTACCACCACAGCAAAAGTAAAAAACTTTGTGAGGATGCTAATTAAAGCTGGTAAAATAGTGTCCTTATTTATAGTAGAACAAGTCCTGTACCGGTAATCGCTGACTCAGCATAAAAGAAGCAATTACTTCAAAACCAGCACAAGAAGTTAGTTACCGTATTTGCTTTCTTGTGTTGGTGAAAAAAATCTCATTGAAATTTTTTTCACCAACTTCAATAATTATTACGACTTCAATAAGTTCTTGAAGTGTTTGGCCGTATTGACCAACTTTTGGTTGAAAGAAAGGAGGAAGCTACACTGTCCCAACAGCAAAGTAGAGAAGTGGAAGCATCATGTTATGTGTGCTATCTGATGAAATGTGTTTTTACAAAATATGTATTTCAGTTCCACAATCTTGGCATAAAAAAACTGAAGAAAGCTGGTGAAAATACGTTTTCACAGCATCATATGTTAACAGTGGAGAGAAAGACGTAAGTCTTGATCCCACTGGTGAAATATATATGAGGGTTATTTAGTTGCCCTTCAGTCAGTTAAACAGTTTCTTGTTATTTTAAATAAAATACAAGTATAGAAAAGTAAGAGTTGCAAATATTTCGATTCCTAAGCAATGTTATTGTTTTCAGGGTCATTACTCCATCGCTAAGGCAGCAGCTTTACTGGGATTTGGCACTAAGAACGTTTATGTGGTTCCCTCTGATAACAGGTAAGCTGTTCCTGACACTTTCTGACCTTCTTTCAAGTATTATTTCTGAAAAAGCAAAGACAAAAGTAATATGCAAGGGGTAAACACTTTTACTTGGTACTGTAAAATTAAACACAAGGTAAATGTAGATGTAATTCAAAAATGAATGAGCCAATTGAACAAAATAGTTTTCTTAAACTAAGAAATAGGAACATTATTGTGTAAAATTGACTTTTTTGAGTCTTACATCATGTTATAATTTTATTCCCTCTCAACAACATACTTGGAGTGTTGATTTGATTCTTTTATGGATGTTTAAGAAATTCTTGAATCTCCCATGGCAACCATTCAGGTGTGCAAAACACCTATTTGGACCGAGCTAGCCAGCTGTAATTAGCAAACAGCTGGTGGAACTGCTTATCTGTTACTTCACATTGTGACGCTGTAAAAATGTTGTTAAAGAGTTAATAGAAGAGCCATGGTGTGATGACTTCCTGAAGGCAGAGTTTCAGAAAGAGCAGGAATTTCTGAAGAGATGGAGGCCCAATTTCAAGGCGTTACATTATGAAGTCAAATTTCTTTTAAGTCATATTTGACATATGCAATATTTTTGTCACAACCAAACATTGTGCTGCAGAATGATACTATATGGGTGGAAATCACATAATACTGCCCCTATAGACAAGGTTATCTGCTCCATAGGTTGATTACTGTAAAACAGGGTAGCTTGTTCCTAGTAAAAAGGTGTTGGTTAGTGCTCCACTTTTAGACAAACCATGGCACTTTTGTTACTAAAAACTAAAAAAAAGAAAAATCCAGACAAAGACTTAACACTACCAGACTAATAGAGTAGTCACTACTAGACTAAAAGCTAACAGTAACAGGTGAGGGACAGGAGAACCTTGAAAAAAATTCACATTGAAATTAACATTGTTTTAAAATGGCTGCTTCATATAGTTGATCTTAAACCATATATTCCCTCCTTTTCAGGGGAAAAATGATTCCATCTGCTCTGGAAGAAAAAATACAGCTGGCAAAAAGTGAGGTGAGCCACCCAGCTTATTTGAGTGTGTGTGTGTGTGTGTATGTGTGTGTGTGTGTGTGTGTGTGTGTGTGTGTGTGTGTGCGTGTGCGTGTGTGTGTGTGTGTGGATGGGGGTGGCTTTACTTTTTGCATCTTTCATATGTCTTTGCCTGTTTGCACACACGTGTCTCTTCAGGGTGCAGTTCCTTTCTTCGTAAATGCCACTGCTGGAACAACAGTGCTTGGTGCGTTTGATCCTATCGATGAGATCGCCAACATCTGCGAGAAGCACAACCTGTGGCTCCATGTGGATGTGAGCTGCTCCACTGGTTTATTACCCCAGGTCTCCACAGCAGCTCACATCATCATTGCTGTATTTTTATTTTCCTCAGGCATGCTGGGGTGGAGGCGCTCTCGTGTCGAAGAAGCACAAGCACTTGTTAAAAGGCATCCAGAGGTGAGCAGCAGCGCTGTCAGTGGGTATTTTGTGCCCGTTTGGGTCACACGTATTAGATGAAAGCATCTGTTATGGACTGGAGCTCCACTCCCTAAAGATCTCAAGATTATAAACAGCCAGAGTTTATTATTATTCACCCCCCAAATGAGAGATAATAAACATCACGCTAATTAAGTGTTAGTTCTAAAAACATTCTGAGTTCTGAACCAGCAGAATAAGATGACTCCCTCTGGAGGATACATCCTAACAGCATGGCATGGTCTTAAAAGTGACTCAACCATTCAGCTAAAACTTGAGATTTACTGTTTCTGTTTGTTCCTGATTAGAGTCAATTCTGTTGCCTGGAACCTTCACAAAATGCTGATGGCTACCCTGCAGTGCTCAGCCTTCCTGGTCCGAGACAAGAGTGTAAGAGAGCACGCTTATTACCTGATCTGTTGCAGACATTTTTTTAAAAAGTCATTTCAATCTGGACAGACTCAGACGAGAACAAGAAACAATTAAAAGATTTAATGACAGCAATGAATAACAGTTCTTTGGCGCTCGGGCCCCGGCAGCTGATTTGAGCTGAGATTTGATGTGAACTCGATGAACATCCCGATAACTGATTAGGGATGCTCTCCCCCGGGGCCCGACACTGGTGGTGGTGGTCAGGAAGGGTTCCATCCTGGAGAACCGAAGGATGAGGGTGGAGATGGGGAGGTGGTGGGTTGAACGCAGCTGGGAAGCGTCTGACGGTTTGGGTGTGGATCCTCTTATGAAGAGCCTGATTGCTGATTGAACGTGCAGGGTGAGGTCCAGGCTGAGGACGGGGATGAGCATGACGTCAATGGGTGAACGGAGGGGGCGGAGTCTTCCAGCTTGAACCTCTGCTAAAGCTCCATTATAATGGAGGCAACAATCCGCATTTTTGTACTAGCGTAAAACAATATTTTAGCTCCCCTAAAGTTGAATATTTTTCACAATAGTATTCAAGCTTTTTTTTTTTTCTTTTTACAAGTGTCTCCTTCAGCGCTGCCACTGTGCTGGGGCTTCATACCTCTTCCAGCAGGACAAGTTCTACGATGTGAGCTATGACACTGGGGATAAGTCGGTCCAGTGCAGCAGGAAGCCGGACGCCTTCAAGTTCTGGCTCGTGTGGAAAGCTGTAGGCACCAGAGAGCTGGAGTACAGGGTGGACAGGGCCCTGGCTTTGGCCCGGTGAGTCCTGGGAAGAGGAATCTGGGATGGTTTACTTTTTTTACAGAGAGTTATACTTTCACAAGGGTGAAAGTAGGGGGGTACAGTCGGGTACTGCATACCCCAAAAAGATTTAGCAGAGGTACGCAGTACCTGCAAGAGAGGGGAGCGGCTCTCTGCTGTAAAAAATCAGTGGGTTCACTGTGCAGCCGTGAGTTCACCCACTAATCAGCCATGACTGATTAGTTTTTCAAGAACAATCCAAAGCACGACTTAATCAGTTAATAAATAGCTAACCCTCACCCAAAATTCAGTCCAGTCACTCAAAGACTCAAAATCTGATACATAAAATCCACAATAGTTATCAAACAAGGCAGTCAAGTTCGCTTCATCATTCAGTTTAAGAAAAAGTTTTCTAAGTAAACCCAGCAGATTGCATCAAGTTATTGACTCGCAGGAATTCACCATACGTGGCATGTATGTAGCCACAGTAGAGAGGAAATCTCCCCTTTAACAGGAAGAAACCTCGAGCAGAACCACAACCTGGCCCAGTGTGAACAGTCTGATTTTAAGAAGTCAGATCATACACATCACTCTCTTCTGATTTTAAATCTTCTTTGTGATGCAGGTATCTCGCACAAGAGATTAAAAAAAGAGAAGGATTCAGATTGGTAATAGAGGTGGGTTTTTCTTTCAACCAATATATGTATAATTCCTGATATATTCATTGAGGTAGTTATTTGCAAAAGTTATCAGATATGTGACACATTTCCATGTCTAAACTATTTCGTTTTGAAAAAAAAAAAAAAATGTTATTCACAGCCTGAGTTTGCAAATGTTTGCTTCTGGTACATTCCACCGAGTCTGAGGAACCTTCCAGAAAGCCCCGAGCTGTGGAAGAAGCTACACACTGTAAGGAGTCTGTTTTTAATATGTTGGCATATGAAGGTTACATTAGCTTCAGTATCTTTGTTCAGCTAGAGTTGCAGTATGCAACTTTCATTAAAAAATATGACTTTTACATATTTGTTAAAACTATCACAATCTTGTGACAGATAATCTGTGAAGAGTTCGATCTCCACCTCCTCCCTTTGCTCCAACTGAAAACAACCAATCAGAGCCAGTAGGCGGATCTTAGTGCTGTCACTCATTCTCATGTACTCACTGCTAAATGTGCTAATAGTGGAGAAACTATTAACCATTACTGGAAAACAGTTTATCTGCCATCTGCCATCCTCAGCATCCACAACAAACTATGCTAGCTACAGCGTAGCAAAGAGTAAGGGCGAAGGAGGTCTTTTTCTCACAGATTATCTCATACCATAGTGACAGTTTCATCAAATATGTAAAAAAATATGTGTTTATAAAAGTTACTGCAGCTTTAATCCTTGAATCATGTTGGTGAACAGTAAATTATAAATTATAGCTGAGTTAGATGGTAAAACATAAGAACTGCTTTTACTCATCTCTTAGGACCATGAAGCCAATGTTTAGCAAACAGTCCATGATTTTTAAGCATGCGATCCTCAGTCTTTCATTCCTGAACCAGACCTCTGCTGGAACCAGTCTGTAAGTGTAAAAATTAAAGACAGTGAAAGTTGTAGCCTCTCTCTTTCACCTGCAGGTGGCGCCAGTAGTTAAGGAGCGTATGATGAAGAAGGGCAGTATGATGATTGGATATCAGAAGCATGGAGACAAGCCCAACTTCTTCCGGATGGTGGTGATCAGCCCTCAGGTGAGCAAGCAGGATTTGGATTTTGTCCTGGATGAGATACACAGGCTGGGAAAGGACTTGTGATCCAGGACGGGTTTCCTCAAGAGCTTTTATTCATCTGCTGTGGATGGACTTGAAAGTTCATCATTTTCTGGAACCTAAATGAATCAACAGAAGCTGTAGTCGTAACGACAGACTGTACCATCACCTGGATCCTGCAAAGACAACTGATGATCTGTACATATGCAACAATTTTTATTCTTTGTATCCATACAAAAGCAATAGAGGAGCTATAATTCCCCAACATTGTCAATCCACAAACATGTATTAAATATTTTTGTCTATAAATTTTATGTATTTTAAATTTTGACATGTTTGAACATTTTGTATGTACACTGAACACCACTGTTTCCTTTTTATATTCATTGTGTTGTGCCTTCATTTCCATTATTTTTGTGCTATTTTCTTGAGTTTACTTGTAGTATTAGTTATTGTTTTTCCATAAAAAGTTTTTCAAAACAGCACTAACTTACGAAGTTTAAGTTTTCATCCTCACATCAAACAGTAGCTGTGTTTCTATTAACCAAAAAATTGCACAAATTGAAATTCTGAAATAAATGTTCTTAATGTAAATATGTTTGACATCAGACCTCTTTTATTAGCTACCCACACTTATACCGGATTACAGTCCAAACTGTAGAAAGTTACTGTACAGCTTAAGACAGAGATGCTAAAATCAGAAGTACGGTCGGCCTCCAGTTATCCAGTTCATCAAAGCCCTCATAATCATCATCATCAGAATAATTACTGTCAGGCACAGCACTGACAGTAATGATCGGGCACATGGTTATTGAAGGGCTTACAGCTTCACCTTCATAAGCTGTTGCCATAACAGCAGCAGCTGCAATTTGTACTTGTACAGTTTTTATCTATGATGTTTATATAGCACAGTGTAAGATATCTAAATGTTAGAGGTCACTAAAATAACCATTATTAAATAGATACAATTCTGAAGCACATGAATAAGTTGTCCTACATGTTTCATAAATGTTCTGCCTGAGATGTTCCCCGTGTCAAACGATTTTGTGAACACTGCTATAACCAGACAACATTTAGTTTGAGAGGAAAGAATGTGGGGTCAGTGAATACATCTGACCTTATGACCCATGATCCTGAAGTCTCATTTACACAGTGGCGATAATGAACGACACACACGCTTCAGAACGATCAGAGATAGTTGGTTTATTATTGTTCCAGTTCTTTTCCACTTTTTACACTCGTGATATCAAAAGCTTCCTCAATTGAAAATATGAAGAAGTCACTGAGGGTAAAAGTGCCAAAAGTAATATATTCCAAGTACAAATTTCAACCCTGATGGAGTTATTAATGCAAAATATGCAGGGACATGATTCTGCAAATGATTCTTTATAAACTTACAGAAGATATGATGAACCTGAGAAACTGTCAGCGTATCATAAATCCTTTCCCAGGCTGTGTATCTCATCCAGGACAAAGTCCATGTCCTGCCTGCTGACCTGAGGGCTGATCACCACCATCCTGAAGAAGTTGGCTTGGCCTCTGTGAGGCTGGTAGCCCACCATCATGCTGCCCTTCTTCATCATGCGTTCCTTAACAACTGGCGCCACCTGGAGGCACAGGGGGCAACAAAAGATACTAAATAAAAACTTCATAATAATGCATCCAAACTCAAACAACAATCCACAACAGCATGCCAAAGTCTACAGCAAGAACTCATGGCCCATAGGTTCAAGGTTCAAATCTAAATTTTAGATACTGGCACAGATCTGAAACTATTTCTGATGAACAGATCAGACTGATTAAATTTGTCTATATCTCAGTAGCCAAAATAAATAGCTTTTTAAGCAGCAGGGTGCAAACCCATCTATTGACTAAAAAACATAAAGGGCACTCCAATTTGGAATTTATTTGAACTTAAAATTGACCATCAAAATTACTTTGATATAACACACCTTTCTTAACATAGAAGAATGGGTATATATTGACAAAAATGACCAAAAGAGCTGTTCTCATAAACTAAGTGCAGGTTGTAATTTTGAATGTTGTGTTGATCTAAGGAACAGCTGAGCCTTGACTAAGCAAGTCACCAAATACAGAAAGATAGAAGCAGATAAAATAAGGTCTCTTTACAACCCCACTGTAAAACATTTGGGAACTGAGGACAATGAGTTGTGTGGACAAGCTTTGTGCGTGAAATTCTTGACCATTCTTTCTTGTTGTACATCTTCAGCTGGTCAACAGTCTGGGGTCTCTTTTGATATGCTTCATGACATGCTATTCATTTTAAGACAGGTCTGGACTGCAGACAGGCCAGCCTAGTACTATATTATAGAGCCAATGTATTGTAGTATACAGAATATGACTTGGCATTGTCTGGCTGGGATAAGCAGGGGGCTCCATGAAAAACATGTTGTTCCAAAACCTGAATGTACCTTTCAGCATTAACAGTGTCTTCACAAGTTACTCATTCCACACACATGCCAGTACCATCACAGACACTCCTGAACTGTGTACAGGGAACAATCCGGACGGTTCTTTTCCTCTCTGGCCTGGCGGACACCACCATCAAGATTTTAAAAAAATCTTCACGTTGCGTCAGCCCATCGTAGATGAACTGGGGCTCAGGGAAGCTGGCAATGTTTCTGGGTGTTATTGATATATGGCTTTCATTTCACATAGGAAAGGTTTAACTGGCCCTTGTAGATCTAGTGACAAACTGTACTTACTTACAATGGTTTTCTGAAGTGCTCGTGAGCTCATGTGTTACAGAATGATGTCGGCTTTTAATGCAATACCACCTGAGGGATCGAAGGTCACGGGTATTCAGTGCTGCTTTCGGTCTTCCTGCTTACTTGCAAAGATTTCTTCAGATTTTCTGAATATTTCGATGATGGCTTCGACTGTAAAAGATGAAATCCCTACAATACTGCTGTTGAGAGATGTTGTTCTTTAACTGCTGGACTATTTGGTCATGCAGTTGCTCACAAAGTGGTGAACCTCACCTCATTCTTGCTTGTAAACATTTTTCAGGGATGACTCACTTGTTTATAATAAAGTTATAATTAAAGGTTCCAAACAAGTGTTTTTTTGAGCATTCCTCAACTTTCCTAGTCTTTTGTTGTCCGTCCTTACTTATTTTGGATCGTGGTGCAGGCATTGAATTCAAAATGAGTGAATATTTGCAAAACCATCAAAAAGTTGATCCATTGGAACATTAAATATCCATCCTTTGTAGTATGGCAGAGATAGCTCTATGTATGTATAGTACAACTGAATATTCATTGAAAAGGATTTGCAGATCATTGCATTATATTTTTTTAGGTTTTTCCACACTTTAACAATAACATTGCTTCATTACATACATTGTGTAGTTTTTCCTGGAACTCTGGGCCATCTGGCAGGTCCCTCAGACTTGGTGGGATGTACCAGAAGCAAACATTTGCATATTCAGGCTGCAGAAGAACAAAGCAAAAAATAAATAAATAAATAAATAAATCACACCATTTAAAATTCAAATTAAACATTTAACATTTCATTAATAAAAGGTAAACTTGCCTCCATTACAAGACGGAAGCCTTCCCTTTTTGTAATTTCGTCTGCAAGATACCTACAAAAGAAATTATGCAATGAGTGTAGAAAAAGAGTGCACTAGGTGAAAATGGTAAAATGAAGAAAGGGCATGCTTCAACAACTTGTCAGCGGCTTTAAAGGAGAAAAACATATTAAATTTGGTTTTTGCAAATGTCAAGGATTCATACATCCTCTTGGCAAATCTCAATATTAGATTTCTCTGTTTGGAAGAGACACTCTGCGATGCAGAGAGCAATAAGAAGATGGTCACAGGAAGCTGAAATAGCCTTGCAGGGTTGCTTGTTTTGAGGCTACAGACTGGGATGCACTGTGCCAGCCACAAAGAAAGGACATCAATGTTATGACTGAGTGTCTGATAGACTGCATAAACTTCTGTGTGGACAGCATCATCCCCACCAGAACAACCAGAACAGTGAGAAGCTTCCCCGGTAACAAACCTGGATCACCAGTGAACTAAAGGAACTGATAACCAAGAAAAGAGAGGCTTCAGAGACAAATGATCACAGAAGCAACTTAAAGTCAACATTAGAGACAGCAAGGAGCTGAGGTTCAAAACGCCACCAGACAGCTGCTTCAGTAAACCCACTGTCACCTGAACGAAGCACTGAGGATCAATGTTCTGTCTAATTTCACGTCAGAAACTCCAGAAGACACAGATGGACGCCTAAATAACCACCTGAAAAACAGATCGCGGTCTATGTGTCTGCAAGGATGACGTCTATTGAAAGGGGGAAGCAGACTTTACTTCTTGAGGAAGGTTAGGTTCTCCAGTGTTTGCAACAAGAAGCTGCATTTTTTTCTGCAAGCGTTGTGGAGAACTCAATCTCTCCCACCACCATCTGCTAGGGCAGCAACAAAGAAGATCAACAAGCTGATTGGGAAACAGTTCCAGAACTTCTGGAGATAACTGTGTAAAGAAGGACTCTTCATAAAATGAAGAGCATTACGGATAACTCTGAGCATCCTCTTCATCCAACTGTCAGACAGAAACAGAGTGCCCCAGTCAGAGACTTTTAGAGAACCACTGTGATACAGACCACAACCGGAGATCATTCCTGGCCACAGCCATCAGAGGCTACACATTTATTTTCCCTTTAGAATGAATAATATATTTTTGAATTGAATTGAATTTAACTTAGTCATTTCAAAGCTTCAAAGCACAGCAAAAGCCTTTCTTAATTCCAGCTGGACAGGTTCCATCCTGATATAACCAGGCTGAACTGTTGCCCTGCAGCCAAACTGACCTGGCCATGGTGAGAGCTCTGTCCACCCTCTGCTCCAGCTCACTGGTACCCAAAGCTTTCCACATTAGCCAGAATTTGAAGGCATCTGGCTTCCTGCTGCACTGGACCGACTTGTCCCCGGTGTCGTAGCTCAAGTCGTAGAACTTGTCCTGCTGAAAGAGGTAGGAAGCCCTAGCGGAGTGGCAGCGCTGGAGGAGATGCTGCAGAGAGACAGCAACGCTAAATGTGATGTCCTGTTTTTTTTCATCCACTTGCAATTTCTAGGTGTCTTATAAAATGTAAACATCAACATTTTTGCTTAAGTGTTAAAAGGTGCATTGCATTTCTAAATAAGAGAATCATCAGAGCTGTTCTTACAGTTTTGTCTCTGACCAGGAAAGCTGAGCATTGCAGACAGGCCATCAGCATCTTGTGAGGGTTCCAGGAAACAGAGTCGACTCTTTACAAAGGAACAAAGGTGAGACATTAACCTCTGTGGTGCCATCACAAGAACCTGGCTTTTCTGTATTTCATCATTTCAATGAAAGTTAATATACAACCAAACACAAATTCTCAACTGATTTAAAGGAAACATCAGACTCACACTTGTTACTGAATTGAGGGGTAATTCTTTGGTCTCACTGTTACCGGATGCTGAGCACTACACTTCCTACTGAATATTTTTTGTTAAAGACTTATTTAGATTTGCAACTAAAGATACTGACTTTAGTTGCAAAGTCAATATCTTTGCAACTAAAAGATACTGACATGGAGAAATATCTTGCGTTAATGTGTATTAAGTTATATTTTGTGTTTGAAGTAATAAAGTAAGCACTTAAAGTCGTCATAAGAGGGTGTCTCAAAAGTGGCCTTTATGCATGACAATCATTAGTTTTTAATGTTTTAATGTGCCTGTGTTTGTGTTGCTCCACTGTGCCCTTAAATTGCTGCTTAGGGACAAATTGAATTGAATTGAATTGAATTGAATTGAATTGAATTGAATTGAATTGGATTGAATTGAATTGAATTGAATTGAATTGAATTGAATTAGCAGATGTTATCTATTCTGGGACGGTTGTGCATCTTTCAAACACGAATGAAATTAACCAGTGAATCACCTGTGAATTCCTTTCATTAGGAGCTTGTGCTTGTTGGACACGAGAACTGCTCCTCCCCAACATGCCTGTTAAAGAGAAAAACAAAATGACCATACATGCTATTGCCATGGTTGCGTTGCGTGAATGAATTCCTTGACTTACATCCACATGCAGCCACAGTTTGTATTTCTCACAGATATCTGCAATTTCGTCAATAGGATCAAAGGCTCCAAGGACAGTGGTCCCCGCCGTGGCATTCACCATGAAGGGAACTCCACCCTGAATTCAAACACAAGCATTTGATCTGACTTTCTCGCAAAAGTGTTGACCTTACATATCTTTCGAATAAAGTTTCTCACCTCACTTTTAACAGACTCTATTTGCTCCTCAAGAGCAGAGGGAATCATCTTTCCTCTGAAATACAAAAACAAGTTAGAGTTTCATCATAAAATTTCTTCAAAATAAACAAACACATGCTTTTACACAACTGCAAAAGAAATTAAACCTTTTGTAGATAATATTAAAATATTAATAATAAAACCAGTTCTGTGAGACTAGATCTGACAGAACTAGAAGCAGCAGAGTTCCAAAACGTGTGTGGTGATTTACCTCTTATCAGACGGAACCACAAAGACATTCTTTGTGCCGATTCCCATTAGAGCTGCAGCTTTTGAGATGGAGTAATGACACTGGAAGAGATCAAAACAGAGTTCATGTGCAGTCAAAACAAAAACCATGAAAAGCCGCTGCCTGATCTTCCTTTTTAAGAGTCAAGTCCACTTGGTTGTGAAATCCATCAGTTCAAACAAGCAGGCTCTTTATTACACTGTAACTGATTTTTTTTTTTTTTTTGACAGGAGACAAAAAACCTGCTGCCTTAGTGTGAATCTTTATGGAAGTTTTCTGCTGGGACATGTTGTACATTAACAACCTACCTCTTGTGATGTGAACACCGCCAGCCGGGGAGCTGCAGAGTTTCCAAGCTCCTTGATTTCAGGAAAATGACGGTACCTGGCTAGGTTCAAGGCGTACATGTTGGACATCGACCCACCTTAAAAAAACAAGATGGGACACATTGGGACACCAGATCTACTGACAGCTAGTGAGTGATTAAAGCTGTACGAACACACGGTTAAACCTGCTGGTGGAATTGTGATAAATGTGTGCCATCTGGACAACTTTATTTTACTTATGGAGCTGTGACTTCTTCTCTGTCAGAAAATACTGAAGGATAAGATTCAGTCATGATCATATTGTCTATGACTTGTGTCTTTATCAAAACAATTCTGTAAAGAAAAGTAGGCAAAAGTTCCTCGGCAAGGTAAAAATACTAATTTCCTATCAACAATGCCAATTCTTGACTGCCTTCATTAAGTGAGGAAGTTAACTACCTTTTCACACAGGGTCGTCTTGGTTTTGGGCTTTATTCAAGCCTCAACTAAATCATTTGACCCCTGCATTCGTCCCGGATGATATTTCATTTGATGATTTGAAACATTTTAGTGGGACAAAAAAAACAAGGAAAGTTTTAAGGGGACAAATACTCTTTCATTGTTTAATATCTGGTAGTGAGCTGCCAGTGTAAACTAATACCTGCGTTAAAGAGTCCATCTCCTCCTTCCTCCCAGCCAACTATCTGTATCAGCTTCCTGAGCACAGCATTCTCCATCAGAGTGAAGACTGGAGACATCTCATAGGTGTACCTGAGCAAAATGACACGTTTCCCCATCAGCATCCTTCATCCTACGATATAAAAGACTGTAAGGCTCAATTAATTCATATTAATTAATATTAAGTGAGGGTCTCACAGGCTGGGTTTGAGAGCATCAGTGATGAAGCTAGCCACCAGGGAGTATGGTTCCAGCCCCGCATACAGCTGGTTGAAGAAATGAGGATGAGCTGGAAATGAAACACAAACGGTTCATTCAGGGAGAAAAAACATCTACTCACATATCATCACAGAGCTCCAACTAGGACAGAATAATTATGAAAGATTAGAGATTTATAATAACCCTTTCCAGGTTTCAGCTTTCTATGTGATGCAAATTAAAGTAGGGCTGAAACCAAATAAGCATTAATAGGACTATGCAGACTCCAAAAAGTCTACTTACAAGATATTTACAGCAGTAATGAGACAAAGCTGTACAAAACATTTATGACTTTTCAAGTCATTCCGTCTGTCTGTAAATCTGTTCTACCCAGAACTCCTCAAGTGGTAGTATTAACTTCACCTGGTTCAAATATTGTTAAAAATATATCTATTAAGCAACTTCTGCTGTGAAATTACAGATCAGTCAATCCCGCAAAATAACCAAGCAGAAAGAGTTGAGCTTTTTACATGATGTCAGAATGATTTTCATCCTCCGCTACAAATGATCAACCATTTACTAAAGGAATGCTGTTATTGCATTTCAGGGAAAACAATGTTTGCATGCACCTCAATAAAGTAATGCAATAAATTTGCCATGTGATTCATATTAAAATGCCACAACAGTGACACAGTTACACAAATATTTATTTTTAATTGATAAACATGAAAACTTTGCACAAACAGTTCAGATTAACATGTAATGAAACTACTATCAAGCATTGAAGAAATGGTGATTTACAGTGTTCCTCCCTACAAACTGCAAAGAGAAGCAGCATCCATTGACAACTGCATTGTCACTTAGCGAGTCATGATGAGATTGCAAAAGTACCCAGGCACAGCGAACCTCTAGTTCAGTGGTGGAAAATATTTAATGAAAAAATATTGGCTTACAAAAATACCAAAAAAATGAAAAACAAACTCAGTCCTGAAACAGGAAGAGCTCAGATAATAACCAGTAGGATCCAGTGGATTTCTCCTTCTCATTGTTCATCAGACACCACTGAAGTTTGGAATAAAATGTAAGAATGAATTCACAATAAGCACATGAACGCCACTGCAATCATAAATTAAGCCACACATATCATATATAGACTTGGGCCACATAAACTATACCACTATGGTATGTTCCACATACCACATGATATGTGGTATGTTAATTTCCAGAACTGGTCCAGTAATACCAGTTGCCATGTCAGCAGTCAACCAGCAGTGCTGTCCTGACATCACACATGGCCCAGACCTGTCTGCTCCCTAATAGCTACTAAGCTATTTCATATAGCAGCTATTTTATATAGCCCAATGACAATTCTGTCATTGGGCGACGGTTAATGGGAGGAGTCTTTCTATAGGAAAGTTGTGTGTTTTATTCTCGTGTCACATACTGCAATATGTAACTTTGATAAAAATGGGTCTTTTACATATTTGTCAAACTTGTTTTGACAGTAAGACAGAATATCTGTGAAAAAAATCCAGCTCCACTGCCTTCTTCCAGTGCTCCCACTAACTGTAGAAATACACCACTAAGTCAGAAGCAACCAATCAGTGCCAGGAGGAGGGTCTTAGTGCTTTCAAACACTCTTATGATCATCCTCTACTCTTGCTCTCTGCTATGCTACAGCTGGTTCACTACAATATAGCCAGCCATGAATGCTAGGCTAGTTAACATGGCCACCGATGACAGTGGATAAACAGCTTCCCTGTAAGTAACTGTAACTTGTTTCTCCGCCATCAGGACATTGAGCAGTACTGACTGATAGCACAAAGACCCTCCTCCTGGCTCTGATTGGTTGTTTTTGGTCCATTTCTTCAGACGACAACAGCAGCACAGGGAGGAGGAGAAGGAGACTGATCTTTTCTCTGGTGAATGTGGTTCTATTGTGGAGTGCTTTGACAGGATGATTAGTAAATGCTGTATAAATTCACTCTGTCTAGACCAGGGGTAGGAAATCCTGGTCCTCGAGGGCCAGTGTCCTGCAACTCTTAGATGTCTCCCTGGTCCAACACACTTGAATCCAACAACTGAATTGCCTCCTAAATGCAGTCAGGTTCTCCAGAGTCCTGCTAACGACCTCATTATTTGACTCAGGTGTGTTGAAGTAGAGATACATCTCAAAGTTGCAGGAGACCGGCCCTCGAGGCTTGGAGTTGACCACCCCTAGTTTAGACAGTGTCTTGGTTTCGCCATAAGAATTAAAGACAACACTGCCCACAAAGCAGACATATCTGGCATCAGGAGGCTACTGGCATGGCTACAGGTGTTTCAACTGGAACGGGCCAATTCTGGAAATGATAGCACCTTTGTTCATTACTGCTCCACTGTAGAGTAAAAAGATCAATTCTGTTACTATGGACACAACACAGCTAGCCTGGCTGCTTCACAGTCATGCATCTGGTGCTTTGATTTGAGTTCATTCATGCTGGAGCTACTGATCTTGGCTTCCATTTGAGCTCAGTCTGACTTACTGGTTTTGACACTGTATCTGATGGCATCTCGGCACCGCTCCAGGATCCTTGCCTCAGGCTCTCCACTGTCTCTAAGCTCCAGATCCAGAAGCTCCTTCAGCTCCTCTGGGGAGTGCCACTCACAAACCTGTTTAGCAAGGACAACAGTGTTTCTGCCCAGGTTCACTCAAGTAAATTACTTTCTGCTACATGCAAAGGAAAGATATAAAATTTCTAACCTTTTGTCTGACATCAGTGGCCTTCTTCACTGCATCTTCTAAAATCATAGTCAATGACTGTTGTAGAAAGCTTTCAGTAGCAGCAAAGTCCAGAGGTGGGCCATTCAGGGGATCATTGTCTACGATTACAGAGCAAACATTCTAGTAGTAGTGCAGACTTAAAATACACACACACACACACACACATATATATATATGTGTGTGTGTGTGTGTGTGTGTGTATTATGACTCCTATGATTTTTGTATTCGTTCAAATTTTTCTATTTTTCTTGTATTATTTGTTGCATGTGTTGCCTTTTAGTAATAGAACTAAATTTGTTAAAAACAAATACTAGCATTTCAGCACTTATTAAATTATTTTCTAGTCAGCTAAGGCTGTCAGAACATTTGAAATTTATATGACACCTGATGTAACCCAAAAACACAACTCCACAAAAGGAAACTTTTTCTCAAAGTTTGTCAAATTTCACAAGGTGACCTTAAAAAAGTTTCCTCATAGGTCACAGCAACATTAACAAGAGACTATGATAACATACGTGTGTGTGCTTGTGTACGTGCGTGCGTGCGTGCGTGTGTGTGTGTGTGTGTGTGTGTAACATTTCTGCAATTTCACAATGAATAGACAAAATATCTTCCAGCCCTCAGCCCCAGCGGCATGTGAGAGCATGGCCCGCCCACTATAATCAGCTTTGCTCGTCCTGGACTGGAAGCTGCTTTTTATGATTATTTTTACCTCAGAGTGGTCAATTTTCTATTATTTCTGTCTCAACAGGCTTCCGCACTTCCCATTTCACAGAACTTGCGGGGGACAGAGGGCACAAAAATGATTTCTATGCCCTCTGTCCCTTGCACTTTTTTACAGCCGCGAGTTTTCCCGAGCCGTCTTTAAACGCAACATGAGCGCTAAGATGCTCGCCGGTTTGCAGTTTTTTTTTTTTTCAAAATAAAACTGAGTAAGCTGAGTAATGCTGTTGGATGCATATGATTAGCTAAATGGTGACTCGTTAATCCATACCAATATATCACTTTAACATTGCTAACAAGAAGCCAATAGTTTTGTCTGTTCGGAGATGGACTGTAGTAGATACATTTAACTTTTTTGGGAAAAAGGTACTTCTAAGAGTATTTTTACTGCACTGTACTTCTTACTTTACTTGAGTACTATTATGTAGTACTACTCTTATTTGAGTAGCTTGGTTGTGCATTTATTGTTTATATTGTATTAATAGACATTATACTTTTATCTCAAGAGTTATAAACGTTTGTTTATCATCTATATTAAATTAAAAGCCTGTTCTCTGTGCCCTTCCAAAATAAGCCATCGCCCCCCTCTGGAGCCAGTTCTGCACCCACATGGACGTTATAAAATATGTCCACGTGCATCAGTAACAGCCTTGTACACGTAGGCAGTGTCTAAGAAAATTGTATGTTATGTATTGTAAAAAAAAAAAAATTACGGTTTTAGAGTAATAAAATGTACAAAATAAATGAAATGGCAAACTCTGGAACGGAAGGATACAACGAGAAGACAAGTGTTGCATCTTACCTTTGATGTGCGTTTCTGTACTTGAAGCCATTCTTTTAGTGTCGTCCTTCTTTTCGTGCTGCTAACTTCAGTTATGTCTGCAGTTATATGTCGCTCTGCCCTCTAATGACAAGTTATAGTTGGCTGTTATTAAACAGCGGCTCACTGGAGAGTTTAAGAGAGTTGTCAGTTTTACGAGGACATGTCAGGGCAGAGAAGCGGAAAATTCCACAAAAGATGCTGCTTTAAGAACCAAATGGTCCGTCCCTTCTCATATTACAGTGGTTCTAAATGTCTGTCTTTTCCCTGGATGGCTCTTTATGGATCACGTTCTTGTGGACATACGAACAAGAATAGTCTAGGAACCCGATAGCCCCTTGCGTGTTTAGCAAACCGTTCAAACAGTTAATTGCCAGACTTGCCATCGCCTCACAGAATTTCAAAAGGACGTGCCTACGTGTAAACGTTTTTAAGTACAGCAGAGGATTCGGAAAAGCCTGGCGAGTGGGACAGGGTGTCAGCAATGGTCCCTGGATTTCAAGTCAAAATCTGAAACTCATGTCTTATATTTGCTACAAACAGAGCATCATATTTCACACATTTATTTAAGCTAATTTTGAGGACTAAACTTATAACTAATGAAAACCCAAAATTTAGTTTCTCCATAATATTTAATATTACGTGAGATCAATAAAGATTATTTTAAAACACAACGTGGGGTAAAGGAAGCTGTGTACTGTATGAATTACGCATGAAGGCATCCAGCCTGTGGCACAGTGAGGCGCTAAGGAAGCCCAGGTTTATGACAAGCTTTTTGTATTTATTCAATATCTTTGACGTCATCATTAACGTCAATTTTACATTTATACATTTCTAGTTATACTTTTGCCCAAGCCAGATCAACATTTGATGCTGGTCCTATAGGAAACATTTGGCCAACTAATAGACGTTTTTGGTCAACTAATAGGAGCAAAAAGTAGAAGTTTTATTCTAGTAGCTCTGCTGTCTTCACTATACCTTTTTATGCACTAGTTGACATTTTGTCATCAAAGTTAGCTGACATTCAATGTGAGAACTAGCTGACACAAATCATGCCCTCTAGTAGTGACATTTAAATGCGTGTACTAGTTGACTCATGTGACTAAAAGTTTTAACAAGTTGACTCTTGTGCAACAATAGGTCTAGTTATTCTATAAATAATCAATAATAAATGCCAAAGAAAATTATTAATGTAGATGAAACATACCAATAAAGACCATATGTACACTCGTCAAAGCTTTGAAAATGTTACCTATTCACTAGTGCAACTAAAACATTAGCTAGTTAACTTATACTGGTACATGTACCAGTGTGCTAGATTGTACAGTTGACAAAAATGCACCAGTTCATTAGTAACTTCACTTTTGGCCCAGATGTCAATTAGAAAGATCTAAAATGTTCACTGCTTCAATGGTTGGGGCCATTTCAGATGTACTAGTAAATTAATGGATCTAAAAAACATAGTTAACAAAGTTAACAAAGGCACCTCAGAGCATCAAATATTTACTAGTCACTTATATGTAAATTTTTTGTCTGCAAGACTAGGACTGAGTAACTGACAGCATAACAAAGGCAGAGGAACAACATGCAAACTGAGATGGACTTGGCTAAGTTTACAACCTCAAACCCTCATTCTTCCAAATCACCACACCAGGCAGCCAGGGACTCCACTGTCAGCTGAGCCCATATATTTATCCAGGTCTCAGGGGTTTTTAGGTGGTAATCAAACACAATTATGCTCCTATAAAGTAAACAAAGATCCACAGGAATTACAAAAGATTCCAGTCATGCTGTACAGGAAGTTTTTTTTTTCTTGAGAATTACATCTGTTAAAATATAGCTTCCCTTTTTTAATATTTTGTACACATAATGCCCCATGGTGATGTTAAAAGATCAGCAGTGGTATGAAAAAAAAAGAATCAAAATAACTTTTATGGATTCAGTGGAAAATGTGAGTTGGGCCGGAAGTTAGCAGGGCCTTACAGGGCCGCCAGCCCGGGGCCCTGGCACTGTGGGGTTCTCAATACTATTTAATGATAAATAATAAAGTATCACCTCTGATAAAACAAAACATATGTATGAGGTTTTGCAAATGACACTGCAAATTTTAGTGAGAGAAGAAAAAAAAACATTTTTTCTAAATGGATGAAATGTTTACCTTCGATAAATAATCTCTATTTTTTGGCATATAATAACCGCACCAAGGTATGTTCTTCTTCAAACTCTGATTTTATTATCATTTCGATTAAAAAAGTCCTTTCTCTCACCATCAAGTCAGCGCAGACAG
Source organism: Poecilia mexicana (assembly GCF_051168715.1). Classification (NCBI taxonomy): domain Eukaryota; kingdom Metazoa; phylum Chordata; class Actinopteri; order Cyprinodontiformes; family Poeciliidae; genus Poecilia; species Poecilia mexicana. The sequence continues at coordinate 1,616,578 of NW_028263375.1, forward strand.
GATTTCCTGGGATTTTATTTTTTGTTATAACATTGCCAAAACCCTGCAGTAATGTTGATAGATTCTAGTCCAGATGTTTCTCTAGTTAAAGATGGCTGCAGTTCAGCAAATCTTGTTAGGCTACTAATTGAAATCAAATGTGTTGAAGAAGGAAAACTTCCAAAGCAGGGCAGTGAGCCTTTAAGTCCAGGTCCTGAAACACTAGTCTTGTCTGAGCAAATACAGTGACTTGGTCATAGAGGTAGTCTAAACACAGAGAACACCGCCACCTAGTGGTACGTTTGCTTATCCTCCTGACCTTCCTCAAAGTTTTGCCCTCAGTCAAGCTAAGTAAAAATAAGTTTTACTCAGTTTGACCGCAAATGTTACATGACCTTGTGAAAAAAAAGAACTTGTAATTTCTGATAAATATCTACACAACAACAAATTTGCTATCATTCTTTAAAAATTACCATTCTAATTCTATTTGTATGTCTTAAAATAAAGAAACAAAGCTTTAACAAAAGGAAGATTGGCATATTCTGAGGATGTTGGGATTTGTGATAAATTATGCATGAAAAAGATACCCCTAATGACAGGAAAAATAGAGTTGACAGGTGAAATGTATAATTTAAATTTGTTCATGATGTGCTTCAGCTCAGGAATATAAAGCAATTTAATTTAATTTAATTTAATTTAATTATAATAATTAAAATTATTATAATTATTGTCCAGCTTTTCTAATGATATCAGTAATACAAAATATATTTAAACATTTTAAGCTATGTCACACATAATTATATATATATATATATATATATATATATATATATATATATATATATATATATATATATATATATATATATATATATATATATATATATATTATTTATTTATTTATTTCCAGTTTTAATACATTAGTATTTATAAAATTCATAATTTTACAGATAACCTCTTTACCTCTATTTCTTCCGCAAATGTTTTCTCTATTTAAATCTGGTTTCAGTTAATCTCCAAAAAAAAAAGTGTCACTGAACCAGGAGCCATCAGCGCAGAAGATAGCTGGTCACCTGTACCGCAGTCGGCCTCTCCCCCGCCTCAACGGCTTTTGCTTGTTGGGTGGGGGGAGGGAGGTACGTCATGCGGATCAGGCTTCGGCTTTCTCATTAGTCCTTCTGCTTGTCTGTCACGCGCCGTGTCACCGGATTGGACTTCCGCAGGAGCCGTGTCCGTCCACGCTGTACCTGTCTCGTTGTGAGAGGCTGACGACTCTTCCTGTTCCACGAACAGATCCCGCCCCTTTCATTCAGCTCCAAGGAAGGAAGGAGGAACTCCTCGAGCCGCGTGTGACACTTCTAGGGTGCAGCTAAACTGTGCTGCAATGTGATTCCCAGGAATCGTCTAGCTGCTCCTACCTTCAGCGGGGAATAAGGTCAGACAGTCGGGAATCTCAGAAGCTACCTTGGAGGGATCCGGGGTGTCCGGGGAAGGTGCTGCGAGTGGCTCGGAAGTGAAGCGTGGCGCAGAATAGGAAGGCAAGAGGGGGGTCCCTTCCTGTGTGATAAGAGATAGCTCCATTTGCTTGGTTGCCACCACGGGGCTGACGTAGAATAATGGCGGAGCATCACCAGATTTCCGAGAGCAAACACAAATCCTCGCTGACCTCCGCGGCGACGTACTCTGGGAATGGCCGCAGCAGCACCGCGGCGGCGGAGAGAGACGGCATGGCTGGCGCCGGGGGAGGTCTGTCCGGCGGCCTGTCGCAGCCGGCCGGCTGGCAGTCCCTGCTGTCTTTCACCATCCTGTTTCTGGCCTGTCTGGCCGGTTTCAGCTCCAGGCTCTTCGCTGTCATCCGCTTCGAGAGCATCATTCATGAGTTTGACCCTTGGTAAGTTGTCGATTTGCGGAGCCTTCTTTAAGACATATTCCGGTGTTTTCCTGTAAGTTTTCTGAGTGTTTGGTGATCCTGAACGTGCTGTTGCTGATAGAAAGAAACGCCGAAGCAGCAGAAGCGTAGGAAATTTGGGGAATGATGACAATTTCAACCCGGAAACAAACAGCTGCGCCACCAGTCCCTCTGCCAGATTTCTCCGTTGTTTACTCAGCGTTCACCTCTGACTTGCTTTGGAGCAGCAGCACTGATTGCAGCCTGTAATGTCTGCATGTTCTGGTTCTCAGCTGCTTTGCAGTTTTGCCACACACTGCAGAAACTGTTCCTGTAGACTTTGGAATGTTCCTTAAGTATAAAAACTTTTGCTTCAGTTTTAGAAGTGAAATTGACTTCTTACTTATCTCATGCAGCTGATTGTTTTTTTTTAAGTCTCTATCTAGTGGTGCACACTTGTACACTGATCAGAGTGATGTGGCTGGTTTAGGATGTCTTTACAGATTTTCAAAGCTGAATGCAAAAGCTGCACAAGGAACAAAAATTGGGGACGATATTCAGACATGTACTAGCCAGCCAGTTTATTGAGCAGATTGTTGGTAGAGAGTCTCCCTTTTAACTTCAGATATGACTGAGTTCCTCAAGACTTGAATGTAAGGAACTGTTAGAAATATTCCTGAGATATTAACCCGTTAACCTTGTTTCCATCAAGGTTCTTTATGTACATTTTTCAATGTGTGGGGAAAGTGAAAATGTTGATGGAAACAGCAAAATTCAAGATAACTTACTCGATTTTGCAAAAAATGTTTTTACGCTTGCTTGATGTGATTTTTGGCTTTTCCAATAAAGAGTTGATAGCCAAAAGGGGAGATGGAGATACATTTGTTGAATAATTTCTGACGTAGTGAACGCTCACATCCACTGGTGTGTCTGTGTCTTACTAGACTCATGAAACTCGCATAATCCAAAGTCCAAAACTCAGAGCTTGGAGAGGAGCACTATCTTCATTTTCCTGAGATGTGTGCTCCATGCTAGTTTGCACCCTGTACTTCCTGTGTATTATAGCCACTAACATCTGACAAAAATCATACTTAGCATAGCCCGGTTGATTCCCTGCAGACCAGTTGATGGAAACATATCTAAATCACATTTTCTGTTTTTGTTTGACATTTTTAAAGTTCGCTTAATGTTCACATGACACTTGGATGGAAAACATAACTACAAAGATCTGTATTGACATTATCACCATGCAAAGCTCCCAGTCCAACACTTCCCAAAGGTCCTCTGGTTGACATGTGGTGACTGTACAATGGAATCAAGTTGATCTTCAAGAACATGCTTTGAGATTATTTGTAAAATTTAGCAGCTGCAGATGGGAAAGAAATACCCAGTTGGAGGATAGGAAATTTGTGGCAGTTCTTTCTTTATTAATATTGTCATTATTATTAACCTTTATTTCACCAGAAAACAATTTAAACATCTCTGACAGCAGCACACAGTTTACAGAGCATTCACAGCAAAACAGAAAAAGTTGACACCATCATAAATAAGTTAGCTAAAAGATTCCACAAATGTAACATTTACAGATGAATAATTCCTTCTCAGAATCCATTTTAAAAACATTTTAGTGACAACAGCAAACTGAGGTTTGTGTATTTCTGCTCCAAGAAGATGGTCAACAAAACTGAAACAATTTCTCTCAAAGTTCAGTTTGGACTTTAAGTCCTGAAGGTGAACTTTCCATTTTTGTAGACCAACAAATACAGGGTGTGTAGGTGAAGCTTGGTGGCCCGCCAGGCTTATAATACACTGCAGGAAACCCTGGAATCTGAAGGAAGAAGTCCAAGTATGGGATTACAAATAAAAACATACTAACGATTGAGTCTATGAGAGACTAAGGCCATCAATCCAACCCAGTTGTATAATGTGCAGCGATGTTTAAAATCTTTTAAACTTGTTTGCTTTACATCACCAGCCAGCCTACAGCGGTGATATCAGAAAGGATGGAAACATGCTTTCAGATTTACCCCAAAATTCTGACCTTACCATCTAAATGAAATACAGACTCATCAGACAAGATAATATTTTTCCTAACCTCTGGTTGTCTGTATATGAGGTGTTTCAGAGTTCAGGGACTGTGCCCTTCACAGGCAGCATCTGAAGGTTGATTACGTCACAGCAATGTGATGAAGGATGGCCAAACCCAAAGGCTCCCCCAAACATATCCTTGTTTCCTTGGATTTAAAGAACAGGTCTGGTAGGATCCTTAGCAATCCACCCTATCTTGAGAACAACTGGAGGCTGAACGGGAGACGAGGTTTACTCCAGAACACTTCCTAAGCCAGGCAGTCATCCAGCAGCCCACTGTGTTAAACTTGAAAATGTTTAAAGTTGACAGGAAATTTGAAAATATAACATATATATTTGTACTTCAATGATTTCTTCCTATTTAGTTCACATCTAAGGACTTGTCACTTTATTCGCTGAAGTTTTTAGCGTTCAGATTGGTAAAAACAGGCAGTGGTTATGGAGTTAAGGTGAATTAAAAAAAGTAATCTGACTTCAGTTCTTTATGTGTTCACAACCATACTGACCATATATGTTGCCATTGTGCTTACAACCATTTCACCAAAGAGACAATTTCACCCATCTTTGCTATCGCTGTTATAAAAACCCCTGTAATAAATAAACAATGCTTAGACTGTTGGGGGCGCAAGTAAAGCCTGATGGCCTGCCAGGCTTATGATATACTGAGGGAAGACCTGGGAGATTTGTTTTTGTAAATATGGTGGACGAAGCAGGAGTGCAGTTTTAAACATAAGTACATTAAAATCTGGGGCTGCAAAAGTTTAAAACTTAATAGTTTTTAAGGCGTATAACATTCCTATATACATTTTTTAGTGTAATTTTTTTTTTTTGTTAAAATGCTTGTCAGGTCACCCCTGGCAGGTTGCAGAATTAGGTCACCGTTTTCATTCAGATGAAGAGCTACTTTGTTTTTACATGCTACATATTTGCGCTTGACAAGCACAATTCATAAAACAAAATTGCTGTGTTTTTTTGTTTGGTTTTTTTTTTGTTATATTTAATTTGTGAGTCCACCAGCTTACATTCTAATCTCAAACTACCCAAGCCTTCTATTTGGCCATTGCGTTTTCCAAGTCTGCATTGCATCACTGAGAAGCGTTTAATGATTACTGAGTCTGCTGGTGTGGATTTAACGGCCGGCCTGGTGTCTGTCTGCTGGCTCACACAGAGCAGACCTGAAAGCTCTTCCTGGTTGAGAATCCTTTAGTTCTTGCGCCATCGCTCTCTGGGAGCCTAATGCAGCACGACACGGTGAAATTTATTCCTACAGTGCTTCATTGTTCCATCACCCTCCTCCACTGTTTGACAGGTGGCTTTATGTAAACGAGATATTTGGTTAGCTGGGGAATCGTGGGAGTCCTCCGGTGTCTGTGAATGTGCCTGTGTTCTGTCCTTTGCCCACATCAGGAAGTTAGTAGAACATTTTGGCAAAGTTTGGCCAAAACCTCACATCTGGCTGATGTTTAGGGATAAAAGATGCAACAATTTTAGTTCTGCATGCTGGTTTCAGATCATAGTCATTTTAAATGATTCAATCTTTTTTTTTTTTTTTTTTTACTGATGGTGATATTTTTTTAAGAACATATAAAAACTATGTTCATAGTATATTTTTCTAGTTTTTCTCCTGAGTACTTTTTAGGAACTAGGTTTTACTAATATTTTAAAGCAGAAATTAAATCGAAATATTGATATTGCATGAATAGAAATGGGAAAAGATGCCTTTTTTTATTCTTTATGGGAGTAACTGATGTACCACTATACCAGTATCCCGAACAGACAGCTGGATGTCCAGATTTGAATGAAAATTCTTCAGATTCAGATTCCAATGATCAGGACCATAATGGAAAACAAATTGGCACTCCTAGTATTGGAGATGGGAACGTGAAGTGTCTTATCATCAACGGTGACTTCCTGCCTTTCTTTTAATAAGTTCAGGTAGCCATTCTCCTGGTTGTAACGTTTGCAAGCATATTTTATGACATTCTTTAAGCTGATGCTAGCTTACAAGCCATTTTAAGTTGTCATGTGAATCAAAGACAAATTGATTACAAAGTTAATTATCAATTAATGAATTGGTAAATTAATTGCATCTTGCTGCAAATTTTGTATTCCTGTTATCTGCTGAAAGTCTTGCGCTCTCTCTTTCTCTTGCAGCCTGAATGAACCACAGCCATCTTTACGTTTGCCTAATTCATTTTTAAACACCTTTTTGATACTGGAGATAACTAGCTATAAAGTCTTTCCTCAGTAAGGCCCCCCAACCCAAAGAGTGTTGTCTTCCTCTGTGGTGCCCATAATGCGTCTGATTAAGTAGTCAGCGGAATTCTTGTTGCTTCTCTGATGGAATCGCTTATTCTGAAAGGACTTTTCACTCGACTAGTGGAAGTCTTGTGTTAAATAAACCTTTGATGTATATTCTATATATAATAGTGGGGTTTTTTTCATTAAAGAGTGAACAGGAAGTGAATTTGCTCTGGTTGATGACAGTGTCCCTCATGGTGCCTCGCTACAAAGTTGCTATCTTTTTGTTGTTTATCTTTAGGAATAACATTGCAGGAGAGCAAACGGTTGTATCAGCCCCCTGCTGTCCTGCTCCCCCTCCTTCCTCCCTCCTCACCTCCCCTGCCCCCCACACCCCTGCGTCCCTTTGATGCGTCTGGTTAATGGTCGCTCTCCTTCAGAAGCTCCGGATCAAGCCACTATAGATCTGACAGTAATCGGCGTCGGCATGAGGCAGCTAGCCAGTAGTTAGTAGTGCTTTGAATTTTGGTCATGTTAAACATGCACCGATCAGCAGTAGAATCAGAGCAGAAAGAAAAACGGCTTCATTAGCGCTTCAGTTCTGTCTGGTGCGCTGAAGCTGTTTGCTGGTTAGCTGGACCTCCCTCTGAGGGTCTGGCTCCATCTGAGCCACGTCTCAAACTCCGGCCGATGCTCCAGCTCTACGGATAACGCCTTACACATTCCACAAGAGTATTCAGTTATCACTTCCAGTGGCCTTCCACTACTTTGTGGCCAATTTAAATTCATGAGCCATTTTAAGCATACAAATTCCAATACATTTATGGAAGAAATATTGCTGAATGTGGCAAATTCCATTTGCGATGAGATGCTTGAAATCAAGACTAAAAACCCACCAAGTTAGCTTTGATTCATAACTGAAACATTGATTCATACTTTTTATGTACATTTGCTTCATGATTTTGAAGTGAGCGTTTGACAAAATGTAATGTTCATAGCTTGCTAGTTAATGACTGCATGATGTTTCTATGATATAAAGCACTTTGAACTGCTTTGAATCTGGAATGTGAAATACAAATAAACTACCAATGTTTTTTTTTTTTTGTAATAAGTGACACTAACTGCGTTTCCATTACAACTGTGCTCAAAACCTTTTTTGATATTCCACTAATGTTGAAAATGGGCAATTTTGCAATATCTGTGTTTCCATTAAATTAGAAATGCAATCAAAATCATATGTGAATAAGTTTGTTCACTCAATAAACCAGTAACATCTGGCTGTTCTCTCATGTGATGTGCAAAACGTCTTTCCATTGCAGTTTTACAAAGTGCACTAATTTTGTCGCAGCCGAAACACCACCTCATCCAAGCACAAAAACTTTATAAAAAAAAGTGTGTTCCTTTGAAATTGACGTGTTTTCATGTAACAAATTGTATCCATCCATTTTCTTACACCCTTATCCCTTGTGGGGTCGGGAGGGGTGCTGGCGCCTATCTCCAGCGAGGCATTTCAGGCGAGATGCGGGGTACATGCTGGACAGGTCACTAGTCCATCGCACAGCAACACAGAGACAGAGGGGACAAACAACCATGCACACACACTCACACCTAAGGAGAATTTAGAGAGACCAATAAACCTAACAGTCATGTCTTTGGACTGTGGGAGGAAAATAACCCACTATGCACAGGGAGAAGATGCAAAGTCCATGCAAAAAAACCCTGGGTCAGGAATCAAACACAGGACCTTCTTAGTGCAAGGCAACAGTGCTGTCAGCTGTGTCACTGTGCATCCCCCATGAAAAAATTTAGTTTTGTAATTCCAATTGTGTGGTCCGTGGAAACAGCTGCTGTCAGATGTTATGAGGTCACAATACACCGTGAATGTTCGTATCTTATTTTCCAGATCTTCGTAGAGGTAGATGAGATCGGTTTCACATGCAGGTATCGGTCGTTGGCTCAAAATGAAAGAAATCAGGGCGATCGATCGGCGCATTCCTACTCCTTTAATACCAACATCCTATTTTCCTCATCACTAAAACTCCCATGTTTTTCATAAGCCTCTACAATTTTAAACTGCACCTGTTCGCTGATATGGTGTATTGTTGATGCTTTCATATAATACTGTGAATATCTGAATATTGTACATTAACTTTTTCTACTACGGAATCCTCACTTTAGTGTAAAAGATCCATCCATATTCATCGTACATAAGAGTCCTTCATATTTGTGAGTGGACATTAGCACACAGTTTTGTGCTTTAGTTCTCTAACATTCAGCCATGTGCATACATTCCCTGTCTTGGACTACCTATTGAGTTCAGTCTTAGGTATTTATAGTATATTCAAAAAATGCTCAGATTAACTTCAGATAACTGGTTAAGGAAATGTATAAAAATATCTAGATCCTAACAGTGATTGTATAACTTAGATACTGAAGCTGACCTCATTTTTCATGAGCAGTAACGGTAGAAAGACGCCTCATCTTCACAAAAGGCTTTTCAGCACTAAAAGGGGGATGTGCTCATTTATAGTGTGGCATCATACCACATTGCAGCTCCATTCCGATCTACTGCCAGGTCTGGTTAAACGCTGAGCTGCAGCGTTGGTGTGTTTCCATGGCAATACTTCATTCAGCATCTCCTCCATAACTGCTATGGCATTTATCCTTGAATTCCACATTTGTTTGCGGCTGCTTCATCTACGTTTTGGTAGATCCATAATCCTGTCTATCAATGTATATTTAACAATAGGGTGTCTGAAATCAGATCCTCTCGAGGATCGTTTTTACAAAGCCACATGCTTCGCACATCTACCAAAATTCTGGTGATGTGGACATCATAAAAATAAAGCTTTCTGTCAAATTTCAGTCTGGTATTTTCTTATATCTGCTCCTGTATCTGGGGTTGCTTGAAGCCGATGATTGTTGTGCATGGAGTTGGATCTGTCACAGGTTTTTGCAGGCATGCTCTGTGTCCCCGTTGTGTATTGAGCGCCGGTACATCAAGGCTCCGTAGTCTGCCTTTTCAACAGTTCAGTCACAAACTTTGTCGGGCTCCTTCCTTATGCTCCATCATTCCACAAATATAAAAGTTATTTCTTCTAGAACCACTCTGTTAGTCAACTATTTTTGCCTTGAATGGTTAAGTGTCTTCCAACCTGAGGCGAGCTGACTTGGCAGCAAACCAAACTTGAGCCTCTATGAGTCTTGTGTTTTGATTCCTAAGTTCCTGTAGAACTTCACCTTTAAACTCTAACTCTTCCTTCACAGATTTTTTTTTTCCATCTTGTTTAAAGTAGTTTTTTGTTTTTTCCCAATGTTTCAGGGCTTTGCAAAGCAGAGTAAGGTCCTTGATCATCACTTCCTGGTACAGTGCTTGAATTGGAGGTTCTCTTCTTGGAGGCATTATGTACTGTGTACTTCTAAAGACTTGGGGATCTCACCACTATACATCCATCATGTTTTAGCACCATGAAATCCCCCCTTAGCACTGTATATGTGATTCTAGTCAGAATTAAGGCAGCTGTTGTCATTTATAATCGATTGGAACGTCTGTGACAGCGCTAAGAGCCACCTCCTGTCTCTGATTGGCTGTGGCACTTTTGTACAGGTTGTTAACCTTAGAAGTGAATTTCTTTGTTGCAAACATCCCTGTGCTGTACAGGCACTCAGACAGACTGTGATGATGAAACTGCTTTGTAATGAGCCTGAAGGTCCTTCCAGAAACCCCCTAATGTCATCTTGTTTTAGTTTGATCTTTTAGATTTACTCAACGTCACCCTGGTTGGCGCTTAAAGGGTTTTCATCCATGGCGGTTCAGTAAGCAGAGGTGTTGCAGGGTAAAACGAGGTCCAGTTCTGTGATGAGAGCTGCTTTGCAGATGTGTTCCTTGAACATGCTCAACTTATTTGCAGTTCATCCCACATGCTTTCTCCCTTTGGTCTCTGGTCAGAGCTGTTTACTGTGGAGGCGTGCTGGTGTGTCCTTTCTGGCATCCAGCAGACCATGGCAGGAGGTACTTCTTTATTAAATATGGCCAAAGTGAAGGTTTTGCCAGTTTTACTGAAGTTCATCAGTTTGACAACGTTTCTGTATGGTTTAGATCTGCACAGTTCTTGATGACTGTCAGTAAGGATCATACCTGGATCTATATGCCCACATGCTTTTAATACTGAAACTATTGATTTGATTAATTGTGATGAAATGATTATTCAACTAATTTAGTAGTTGATCCATCATTAAAAATGCAGTATGTAGCTTTTCTAAAGAAATGTTTTTCACATATCAAACTGTCACCATGTCGTGACCGTATGGCATGAGGCAGATAATCTATGAAAAGATTGATCTCCTCCATCTCCTCCCTGATCTACTATTGCTGTCTGAATGAATTCACCGGTCCCAAGCCAGAACAACCAATCAGAGCCGGGAGGAAGGTCTTAGCGCTGTAAATCAACCCTGTGTACTTTCTGCTCAGTTTGCTAATGGCAGAGAAACAAACTTACTGATACAGGGAAACTTGTTTATCTGCTGTCATCAGTGGTCATACTAACTAACCTAGAAGTTTCAACAGACTGTGTGAATGCTCAATCACAATCTCTCGCAATGCGAGATTGTGATTGACAGCGCTAAGAGCTGCCTCCTGTCTCTGATTGATTGTTTCTAGTTAGCATTGAGAGAAGGAAGAGGAGCTAAGTTTTTTTTTTTTTCCTTTTTTTCTCACAGATTATTTGTCATAACATATTGTCATGACGTAATGGCAATTTCAACGAATATGTAAATATATATTTTATAAATATATGTATACATACACATACTACAGCATTAACTGCAGTATGCAGAATTAGAAAAAAGGCTATTTGCAGAAAGAGCAACCTTCTTGGGGCAATAGTTAAGCCGACACTAATATTATACAAACAAAACTATACATTTTGCATTTAAGATTAAAGAAATTTTGTCAGATTGGTGCATCTCTACTACAAATGCCTCTTCTTCCATGCTTACACTGAGCTACAGAAACATTATCTTTCTGGAGTAACTCAAATGATTAGTCATTATTATTACCAGTACCTTTGGAAGTTTCCTCAGCTTATTTGCAGTAGAATACAGTATGATTGTTAGACTGTCACTTTTTATTAATTGGTCTTAATCCTACTGTTTGGGACTGGAATTTGAGTTGATTGACTGAACTCTATTGTTGGATTGAATGTAAATATGACTGGGTTAGAATTGCTCCTGTTTGTTGTTCCGTACAGTAGGGCTGAAACGATTCCTCGAATGATTCGAGTACCTCGATTACTAAAATTCCTCGAGGAAAATTTACCTGCCTCGAAGCTTCGTTAATTTATGTTTTATTAGTTAGCGCACCGTGTTCCGGCCGGGACTTCATTTGCGTTGCGCGGAGCTCTCACTTCCGCCTCTAAGTTGTTGACAAAAGCTAAGTCTCAGCGGCATAAAGTCCAATCTTCAAGATTGGCCCGTGGGGATTTTATTGATTGATGATAATGCCCGACTTTTTATCGTTTTTGGGGAACCAATAAGCATCCTTAAAATGACTGGGGGAATGCCTGGAGTACGGCAGCATTTCTCCTCCGGGGCTGCTGGTTGAAAACGAACGGCGGGAAGAGCGCTGAGGTGAGCGGATAGACTGAACAGGGCGGGCGGCTGAGTAGCTGATGCTTACCGTGTAAATGTAGCTTTACCGACGAACCGCACAATAAATTTCATATCCCGGTCTGAAAAAACGGGTGGCGGAGCGCATCGTACATGGCTGGTAGATGAGTTTCTGAGTGTGACCAGTGAAGGTGTCGTAAATATCCCGTATTGCTTCCCCCCGTGTTCGTCCCCCGGTCTAACGGTTCGTCAGTCCGCTGGTCCATTTCCTCCCCTCCACCCCATCTTACGTTCGTTCATTCGCCCTCTCCTCCCACTCCAGGAGGCATTTCCCGTATTTTCAAACCCAAAGCGTGACAGGTTAGGTGGCAAGGTGAGTTTAATTAATCTATTAAACTCACTGAAGATGAATACATAAACTAAAAGCTGGATTGTAGACATTTTTTATAAGCATATTTGTGAGCCTGCCTCTTTATTAAATTCAATATAATTTCAGATTTTTCTATAACTTTTCTTCTGGTTAACTTAGAAAGTGAGCTATTATTGTTACAGGTTAGTTTTCTAAACTACAAAAAAGCAACTGTTAGGGATGCTCAAATATGAAAAATTGGACTGATATTGATATCTGATAGTAACACCGGTATTATGCCAGATTTACCAATATTTCATTTTATAATTTTTTTTATCCGATTACTCGATTAATCGTAAGAATAATCGATAGATTACTCGATTACTAAAATATTCGTTTACAACAGCCCTACCGTACAGCGCCCTGTGGTGACACTTGGATCAGCCTAAATGAGCTGATTCACCCCTCGGTGTGTATTCTGCTCTGTAGTTAAGACGGAGTGTTTGCCAATCTCTGTGTCTAAACACAGCTGCACTCTGCATGTTTGAATAATCTCTTACTCATTGGTACTGTATCATATTGCACTGTGGAGTAGTGCTTTATCACTGTAAGTAATATTAATGCAGCAAAGAACTGCATGCCATTCATTTTTCTTGCTCCTGATTGGCTATACTCCCAATAGAAGAGATGATGAAAACAGTGGACGTTATCTTCCATGGTAGTGCTAAGACGGTTTTCACTGTGTGCGCATTAATGTATATTTGGTGTTTGAACTATTAAAATAGGCAGTTATTAGCATTTTAGAAGGGGTCTCAAATATTCACAGACTGTGTCCCCCCAGGAATCCAGTAGTACATTGTTGTTTAAATCTAAAGGCCTTATAAAAAGGCTTAGCCTGGTGGGCAAGTAAAGCCTGGTGCCCCGCCAGGCTTATAATGCACTGGGGGAAACCCTATAACTGACAGACCTGCTCACCAGGGCTCAGTCAATAACCACCCATTTTTACCAACTTAGCAACTTTGTCTCTAAAAAAAACAAATCCATATTCGTCAAATTCTGAATTGCCTATTCAGCTTTTTAGAATTCAGTGTTTGGTCAAAAAACTGCAATTAGTGCACCCCTACTTGTGACCGATAGTCATTGGAATCGGGGCTTTTATGCTGTGAAAGCATAATTTTAATCTGGGTGGATCTTAACTCGCAGGCTCACTGAAACAGTAATCCTCCTCTCACTTCTGAAATCATGAAGGTACCACCCCTATGGAGTCTGAGCTGCTGTTGAGCTGTTTTCTTTAATGACTGAAAAGGTGGAACAAAGAAACTAACTTGATAGCTGAGAAGTTTTTTGAGGAAATATAAATAAGGTACAAAGACAGGAGCAGAAAGGATTAAGAAAAGTCAAGAAAACAATGTCACAAAATCTAGCACTTTACAAGTCTAACTGAAAAATCTATTTGGAAATTGGCTTATTACCTTTTTTTTAACAGCTGATTAACAGTGAAATGATGCATCGAGAAGAGTCCCCATGGCTGCTGCTAATTAATATTTATCAGGATTTATCGTCTTTGTATCACTTTATTGGGACAAAGACTTGAAAGCAAGTCTTTGTCCCAGGCTGGGTTTCTGAATTTTTCAAAGTATTACAACATATTCTGTACTTCAGAGCACAAACACTGAAAAATATTCCAACTTCACCTGCTAAAAAGTCTCTGCAGCTTCTCTCTTTGGACTTTACGATACGACTGAAAAACATATTGTGATACAAGGGTTTCATATCAGTCAATATTGATAATTATTGATTAGTTTTTTCAAATATCTGAAATACTACCAAACTGATATGACCTTTCCTGTCTGACAGTTTTCACTCTGTTTTTTATTTTTAAACAGTTATGAGTCACGGTGGCAAAAACTAAATCTGCTGCTGCGTAAATTACCCAGTAGGTTGTTGCTAGGTAACCAGTGAGTGAGTGAGTTGGTTGATGCTGGCTGTGAGAATTTGAGCAGGTAAAGCCTTTCCTCTGCGTACATCCCCCAGAATGCTATGCGGTTCAGAGTTTAGTGAAAGTATTGAATATTCTATCAAATTATCTATCGATATTGATCACGTTTCTATAGCAATACATATTTTTGATTTATTTGTCCAGCCCTGCTCTCTCTCGCCAGCATGGCAGCAGGGTTTAGATGTCTGGAGCCCATTTTAAAGTTAACAGGAGGATTTTGAGGAAGGCTGAAGGCAAACGTTTGGCAGCATTACTATTGACTGCTCAATATTGTGCATGTCCTCACATAGTGCTTGTAAAGTTTTACATCTTTCTCTTACTGTTGCCTGGCAACTGTCCCTCTTCTCTTAGTTTGCTTCCTCAGTTTCATTGAGCTGGTGCCCTAAGTTACCAGACACTGGGCTGTGGTAGAGGCCGTGTTGTCTCATCAGTGAGAGGAACGGCTGCAGCGCTAGGCATCTTACTCATCAGTAATTATTTAGAGAGCAGGAGAGGAGAGTGTGGACAGATTGGACTCTCTGCCCAGCTTTCTGGGCTGTGATGAAAAGAGCAGGTATGTTCTCTGAGAGCTGCTCTGCTGCCGCTGCATACCACACTGTGCGCTGCTTCAACCTTTATGGAACAAACTTCTGCTGTCATCTGCTGGGGCAGCAGCATCGCAGCCAGAGAGGATATTAAGATCTGGAATTAGTTTTTCCCTCCTGCTTTCCTTCATTCTTTCATTCCTTCATTAGTTCCTTACTTTCTTTTTTCCTTACTTTTTTCCTTCCTTTGTTCCTGTATTCCTTCATTTATTCCTGGACGATTCCACTTTTGGCCAATACCAATTTTTTTGTGTGAATTGTTGCTCAATATAGCAAGAAAGTTACTGAATTTTCAACAGTGGGGTGACTTTAGTTAACTGTAAACGTGCAGACCTGACCTGGTGGGCCTGTCGGTCAGCCAGACCTTTCACAGCAGAGGAAAAGAGGACAGTGGTTGATTTTTAAGCCTTTGCTGAGTTAGATAAGACCCGTGGATAAGATCGACTTCACCTGGAAAACCTCCACAGGTGGAGATGCTGCGGGAACATCTTGATCCCATCCCTGAACCAGGTAGCAGTGGCTTTTGAGCTCCTCTCAGATCAGCTTGAAGGAATCTGTGTTGGATTGACTGAAGTGAATCTTCTGGAGCCTGAAGGAATTTAGGAACTCTGTTTAGTGAATGTTAAAGTAGTTTGCTTATTTCAGGTGTCAAACTACACGCTGCCGTTTGCTTACAGAACAGGTGACACCTCCCACCCACATTAGAGTTCTGGGAGGGTGAAGGTCGGTTGGTGCTTGGTTTCTTTGTTTTGCTCCCACATACAACGTTCACAAACAGAATGACCTGAAATAGCTTATTTGCTGAATTTCTGATATTAGTTTAAATCATCTTCCCCTTTTGTGCCCCTTCCCCTTACTGCAGCACCTCACTGTTATACTGAAAAAAAAAAATCCTTCCTATGGAGTTTCTACAGGTTCTGTCAGGTCCAGAGCTCACTGAGCAGAGTTCACTCAGCTTCTGGAAGACGTTATTTAGCCCAACACCTGGTTTTCTACAGGAATCAACAGGGTGATGCATGTGTGGCCATGGTGATCTCAGACGTTTGTCTCAAAATAAGGAATTATAGAAATGTATTTCTTAAATTGATGCCGCTCAAAAGTATGGAGCTGAGAGAGGGTCAAAATTATTGTATATTAGAAAAAAAAAAAAAAAAAAAAACCTTGGTCAAAATTGAAAAAATAAATGTTAATGCCAGATGTTGAATTATGATCTTGAGATCAGGGGAAAAGGTGTATTTGAAATTAAAAAAAACTATGTACCTAAAGTTCCTTTTAGTTTGAATAAATATTTATTTAAATTTTTTATTACACTTTAAGTAAATATATTTACTTAATTTTTTTTCTTTGAAAATTGACGTCATGTACTCTGCACTTGTACGGTGCAGAGTACATGACGAGCTGCACGGTGTAGTGGCAGAGCGACTCCAACACAAACGGAGGCCACTGCTTCTCAGCGCAACTCCACTCCTCCTGGCCTGTGCTGAGTGTCTGAACAGTCATTAGCACCAAAAATGTAAAAAACAACAACAACAAAAAAACGGGTTACTTCTTTAGTTTTTTTGGTTTTTGGAGTTTATTAATCTGAGCTGGCACCTGACATTTGAGACCTAATCTGAGTCCATCCGGAGTCCCGTATGAGGAAAAAATATTAGTTTAAAACCCGTTTTAAACTAAGAAGTTTCACTGTTTTTGGTCTGTAAACCTATCAAAAAATATACTATACTTTGATGCATTTTTTATGCTTAGGAATAAATGTCTTGATTTATAAATGGGGATAATCTTATAATTCATCATATAAGGCACTTGTTTTACTTTTTGCTTTTTCCAGTCCTCCTTAGAAAAACACCTTAGTTGCTAAGTTAGAGCTAAAAAAATTCAACAATTGTTGGTGCATTTCCCAAATTAACCAAGTGCTCCTCTTTCTTATTGTTGCCTCATGTTGCAGGTTCAACTACAGGTCCACTCACCACCTGACCTCCAATGGCTTCTATGAGTTCCTCAACTGGTTTGATGAACGAGCCTGGTATCCTCTTGGTAGGATAGTCGGAGGCACGGTAAGAGTTATTTCCACTTTCTGTCTTGCGTACCTTGCAGGGCAGCTTCTTTTTACTCTTTGCATACGTCTCAACTAATAATCTATGATATGCTGATCTGATTCAGCTAAGCTACTGCCCTATAAGTTTTCTCCTCTTCTGTATTGCTCCTGTTTCCCAGTTCTCCACCATTAGCTGATAAAACAACTTCACCACTACATTTGTTTCATCAGAAGCAGAGAGAAGAGCAAAAACCATATTACACTGAGTTTCTGCGCATCCTTGAAAAGTCTTAAATTAATTTTAAAAAATGTTAGGTGACCTTAAAAATGTTTATCATAGGCCTTACATTTTGTCGTGGCAGGATTATTTAATCTCATGTTTTATGTAGTTTACTTGCATGTAGCTTAGTCTTCATTTTGTTCTGTGACTTGAGGTAGTTGAGGCTACTGCTAGTTAGTTGCTAATATACCCTAGCCAGATAGCTGGGTAGCTTTTTTTTTTTTTTTCCACATTTATCATGAGGATTTGTAAATTTATGATTGGTGCTGGACGATGTTTGTCTTTGCCATTGACTCACTTCTGTTGCCAACCCACAGGATGCTACATGCATTCTGTGCAAAAAGGCTCAACATTACTACAATATAAAATATGCAATTTTCTTTTGTATATTTCTGTCATGGTACAGGTCTTACATTTCCTGCATAATGGTCTTAAAGAGCCTTTTTTGTTCTCTAACTGGAGTGATTTTCTGTCCGTCTGCTCCCAGGTGTACCCGGGCCTCATGGTGACGGCGGGCCTCATCCACTATGTGCTGAACCTGCTCCATCTCACCGTCCACATCCGGGATGTGTGTGTTTTCCTGGCGCCCGTGTTCAGCGGCCTGACCTCCATCTCCACCTTCCTTTTGACAAGGGAGCTGTGGAACCAGGGGGCGGGGCTAATGGCGGCCTGCTTCATCGCCATTGTCCCAGGCTACATCTCCCGCTCCGTAGCCGGCTCCTTCGACAACGAGGGCATCGCCATCTTTGCCCTGCAGTTCACTTATTACCTCTGGGTACGCCCAAGCAATTTCTATTATTATTACTATGACTTGAAACTCCACTTAGAAGTTTACATTTCCACTTACATTTCCTCTTGGCATCGTCTTCCAGGAAGCCGGAATTGGCACATTTCCATTTCCAATCTGTTCAGTTCCAATTAAATTGGGCTAAAATGGAGTAAAAACTGGATTCCATTGTGTTACCACGATGAAGTTGACTCCAATAGTCTTTTCACCTTCCTCATTTACTCTTTCTGTACTTTTTTAACCTCACCTCCTCCATCATTCCAGCAGCAGCTCTAACCTGAGTCACTTAGTCAGGCCTCGTTAGCCCTGTTATGGCCTCATTAGCCACTGCAGGGGGAAAATGTGCAGGACATGGTGCCTCACTTTGTATCAGTCATTAAAAAAAGGAAAACATGATGAATAATTCAGCCAGAGCCAACGAGTTGGACATGCTGCAACAGAACAGCATGGAGTAGCTCAGGCTAATGGAAGCTTTTCATGTGCGTGTGTGTGTGTGTGTGTGTGTGTGTTAATGCTCTCATTTGTGCACTGCAGGTAAAGTCAGTCAAAACTGGATCTGTCTTTTGGGCCATTGGCTGCTGCCTGTCCTACTTCTACATGGTGAGGACTCGCATACAAATGCTTCTTCTAGTTTTATTTATTTTTTGTTTGTTTCATGACCCTAAATGAGTTATTTGTCACTTTTATTGTGATCACAGTACTCAGATTTTCTGTTTCTGTCTTTAATCACAAGAAAACATTTACACTGCCTCAATAAAGTATTAATAACCCATGATCTTGTAAATACAAACAAAAATTAGGGTCAGTTCATATTCAAGAATGTATTTCTTGAATGTAATCCAATGTTTTGCAGTCTGATTCAATATAAAATTGCAAATTAGAGTTCAGTTTCACACCGTTCACTTGACGTGACTCATGACGCTGACCAGGACCAGGCAGGAAGGGATGAATGGCTAACAGCATGGCCCTGTTAGGGAGTGGATCAAAGCGTCACTTGTGCTTTTTTAAAGTACCAGAAATCCCCAAAGTGATTCTGAGAGTTGATGAATATGAGCATCAAACCACAAACCTGGAATGAAACTATGAACCAGTCATATTGACACTCCACAACAGTCACTCTGGCTCATCTTTCCCCCCACAAAAAGTCAATGTCATCATCTTTCTCACAGTCTAAGTGAAGCCCTGAAAGCCAAGCAAGGAAAGTTTTTTTTAGGATGGTTATTTTAGTATCACTTTGCTTTGTTCTTCCCTGGAAAGTTGAATCTGCAATATGTAATTTATATAAAAATATTTTTTATATATTTATTACAACTTCCACCATGACCTGACAGTATAATGTGAGACAGATAATTGGTGTAAAACATGAAAGCTTTAATAGAAAACTTTTTTTGAGGCAATTTTTTCTAAATAATTGTTTTTGTGATGCCTCTTGTGGCAAGAAGAGGTATGGCACAAAGATCCATCCTTCTGTGTAGTAAAGGTAGAATGATGCTACACAATACATTACCGATCCAACCAACTGCAATCGAAGGACAGGGCAAAATAAAAATCTACACTATAAATTCTACTCTAAATTTGTTTGATAGTACAGATCTGACGAGCCTGTCAGTAATCTGGCCTGGATGTGAACATTAAAATTGAACTCAAATTTCTAAAAATTAGCTTAATCGCAGCTAATTCATTATTTAACATAGAGGCTGTAACTTTTTCACCGGTTGTTCTTTTTTTTTTCTTTTTTGGCTCTTTTCCCTTCATAAACGAAACCTTTTAGTCTATTGGTGATTTGTGAAAACCAGCAGTTTGTCATTGATATCTCAGGCGATGCTCTGAATGAAGTAAATATGTTGTGCTGTGTGTGGCAGGTGTCAGCATGGGGCGGATACGTGTTCATCATCAACCTGATTCCTCTTCACGTGTTTGTCCTGTTGCTAATGCAGCGCTTCAGTAAGAGAGTCTACATAGGTGAGATGCAGCAGAGAGACAGAAGCTCTGCATAAATCATCCTCTCTATTTGTATTAAAAGCATAAACTGAATGTTTGTTGGGTTAGCTTTGCATGCTTAGCAAATCAACTAGCATAGAAAGTACTGAAAGGGTGAGTATTCAGGAAAATATTTCCACTACGCCTGGATGAACTCAAAGTCTAGAGCTCTACATGCTCTGGAAATCAATTGAATTAGATTTTCATTGAGTACAGAAAAAATAGAAATATGATTTTACTCAATTTCATAATCAGAAAAATCTAATTTGTCGCAAAGGCAAATGAAATGTCGTAACTTATTATGCATGCATCTTCAAAGAGTTGCTGTGGATGATGGAAGCTTCTCTGGTAGCAGTCAGTTTTGCAGCAAATCTGAAGTGGCCTCTGACTGAACGCAGTTGCTGACATGATGTGATGGGAAGCAGAGATAATATTCAATAGGAACATGTCAGTTGTTGGCAAGCACTGCTTATCCATTTAATTTGATCCATTTAATTTGCTTTTGTCACTCCTTTAAATCTCTACTTCCTGTTTGCTCTAGAGCAACAGCTTTAATTAAGCAGGACTATCTCCAGTGTGGGTTGAAGATCAGTCAGCCAGGTGTGCTTGATCGGCAGCGCCTAGCTACCTTTTATGTTTAATATCTTATTGGATCCTATTGGACAACACCCAGCTTCTCCATTTTGGCTTTTTTCCCCCCAGTCATTTCTTCCTATTCACCTCAGGTATATTGAAATCATTTTTAGAACCAGAGAGTGACCAACTCGTATGTTTTATATAAAACCTAACATCAGTTTATGGTGTATTTATTTATTGTTTTACTATAGGTGTATCTGTGCTGGTGATTTAATCATTAACCTGTTTGTCTCTGCAGCGTACAGCACCTTCTACATCTTAGGCCTGATCCTGTCTATGCAGATCCCCTTTGTGGGCTTTCAGCCAATCAGAACAAGCGAACACATGGCAGCAGCAGGTACGTGACCAATCAGAGCGAGTGACAGAGGAAGTTGTATTTAAACAACTTTCTCTGCTGATAAGTGTTAATCCTGGTGTCACATGTCAGATTATAGTTTCATAAAAAAACAAATTGAACTTTAAATGAAGATTACATTACAGTTTGAATCTTGTAATAACATAACTACAGCATGTTCAGATTGAGTGGATGTGAGTTCTCGTTTGTCATTTTGTTACATGGAATTTTGCAGTGTTCCTAATGTTTTGCCTCTTTTGCCTGTAGGCGTGTTTGTTCTGCTGCAGGTCTACGCCTTCCTGCAGTATCTGAAGGACCGACTGACCAAGCAGGAGTTCCAGACACTCTTCTTCCTGGGAGTCTCTCTGGCTGCTGGAGTAGTTTTCCTTTCTGTCATCTACCTAACGTACACAGGTTGGTGTGGCTTAATAAATATATATATATATATATATATATATATATATATATATATATATATATATATATATAATTTATTTATTTATTTTTTTGCTTAACACTTGAAACAAAATCTGTTCCACTGGAGGTTAAATATTTTACTGCTGGTGCTTTGTAGCCCTTGAGATTCACAGCTTTAGACTCTCTCACTAAACATTTCTGTCATAATCCAACAGAAGTGAGACTTCTCTGGCATCCCTCTGACCATTCATAGATCACAAGATTTTCAAGAAGAATAATGATGGAAAAACTATGCTTAAAATATGAATGACATATCTCACCTTAATCATGACTTCTGGGTCTTGTTTACGCCTGTACAGGTATGTCTCAAAAAATTAGCATGTCATAAAAATGATCAATATATTTTTGTCACTTTTTTTAGAAAGTGAAACTCATTTTATGCACATTCTTTACATATAGTGAAATATTTCACACCTACATTTCTTGTCTTTTTGATTATGGCTTACAAATAATGAAAATCCAAAATTAATTGTCTCAGAAAATTTGAATATTGTCAGAAAGGTAAATGAATCATTGTCACACCATTACTCCAATGACTAAGGCTGTTTTCACACCTGATAGGCCAGTATACTCGCTGACCAAAATTGCAACATTAGTTCTATTTTTAGGTGCTGTGGTTCTCTTTCACACTGCACCAAGAACCACTGAAGGAAATGACATGAAAACTTCTGAAAAAGA
Organism: Poecilia mexicana; assembly: GCF_051168715.1. Classification (NCBI taxonomy): domain Eukaryota; kingdom Metazoa; phylum Chordata; class Actinopteri; order Cyprinodontiformes; family Poeciliidae; genus Poecilia; species Poecilia mexicana. Next base: position 1,638,520 of record NW_028263375.1, read on the forward strand.
CATGAGAACAACTTCCTTTTTCACAAAACGTAAACATAATGGAGTGGCATCAGACTTTAGTGGTTGTAGGATTTCGCTTTTCCGTTTGACAAAAGACCATGAACCATATTCTCCCTCTATAGCTAGACTCACACATTAGTTTTGGTTGCATTTTTCCTGAATCCCTTGCGCTAAAGTCCACTTCCTGCTTTTGGAGTGGTCTCCAGTCAGCTTGGCATTCAAAGCTACTTTTGAACCGCACCAGAGTTTATTTAAACCGAATTGAGACGTAGGGTTGTAGGTGGACCAGCTCTTTATTTTTTCTGGTCTGCATTAGAGTTTGATTATGCATTCACACCTTCTCAAACAAACCAGACTTTCACTTGAAAATGCCTGCAGAGGTTTCCGAAGCCTCTCAAGGATGAAAACGGTCATTGACATCCTCCATAAGGAGAGGAAGCCACAAAAGGTCACTAGTAAAGAAGCTGGTTGTTCAGAGTACTGCATCCAAGCACAGTCATAGTTAGGCCTGTCGCAATAAATGATAAATCAATTAATCGCACAATAAATTAAACCTATTGACCTATTGACCTCGGCTTTATCGTCTCTTCCTGCCGTTTTTTCTTTCTGTTGACACTGAATGAAAAAGGCTCAACTCCGGTGCTCTTCACTGACCCTCCATTCCTCATTTCCTTACTGTAATGCCCAGCGCACACTAAAAGAGTTGTCGGCCCATTTTCAAAACCTGAGACCACCACACATTAGCCGACAGAAATCCGAGGTATAACGGTTCGATCGGGTTCGTCGTGCTGTGTGGTGTCCAGCCTCATGCATTATGGCAAATCGCATGCATTATTAGTCATTTCCATTAAATCAGTGTCGAAAGGTCTTGAAACAATATTATCGTTTATCGCAATAATTTTTTAGACAATCGCTCAGCAAAATTTGTTATCGTGACAGGCCTAGTCATAGCAAGGAAAACATGTAAAGCTGCACCAGAACCAGAACAGGGAGAATTGCAGCCTTGACAGGACTGATGAGCAGAATCCATTCACAAATTTTGGGGATCTTCACAAGGAATGGACTGAGGATTAAAGAGCTGCTACATCCAGATGAATCCTACACATGGGCTACAAATGTTCTGTTCTTGGTGTCCAACCAGAGAGAATGCCTGAAGCCTCTTACCTGGACTAAAGAGAAAATGAACTTGACGGTTGCTTAGTGGTCCAAAATCCTTTCTTCAGGTGAAAAGTTTCATTTCATTTCAAAAGTTATGATCCCAGAGTCTGGAGGACCAGAGTCTATGTTACTATAAGTCCAGATAAGTTCCCACTGTCAGGGATGGTTTGGGGCGCCAGATATGAGTTTCACTTTCACTTCTGAATCAACTGAGATAAAGTATGGAACTTTATCAACGTGTTCATTCCTGTAGATGTGCACCTATATATCCTGTTGCTGGCTGGTTGCACAAACCATCACCCCCTCGACCCGCTAAGCTAACTCATCCGTCGATGGTCAGCCTTGAGCTCGTTTGACAAATCAGCATCATAACAGAGATGTAATGACTTCTACCCACCCTGCCTCATGGAGGTGGCAAACATGAGGCAAGCAAAAAAATCAGCTTAAAGGGAAGAGAAAATATTTACATGGTGTACAACTTAATTTATAAATACACTTTAGATATAAATTAGAAAAATAAAACAAACCTACTGTAGTACAATCAGCTACAGCTACTCATTTTAGTGTTTTGTTAAAGGGGTTCTATGAGATCACCCTGAAAACCTGAGATTAAATGGCTACCATTGTGTTTAGTTTGGATGATGAAGCTAATCGTCTGGCAAAAGCTAATGCGGAGCTGAACGAGCGCGTTAGTCCATTCCTGTTCATGCCGCAGAGTCGTGCTGCGAGGGAACAACTCTGGAATTAGCGAGCAAAGGTTGTTTTGATAGCAATTACCATGATGGGGCTTTTACCCTGTCAGTGATAATGGGTCTGCTTTTTCAGCTGGTAACTCAGGCACAACAAGCTCACTACAGCCAAATCACTCGGTTCTAAAAGCTCAGGAACGACAAAACGAGGTGAACACTGCCAGCCGCTTCTCTTCTTAGCTGGCAAAGTGCTGTTAAAATACTTTCTGTTCCACATGGAGCCTGTTCTCATTCTTAACACATTTATGCTAATGACATAAACAAAATAATAAACCCCTTGGAGAGAAGGGCAGCCATTTACAGATATACAACACAAATATGATGCTTTGTTGTTTTGTTTCCCCCTACTTTTACGACTTGTTCTTGCTAAATCAAATCTAAAATCTAATCTGTGTTTAAAAATGTATGCTGTTTTTATTGTTTCTGCACAAATCATCTAGTTGTGACAAACTGCTAATCAGAACCATAACTGCACAGGTGTTTCAGCACCAAAGCAGTTTGCTCAAACAATTAGCAGCTATTTCTGTTCAGATAAAACATAATCATCCTTATTATTCAGCCCTCTGCCCTGTCATTGGTAGTACAAGTATTTGATTTATGGGATCTAGAAATGATGAATTTAAGAAATAAAGTATCATGTATTATTTATGCAGCAGGTGGCAAAAACTTGGCTCAGCGAAGAAGGAAACACACAGTGTGTTGGCACAGAGCCTGTGCTCAAACCAAAATGGTTCTGAGTGACCTTTTGTTGCTCAACTAATGTAACACAACCACATTTATCCAGTAAACTTTAAACTAGTTTAAGAACGTGGCTGTTGAAGAGAAAATTGAATACTTTATAAAGTGTATGGGTGCCACCAAGTGGTCAAATTATTAGGAAATTTGACCACTTGGGGTATTGGTTCATCACACTTCAAACATTTGACATGCAGAGAACATCAATCTTTAACAGTCCAGGCAAAGCGTCTGCACAGTGTAGCTTGGAATTTTAGAAGTAAAAGTTTCTTTTATGATGACATTTATTGTGTATATTTGTGGGATTTTTTTACTTGTCTTTTATATATTTTTTTCTTGTTCTTATTATTATTATCTTTATTGTAATGAATTGTACAGCACTTTGGTCGACATCCACTATATGAATAAATGATCATTATGTACATTCTGAAGCAGTGGCTCATATGTGTAGTATGCAGCTGATGGAATCTCAGAGATGCACAAATGAAAATTTGGACCAATGTTAATACTGCAGTCATGGCCAATAACTGATATTTACTGATATTATATGTATATTTTCCTACACCTTTGTAAAAGTGACCACTCTGCTTCTCTGCTTCAGTTAAACTACCCACAATCCTCTGCGCCATCACTGTCACATAATTGAATAAATTCCACATGACCAGCTTCCTCCAGAAACATAAATGGGAACAAGAAGGAAATAAACATCAGTTGCTATTAGCAACCTTGTTTTACTTATTGGACCGATACCGATATGTTAAATGATTAATATGGGATCGATACAACAAGATAAAAAGCAACTAGTATTGGATCCATACCGATATGTTAAATAATTACTTATATCTGATCAATGCTGATATATTGTGTACCCCTAACCTCAGAGACGCCGTCTTCATTCCATGTTATCTTTAGAAAACATGGAACAGGTTGCCATGGTGATCACATGCAACCTGTAGATCACATTGCATATGCTGCAGTGCCAGACATGTTGATGTTCACCTGCGCAGTGGGTCTTCCCATGCAGGGCACATAAACTACTGTATAGATGTCACACCACTGGCACACACCCTGCAGTGTGTGTTCATTTTGGTTTGTTTAGCTCAAACATTGCATGTGTTTCCCCTCCAGGGTACATTGCTCCATGGAGCGGCCGGTTCTACTCCCTGTGGGACACCGGGTGAGTTCTCACAGTCCGATTAAAGACATTCTTGTCTGTAGAATAACATTCATGGGGGGAGATAAAGTGGAAGAAGAGCTTCTAAAGGCCGCTGCTGATGTCTCTACTTCACAGTTATGCTAAGATCCACATTCCCATCATTGCCTCGGTGTCGGAGCATCAGCCCACCACCTGGGTCTCGTTCTTCTTCGACCTCCACATTCTGGTCTGTACGTTCCCTGCTGGCCTCTGGTTCTGCATCAGGAACATCAATGATGAACGCGTCTTTGGTAAGCTCACGTCAAAACATCGACATGTTGTTTACAGCAGAGGTCCTGAAACCGGCAGCCAGAGTTATCGTCAGAGCTACTTTGATGATTTTTAAGCAGAGTTTGTGTTTACTGACAGAAAGTGAGTAGGATCCAGTGGAAAGCTGTTATATAGTTACCATCACTGCAAACAAACTGTAGGAAAAGGAACTCTGTCGTTTCACAGTGACGGCCTGTAGAATTTTGGGGCCATATCGAGAATATGGATGACCTTAAAGGTTCAGTAATGGCAGAATGTATTAATAAAACTATCCATTAAAGCAGCAATTGGTAACTTTTATAAAAAATAAAAAAAAACTAAATTTTTTTTTAAAGATTTGTTGAAACTATCACCATGTTGTGACTGTATGTTATGTGACAGATAATCTGTGAAAAAATGGAGCTCCTCTGTCTTCTCCCAGTGCTAACTAGAAACGATCAATCAGAGCCAGGAGGCGGGGCTTAGTTTTGTCTTTATCCCTAGCTGTCTGTCTCTCTGTCTCTTGGTTGTGGCATTTAGCAAATAGTAATAATTGAAATAATTCTAACTGACCTGAAACAAGAGAAGTTTGGTCTGATGTAACTTCAGACAGTAAGGAATAAAAAGTGTGTTTTTCTTTTTATTATTATTATTATTATTATTCAGGAGTATGTAAACTTGTGGTTTCATCTGTAGCTGAGTGCCTCTAACCCCGTCTGCCTCCTGCCTCCAGTGGCGCTGTACGCCATCAGCGCCGTGTACTTCGCCGGCGTCATGGTGCGCCTGATGCTCACTCTGACCCCGGTGGTGTGCATGCTGTCGGCCGTGGCCTTCTCCAGCGTTTTCGAGCATTACCTGGGTGACGACATGAAGAGACAGAGTCCGCCCGCCGAGGACAGCAGTGACGAGGACGACAGGAAGAACGCAGGAAACCTCTATGATAAGGTGAGGGGCCGCCAGGGGCCCGAGGCATGGTGCCTTACCTGTGATTGGCCCGCGAGCTGTTGTTTTGAACTGAATGCGAAGTTAGAAAATAAATCTGTCTGTAAATCTGTTGAACTGCTATTTCTAATATTGTATAAAAAAAGACGTGAAGTGGTTAAATGAAAAATCTGCAGAATGTAAATTATTTTCTGTTTGCCTGAATAATCTATGGCTATAACAATTAGCTGCAGCTCTAAAAAGTATCTAAAAAGCCTTTTTAGATTTTTAATGACATCTGATCCACCATGACACTTGAAGTGATTGATAACCAGCTGCTTTCTGCTGCATGTGTGTAATAATCCTACTGGACCTTCACTAACCTGTCCTGACTTCGCCCCCTGCAGGCCGGCAAGGTGAGGAAACACGTTTCTGAGCAGGAGAAGCCGGAGGAGGGCCTGGGCCCCAACATTAAGTCCATTGTCACCATGCTGATGCTCATGCTGCTCATGATGTTCGCCGTCCACTGCACCTGGGTCACCAGCAATGCCTACTCCAGCCCCAGCGTGGTGCTGGCGTCCTACAACCACGACGGGTGAGCCAAGTCGCAAGCCGGGGTCGTTGGCGGGATGGTGGTGGTGGTGGGGGGGGGGGGGGGTTCAAGGCAAGCACATGGATGACATGTCTCCGTCTGTCCCGGCCAGATCCCGGAACATCCTGGACGACTTCCGGGAGGCGTACTACTGGCTGAGGCAGAACACAGACGAACACGCCAGAGTGATGTCATGGTGGGACTACGGCTACCAGATAGCAGGCATGGCCAACCGGACCACTCTGGTGGACAACAACACCTGGAACAACAGCCACATTGCTCTGGTGAGGGCCGCCTCTGCTTCCACACAGCTTTTCATTAAAGACTCTCCAAATGATGATATTTAACTGCAGATCCCCCACATGCTGATTCCTCTAACAGAAGTATAATTAATGGGGCAGCATCTTGTGGTTTTCAGCCACATGGTGACATTTCATAGAAAAATTGAATAGCTGTTAACTTCAGTTGTTATATATCACATTACTTAAAAGAAATTTGACTTTGTAATTTAGCGCCTTTAAATTGGGCCTCTTGTCTCTTTAAGAAACTCCTGCTCTTTCTGAAAGTCTGTCTCCAGGACGCCCTCACAACATGGCTCTTCTATTAACCCTTTAATGTTTTTATCTGTTTCACTGAGAAGTAGCTCCTATAATGAGCTCAGCTGATGCTCAGTTCCACCAGCTGTTTCCTAATTGCTGCTGGCTAGTCTGAAGGAGACTCAGAGAAATATTTCAAGCCTTTATTTCTTGCAACTTTGATCGTTATGGTTTACAGAGAATGAAAACCCAAAATTTATTGTCTCAGACATTAAGAACACAGGTCATAAAATAACTGGAAAACTGATGGTTTTCACACATTAATCAGCAAATGAACTCCAAATACCTGCTGAGGTTTCCTGAACCTCTACACTTCTCTGAGTCAGTAGGAGACCCTGACTGGATAAAGGTCCACAAGAAGCTGATTGTTCAGAGTGTTCAATTTAAACATATTAAGAGAAAATTAAGTGGAAAGAAAAAATGTGGATGGATAATCACATACTTAAGAGAATTGTCAAACAGACTTCATTTAAAAATTTTTGGGGAGCTTTGCAAGGAGTGAACACTGTATTAGTAAAAGGAACTCAGACTGCTACAGGAGATCCTTCCTACGCACAGATTAAACCTTCTGGAACGATTCTCTGACAAAAACAGACAATGAATTCCTACAAGATCAAACTATCAGATTGTTATTGGGTTGAATGAAATCTGCTTTGAGGTCCTTCATCCGTTAATGAATGCCGTTTTTTTTTTTCCAACATGGTGGACGCTCTGAGAACGAAGTGTGTCGTCTTCATCATCCTCCACCAAAAGGAAGACATGTTCGCCCTGCGGCTGAACAATGAGAATGTGCTCAGTGTGGTGTGTGTGTGTTCTGATGCAGGTGGGCAAGGCAATGTCATCCAATGAGTCGGCGGCCTATGACATCATGAGGTCTCTGGACGTGGACTATGTCTTGATCATCTTCGGCGGGGTGATCGGCTACTCAGGGGACGACATCAACAAGTTCCTGTGGATGGTTCGCATCGCTGAGGGGGAGCACCCGAAGGACATCAGGGTAAGCTGACCTCTGACCCCACAGGTATCAAGATTTTTTTTTATTGCTTTTCTGACCCGACCCTACTCTCACAGGAGAGTGACTACTTCACCCCCCAGGGAGAGTTCCGGGTGGACAAGGCCGGCTCGCCCACGCTGCTCAACTGCCTCATGTACAAGATGTCCTACTACCGTTTCGGAGAGATGCAGGTACCAGCTGCTTCACCGCGGTTACCACAGCAACCAGTGTCATCAAATCAGAACACCACCTTTATGTTTTTCTGTTTCTGTTCACGTCTGGTAAAAAGCTGGACTTCCGGACCCCTCCCGGCTTTGACCGGACCCGTAACGCCGAGATCGGCAACAAGGACATAAAGCTGAAGCACCTGGAGGAGGCCTTCACCTCCGAGCACTGGCTGGTCCGGATATACAAGGTGAAGAAGCTGGAGAACCGGGACCGACTGGAGGGCAAGCTGCGCAGTACCGACATCCTCAGGCAGAAGTACACCTCCAAAAAGGTAAGGGTCAGGGCTACCCCAACGCTATGATGCATTTCATACAACAGATTCACCTTCCATCAGGACAATCACTGCAAAACACCAAATATTAATAAGTAGCTTTAGTTTCTACTGCAAATAAGTTGGTACTCTTGAAATAAATCAAAACCTAACCCTAACCCTAAAATCAAACCCTAACTTTACAGTAAGATGTAGGAGATTGTTTTAAGTAAATAATTCTTCAATATTGATTTTAAAAATATATTTCCACTGGTACATTATTTTACTTACTACAGTATATTTTTTCCATGTAATTAATAAGTTGACTTGAAACAAGCTCATATCTGTCTGAAGAGTTACTTGTAAGTTAGTTGTGTCTTATTTCAAGTGAACTTAAACATCTTCACTTGAAACTAAAGTAAAAACACCTGGTAAGATTTGGTGTTTTTGCAGTGATAAACCTACATCTACAGTTAAAATGTCCCAGTCAAAGTCCAGACCTAAATGTAATAAATCTGTGGGGAATACTGACACTCTGACGATCTCTGCCCAATCAGGAAGGCTTAAAAAAACACCACAAAATTTTTTTTTTTGTAAAGACTAGGAATCATTTTCCTTCCAGATCAAAATTATGTCATACTGAAATACGGCACATTTATGGTTGCAACATGATTAAATGTAAAAAAAAAAAGAGAAAAGGTTTGAATACTTCTGAATAATTTCAACCCTGATGTGTATTTATTGTTTTGTTCTTGTGTGCAGACAGCCAAGAGGAAGCGGGGCTTCATCAGGAACAAGCTGTCCCTGAAGAAGGGCAAGAAAATGACCAAGAAGTCTCTGTAGGGAGCTGACCACCAGCAGATGCAAACTGACAGCAGGACAGGAGACCTTCACCCAGAAACACACACACACACACACACACACACACACACACACACACACACACACAGCAGGAGTAAAGATGCAGCAGATCAAGACCAATCAATTTCTCCAGAAGGTTCCGTTCGCAAACGGAGCGCAGCTCATCCAGGAGGTGCAGCAAAAACAAAACCATGACCTTTGACCTTCCCATATTGTAACCGCAGCAGGACGCTAGAGCCAAATATTAACCGCTCTTCTTTCAGGAACTCATGACATCTCTTCAGCTCTTTGAGAAGGTTCCTTCAGTCATACAGGCTGGAAACCAGCCGCCATGTTTCCATCTGCTGGGTCAGCACCATTTATCACGCCTCACTGGATTCTGTCACTTTTACTTTAAACGTGACTCCAAACCTGCGTCCTGCCTGCAGATTTCTGTTTGTGCAACATTACCGTGCTTTTTAAATTTCCCCCCAGTCACACAGTTCCTCGGTTTCCCTTTTCGCTCCTGGATGCTGCGGTGAAAACCAGTTTGAGTCCTGCTAGAGCCGACTTTACCTCTGCTGTGAGGCTTCTGCCACAACATCCAGCTGTTCGCGTCGGGACAGGCCTCATCAGAAAAAGCTGGGTCTTTTCCTCAGCTGCTCTGTCAGGGGGGGAAGTATTTATTAGACGGACAGCAGACGGTGCAGAGACTAAAGCAAGCGCACCCGTCCCGTCCTCATAATTCAAGGTTTTTATCCGGGCTCCATTTTCAGAGAGAAAACGTTCTTCCATCAATTGTAATGATCTGGATGCAGGTGTGGGAGTTGATCATACCTTTTGAAATAAAGAGGTTCAATTAAAGTTTCTTTAACACTTGTGTTTTCCTTGGAAAGTATGAATTGACCCGGTGTGTTTCAAAGTGGGGGCCACAAGAGGGCGCTGTGGTGGCCTCAAAGTTCGAGGGAAGATGAGGGAAAAAATGCCAAACCGCCCTGCCCCCCGCAATTTTTATCTTAAATTGACCTGTTTTTCAAACATGTTTTTTTTAATATGTAAAGTATAAGTTTAAATAATTAAAAAATACTCCTCAAGCAAGAAATGGAAACATCTAACAAGCAAGTATCTAACACTACAGCAAAAAACCATCAAACATTTTTATCAGATTGATATAAAAATTACATATTTTCTTATGATCTGGAGGGGATTGTGATGAAAAATTGCATTAACGGGTCATACTCCCCCCATAATACATTGTCAGATGATAAAATATTTCACTGTAGAACTCATAGCCAACTAAAATCAGACAGTATGAAGCAGCATTTATTGATTAGTGAATTAATAAATGAGATAAAATTATTCTTTAGTAAATTCATTGATGCTTTTTAAGTGTATTGATTGATTTATTGGGCCATTTATATATTTCAGATTTTCTTTGTAACGGTCAGGTTTGGGCCTCCATGGCGTTCTGCTGATGTGACACACAGAATGTCTCTGTGCAGACAGATGGGACTCTTTACATGGTGAGCTACAGGCAGCACTGTGCTGGGCTTCTAAATATGCCTTTATATCATATGTTATGTGCCAGTTTTCCTTCTTTTTTCAGTGGTGCTGATGAAAGAAGGTTTAGACTCGGTTAGATCCCGGAGCAGTGATGCTGGTATTTCTAGTAAAGTTAGAGTCATGGCAGTTGATGGACCAGCTGGCTGATCCATCTCTATGGTTCGGTCAGGTCTTTAAAAATCTGAGGACAGCTGCCAAGGATAATTTGTTGTCCACTTGTCTAAAGTAGAAAAAAAAAGGTCAATACCCAAAATTAACAATGGAGAGTTTTAGAAACGCTGAAAAAACTCAGTCTGAAAAAGTCTGGCTTTTAGAAGCAACAGAAAGAATAGAGGAGTTGCTGGAGAAGTCAGAGCGGTACCGGATACAGATGAAAGCGGTTGTGGATTTTGTCAGAAATGATCGCTGGTCCAGCTGGAGATGAAAACTGTTATCAGATTTCTGAGCAGCAAACACAGGAGAATGGAGACGTCCTTTCAGACCAAACATGACAACATTTAACTCCTCAACATCGCTTCTGGTTTCTATCCTTCACTTGTGTCTTCCGTTTAATCGTTCTCTTCCTCTTCATCATCTCCGAATGACAGCAGACTGTTATTTTTAACTTTCTTCCCAGATTTTCTGTCCTTGTCCTCCTCCTGCTCTCCTACTCTGTCCTCCTTCTTCTTCTTGCTGGAGCTGGCAGTGATGCCCTGGAACTTGTCAGAGGACGAGCGCTTGGCTGGTTTCTTGAAGAGAATTTTGCCATCCGGAGGAGCTTCTTCACCTGTGAATGAGACGGAAAGGAAAAGGTAAAGGGTTTTAACGCTGCGAACGCTGCCGACTCCCGTTGTGTAACTAGAGGAGTGACCTGACCTTTCTCACCCTCGCCTCCGGCTTGCAGTTCACCCTTGAGTTTCTTCACTTCGTCTGCACTCAGGTCTCCGCTTTTTAGGACCACGACTTGAGGCAGTTCGTCTTCTCGGTCGCTTCCGCTGTCGTCGTCCGGCGTGGGCATCGCCTGACGCTGAGAGAGCAAAGATAGAAAAAGGTCTAATAAGGTCAAGTCTAACACATATTGAGTTTCACTAGAGGGCTTATTGTATAGAATGTCCACCAAGGTTATAAAACTGTAACTCAAGTTTTACTTTGTTGTGACTTTTTGTCTAATTCAGTTAACTTTTGGAGTGTGCTAGCTAGCTTTTATTAGTTATTAGTTAAATAGTTTGCTTTTTATTAGCTACCGTAATGTTTTTTTACAAACTGGTTAATTTTTTAGGTGTAGTATTCAAAAGGTCAAAGTACTGTATTGTGAACATCCACTGGGTAATAAATACTCAACAGGAGATAGCATTTTCAGAAAATGTATTTAATTGCTGAACATTGACTGACTCTGTCTCCCAGTTGTTTCTGTCTCCATTTTGCAGCACAGCTTATGTGCTGCCAAGAGGAGAATGGAGAACATTAATCTGCTAACAGTCGATGTAAACTGCTTGTGTGGTGGAAAAAATATATATATATATTTCACGTCATTTCAAAAGGCTAATAAACAATAAAACAAAGAATTATATCATTTCATATACGTTTTATAAACGCATTATATAATTACAGTTATAGGTTTTTTTTCCCATTAATTATTTTTATTTTTCTGTTAAATTTTTTTTCTCAATTTCCGTTTTCATTATTTGGTTAGTTTTTGTTAACTATAATAACCTTGATGTACACAGTGCAACCATTTTACTAAGCTCACCTGTTCAGTTAAACCAGGATGTGCAGAACACTATGTAAGCAGCTAAAACAAATGAGCTGGATTAGCAGTACTATCTAAAAACGTATGGTTCCATCCAAGAGGTCTTACTGTGAAATATCATCTGAGCTGCTCAGATACTGAGCTTCTAGCATGTCATAAGACCAATATACAGTAATGGTGAGTCTTCAGTCAGAGGCCTCTTTAGATTTTTTTGCAAGACTGACTGCTACTGGAGATCCTTCCTGCCCACAGCATCACCATCTACAACTCTTTGAAGATACTTGGATATGAGTTTATGACATTTCATTTCTTTTTGGAATAAATTAAGTAATTTTTAATTTAACTAAATCATTACCAAGAAAATGGCTTCATCACCAAATATACTTTAGATTTAGGGAAGGATAAACGTGTCTAAAATGGCGGTGCCCACCTCCTGCAGTTACCTGACATGAAGCCCAGTTTAAGAACCGATTCTCTTCTTCAGGGACCAAATATTGAAGTAACATTTCATTTCATAATTCATTCCTTTAAGATCCGAATAATTTCTCCCTCTGCTTAATGGGGAAAAAATGCTATCACAAATTATTTATGTTTTGTAAAGCTGTAATGAGAGGCTGATTAAAAATGCTTCGTCTTTGATGACTAGTTAAATAATTTTTGGGGTCGGGGACTGGAGGGACAAAATCGATTCCCTATTACTTAATTGGAGATTAAACGGGTCCCAACCTGAAGCTGACTGTGTCCGTGTCCCACTTCTACAGAATCTTACCTTGGTGTCAACATTTGGTCCTTCTTTGTATCCCACGTCGGTTTTAAACTTCTTCAGAAAGGACGGCTCCGCCGGTTTGACCCACGACACGCCGCTAGCTTTCCCCTTATTCATCGCTAAATGATCTACAACAGAAGCTCAGCTAATGGGCTAACCAGGCTAATGCACCAAAACATGAACGTGACTACAAGAGCTGCTGTGATTGGTGCAAAACATCGCCGCAACGTGAAAAACTCGGAATGCGGAAAACTAGTGACGCTTTCAAAATAAAATCAGTCATTATTATAAAATAATATTTTAATGCGTTTGTTTTTGTCAATAATTTTGATTAAGGATAGTATATTGATCAATATGTAGAATATGTGAAATGCTACATATTGATCAATCGATCTTTATTGTTGCGTGTGACTTTTCAACTTTGTCTAAAGAAGTCGGTCTAGTGACTAGTGGAAGTAGCAGTATTTCATTGTAATTTATAGGGTTTTTGGCTAATCTATATTCATGATAGAAGTTACATCTCTTTTGTTGGTTAATACACTGCACAAACATTAGCATTTCACTGCTCCCCATTAGCATTACCCTTTTCCCTAAAAATAGCTTTTATCTATTTTTCTTATTTATTAGTCACACTTGGTATATTGAATGGAGGAAGAAATGTAAAACAACATGCTAGCGACAGCATTTAGGCTAATGTTAGCAATTTGGTTCATTTTAACTTGTACACTAATTTTAACATACAGAATGGAGTAAGTCCATGTTACTCAACATGTTTGTGACTCTCCACATGCTATTGAGTACATTGCAGCTTACTTTAGCATCGATACTAATTTGTAGCATCAGACGGGCACACTTTGGCAGGCCCCATTTAAATTTAATCAGAAATGTTCTAGTTTATAAGATATTCTACTCTTTTATTTTCAGATATGTGCATGGAGGTCAACATTTTTTGCAGACTAACAAAATACAAAACAAAGTACATTCTATCATTTCATGTTCATTATCACATTCAGTTTCAAATCTGATTTATAAAGTTGTTTGATAGATACAATCTCAATATAACAAAATGTATTTCATTATATTGGCAGAAGAGGATAGCCAGAAATGTTGATATTAATTTTGTTGGATCTTTCTTCTTGTAAATTATAATGCCACTTACCATACTGGGATTAATTGCTTTTTGTTAAATGTAGTCTTAAAAAAATGTTGGATTTTTTTTTGTGTAGTAAATCTAATCTATTAATACTGATAAACTGTAATCTAACTATTGGCTTTCCAAGTTTGACAAGTTTATGTATTATCTTTTTGTCCTTGGTTAAATTGTTGATGTCTCCTTAAAACAGATAGGACTCCATAAGTTGCAAAGAGTGTGTGTGGTCTCTGTTTCATATCATATGTTTCTGGGTATCATGAAGAGCTCTATTGACAGTTTTTTGCGTGACATTTTGCCCAGTCACGTGGTAAAAGTGACATTTTGTGGCACCTTTGGTTTTCCATAGTGCTCCGCCGTGATACACAGTCTCAAAAAGACAATCTGTAGGCATGCTTTTATTGTGAAACTGTCCAGCGCGCGAAGCCGTATTCATCTGTCGGTTTATTTCAAAGATGGATTCCAGCTCTGTTTACGCGCTGTCAGCGGGCTTTCTGGCCGCTGCTGGTTCTCTGTCTGCGAAGCTAACCCTCGGTGCAGACTACCTGAGAGAGATGTGTGAGTCCGCCCTGGGCGGCTGGACGCAGGGTTCCGGCGGAGCCACACGGTGTGACTGGGTAACAGCTTTTTTAAACCTTCCGGGTTCCTTAGTTGAATAAAACTGGTTGTTCCAGTGTGACGAGGTTGAAGTTGCGGCACACATCTTTACATTTGTCAAACATTTTATCTACAGTTTTATCCAAATGAAATTAGAATATTATTTCAGTTATTCGATACAAAAAAATAAAGTTATAGTAATATCTCAACGTTTTTACTTATGGCGTATGAAAACGCAAAATTAAAATTTTCTGAAAATTTCGATGTTAACGTAGCATTATGGCAACCGACCACTGACAATCTACAAAGAAGGGAAATGTTGCTGGGGAAGCTGTTAAGAGCACACAATCCAATTATTACAAAAAATAACTGGATGGGAAAAGATGTACAAGCAACAGAGAAAACTGCTTCCTTCAGGTAAAGCACAGATAATTTATGGCGTATCAGAGGAAGATGAGACAACTTCTTTAACACCTTAGTAGTCCCACATGCGGATTCCCTCCATTCCATTTCGCATTGATGCAGTCATTTTATATATAAAAAAAGCATACTTATATTTCTGTATTAAAAATATATTTTTTAAATACATAAATGTTAATTCAAATTTTCATTTTGTTGGCGTTATGTTGTTAAGAGTCCCTCTTCATTTCGGAATAATTTAGTCAAAGTACTGCAGTTTTCAAATTGGAATATATCCAGTTTGTTTCAGACAACTCAACTACAGTAAAATCACCCACTTCTCAATTTTTACAGTGTAAAGGTTTCAAAAACAATAAACCGTATATAAAAAACTGTCTTTAATTAATTTGACCTGTGATTCTAAGTAAGACTCTACATACATAGCTAACAGTGTCTCTGTTCTCAGCTCCATGTTCCCCTTCGGCTGTTGTGTGGAGTCCTGCTACTCAGTTGTAACACTTTAATGTGGACGATGTTCTCCAAAGCTCTCCGTCACGGCTCTTCTTCAGCAGGGGTCACAGTCACCACCACCGCCTCCAACTTCATCTCCTCTGTAAGTGTTAGCCAGAAGCTCATAGGCTCAAAGTTTCTGTTTGGAAAACCTTCACATTCTTTTTGCATCCTGTTGGTGTGTTCAGGCTGTCATTGGGAGACTCATCTTTGGTGAGACTCACAGCACCCTCTGGTGGACAGGCATCTCTCTCACTCTGTGTGGACTTCTGGTGCTGCACAGTGGGACTCCTCACACATCCCCACAAGAGGCCGAGAAAAAGGACAAGTGATGAATCAGGGAGAGACGTTTGTCGAACTTCTCACTGCACTTTAAATTGCACATATTGTTGGACAAAGCGAGGCAAACCAAACATTCAACATCTAGAATTGGTTTTCAGTGGTTTTTAGAAGACTTGTTTTCCAAGAGGCTGACTGGTACTAGTGACTGCAGTGGGCCCCAAAAGCAAGCCTGTCATGTCTTATCCCTTGTTTGGACTGAGCTGTACAGTACGGCACAGTCCTGCTGTATTCAGGGAACGTTTAAACTGCCAGTTGGACTCTCACTAGACAGGTGAGGTTAAACCTATGCACCTAATGTCTTTTGATGTTCTCATGTTGTCCCACAAGAAAGATGTTTGTAGTTTTGCCATAAGAGACTTACAGTTGTGGTCAAAAGTTTACATACACTTGTAAAAAAACATAATGTTATGGCTGTCTTGAGTTTTCAATAAGTTCTACAACTCTTATTTTTCTGTGATAGAGTGATCGGAACACATACATGTTTGTCACAAAAAACAGTCATAAAATTTGGTTCTTTCATAAATTTATTATGGGTCTGCTGAAAATGTCACCAAATCTGCTGGGTCAAAAATATAGATACAGCAACAAAATTTGTCAATTTTGGTGATGTAGCGAGTTGTGTCAATCAAATTAGCTTCATGTCATGGCCTCTTCACTTCTTGTAAGTGATTCTGATTGACTACAGCTGTTGACTTCTCATGAGCCCATTTAAATAGGGCTCATTTGACCCAGTGATTAGACTCAGCTACAAAAGCTACAATGGGAAAGTCAAAGGAACTCAGTGTGGATCTGAAAAAGCGAATTATTGACTTGAACAAGTCAGGGAGGTCACTTGGAGCCATTTCAAAGCAGCTACAGGTCCCAAGAGCAACTGTGCAGACAATTATACGCAAGTATAAAGTGCATGGAACAGTTGTGTCACTGCCACGATCAGGAAGAAAACGCAAGCTATCACATGCTGCCGAGAGGAGATTGGTCAGGATGGTCAAGAGTCAACCAAGAATCACCAAGAAGCAGGTCTGCAAGGATTTGGAAGCTGATGGAACACAGGTGTCAGTCTCCACAGTCAAGCGTGTTTTACATCGCCATGGACTGAGAGGCTGCCGTGCAAGAAAGAAGCCCTTGCTCCAGAAAAGGCACCTTAAGACTCGGCTGAAGTTTGCTGCTGATCACATGGACAAAGATAAAACCTTCTGGAGGAAAGTTCTCTGGTCAGACGAAACAAAAATTGAGCTGTTTGGCCACAACACCCAGCAATATGTTTGGAGGAGAAAAGGTGAGGCCTTTAATCCCAGGAACACCATGCCTACTGTCAAGCATGGTGGTGGTAGTATTATGCTCTGGGGATGTTTTGCTGCCAGTGGAACTGGTTCTTTGCAGAAAGTAAATGGGATAATGAAGAAGGAGGATTACCTCCAAATTCTGCAGGAAAACTTAAAACCATCAGCCCGAAGGTTGGGTCTTGGGCGCAGTTGGGTGTTCCAACAAGACAATGACCCAAAACACACATCAAAAGTGGTAAAGGAATGGCTAAACCAGGCTAGAATTAAGGTTTTAGAATGGCCTTCCCAAAGTCCTGACTTAAACCCCATTGAGAACATGTGGACAGTGCTAAAGAAACAGGTTCATGCAAGAAAACCATCACATTTAGCTGAACTGCACCAATTCTGTCAAGAAGAGTGGTCAAACATTCGACCTGAAGCTTGCCAGGAGCTTGTGGATGGCTACCAAAAGCGCCTAGTTGCCGTGAAAATGGCCAAGGGACATGTAACCAAATACTAATGTTGCTGTATCTATATTTTTGACCCAGCAGATTTGGTGACATTTTCAGCAGACCCATAATAAATTTATGAAAGAACCAAATTTTATGACTGTTTTTTGTGACAAACATGTATGTGTTCCGATCACTCTATCACAGAAAAATAAGAGTTGTAGAACTTATTGAAAACTCAAGACAGCCATAACATTATGTTTTTTTACAAGTGTATGTAAACTTTTGACCACAACTGTAGATGTGCTTCTATTTTAACTCAAAAGTTGTAAGTTGGAGTTCACTGCAGTTTTCTGTACGATCACCAATTACCGGTCTTTTAAAAGCCTGACCTGCTGATTTTGATTTTGGTCGATACCAAGTTTTTTTTTTTTTTGTCTGAAATGTTAAATATAGCAAGAAAGTCACTGAGTAACAGTGGAGTGAATATTAACTGCAAACATGCAGACATAACCTGGTGGGAGGGTCTGTCAGTCAAACATCTCATAGCAGATCAGAAGAGGACAGTGATTGATTTTTAGACCTTCTGAGGTTGATAAGATCAGCTTCACATGTAAGGATTGTCTCTAGTCTAGAGATGTCTAGACTAGAGGCTCTAGCATGTCTCATGCTAGAGCATGAGACATGCTAGTGTATGTCTCATGGATTAGTGAGACAAGATTGATGTCTTTCTGTGCCCCAATCAATGGACTGTGTTGTATGATGCTAGTTAGCTCCGTACCGTTGTCTGAAGACCCACAGACCTGAACGGAAGGCTATCGGACTTTCTGTTTCCATTGACTGTCCGTTCGTTCGTTCGTTCATTCATTCATTCATTCAATTTCTTTACACCCTTGTCCCTTAGTGGGGTCGGGAGGGTTGCTGGTGGTTTCCATTGACTGTTACAGTAGAAATAGGCAAAATGTCGTACAGAACCGTTCCGATCCGTGTTCTACAGCTCAGTGGAAACAAGGTTATAGAGCTTGAGCTGGGTGACTGATAAGTTATCAATCAGTCACTTGTAAAAGCCCTTTAAGTCCTGATCAGTAAAATTAGATTATATTTCTTGTTGACTTGGACTTGTCAGGTTGTGGCTGATATCTCTAATCAGTGAATACTTGTAAATATTAAATCATTTTGAATAAAAATAAATTCATACTTTGGTTCTATTATTAGCTTGTGATGAATTTTTTCTTAACAGTTTAACTTGTTCCTGTAGGAATAGGTTTGCCTCATCCTTGGCTTTAGAAACTGGTTTAATCTAGACTTTGGGAAGAAAACTGAAAAAATACAATTCACAAAAAGTTCAAGTATTAGTTTATTTTGTTCAGGTATGAGAAAGCTCTACAAAAATTATCAATGCTTGCTTTGTTCATGTTTTCACTCCACCTTGTGGTGGGTTTATGCATAGCACTGTGGAAGACATGCCAAAATCACAAAGGATCAACAAATGTCCCTCATTTCGACCTGTAGGTATTAAATAACCAGACTGTTCTTAACCCTTGCACTGAGTAAAAAGATAAACTATTGATCAGACAGAAACGTTTTTTTTTAGGTTCAAACGTGTTTTATACTTAAAATTTTTTTTTCCAAAATGCAAGTTTGTCTGAAGAAGCAGCTGAGGTTTTTTTTGTAATAATTCATTTTATTAAAGTCATAAAAAGCAGTTTTATGAACAGAAAATATAAATATTTGTATATATCCATTAAAAATAAAATCACACAAAACAATAGAGGACTGTAAACATTATGCATAGTCCCATAGTATCCAGCACCCATTCACCAGTTAACATTATTTCATCTAACCAATCAGTTCCAGGTATGTTTCCAACATTTCATAAACAGAAGACACTCCAACGAACAGAGATCAGATGCTAAAGTGAATCCACTCAGATTAATTAGTCATAATTAAGAATAAGGCACATGATAAACTGTTCAGGCCTGTGGCTTTTTTGTCTTATTTTAGAAATAACTTACAGACCAGTAGATTACAGGGATCTGCTGTTATTTAGCAGTATGATTACAACTCCTTTAAGATTGATGCTTGAGGAAAACACTTGGTTTGTAGTAATTTGGGTCAATTTCTTTGGTCTGAGCAAGCTAAGAAATCAGTTTCCAGATTAATCGAGCAGATTTGTTCTGGTGAAGCGTCGCCAACAGTCCGGCATGCTGTCCGTTTATGTGCGCTCTGTTAAAAATCATTTCTGTTCGCTCTGCAACATTAACTTCATGTCTCAGATGCTTCGCTCGCTCAGTTTTCCCTGTTCCACCAGCAAATTATTTCACTTATAAGATATTTTTCCGATGTTAAAAGTGAAAAACAAAATCTGCCAATGGATCCAGTACTTCTTCAGTAAGATATGAGCTTGTTTAAGTAAATAATTAATTAATATTGATGAAAAGTTACTTGTAAGTTTTTAAAAAAAATCAAATTTCAAGTCTATTGACATATTTGCACTAGAAAGCAGACCAAACCAGATTCTGTATTTTTGTAGTGAAGTTCTGATTACCTATGACTGACTCAACCACCAGAAAAATCCTTAATAATGTTGGAATCTCAGATTGCAGGGGTAGGATAGTGACTGCTCATAAGTACACCACTCTGTTCGAAAACAAGCCCTTATCCCCCTAAGTAAAAAAATATTTCTGCTTTAGTAGCACAGCCTCCCAACACCATTACAGGGAAAACACATTCAATCAAAAACACATAAAATAAGTTCATATTTTAGACAATATCGTATTTCAATAAAAAAAAAAAACCCAAAAACAAAACAGCAGTCCCTTGTCTAAGCCTTGGTCGTCATGAAGTAGGTGTGAGTGGTATCTCTATGACGTCCTGCTCAATGATGTCCCCCTGTGGGATGGGGACGTGGTCCACAGGCCGATTCTGACAGCTGAGGCCTGTGAAGGGACTGAACCAGGACGGGGAGGGCCGGCCCCCGAACGCTGTCTGCATGGCCTCCCAGCAGGGCACTTTGCCCCACCTCCCCGTCTCCCCCTTCAGACGCTCGATTCCCTGAGGACGACACCACAGTGAGCATGTGCACGCACCATATCTCACACACACACACAAACCTTACTGCTACACGACTGACGACGGTGCAGACACAGCTGGAGCATTCAAGGTCTTTAAAAGAAGAAAGAAAAAAAAAAGGACAAAAATGTTCTGCAAATCATTTCTCCTGTTTGTACTGGCCAGAAAATCTGACAAGATTGCAATATCTTTGTTATGTAGTTGAGCGCTTGGCAATATTTCTACACTGACCTTTTAACCAGATCAGGATGATGCCAGATGAAGTCATGGGACAGTTTTTTGTTTAATGTCTCCTGAAAGCTTTTAACCTTCCTAGACCAATAGAATGGAACATTCTGTCCAAATCAACACCACTTGTGTTTTTTGCACTATAATAATTCTACAAGAAGTTCTTAAAGACGCAGTATGTAACTTTTTATGTTTTTTATATATTTGTTTCAACTGTCACCATGTCCTGACAGCATGAGAATCTGACAAAAAATAAAGCTCCTCCTTACGGTCTGACAGCCATCTCCAGAAATACACTGCTCAGTGAAAAACAACCAATCAGAGCCAGGAGGAGGGGCTACAGCTCCTCCCACAGAGCCTGTTGTGAATGCTAAGGCAAGTTAGCATAGCCACCGATGATGGTGGATAAACCGTTTTCCTGGAACATTAAGTTGTTTCTCTGCCATTAGCACGGTGAGTAGCGAGTACATGAGCATGACTGACAACGCTAAGACCCTCCTCCTGGCTCTGATTGGTTGTTTCTGACTGGAGGTGTAGTCCTATATGGCAGTAGGACTACAAACGTAGATGAACTGGATTTTTTTCAGATTGTCTCGTGTTAATGTTTTAACAGATATGCAAGAAAAATGTTTATAAAAGTTACATACTGCAGCTTTAATGGGAACATTTAGTGACCACCATCATAATGTTCCTACTCAGTGGAAATGTATGAAATATGCGTTTGGCATTTTCCAAGTCCAGATCCACAAAATATGTGCTTCCATAGCTTCTTTCCATTTTCCAAACCATTAGAATACACACTGAAGCCATGAATTATCCCAGGATCAGCTCATTCCTGTCAAAGAATGGATGACCCGGCAGTCGAGATGAGCGATAAGTTGTTAGTTTTGATCAAAGTAATACATTATAAACTCCCCTCCCCTACTTTTCCCCCCCACATTAATAAAAACTTGTAAAACTGTAATTCCAAGCATTTCCAGACGACATAGGAACCTTGTGTGTAAACTGGTGTTTTACTGATGGCCAGTAGAAACAGCAGCGCCTCTACCAACAGTGGACTACAACACATTCTGTATGAGAAATGAAACGGCAAAAAAAAGAAAAGAAAAAAACAAGAAAGCTTGCAAATAAGAAAAAAAACTCCACAAATAATAAAAATAATCAAAATGAGACATGCAATATTTTCCTCACTAAGCTCACTCATTCATTCCCATTTGTTTGGTTGAACTTAAAACAAAGAGGAACCGAGACTCATTGGGCCTGCCATGACTGAAACCTGCATGCTAGAGGCGCGCTAAGCTCGACGGGACGACTACAGCGACGAGCTCCTCCTCAGCTTACCTCCGTCACGGTTCTAAAGTCTGCCTCAGAAAGCTTTGGGCAGAGTGAGTTATCAACCAAAGCAGAATGCATGAGTGTGGAGAGGACACTGCATAGGAGAGAGGCAGATTAAAAGACAAAGAATGAGGAGGGAAAAAAAAAAAAAAAACAGGGATGGGAGGAAAACCAGGGGTCATGTGTGAGGAGGAGGTCATGTGAGCAAAGAACAGCGTACAGTTCAGGGAAAGCTTAGTTCATCAGGAACATACCCCCCCCCCACAAAAAAGCCAAACACATTCTGCTTTGCAACGGAGAAGGATTTATTCTCTGCATCAAGTGGTGAAATGTGTGCAATATTTAAAAATCATTTTAAAAATTTGTAAAAAAAAAAAACAACAAAAAAACAAAACAAACAAAAAAAACAATAAACCAAAAAACAACAAAAAAATCAATCCTACCATCCGAATCATTTCACCAGCTGTTTTCACAAACATGTCCGACCTAACTGCCATGCATAAACACTTCAGAGGAACCAAACAGGTACAACACTAGCTGCGTTTCCATAAAACTGCGCAAATTGACATTACGGAAATAAATTTACTGAATGAAAATAAATAATAAAAAAAAACAACAAAAAAAACACGCTTTCACTAAAAGGTTTTAGCGCTAGGATGAGGTGATTTTTCAGCCTTAACAAAATAGATCCATTTTACAAAACTGTAATGGAAACACTTCTTATGGGATCACACGAGTCATGTGATCAGCAGCCAGATGTTACTACTTGCGAAAACGACAAAGACAACAGAAAGTGGTTGGAGGACGATGGTTTCTTTTGTTTTTTTGTGTTCTTTTAAGACAATATGCAGCTGGCTCCACCAGAGCTCTCACAGTTCATAAGAAGTTGTCATTCCAACATTCTGAATCTGTAGATCCTCTGTAAAGTTTCTCCAAAACGCCACATAGATAGCTGCTCGTTGCTCCAATGCCTGAATGAGACGTGACGTCTCCTCTGATGGCTTACAGATGAGTTCTTGCGCCATCATGACTGAATTATGAATGTATCTCATGTAACTTGTTTATATCCGTCGCTGCCATGATTTTTAATGACTTGTCACGTGTGATTTTAATAAAAATTTTTATTTAAAGGGAAGACCGCATTTGCGATTCTTCCCCCCCCTCGACATTATCAGAATATGAACAGTTTTGCGCACATTTGCAATGGAAACGCAGCTTCATAGAGAATATGAAAACAATAAAAACAAAGTGCAGCTTTGTCATTTTTAAGCATGTGTAAGTATGAATGGTGAAGGTTTAGACTTTCCTAAATGCTTTAACGCAGTCCAGAATGGTGCAGGATGCCATGCCAGGTATTCCGGCCCAACTCCGATCCATGCCGGATTCCGCTCCTCTTCCAGCAGCTTAAGCTTTTAAAGACGAGCCAGCGCTCCTTCAGAGGGTTTTCACATCAAAGAGCACCGAATCAGCAGAACGTTGTGGGGCTTTGTGCTGATTTTGGCACGTTTTTACAGCAGAGTGACAAACGCTCATGAACAAACAGGGAATGAAGGTTAGAGGATAATCCCTTCTTCAATACAACTAACAGAATCTACTCTGTTTTCATACAGCCAGTGTTTCAACAAACATCTCACTGCTGAAGCACAAGTCAGGGTTTACAGCAGTGGTAACTGAAAGATCTGACCAAATCCAGCTGGTGTTGGGAAACACACACTCTTTGGCTGAGGATAAAATGCACATTTACAGACAGACAAAGGTTGTGTGTGTGTGTTAAGGGAAGAATATTCCACACTGGTGCAGCATGAAATATTACAGTTATGTCAAATACACAATAAGACACCAGTGAGCCAGTTCTCCATACCAAAGCTTATCAGGAAATAAATGCTGGCATCAAGAAAAATCAAACACAAGTTTTCTGTCCCTGAAGTTTCAGAGTTAAACAATCCAGAAGAGGCATGGGCCTGCACGGGTCACAACCATGAGCAAAAATGCAGCAGTTTCATTGTATTGTGGCGGACTAGGGGGCTACAATACACCCCGCACAATTAAATAATATAGTTACTTAAACTTTAAATACCTACAGGGTATTATTAAAAAAAAAACAAACAAACGTGTTTTTGGGTTTACTGGTTGTTGATTTCATTTGGAAATGAAAAAATGATGTAATCAGATCTAGCTCCTGGGTTGTCATGGTTGCGCCACCACAGTATTTACATAATTTATAGCAAAAAAAGAACAAAACAAAAACAACCTCAAATTATATTAAAGTAATGACATCTATTGCTCTTTAGACATTACTACACAGATGTGTAGAACAAAACAGAACCACAGCACCAAACGTTTTCATGGATGGTCTAGTTACTACAGAGGCTCCGGAGTCTCATAGCAGACTCTGTATCCCTCAAGTTGATAAAATACCATGCAAAGTGGTGGAAAAAAACAAATACTGATGCGGATGCAAAATTTGCTCTCTTGGGATTTTTTTTTTTTTTTAAGTGAAAGGAGCAAGTTGAGTTTTCAGAAGTCGACTTTTCAAGTTCAGATTTCACCTTGTGTTTTAGTAATAGATGAAAAGGCATCCACTAACATTTACATATCCATTATTTCAGCCAGCTGTGGTGTAGTAAGCAGCCAGAGGTGGGAGAAGGGCGTGTGTGTGAGTTACTGTGTGTTTCAACGAGCCGAAGAATACTGCAGTCACTCTAGCACATCCTCCTATGTCTCATTACAAAGACTTTACTCTACAGGAACCAGCCCGGCCCATGCCTGTTCCACAACATGAGAAAATAAATGTTTACAGCAGTACCTTTCAAATATTTTAGAACCGTAAGACACTGAGTAATGTTTACATTGAGTATCCAATGGAGTTTTTTTTATCACAATTTTATAAAATTCAAAGAGCTTAAGTTAGGGCTGGGCATTTATCACATCTTTTATATTTCGAGAAAATTTTCTTTGAAGAATTTTGATTTATGGTAACAATTACAATAATGACTCTTGAAAACTAAAAAAAGAAAGAAAAAGTGTTACCATTTTTCCACTGTTTGTTCCATGAGATCATCGATAAATATTAAAATATGGTCAAACGCAGTGACTGTGTAGTCTACGGATAGAAATCATACTTCTTTAAGAAACTGCCATCAGGAACAGGCCTTTTTTGTAAAGCAGTATTTGTGTTAGTGGGGCTGTGATTGCTGTCATGCAGCCATTCAGCTTCCTAAAACAGATTGTAAAGTAATAATAGTTTAGCACTTGTATCATTATCACAATAGCACCATGAAATATTGTGATAAGATTTTAAGTCTATCGCCTACCTCTAACTCAAACCACAAATAGTAAAAAAAAAAAAGGAGGTATAAAAACATAAATTATTATTGACCGAGTGTCCGAACAGGAAGTCACCTTCAGGTCTGAGTTTTCAGAGAAAATGCTTGAGCTGCAACAAGTGGCAACATCTGAATCTGTGTCCCACTGGTTTTCCCTTTCCTGAAACATTTTTAACAGTTGTTATAATTTATTGGCTTTTTTTGAAAGCGTGTTGCATCAGTGCTGCACTTAGCTTCAGTATGTTTTCACCACTTGTTGCACTTCCAAAATACAAAAAAACAAACGTGACGCCGAGACACCTGAGAACTCTGTGAAAGACTGAAGGCAAAAAGAAGCGAAGCAAAGCGGCAAAGATGGAGGCTGATCAGAGGTAAACTAAACAGCTTTTGTTTCTCTGATTCTTAGAATCTGCCCTTCATACAAAACAATAAAGATAAATAAATAAAAATAGTTCAACCCAACTTGAAACAGCAATAAAGGAGCTGCTGATGTGCAGCTTTTGGCAGCAATTAAAAGCTCATGGATCTGGTTTCAAAAAGGAATCACTTCAATTAGGAAACGGAATTTTGCCAGTCCAAAAAAAAAACAAAAAAACAAAGATCGTTCAGCTAAATTACAGAATATATTTACCACTAAATTTCCATTTCAGCTCATCTTAGGAGTGTAGCAGAAGACAAATATTTTAGATGATTAGAGGCTGTGTAGCAGCTTGTACACCTACAGATAAACCCCTAACGTGCCTCACACCTTGAACTCGTTCACCTTCCATCACAATTCAGTCACAATGTTTTTACATAGGATTGTAGGTGAGAGATTGGCACAAACTAGTGCATAATAGGAGTCCACCGATTGTAGTCTTCTGACAGATCACCCATCATTTAAAAGCCTGACCTGCCGATTTAGATTTTGACTTAATACAAATTCTTTAGTCTAGAAAGTCCAAAAATATATAGATATACTATATATAAATATAGTGACAAAAAATGTTAAGTATGCATTCATACCAGCCCTGTTCAGTCCTCATTAATCTCAGTTTGTCTGTTAGATGTGTGAATGACCAATCAGATTTCTGATGCAAACTTAAAACAAAAAAAAAAAAACCTCTGTTCCGCCTACAAACCTAGAGTTGTTGAGCTGAAGTGAACTGATGCGGCTCAATGTATATGTGAACACCAAGCCCACTCCAAAAGCAGGAAGCAGACTATAACGCAGGGCATTCTGGGTAAATACAACCAAAATAGAGAAGTGAGTCTAATGCTAGCTGGAATAACGGCTTTTGTGGTATTTTACCAACACCAAAAGAAAAATCCTACAACAACTAAACTCTGATTTTGGTTTTATGAAGAAAGAAGCTCCTCTCAATATCTTCAGAGGTTTTCATGTCGTTTCCCTTCATGTCGTTTCTTGGTACAGCGCCTCTCTACAGGCAAGGAGGGGAACAGGTCTTTCAAAGGGTTTGGTTCGTTTGACACACTGTAGTGTGAAAGAAAACTACATCAGCTGAAAATAACAAATGTTGCAATTTTGGTCCCCAGTCAAACTGAGTCTAACAGACCATCAGGCAGGAAAATAAACCAAGTCAGCAAAAGTGAGGTGACTGTTAATCACTCGTGTGCAGAGGTGACCTGCTGCACCTGCTGATTTTCAGACCTTCAGTCACCCATCACCCAACATGAAGGAAATCAGCACCGATTTATCGCTGCATCTCTTCTCCACAGTAGTGCAGAGAATGATTTATTCAACTCTCATGACCCAAAACTTTGTAGAATCAATTTGAACTGCAGTTCCAGCTGCAAGACTTTTGGGATACGTTTCTTACAGTTTTACAGATTGTTCAATGGGAAGAAATCAAGGGGCATGAAATCTTTCGAAAAGCATCATGTATACTGGATATATCTCAGTAGGTGTATCTGGACTAAACCAGTGGCTACTCTAATAATCTAATCAACTGATTTCATTTTGATTTTTCACCATTTTAGTCAACTAACCTACAAAAACAGCCCTGTACCTGCAGGATGAAGTGACGTCATTTCCCATTATATCCCTTTTTCTTTTGTAATTTGGCTGAACGTATCCTTGAACAAAACACAGGAAGATTATGCACCAAGCAAGAACAGACAGCTTCTAATAAGAGAAAAGACCAGAAAAAACAAAACCCAAACTGATTTATCACAGTGTTCGCAAAAAGACAGACAGTGTTTCTTTTTCTCTGCAACTCAACTTGTAAAGGCAAACAAAAAAAAATATAAGACATTGCTCACTTAGTTGGCAGCACAAAGAGCACATGACAAGCTGTCCATGGCTTGTGTGGGACGTACACTGTAAGTGGGAGCAAACAGGCCAGCTTTCCCAGGCCTCATTCCCTGTCCTGAGCTCCCTCACACCACATACTGGTAGGTCTCAGCCTTGCCGTGGTCAGGGGTGGAGAAGGGGCTTAACCACAATAAAGAGAAATGGTGTCCAAAAACCGCCCTCATGTTCATCCACTTAGTTTTTTTAGCCCATCTTCGCTCTTCCTTTTTCAACTGCTCTATGCCCTGAAAACGAGAGACAACCAAATTTGAGTTTGCATGTTTTCGTCTGGTAAAATTATCTGCGAAAAAATGATTAGGAATTTGGAAATAATAGAACATATTTAACACAAATCTTTGCTGGATGATAAATTGTCCCAGTAATTATTGTGATAAGTGATTGTATTGTTGTTTTGAGACTATTTAATGGTAATATTGATAACTGCATAATGATACAAGTTTGCCCTCTCAAAGATTAATAAACTTTCATTGTGTACAGAACACTTAACACTGGAACTGGAAGATATATTAAATATTCAATATAAATAAACAACCAAAAACAATAAACAGATAAAAAAAACCACACTCAACTGAAACCATAAAAACTTTAATGATGTCGTATCTAAGAAAATTGCCCTTTGACAAACATCAAAATAAATATGATTAAGTTCATTTTAATTTTTTAAATGAAATTAGCTGATTATTGCCACTGGCTTCCCTGTAGGCTGCTTGTTATAATTACTTCACAGTATAGTTAGAATAAATAAGATTTTTCAATGAACACATTAAAACTTGATGGTTTTTAAGATTATTGTAGGTTGTAAAATTTCTGAGCATCTACTAAAAGCGTTTCTCCACCTGCCGCCATGAAGCAAGAACATTTTAACTTCCACCCCTGATTATACTCCAGCAGGTGGAAATATTGTCAAAATCAACTACATTAAAACTGAAAAGATAACGAGAACAGCTGAAGCAATGCTAGGCTAAAGATCCTCCATTAAGCTATAAGTTTAATAGAAACGGAACAAAAAAAAATAAAGATAGAAAGGAAACAGAGACAGATGTCGGAAGAAAACATAAAAGCAACTTCACTGTTATGGCTTAAACCCCGACTGGGCAAAGTTGTGGAAAGTCACTGTCATTGTTTTGAATAGTCTCAGTACATCCATCTCTCATGTACAGAGCACAAAAAGAGCTTTAAATACTTGCACTCTTTGAAATTGTTTTTTTCATGAAAGCAACACGTTTCTTCTGCATGAGAGCTGCCAAAAACTACAGCAGGAGCAGTGAGGATAATGTAGCTGCTTGTGTCGTGCTGTACTCTGAGCTATGCTAGCTCATTGACATGCTCACATTTATTTATATTCGGAGTTGCAGACAAAAAGAAGTTGAAAGCACAAGAAGAAATTTGGAAAGGTCAGTTTGTCCCATTAGCTCTTCAGCTGAGATTTATCTAAAAGATCCACACAACAATAAAATACGAACACAAAGACATAGCTTCAATATACGTCTACCTCCAGTAGCACAATGTGATTACCTAGAGTAACAGGAAAAAGGTCATGAAGCCGATCAATGATCTGTGTCTGATGAGATGAAAAGGTGGGAAATAAAATGGAGGAGTGTGAGAATCAGACAGACTTTAACAACTGATGGGTTCCAGTTTGTAGGCAGCTGGGTCAGTATACCTGCTGTTCTTCTGGCAGGTTTTATAGTCTGCAGTGATCAATACCTGCCAAAAGATTTTTATGTGGAGAATGTGTCTAATCATAGATTTATTCATACAGAACATCTAATGCATTCAAAAGAAAATGCAGCTGGGAAGCTGAACAATCCTGGTGCAATAATACTTGATGCTATTGGCTGATGTTTGCAAAGCAGCCAATGCAGGAGAGCAAGACAAGTCGTGCTTTTGAAAGGTTGTTGTTTTATTAAGATAATTATCTCAATCGAACAGTATCATTTTTTGTCGTGTTGAATCAAACACTTCTTTCAATCAAACTACATGGTGACAGAAGGGTGAATTCTATTGTGTCTTTATTTTCTTCTACATCTAAAATTAATCCAGCCTCTTGACCAAGATACACAACAGCCTCAAACTACAGACAATCAACCTCAGTAAACAGATATTTTGTTGCCCTTTGGTGCCTCAAGAAACTTGAATCAGCCCTGTTTGAAAATCTGTAACAGACTTGTAAAATTATATTATCCTTCATTAAATATGGTTTGTTAAATCACCATGTGTGATTCATAATAACTATCATATATTTAAAAAAAAATCTGAAAAAAAAGTCTTAGTGCTTTGGCATCTAAACTAGACCAGCAGTGAGAGTTTTTTTATTTGCTTCAATCAAGAGAAACACATTAAAAGTGACCAATGTAAAACTGACTGGAGACTTTGCTTGATTTTTATTAATTAATGAAGAATAAACAGGTAGATGGAGATACTGAAATGATTGGTTTAATGTAAATTCATGTTTTTGATTATAACATGAGAAAATGTGTTAAGCCTCCCTGGCAAAGTTTATTCAGGGGTCCTGGAGAGGAGGGTCCGTCTGATAGTCGAACCGTGGAATCAGGAAGAGCAGTGTGGTTTTCGCCCTGGTCGTGGAACACTGGACCAGCTCTACACCCTCAGCAGGGTCCTGCAGGGTTTCTACATGTGTTTTGTGGACTTGGAGAAGGCGTTTGACCATGTCCCTCGGAGAGCCCTGTAGGGGGTTCTCTGGGCGTATGGGATACTGGGCCCTTTGATATGGGATGGTTGGTCCCTGTATGACCGGTGTCAGAGTCTGGTCTGCATTGACAGCAGTAAGTCGGGCTCGTTTCTAGAGAGAGTTGGACTCTGCCAAAACTGCCCTTCGTTACTGATTCTGTTGATTACTTTCATGGACAGAATTTCTAGGTGCAGCCGAGGTGTTGAGGGGATCCGTTTTGGTGGCCTTAGGTTCGTATCTCTGCTTTCTGAAGGATGATGTGGTCCTTCTGGCTTCATCAGGTTGTGATCTGCAGCTCTCACTGGAACGGTTAGCAGCTGAGTGTGAAGCGGCCGGGATGAGGATCAGTGCGTCCAAATCCGAGGCCATAGTCTTGAGCCAAAAAAGGTCAGAGTGCCTTCCCTGGGTCGGGGGGGATGTCCTGCCCCAAGTGGAGGAGTTCAAGTATCTCGGGATCTTGTTCACGAATGAGTTCACTCAATTTACCGATCGATCTACGTTCCTACCATCATCTACGGTCATGAGCTTTGGGTCATGACCAAAGGAATGAGGTCAGGGATACAAGCGGCCAAAATGAGTTTTCTCCATAGGGTGTCTGGGCTCTCCAAGACACCCAATTGAGAAGCTCGGTCATCCAGGAGGGTCTCAGAGTAGAGCCGCTGCTCCTTCACGTCAAGAGGAGCCAGTTGAGGTGGCATGGGCATCTGGGTAGAATACCTCCTGGATGCCTCCCTGGTGAGGTGTTCCAAGCACAACCCACCGGGAGGATGCCCAGAGGAAGACCAGGACACACTGGAGGGACGATGTTCCTCGACTGGCCTGGGAACGCCTTGGGATTCCCTTGGAGGAGCTGGAACAAGTGGCTGAGAGGAAAGTCTGGGCCTCACTTCTTAGGCTGCTATCCCCACAACACGACCCCGGATAAGCGGAAGAAGATGGATGACTCGAAAATGTGTTTCAAAAAGTGAAAATGTGCAAATATCCTTTTGCCAAAATACTAGACATACAAACTTGTAGGCCTGTCGTGACAACACCAGGGTTTCCCCAGTGTATTATAGACCTGACGGCCCACCATGCTTTACTTGTGCCACCGCCAGGCTAAGCCTTTCTTGTTTATGTTTTTAGGAAAATAATAATTACAAAAAAAAAAAAGGTAACACTTTATTTGAAGGGGTGTGCATAAGACTGACATGACATTAGGGCTGAAACGATTCCTCGAATGATTCGAGTACCTCGATTACTAAAATTCCTCGAGGAAAATTTACCTGCCTCGAAGCTTCGTTAATTTATGTTTTATTAGTTAGCGCACCGTGTTCCGGCCGGGACTTCATTTGCGTTGCGCGGAGCTCTCACTTCCGCCTCTGAGTTGTTGACAAAAGCTAAGTCTCAGCGGCATAAAGTCCAATCTTCAAGATTGGCCCGTGGGGATTTAATTGATTGATGATAATGCCCGACTTTTTATCGTTTTTGGGGAACCAATAAGCATCCTTAAAATGACTGGGGAATGCCTGGAGTACGGCAGCCTTTCTCCTCCGGGGCTGCTGGTTGAAAGCGAACGGCG
Organism: Poecilia mexicana; assembly: GCF_051168715.1. Lineage (NCBI taxonomy): Eukaryota > Metazoa > Chordata > Actinopteri > Cyprinodontiformes > Poeciliidae > Poecilia > Poecilia mexicana. The sequence goes on from NW_028263375.1 coordinate 1,670,322, forward strand.
GGAAGAGCGCTGAGGTGAGCGGATAGACTGAACAGGGCGGGCGGCTGAGTAGCTGATGCTTACCGTGTAAATGTAGTTTTACCGACAAACCGCACAATAAATTTCATATCCCGGTCTGAAGAAACGGGTGGCGGAGCGCATCGTACATGGCTGGTAGATGAGTTTCTGAGTGTGACCAGTGAAGGTGTCGTAAATATCCCGTATTGCTTCCCCCCGTGTTCGTCCCCCGGTCTAACGGTTCGTCAGTCCGCTGGTCTATTTCCTCCCCTCCACCCCATCTTACGTTCGTTCATTCGCCCTCTCCTCCCACTCCAGGCGGCATTTCCCGTATTTTCAAACCCAAAGCGTGACAGGTTAGGTGGCAAGGTGAGTTTAATTAATCTATTAAACTCACTGAAGATGAATATATAAACTAAAAGCTGGATTGTAGACATTTTTTATAAGCATATTTGTTAGCCTGCCTCTTTGTTATTAAATTCAATATAATTTCAGATTTTTCTATAACTTTTCTTCTGGTTAACTTAGAAAGTGAGCTATTATTGTTACAGGTTAGTTTTCTAAACTACAAAAAAAGCAACTGTTAGGGATGCTCAAATATGAAAAATTGGACTGATATTGATATCTGATAGTAACACCGGTATTATGCCAGATTTACCAATATTTCATTTTGTAATTTTTTTTATCCGATTACTCGATTAATCGTAAGAATAATCGATAGATTACTCGATTACTAAAATATTCGTTTACAACAGCCCTACATGACATAACATCTGTCATAAACATAAAGAAGTCTTTATGAATGTTTATGACTGTTGTCATGAAGTGTCATTCGGTAAATAATGACACTTTTAATGCAAAGTTGCTCTAAAAGTTGCATTAAAAGTCCATTAAAAATGCCAACCTTGCATTAAATTATCATAATTTACAAAATCATGCAAAGTTGGCACTTTTAATGGACTCGTATTTTAAATTCCTAAAAAGACAAACAAAGCAAACAAAATAAATAAAATAGAAATACAAACCACACACAACTTAAATCATAAATGAACCGGATCATGGGGGAGTTTGTAAACAAAGTTTCCATTCAGAAAGTATTAATCAATCAGAATGGAAGTTATTGAGCTCCTTTTAATTTATTATGCTATTAATTGATTTATGGATTATTGTGACAAGCTTTCCAACTTGACTGAAAAGGTATGAGGGAACAGCAGATTGTTGTAGCAGCATAGACATCCGTTTATTCTTTATTGTGATAATTACGGAACTAACCAGCAACCTGCAGAGAAAACAGCACAGCATCAAGCTGTGAAACCCATGCAGCTTTATTTATATAAAGAACTAAATCAGTTCCTTGAGCTGTTACCAACGTTGGTCCTCGAGGACCGACTCTGGGCTCCCCTGTGTTATCTGAAAATGAAAGTGTCCATCTGGCAAAGCACTGCTGTAGTTTCAAAACGGGTGAACAAAAATTTGCACAAAATCAAAATAAAAACAACTTATTCTTCAAACCTGGTAAGCTTGTTTTTGGTGAATATCAGAACTTGAAGGTCAAAACTGACTAAGTAAGGCAGAGCTGAGGGGAGGTCCACCGAGGACAAGGAAACCACAGGAAGTTATGAGAGAAGAGCAAAGGAAAGTCAGTCTCCACAGAGCGGGTAACTTACTGTCTCATCGGTACAGATGGAGTGGACCTGGGTGCCGAACATCACAGAGGTAAAGATGAGGAAGAGGAGGCCCTCAAAGCACAGGAGGATGAGGAGGATGACTGTTGCTGGAGGAGAGAAGGAGCTGCACTCTGGGTGATGGAGGGACATGGAAGTGAAAGGACAAGTCAAGGGTTAGATGAAGCACTAAACGCTCAAGGCTCCTCACAGATACAATGACTTCCTGTTGACTGCTGCAGTAAAACATTAACACTTCAATCAGGAGTTCACAACTGAGGGCGGATCATTTTACTTTATATAAAGACAGATTTCTAATTTAGGCAGTTCTGCAAACCAAAGTATTAACAGAAATAATTCAGGTAAAAACTGATTGACCTGTTTTGATCATCTTGTCAGCATTCTTAATTACTTTAGAGTTTAGGTCAGAGGTCACCAACCTTCTAGCAGAGTTAGATCATGGTACTGAACTACACACTTCTGAAATTTGATCAGTTTACTTTTGTTTTTACCTTTGAGTTGCTAGTTTTTACATGTTATTGTGCTTTCTTGCACAATAACAAAATGAATTCTGATTGTGATAACCAAATGTTTTATCCATCTTCAGAATCTGATCACATTTATTATTTCTCATAATTATCAACAGAGACCTAATGTAGGAAACAGACAAATATCAGTTTGTATCACTTTATATCAACGTCCAATTATTTCTCACAAATCATGCAGCATCATGTTTGAGACAAATCTTATCACATCTTGTAACCATGTAATAAATCCACTATTTCAATCACTATATTGAAATAGTGTAGTGTATTTACATTATTACACTAGTGTAATAGTGTATTTAAATTGTATTGGAAATAAAAAAAAATGTTTTTGGAAAAAAATAAGTTTGGGTATTATTATGTTTTAAGTTTTTGAATGACAACAACTTCTCCCTTTTTTAAATAAGGGTATGCACATTTGAAATCTCTTGTAAACACACTAACACAGACATTAATCTAAGCCCAATAATTTTATTTTATTGCTTAAATGTGCAGAACTATTATAAAGAGATTCTTGCAGCATAGATGCAGGTTTGCTTTTGAATCTAGATCACTGAGACAAGGTGCAACAGAAGAAGAAAAACCCACTCACTTGTCCAATCATCTTCAAAGCAGTAGAGGAAATGGAAGACCACCATGACCAGAGAATGCAGAGAGATGAGTGCAATGTACATCTAGTTCCAAAAGGAAACAGTGGTGAGACCATGTGGTGAAACATTTTACTATAAAAAAAATAGCCAGCTTCCTGACAACCACTGAGAAACTGTGTCAAGTTAAAATGGAAGCATTACAGAAGTAAGCAGTTAACAGGCTTTCATGTCAAACATCCAGATTTCCAGCTTTTCAATGTCATTTTTAAAAAGCAAATAGATGCAACAATAGAGTTTTCCTGTGAACTTACTGTGAAAAGAACAAAGTACTTTTGGTTGTTTTCCCCAACACAGTTGTTGACCCAGGGACAGTGGTGGTCCATCTTCCGTATGCATCGTTTGCATACACTGGGAATCAGACGGAGAGAAGGAATTCAGCTCATAAAGCAGCGATGGATTATGTTACATTTATCAGGACAAAAGATATCTTGATAAATGTATCAGGTTCTCTTGAGGTATTATTGTTCCTCAGAAAGTAAAACACCAAACTAAAAAATGGTTTTAAGAGATAACATACATCAGTGTATGTAAACACACACACACACACTTCAACACCGTGAGCATAAAACTGAGGAGGCTGAACGCCTCAAAGTGTTCCTCCGCTGTTTGTGAGCTGTTAGCTGAGGGACTAAATATAAAGCAGGGTGGTTTGGAGTATTTTGCTTCCCACTCTCGAAGTGGTTCAGCCTTACAACTGTGAACCAGTCTACAGTTTCAACCACAACTTTCTACCTGAAACAGCAGCAGCATGAAGCAAACAGTGCTGCAGATATCCAACAGCCTTTAATCAGACTACAAGAGACTCAAATCCCATCCTACATCAAGTCTGCAGCTACCTGCTTCTTTGTTTAGTTAACTACAATTGGTATGTAAACTGCCTGTCATTTGTCTTTCTACCAACATAAGAAGCTTTAGTTATTTGCATATTTCAAGAAGAAAAATGGGGAGCATATTTATCCATCAGTAAACGAGCTTCAAGCATAACTCACTTAGATTATAAAATATCAATACATTCAAATAGTTACTAAACTAGACTGACTCACAAAAATATGAAAAATAGTAAAAAGTGTTTTTTATTTAACTTTTTTTTTTTTTTTTACAAAAATCATATTTTGTTATAAAATAGAAAAATTTGATGTCCTCCACCTCTTCTCTGCCAGCTGCAGAAACTACCAGAGCCAGGAGGAGGGACTTGGCACTGTCAATTAACCTTGTGTATGCGCTGCTCAATGTGCTAAAGGCAGAGAAACAATTCAGCGTTACAATAAAACTGTTTTTCCACCGTCACTGGTGGCCATGCTAACAAACCTTAGCATTCATAACAGGCTATGTTGTGAGGGGGGAGCTGTAGATGAGCTCCTCCCTTGCAGGAGCTTGATTGACAGCGCTAAGCTCCTAAGCTGGCTCTGACTGGTTTTTGGGTGTTTCTGTAGATACCATTAGGACCACAGGGAGCTCCATTATGCTACAGATGACCAATCTCATTCAATACTGTCACAACACATACAATTTTAACAAATGTTAAATAAAAAAATATTATTTACAAATAGTGCAATTTTAAATTGTCTGAAGTCTAAAATAACCTGGAATTTATGATGCAATGCAGTAAAAGCAGTATTTTTCCTCCTTACAGATTTCTTCCTTTGGATTTTAATATGAGACTTACAGTAGATTACCTGAGTAAATTCAGAGTAGAGTTTTTAAGCTGTTATTCATAAAAGGATAGCCATACTAATCAAGCTAACTCTGTGAAAGTAATTACATCCTAAACCTAATAAGTGGCTGTCTTTCCTTTAGCAACAACTGCCATGACTGAAAAAACTGGCTGGGCAGGAATTTTGACCCCGTCTTCATTGCAGAGTTATTCCAACTGAGCCAGAGGGATCTGAGCATGAAGGGCCTGTTGAAGCTTCTGCCACAGCAATTCATCTCATTAGGGGAAGTAGAACACCATGGATAAATGTTTAAAAAAATATTCTATAAATATACAACTTCTATTTATCATTTACATTTTTTATTTATTGTGTAAACTCATGGTCGTTCTCATCTGTGGCCTTGGTTTCCCTCGGGCCACGAACAATAAAAGTTAAGCTCCGTCACTGGAGTTAATCTATGAAATGTGTTTCACTTTCTGAAATGTTCATTTATTTCAGAAACTCTACTAACATTCAAATGTATTGAATGTGGCTGTACATAGACATATGGAAGTTATTTTCAACTTTGTTGAATGTTAAAGTTTGGTGCACCCGTATATAAAAGATGCAAATCTTGATCCTAAAGGGTAGAACTCAATTCTTCACAAAGTACTAAAGATAATTCTAGTCAACCGATTAAAATTAGGAAAAGCTGAAGGTTTCTATCTATATTAATCTAAATCATTTTCTCATGTGAAGCTGTACGGACAGCCTGAGTGAACAGCTGCAGCCGTTCCCTCACCTGCAGTGGTGTGCTCGGTCAGGCTTGATGCTGCAGCACTTGGGACATTTGTAGACCACCTGCCCTGGTTTCAACTGAAGGCTTTCTATGTATTCCTTAGTGGCGTTCCCTTTTGGCACGGCCCCCTGGCACAAAACAAATCATTTACAAACATCTTAGGGCCCAGGACTACAGAAGGAAGAAAGAAAAGTCTGAACAGTAACAGAAACAAACCCATCTCAGCATACATACAGGGTCAGTGCACATGGCCCTGAGGTGTGAGGCGAGGGCTAGAAAGGCCAAAGTATTGAACAAGGTCCCATTCACAATGCTGTAAGTGAGATTCTTGGAGGGCACCAGCATGACAAACAGCACCACAAACTCAGCGTAAAACACCAGCAGCCACGTTATAATGGCGCACACGATGCCGCAGGTGTCCCTGATGAACCACAAGGCTGAGGAAGAGGAGGAAGTGATGACGTCTTTGGAGATAGGAATGCGCTGTTCAGGTTGTAGGCAGTTGGACCCTCCACTGGCCCCGTCCCCAGTCCCGGCCCCAGCCTGCCCGCGGCCGTGCTCCACGTCCCTGCATCTGTGCACCGGGCTCTTCATCCTTCATTGAAGCTGGATGCTCGCATGTCCTGCTGCCGCAGCCTCTCAACCTTCAGGCATCAGTCATCACATGCTGGGGGGCAAGAGGGCTCAGAGGTCAGGAAGAAGCAAGGGGCAAAATATTACATAAAAGACAGATTCACAATGAGGAATATAAATATGTACAATTTGTGCTGATATTGTATCGAGTCAATATTAGTATAGGCCAATTCTCAAAGCTACGATACCAGTATTGTATCAGAAGTGGATAAAATTGTATCAGGACACACCTAGTAATTTTAATAGAAAACTGAACTTGACTTCATATTTAATAACTCGATTAATAGACTAGTAATAAACTAGAGCTGTACAATAAAGATCAACATAGACCTAAAAGATGAAGAGCCAATGACGACAAGAGTTGCACTGGGCTGAACCAATCACGTGGCTGGAAAAGAACCACACAGAAATTTGATTGGAGGATATAAAGAACTGCGATTTATTTTCTTTCCAAAGACAGACAATGTCCGTCTTATTGGTTTCTTTTTTTTCCCCATGTTTCCCTGAAGATTTTAATTTAAGTTAAGCTAACTTCTTTTATTAAGCCAAAGCAGCTGCATAAAGTTCAATGTAATGTTTATCTTTTAAAGAAAAAAAATCTATATTTAAAATAAAAAATAACCTGATATTTTTTATATCTCCTCCAGTAAACAGTGACAAAAGATTGACACAAACAGTTGTTTGTTTTGTATCGTGCTCAACTGATACAAAACATTTCATCATGATTGGATTTTTACCAAATTGCCAAGCTCTATAGCAGACTTTCAAGATGTCTACATGATTGGATTGGATTCACTGTACATGTATATGGAGAAATCTGATGTTATTTCAGTGATGAACTGAATATTGTTTCAGAAGTTTTCTTGTTTGAAAAAACATGTCGACCATCAATAAAAATCAAGATTAATAAGTCCCACTAGCCATATTGGATTACACAATAATGGCAAAACATCAAGGATTTCACCATAAACAGAAATGATCCAGCATTTCTCAACCGTCAATAGTTTAACACAATTCAAAAGAAAGTACAAAGAGGTAATTTTCAATAGATACACATATGGGTGACAGAAAGCAATAAGGTGTGTATTGCAGATAACTTGGTGTAAGGGTTTAGAAAGACAAACCAGCATAAAATGGGAAAATGTATAGGTAAATATTAGTAACTGTTACTTCTGACTGCCACTTTGATTTTGATTTTTTTAATGACAGTAGGACTCTAAAGTTTCAAGTGTTTAGGGGGTAGGAGTTTATAAGTTCTCACTTCTTCCTACCCCATTTTGAGCATGATATGTTAACTGAAACAAAAAAATCTGTATTTTCTCTTCTTTCTTATGCACTTCTTGTTACTGTGCACTATTTTATTTTTATATTTGTATCATGTTCGAATAAAATTTCATTTCATTTCAAACCGTTGACCACCTACCCACAAAATATTGGCGTCATTTTCGATTTTAATGCTGTTTTAGATAGAATCATTTGGTTTGCAGCTCCTTCTCAGAGAACATGCATGGACGTTGCTTTGAATCAAAGCTTTTACTTGAAATATTCATATTTCTGATGCATGTTCCTGTCCATAACTCAGTTCTCTAGTATTAAAATCGGGAAAAGCATCATCTGAAGCTGAAACAGACAACGCCGATATACTGGATTTTCTAGTACAAGCGGTAAACAAACGAGCAGAAGATGTTACTGGTAGCGCAATATGAATTTTTTCCCTCCTGTTACAGGAAGTAAAGTGGGTCATTGATTCCCAGCTTTCGACATGCGCCAATGTGTCTCTGTTGGTGCTATATACAAGCTAACACAGTCAACTTCAGATAAGAATGAAAATGTAATTACTGGTCATGTCAACATTGGCACGTACAGTAAACGCTGACTTAAAGCAAGTTTAACATGGACTTTGTTGCATTTCAAGAGTCCAAACCGAGCCGAAAGTCACCTCATTCCATCTAGCTAATGCTATCCAATCAGCTAAAAAGGGACCATTTAAATGTCCGTATTAGTGTTTATTTCTGATACAGTCTCCTTTCTTTTACCTCTAACGCGGAAGACACCCAGAAGCGGTATTGTTGTCTTTACGGAACAGTAAGCCTTCCTGTACTTCACATTAGCTCACCTTGAAGATAAGCATCCTCCACTCGCTTCCTCCCCTGCTCCTGCTGCTGTGGTGGCCCCCTCCCCTCCTTCACCGTCTGCCTCATCTTCTTCTTCTTCTTCTGATTTTACTGGCGGGTGACATCTAACGTTAAGATGTATTATCGCCATCTACTATGCTGGTGTGTGGACCAGAGTATCTCCCTTTGACCTAAATTCTTATAAATAATCCTGTTTCCTTCAAAAATGTAATAACTGCTTTATTTATTCTATGTTTAATTAATATCTTATTCAGTTTTAATGTCTCTATATCATATTTCATAATTTCTTGTTTTAGCTTCTCTCTACTTACAGCATGTTTTCCACAATGAAAACAAACATGTTCTACTGTTTCCATACCCATACCACACTCACAACTACCTGTTGGATGTTTACCTATCAAATGTAATGTTTTACTTAATCCGGTATGTCCGATCCTCAATCTTGTCATTACTACTTGTTCTTTTCAATTTTCTCCAATTATTTCCATATTTCCTACTTTCTTTTGTATATTAAATAAATGACAACCTTTAGTTCCTTCCTCCCATAATTGTTGCCATTCAGATTAAATTTTTCTCTTAATAATTGATTTTATTTCAGATTTACAGTACGCTATTTCCATAATTCCATTTTGTTTTAAAGACTCTTTAGCTAAATGATCTGCCATGTCATTCCCTTCTATGTCTTTATGAGCAGGTGCCCACATAAGCCTAATCTTTATTTGAATTTGTGTCATTCTAAATATTACTTCATAAATTTTATATACCAATTCCATACAACTTTCAGATGAGATATTTGAAATGGACATTAATGATGATAATGAATCTGAACATATAAGAACATTTTCAATTCTATTTTGTTCTATCCACTGTAAGGCCATCAGAATTGCTAACATTTCCACTGTATAAACAGATACATAATCAGATGTTCTTTGCTTCTTAAATATACCTAGTTCAGGAATAACATAAGCAAATCCTGTTTTATTTGAAACTAAATCTTTTGAGCCTTCTGTATATATAACTGTAAAGGATTTATACATATTCTTAATTCTGTTATTTACAAAAATTCCCCAGTTATTATCTTTATTAACCTGCATTTCTTTATAAACTTCTAGATCTACATTCACATATGGAAATAACCAATAAGGTGTAATTGGATATGGCACCGCAGCACAGTATGTCTTTCCCTGTATACCTATTTCCCTAATGCATTTATCTGCTGCCCAGGCAAAACAATCCATTTTAGCTTTTCCACTCTCCCAGCAAGGTCTCAGTATTCTTACTGCTGTATTATTCCCCTCCTTATGTCCCTGCAAACTCACCCAATAATTCAGCAAAATTTGCTTTTGTCTTAAATATAAAGAAATCTACCCCCATTTCTACCTGCACTGCTAAAGATGGAGATGTCTTCAAAGCTCCACAACATAATCTCAAAGCTTGATTCTGAATAACTTCTAATTTACTAATCACTATTTTTGCAGCTTGCCTGTAAACTACACATCCATAGTCCAAAACTGATCTGATCAAAGCAACATAAATCTTTTTTAAATTAATTTTATTTGCACCCCAATCTAATCCTGTTAAACACCTCATTATATTTATAACTTTTTTTACATTTCCCTTCAATATACTTTATATGATCACCCCATAAAAGCTTGGAATCAAACATGATTCCTAAAAAACAAAATTTACTTACTTTTTCTATTTTTCCCCATACATTTTTAAATCTATTTCCTCAATTTTCTTCCTACCAAATACAACAGTCTTTGTTTTACCTACTGAGAATTTAACTCCCCGGTTATAAGCCCAATTTTCAACAGATTTAATAGCTTTTTGTATTTTCTCATACTCTAATCTTACATTTTTCCCTTTCCTCCACAAGGCTTCATCATCAGCAAATAATGACTACATGACATCCTGATCTACTTCTGTAAAAACATCATTAATCATGATTGAAAATAATAAAGGACTGATAATACTTCCCTGTGGAGTTCCATTATCAATTTTATATTTATTGGATCTTTTTACTCCCAACTGTACCTGTATAATTCTATTCAACAAAAAATATTTAATCCAATTATAAGCCCTTCCTGTAATCCCCATTTTCTATAATTTTATAAGCAGCCCATCCTTCCATACCATGTCATATGCTTTCACAATATCGAAAAATATTGCTACCACTACTTCCCGTCTGCCTCAGCGCCAAGCCACCCCTCTAAAACATCAGGACGTCAAAAGCGGAGCCAATGGGATAACCAGAAAGGTTTAAGGTACAAAAGGTAAAGGAAGTTCACTTCAAAATAATTCATAGAATATGTAAATATCCAACAAACCAGTTTACAAAGGACTTGGGTGAATTGTGTACATTTATAAAATCGCTACAATTTCTCGTCTTTTCTATTTTTTTATTTTATTTTATAATGTATGTATGTTAAATATTTTAGAACTGAAATCGAACACTTAATTTAACTATATTGTGGCATTAAAATTAAGTTTTGATTCAGGGATATTATTTCTTTTAGCAAAAAGAAAGAGTCTTGACAAACCAAATCTAATTTATTTACAGTTTTTTTTATTATACTTTTTATATTCTTAAAAGTAAGTGATCTAATATAAAACCCAATGCCCCTCCCCACAATCCAGTTCAGTCTAATTTATTTTTAAAGCACCAGTTCACAGCAAATCTTCTCAGGCCACTTTACCAAAACTCATTTAAATTATATATTCACTCCAATTGATTCTAGACCTGAAGGCTGAATTGATATTTTGAAACCTTAAAAGTTTTAAGAAACCTAAAAGCTACAAAGGCTCTAACTCAGCACAAACATTTTCTATAAAACATTTGACATGTACCCTTCTTTTGTCTTAAGTTTGGCTGTTCTTATATTTTATCTTTGTACTGTTTTGTAATTTTCTTTTCCATATGTTGTGACCACCCCACCACTAGGGGGTGATTTTGTGTCTGTTTTTCAGGTTGGAATCTAACATTAGAGGAATGAGATGCAGTGCTCCTGCCTGTTCCTCTGCCCAGTGAGGTGGCCCTGACCACCTCTGAAGTTTGGGTTTTGCACCATGGACAGAACTAACTTTGTTCTTGTTCTTACCACCACCTTGATTAAACAAACACATTTCTCTGTTCTTGGTTCACGTTTTACTGTGTGTTAATTACTGGAACATAAGAAACAATTGGTTGCTTGGACAGCCAATTGGGAGTCAGCAGACTTGCAAAAAGGCCAGTTAGTGGGGGACAAAACATAAGCCTCATTCACAAAGCTGTTCTGTCATGAACCCACTCAGAGCTGCCTTTGGGTGGCCATAAATCTCAAATGAACAATATCCTGCACACATTTGCTCTTTCTGAGGCATCACAGAGGCAAAGGTGTGATGCAGAACTCAGCGGCTTTGAGTGTTAGATATAAACTAAGAGTAGGGGCACCTTCCATTTTAAAGGGATGGATGTGACACATAGTTCTGCTTTCTTGCACAGAGAACGCATTGTGCAACGCTTTGTTCTGCTGCAGATACGAATTAAATCAGAAAAATATCCATCAGCAAACGGCTGCACTAGCTTCTGAATAGTGAAGTGGTGAAGTGATTGGCATGTCCCCTCAGTCACTCTTCTGTTCTGGTCTTTTGTAAAGGAATTAATGGCTACTGTGGTTAATAATAATGTGAGTAAACATTAACTAATGTTGGGCCCAGACTGGACAGAACAGAAGCTGGTTAGAACATAGTTATGTACCCTTCTGACTGTAGTTGATCACCAAAGACAAAATAACAGAAATTCTCAACAGGTCTGCATAAACTAGATCCCTGTTCACAACATAAGGGACCTGATCTTTGTCTACTCTACACCATCAAATCTTTTTGTAAGTGATAAAAAAAAAATGTTTTCAAATATAATAATCATTTATTTGTCACTGAGGGGGTAAATGTTTGTGAATTAGCAGCAGTAATAGGTAAGTGGCAGAACACAGATACACAACACAGAACATTTCAATGAAGCAAAAGCTAAGAAGAAAATTACCTTAGGTCAGGCCATTTTGCTTGCCAGTCAATCACAGTGACACTTTGGCCATTTCCCCCGTTAATTGTACTTTTTGATATCAGCAAAATGTGCTTTGATGCAACTTTGATATGTTTACCACCAGAGGGCAGTGCTGTGCAGACAATTTCTGTCTGTTTTCAACAACTGAACTCCAGCATATATTTTTTATATTTTACTTTAGTTTTAAAAGTACATGCTAAGTGGTTGTTGAAAATAAATGATTAATAAAAAGAATGTGTTTTGCATATAAGTAAGTAAGTGAGTAAAAACTATTTATGTGAAGCTTATATAGATTAACCACATGCAGAGTGAAACATTTCAAGCCTTTATTTCTGACAGTTTTGATGATCCTGGCTTACGGATGATGAACGCCATAAAATTCATTATCTCCGAAAATTAGAATAAAGTGGAAAATAATTAAATATTGGAAACTCATGATGTTTCTTGAATATCTGATCTCTGTGTTTAGACTGCACAGTCATGGGGAAGACTGCTGACTGGATAGACGTGTAGAAGATAAAATGGTCATTACTTAATAATCAGAATCAGAATCACTTTTATTGTCATTGCCTGTAAACAAGTTCACAGGCTAGGAAATTGTTTTGATGTAATGATGCAAAAACAAACAAACAAACAAACAAACAAACAAACAAACAAACAAACAAACAAATAAATAAATAAATAACATTAAATTTTAGGTTTTCATCAACTGTAAGTCACAATCATCAATCCAGTTTCCAAAGGGCAGAGGAGTCTCTCAAGTTGCGTCCTGATCCACACTCCATACCAGTAGGTGGCGGTAATGCACACCATTAAGTTGCTTACCAACCGCCATTAAAACAAAAAGAAGAAGAATAATTCGGATCTCCATTGCTGTTGCTGCTGTCACTGTGCTGTCACTCTGTCAATTAAACTTAAACTTAGATACAATTTAAACTTAAACTTAGATACAAGTTACAGATCAAATTAAAGTGCACTTTAATTTGATCTGTAACTTTATTTGGATCTGTAACATTAATGTGATCCTTAACTTGAATATTCATTTGAATGATTCCTGAGAAATACTTTATGGAATATAGCTATTTTTTGTAGTTATTGAATGTTTAGTTATTTTGGATAACAGTTTAACTCTGTTTAAATGTGAACGCTAATTTGTTTTTGTTTTTTTTTATTTATGACCTTGTTTAGGTCAGGTTTTTTTTCCACCCCTCTTTCAACCCAGGATGGCGAGCTACCGGATCACCGCAGCTTTGCGGTAGGACTTAATTGAACCAAACTACTTTATGCAGAGGCGCAAAAAGTGGGTATGCAGCGTATGCAACGCATAGGGGCGCAGCACCAGAGGGGGCGCCAAAACCCCGTCTGGAGGGGGCGACGCGCCGATTATGTTTTCCCATACAGTTCAGCGCGCCTCACGCTCCTTCACCTCTCGCACATGACGAGGTCAGGGGGCGCCACTGACTTTATGCATTCTGGACCTATTGCCTTGGATCATGGACTAAAAACAGTCGGATTATTGATGGATCATTAATCACCCTGGATTCAAGAACGGACTTAAAATAGGGAACAAAAACTCTTGGGTGTCATCAGGGTCTGTTGGTTTGTTGTTTTTGTTTTTTCTTCTTGTGTCTTTTGGTTATATTCATAGGAAATCACTATTATTATAAATATTATTATTATTATTAAATACCTTCCTAAATATATGCAAAAATATAAGCTTGAATAACTTGAACTTACTTTCTGCCTAATGGTGTTTTATTCACACACACACGGGCTCCACAGCTGAACTTTTCTGACTGCCTATTATTATATTTGGCCATCGTCAGGCGCCTAGCCTTAATTAGCGTTACATTGGGTATTTTAGCTACTTTCAAGGTATATTTTATTTGACTATATCTGCTTTTTAAATGATAAAACCAAATACTTTACGTCTAAAGACGCATTTTTCTGTCTTCCATTTTACCTGAACAAGCATCAGAATGTAATTTTCATAGAAAGGAGAAAGCATTATGTTAAGTTGAACTTCTTGTTGTCCACCATAGGCAGCTTGTGTGAAACCAATTTCCTCCGATGAAAATACATTGCCTTTGAGAATTAGAAACCAATAAAACCCTGCTTTTGAATTTAACGCGTCTCCAATAATTAGTTTTCTGTACAGAAAAGACGGACGCAGTCCCACTAGAGCAGTTTCTCAATATGCACTCATGACTAGTTTCAGCCTGTCCATGTTTCTCTGTTTTTTCCCCCTATTTGATCTCATATAAAAAGAAACCTCACTGCAGCCAAGCAATCATGAACACATATTTCCTCTTTCTTTAATGTCCCACTGTCCATTCCAAAAGCTTGCTTTGTTTGAAGGAAGGGACACATATGGTCCATTTATAAAGAAGAGAAAACGCTGGGAAGAGAAGTGGAGCAGCTGTAGCTGAATCATGTCTTTCCGCAGATGTGATTTTTGATAGAGGGGACATGGCTCACCGCCCGGGGTGAGAAAAAGTCAGCTGCATTGGATTTTTAGCTGCCACTTTTTTGTCAAGTCACGGGGTTATGCACAGAATAAGCAATCTAAGAAAATTGTTAGTTTGATGACGACCTCTAGTTGGAATCTGATTAATAGCTTCCGAGTTGGATAATTGGTGCATTCTTTGTCTATGGAAGTTGGATTTTCCAAAGTCAGATATGACAAAAACAACTCCTGAAGTCAAAACTTTGACAAGAAACATCAGAAGATGAGGGGCAGCCTACAGTCCAGTCTCTGAGATGGCTTAAAAATAAAATGCAGTGTCTCAACTAGAAATACCTGAACAAAAGGTACAAATGTGAAAGAAAAAATAAAAATAACTGAATGATGCAGATATGAGTAATTTACCAGCACTTCTAGTGATTTGTATCTCATTGAACTAATTTGTGAACATGTTCCTTTAGTGTTTGAATGCATGTAATGGAGAGGAATCCATAACAAATTCTACTGATTGCAGTTAGAACATGCTCAACTCTAGTGTGACAGTGATTCTAGATCTGAACTTTTACTTATAAATTATAAAACACTGTTTACTGTTGTTTTAGTAACTCTGAGCTACAATTAATTATATCAGTTCCAAATGTAACACAAAGCGATGAAATTTGAAGCAAATTGCACCACAACACAATAACTGAACAAAGACTCTTTAAACACTTTTTTAGATTTGCTGACATTTCTAATCCTTAATTAAATCACAAAACTAGCATCAAATGAATACCTTCTTCTTTTTAGCTTATTTTTTTCGGGCAAATTATGTTGAGTAACTAGGATTGAATGCCTGTTGACTAAGCTGATGCAAAACATGAGGCAGTGAAGAGCTGTGCCTCACTTCTGCTGTCTCTCTTCATGTCACCTTTTTGATTACACATGTGCCACGTGTGTTAGCATTCCACAATCTGTCCACTATATATAATGATTGTGTGTGATATATTTAGTCTTTCTGACTGACCATAAATGCGCAGCAACAATGCATAAGGCTTCCCTGGGTTTTAGAGGGGAAACAGACACATGTCTCCATGGGTGTGACTTTAACTTGTCCTTCTTCAGTCACCCCCAGCCAGATTCCTCTCCATTTGTAGATCTCCATTTTTTGCAACCACATAGCCAGGTATGGTGCATAAGCAATTTGATTGGCAGCAGACTGTATTTGTTGGTTGCCCAGTGGATTTACCTCAACAACATCTCAACCACCGTTTTCAACCCGCAACAAGATTGTAGCAGTTGGCAAGACGGCGAACTGCAAAACAATAATACCATGGTCAAACCTTGATGTTCTAAACTTTTTTTTATTGCAGTGGAGAGCAAAGCACAAATATACTGAGAGATTTTGGAGAAACTGGCCATGTATTTTACTTGTCCGTGTAAAATGACATCATCATAGAGTCGACCATCACTCCTGTGTGCTCACCACCTGCGTTCCCACCCATATTCACATCTACATAGTGAGGGAGACACTGCTAATGGAAACACATCCAACTTGACTAGAACAGAACCAGACAGGCTGGAGAGAGGCTTGATGACTGAGAAGGAACTGAAGAGTATTCTCCTATTTTCATTAAGGACTTTTGCACATATTCATTCTTTCTTCTACCTGGAGTTTTTTTTTAGCCAAAACGGTAGATTTTAAGCCATGATAACAATCAAATGTATATTCACTAAGGCATTCGCTTTTGCACTTACATTTTAAACAAAGAAAACTCACAGCAGTTTTTGATGAATTCGTATCAATTGGTTGCAGAAAAAAAGAGTTCAGAGTTGTTGCATCTTTTACAACCATGTCTACAACAGTCTGGCACATATAGTGGTTAGGTTGTTTTTGAAGTTTGCAGAACAAATTTTGATAAATATTGCTTTTGTAGTTAAAGCAATGCCAGAAAATTAAATGCTAGACTTTACCTTCTTACCCGACTTGGTTGGTGCAGGCTGGTAGCATTGTCTTGTATTGTGACCTTAATAAAAGAGGAATACCAACAACTGACCGGTAAAAGAAACCATGCAAATCATATTCTTATCCTTCCCTTTAACTGCAACACACACTTTAGGCATTTTAATCTCAACAATTTTTAATAACAAACCACACAAAGCATATGGTAGACCCAGAAATCTTTTGACAACTGTGCTTTTTAAAACTATCAGATTGACTCAGTGCACTTCAGCAAGATGAATGAAGTGTGAGTTGATGGCCCAGCAGGAGGCGCACTGCTGAGCTCCCCATGTGCATTTCTCTTTAATCTCAGCTAAACAGCCAGTTCAAGTTTCTCTCAGTGCATTTGGCATTAGCTTCATTAAGTTTACATTTATTTTAAGCCCTCTTTATTATGGGTCTATCATGATTTCCCTGTTTCCCGTGTTTCCTGTCATGATCCATGCCATGTCATGAGCTCACAGCCCCTCCTTTTCCTGCCGATCAGCTCATTGCTCTTAACTGTCTCTGCTCCTCCTGTTCCTGCCGGTTGCTCCCACCTTTGCTGTTATATGAACTCCTGTTTTGCACTCGCACAGTGTGAGATTGCCTGTCATCATCCTTGTAACAGTGTTTGACAGGGCATGTTATTTTTCCTGATGATGTACCTGACCTGCCTCCACCTACAGTGTAAGTTACTCTGGTTCTGGTTCTGAACTTCGCTTCATCTACCTGGACTCTGATTACTGCTTCATGGATTGTGTATCTGTTTTATCTTCTACAAACAAAGTGATTATTCACTTTACCATGGTGAAGTTAGGTTATTATAAGTTTATGCCAAAATGTTTCTGTGAAATCAAAAAAACCCATCAAATGTGGTGTTTCAAGCAGTCCACAAGGTTGATTAAAATTTGGTAAAGTACACAAATTAACTTCCAAATAAAGAATAGAGTTAGCCTTTATAATTACTCTGTGGGAAATTCAATAAATATTTAAGGAAATTCAAAAGTAAATCAGAAGTGTGCCATAAATGTTGTCTTCTTTAACCAGTAGGACAAAATAAAGTTTAGTTCAACCAACTAGCTTCACAACTTGATTAGTAAACACAAGACACTCAGTCTTACTATAAATGCAGTTCTGTTGAGGTCGGAGAGAACCAAGTAGGGAAGCAGGATCTGTTCACATGACAGTAAATCATCCACTATCCAAATCTGGCCTGTGTGTACTTGTTTGCTCTGAGAAGAGTGTGAGAAGCATGTATCACTTTCCTCTTCCTGTGTAGAAGAATAGTATGTTTAAAGTCAGCAGTGAAGACAAGAAACACACACAAAATGTTTTAAAATATAGATTCTAATGGTGAAAGGAGAGAAACCTTCTCCACTGACTCTTGATTCTTTATTGGTTTGTCTTTCATCTCATGATGTCATCCAGTTTGAACATCCTTGACTTCTTTTCTTATCAAGCCTTTTAGATAGTTTTAAACTTTTAAAACACACTAATCAAGGACATACAGAGGAGAGAGCAGAGGGAAGGTGAAAGGCAGACATTTTGTTTTTCTGTAACATTTAATTTTGTCCTCATACAAGCACAATCAGAGAGAAAACAACTCTCTGACTTTGCTGAGTTGCAGAAAAATAAATCACAACCCTCATTAAAAAGCTCAGATGCCCTGATTAGAGTGAGTCAGTATGGGGGACGCTGCGGCCCTCCTGAGGAACTGTGCTGTTTCTATTGCTATCAAAAACAGTTTATTGCATTTGTAAAATCTTTCTATTTCCACAGATCATTGTTTTTATCTGTGTGCACAGATTTTTGGAAGAAACAAGAAACTGCATTTCCTGTCAGTGAAAATGCCTCTGGTTCTCTCTAACATTCTCAAGAAGTTATCTTTGTGCAAGTAACGTTAAATATTCTTTTCATATATTATTATTTTTCTAAAGAATGATATGATGCAATAAAGTATACTCTCACTAAGGAGGAAGAACTCACACATCTGCTATGTGAACTTAGACATGAATATGAGCTTATTTACAGGTGAAACTACATATTTATTTACATTTGTTGCATAAAAATGCATAACCTGTCAGCCGGGGTGGCAGCTCCCTGTGATGCAGATGTTTTGGCATTGTGGCTGGGCCAGCTGAGACCTTCACCTGGCTCTGGCTCCGCGATGAGACAATCTTAGACCAACCTCCACCAGCGACTCTATTACTAGCAGAGAATTCATTCATATTTGCCATTTAGAAACATGATTTATTATGCAGTCTGTCTCAGTCATTCTTCTTCCATCTTCTCCCTGATTCTCCTGTTCTGTTCTATTCTGTTTCACACATCAGACTGTTTGAGTTTTCGTTGTTCTAGATGGCCTGGAGTCCTTTATGCAACGGTACATTTTAACTTTTGAATAGAATTTTGTAAATATATAAAATGTATTTTTTTTAATGTATTTATTACAGTGTCAGTTTATTAATAAAGTTTCTGACAATATGCCAGTTAGTCAGATTTTAAAAGTCACTCTGAAGGAATAAGAGTAAAACTACATTAACAAATAACTACAATACACTTATTAACAAACTAGTGAAGAGTGTGTGTGTTTGAGTGTGTGTGTTGGGGGGGAGAGGTGCATGATACACCATGACTGTTTTTGATGAGGAAACAACATGTAATATGACTGAAAACTCTAAAAAGTTATTTACTATACCATGATACCATTCCACAACCTTTCATTAATTCCACACAGTGTTTACTTTTTGATTAATTATGATTAATTTCTGCTTATGGCTAGTGAAAACACAACATTGAAAATTACTGAATTAATCAGAAAAGCACCAATTTGACTGGAGATTTTTTAATTTAGTAACAAAGAACCAGTGGGAGCACCTTTTGGAGTCAACACACACTCCTCAAAAAGTGTCCATTTTGACTTATTTGGCTTAACAAAGATTTTAGCAAACTAATGCTCAGAAAAAAAAATTCACATAATATACCTATATTATTCCAAATTAATCTTTTTAAAGAGAAGTAATTGTCAGTAAATGAGTGTCTCTCCTTGTAAGGTTGGTGAAAATTAGAAAGTTTAACTTCATTGTTTAGAACGTTCTAGTGCACATTAATGAAAATGGCAGCAATCATATAGGAAGGAAAAAGAAAAAGATTCCACATAGAAAATAGTTTTAGCCTTAATATTAGATATGTAGTCTACTGACATTAGAAGGATTTATTTATTTATTTATTTTTTTACAATATATGAACTAATGGAGGAGCTGCAGAAAGCAGTGTTAAACAATTTCAAGGTCTCAGCTTTTCAAACATGTTTCCATCTCTGGTGGAGTTCCAGGTGAGACGTCTGCAGTCTGGTGATGTTTCACCACATTTCTTCACTGTGCTTACCCTGAGCTCAACACAAGGGGGCACCCACTCCCCACTGCCTGGACACACACAGTCACAACCGTGATTGTGACTGTCACCACTGACACAGAGGCATCCTGGGTAAAGAACCATAATGCCACAATAAAAAACTACTAGATGTGTTTCCAAATATATATATAAAATAAAAAAAAAATTCCCTTCTCACCCTCCACGGGTGGTCTCTTTCATCCTCTGAGCTCGGGTCCTCTACCAGAGGCCTGGGAGCTTGAGGGTTCTCCTCCAGTATCTTGGCTGTGCCTAGAACTGCACATTTCTGGACTGAGATGTCTGATGTTGTTCCTGGGATCTGTTTGAGCCACTGCTCCAGTTTGGGGGTGACTGCCCCGAGGGCCCCGATGACCACAGGCACCACTGTGGTCTTCACCTTCCAGGCCTTCTCCAGTTCCTCTCTGAGGCCCTGGTATTTCTCCAGTTTCTCATGCTCCTTTTTCCTGATGTTGTGGTCACTTGGTATTGCTACATCCACCACAACGGCTTTCCTCTGTTCTTTATCCACCACCACCATGTCCGGTTGGTTCTCCATTACCATCTTGTCTGTCTGGATCTGGAAGTCCCACAGGATCTTAGCTCGGTCATTCTCCACCACCTTTGGGGGTGTTCCCCACTTTGACCTCGGGGCTTCCAGTCCATATTCTGCACAGATGTTCCTGTACACTATGCCCGCCACTTGGTTATGTCGTTCCATGTACGCTTTCCCTGCCAGCATCTTGCACCCTGCTGTTATGTGCTGGACTGTCTCAGCACATAACAGTGCTGAGACTGTTATGTGCTGAGACACATAACAGTGTGTCTCAGCACACTGTTATGTGTGTGCTGAGACACACATAACAGCACCTACACCCACCTACACCCAAGGTGTAGGTTGCACAACCTACACCTTGGGTCTTGTCTGGTGTGGTAGATCTGAGCCTCTATTGCTCTGGTGTTTATATTATATATATATATATATATATATATATATATATATATATATATATATATATATATATATATATATATATATATATATATATATTACATTTTAGTCAAAAGAAAGACAGAATTAAATTGTAGTTGGCTACAAACAAAAACACAGGTGATCAAGCTTCGAGTGTTCTCCCAGGTAATTCAGCAGAATCAACTTATGTGGGCAGAAAATGTCTGACTATTGCATTGCAAGCATGTTGCTTTGATGGACCCCACAACTCAAGCTTGTTTCATACATTTCTGGTGGTTAAATGTTTCAGATCATCTAAAAAATCTTTAACATTTTTTTTACTTACCCAGGGGAAAAACATCAAAAGTTAAGTAAAGCTTCAAAGGCCACATCCATGAATTGTTACCACTTAAATAGAACCAGCCCGACAACAAACACAAAGGTCCTCAAAGCATGCCACAACATACATCCAAGAACACATTAAAAGCAAAGCCAGTATTTTTACATAATACATATAATGCTTTGACCAAAAAAAACAACAAAAAACAACAACAACAAAAAACAACAATAACAATGACATTGCGATGATCTCTGACTGCTTTACTTATTCAGGTTCTGGAATTGTGCTCCAACTTAAGCAAAACGTTCAGTTTTGGACCTGGAGGTCAGGGATGCTTAGCTTATGATTTAAAGCACACCAGCAAATCAGACAGCATAACAAAATGTTGGGTAATGCCTAGTCAAAGTCCAGACTTTGAGATGTGATGGCATGATTTTAAGCTCACAGTTTTTGCCCGCAAAAACTATAATGTGTCTTAAATAAAGCAATTCTGCAAAAACCACACTGATGTAAAAAGTGATTGCCAACACTTGATGGCAATCATTGCCAACATGGGAGGTAAACCAGTTTATGGTTTAGGATTCAATTCCGACACAGAGAAGGTTGGTTTATAAACCCTTTCTCCTTAAAAATAAGCTAATTTGGATATTTTTTCTATTTTCTACAGTTATGTAGTCTGATAAAAACCAACCCTTTGTTCTACGCTTTGCTTCGTACAGAGGATCTGAGCTCTGGCTTGCTGGAGGCGTGGACTCTGTGAAGTTCACATATGTTATAACAGAAAAATATTTTTGCTATGAGTGAAAAACATCTGCCAGTGGAAGTAGCAATTTTTAAAAACACATTTATATTGAAGAATTTATGACTTAAAAATGCTTCTATATCTTGCTGAAAATATACTTTTTCATCAGTTTTGTCTTATTTTAAGTGTTATGAGATATTTACACCAAAAACTAGACAAAAGTTCTTGGCAAAATGTTTTGTTTTTGTAATTCTCCTTCCGTTTGCTGGATGGTTGAAAATCAACTGGAGTAATCGACCTCAATGGGACAAAACCCAGACGGAGCACTGAAGGGAGGCGAGAATCATGCATAAGAAGGCAATGACTAACTGTTACCTATACCTTTTAAATGTGGCAAAAACTAAATTCTTACTGTACTAAAGGATGTGTTGTACATCTGAGGCTGCAACATTCATTTATCCCCTTTTAATACCTTTAAGTTCTGGATTAGCGTGTTCAATTTTACCATAATGGAAACTGCGTTTATCTAATTATAGCTAAACATTTTCCAGAACTGTTGGTTGACAAATAATTTTTACCTTCTCTGCAAGCAGAATTTTTTTTTTATAAAAAAGACTTGATGTTCACATATAGAGAAAAAAAAAACCTGGTGTGTTGCATGATTGCATATCCCAGACATGCAGTAGATGATAAAAACCACAATAAGCTGCTGCCACAGACTCTGCCCTTGCAGGGCAACTGTCTGATGTTTATCCAATTCTAGTTTGTACTTGGTGCTGAGAGTGTGCCTAGAAAATGCAGTGTGGTGTGGATCAGAACCTGTCCAATTTCAAAGAAGGAAACTGTAGCAGCTGTCTCTGACATTGGGTGACATCTGCTCTCTGCACAACAGTGATAACTGTAATGAATCCGCTTCATCTGTGATCTTCGTCTATCTCCCACCAAGCAGCAGCAGCTTGAGAAAAATCTGCATAAAGATTTATATGTTGCTTCAATAAAGCCCCCAGCCCCTTAAGCTGACTCCTTGGTGGTCTATTGAAATGTTCAATATTATATATTCAGTCAAGTCAAGTTTATTTGTACAGCACATTTCAGCAACATGGCTATTCAAAGCACTTTACACCATAAAACATCACATAGTCATACATTATGAAGAAAGCAACCTTTCAACATTACATTTTGTCCAATGCCATCATAAAGATCATCAATCAAATATATTGATCAGTGTTCCAGTTATTATTAATCAAAAGCAATTTTAAACAGGGGAGAGGAGGAGGGGTTAGTCTTGATTTAAAATAGCTCAGTGTTTCAGCTGTTTGGCAAGTTTATGGAAGTTTGTTCCAGATGTGTGGTGCATAGAAGCTGAATGCTGCTTTTCCATGTTTGGTTCTGGTTCTGGGAATGCAGAGCAGAACCAGAATCAGAAGACCTGAGAGGTTTGGAAGGTTGATACAACAGCAGCAGATCTTTAACATATTGTGATGCTAAACCATTCAATGATTTATTAACTAACAGAAATATTTTAAAGTCTATTCACTGAGCTCCAGGCAGACCTGTGAAGACACTGTTGCAGTAATCAACACAGCTAAAGATAAACACATGGATGAGTTTCTCTTGATCTTGCCCAGACATTAGTCCTTTAATCCTGGAAATGATCTTCAGGTGGTAGAAGGCCGATTTTATAATTATCTTTATGTGGCTCTGAATGTTCAGGCCTCAGTCCGTCACTACAAACAGATTTCAGGTCTGATCTCCAGTTTGAAACTGTAATGGAGTCTTGACTGAAGTTCAGTCTGGAAGACTCTAGTCGCACCTGCCTCATCAATCAGCGCCCGCCTCTTTGCAACCTGGACCTATCGGCGCGGGCCAATCATCTTTTGGGCTTCAGATCAAAAGGACCTTCACCCATAGCCTCCTCTGCTCACCA
This sequence comes from Poecilia mexicana, assembly GCF_051168715.1. Classification (NCBI taxonomy): domain Eukaryota; kingdom Metazoa; phylum Chordata; class Actinopteri; order Cyprinodontiformes; family Poeciliidae; genus Poecilia; species Poecilia mexicana. The sequence continues at coordinate 1,694,202 of NW_028263375.1, forward strand.
GCTGCGATCAACCCTCCTCCACCCCATCTCCACCTTCTGCTCCCGGTTCTCAGGCCTCATCTTCCTCCGATCGCCGCCACCAGTACAGGCCCCGGGGGGTCTACATTCCTATGCTGCATCAGGAATGTTCATCGAGCTCATCGAAGTCCAGCTCGATGTCCCCGGCCGGGGCCTGAATGCCAAAGGACTTTTATTTTCATGTTCATTTTGTCATTAAACTCTTTTAATTGCCTTCTTTCTCCGTCTGAGTCTCTCCAGATTGAAATAACTGAAGCTGTGTGCTGACTCCAGATCGTTCCTCTTTAGGTCCAAAGATAATAACTTTAGTTTAATTTCTGTTCAGCTGGTAAAGCAAGCCATGCAAGGAGATTTCAAATACATTTGAGAAAAATAAGGATCTCCCATTGTTTTTCATAAAGCACCTTTCACAACTCAAACTTCTGCTTTTAAAGTTATGTTTTCACTGTAGAATAATATATTCTTGGTGCAACAGGTTCGTACATACAACCTGTTGCACCAAGGTGTTTAGGCTAATCGTAATATAAGAAAATGCTTTCTGTTTTCAAGGTGTTGCGAACGTCAAATAGTGTGTCTGAAAATATTTTATGCCGTGCAAGAAGATCCAGTTAGATTTTTAACTAAGTACACAAGACAAACATCTTTTTGTCAAAAAAAAAGAAAAAAAAAAGAACAGAATACGCAGTGAAAATGGCAAATATAAATAAATATCAATTACAGAAGGTAATAAAATCTGTAATATGCATGAATGGTCTATGGAATACTTTGTTATCTTCTTTAAATCGAGCTACGATTGATGTTTGTAAGAGCTGTCTTATTTAACATCCTCAGTGTCTGCGTGGGTGTTCTCCGGCTGGGAGGAATACATCAGAGGGCAAAGGGGGTTTTCAGCAGAAGCTTATGGAAAATGACCTCCAGACATCAAAGCCACCAAATTCTGTGAAAGTAATTCCATTTCCAATCGACCGTGTGTTGGACAAAGTAAAACACCAAGGGATTTGACTGAGGTCAATTTTTATGAAAGTTGTATTTAACACATTAGTGTTAAAATGCCAGCTATTACTTTGAAAAGAGTTTTTTTTCACTTCTAATCATTTCAAAGCATCCAAAGATTTTCTTATTCATTTCAGAAATTCACATATTCGATACAAAGAAAAATATTGCAAAACCTTTATTTATTGCAACTTGGTGATTATGGCTTAAAACACAATATTTAGTATCGTGAAAAAGTGAAATATTGGAAACTAAATGTGTTAATTGAGCCTTTAAACGGTCACTCACTCTAGGTCAGTAGGCTGCACTATCATGGGGAAGACCTTGACTGGACAGATGTCCAGAAGACAGACATCGACACCCTCCAGAAGGCAGGTTGTCCACACAAGGTCATTGCTGAATAAGTTGATTGCTCAGCATGTGTATTCATAGAAAGGAAGGAAACAGTGTGGCAAGGAAAAGCTGCACCAGCACCAGGGAGAACCGCGATTTGAGAGGATTGTCAAATAAAAATCAGCTCAAGAAGCTGATTTTTAGCTCAAGAAGCTGAGGCTGGAGTCCTGCTCTGTTTACACCACAACGTCTTTTGGTGAAAATGGAAAAGTTTGGTTGGGTTTGTTATGTTCATTTACACAAAAAGCAGTGGATATTTTCTCTGACAACCACTGGTGGTTTCTAATGGGGGTGACCTGGGCAACTACACAGGGGGGCAACATATAAACAGAAAGAAAGTGGTTTTTTTTTTTTTTTTTTTAACACATTTGAATCAAACCTATTAGTTTAGCAACCCAGTACTTCACTCAACCCAGAGCAGGAATTAAAACAAACTTAGAATCCCAAAACTCCTATTAGTTTAGAAACTCCTCCTCCTTACCTTAGATTACCTTAGATTAAGGTTTAGGACCATGCACTTTATAGAATCAAACATGGAGAACCAACATCTAGTTTTATCAGATCAAGAATCCAGAGAAACCCCTTCTGTTTAATAAATTCTTATCCTTATTAAACATGGGGAACCAATATGTAGTATCATTTTATGTTTCTCTTCTTCTGTCTTATCTTGTTTGTGTTTCTTCTAACTCATGTAAAGCACCTGGAATTGCCTTGTTGCTGAAAATGTGCTATATAAATAAAATTACCTTACTTTACCTTTGAGTTTCTCAAAACATAGCCCCAACTAGTGGTGTGGCGATGGAATTACACCTTTCCGATCCTAGATTGTAATTAGAACAATGACGCATGAAGCCATTACTAGAAATGAAAAGAAAAAAAAGAAAAAATCTAGTTTTTAATGGAACATTGCCATGGCTCTAAGTCCTCTTTTCAAATAAAAGTAAAGTTTGCATTTCATTTGGAAATCAAGGCCCACACTGCCAGAGGTACCAAAAGGTGGTTTAGTGGCCATATTACTGTTCTTGATTGACCAGCAGACTATTTTGACCTAAACTATGGGCTGTCGTCACGAGGAAGATGAAAGACACCAGACCTGGAAATACAGACGACCTGAAGAGAGCAACAGATACTGATCGCCTCCAGTAATTAATTCAAGAGGAGCCCCGACCCGTTATTGTGTGCATAGAAATCAGTGTTGTGTTCAAGACCACCTAACCCGAGACCAAGACAAGACCAAGACCAGAGTGTATCGAGACCGAGACAAGACCAAGACTTTTAGGGTCCGAGACCAAGTCAAGACCAAGACCGATGAAAGTCGAGACCGAGTCAAGACCAAGACCAGCGGTCCACGCTACATGATACAATAAAATGTAAAATATGATCGAAATTGCTTCTCAAAATAATCTGAAAGATCCATATTCCCATAAAAAAACACCTAGATATTAAATACTTAATACATTTTACCAATATTAAATATTCCATTTCTGTGCTAAAATGTGTGATGGTCTCGTGCCATCCCTAAAAACATAACACCCTGGGCATTTGCCCATATTGCTCATGTAAGAAACCACCACTCTCTGCACCATTAAACATAGCAATTGAGGCAATGCCCTGACGGTAAATAACGCTCAACTACCAACACTGACCAAGGAGCAACAAGCAAGAAGTAACCAAACAGAAGGCGCTCATCGTGTCTGTTTTCACTCTCTATCCCAGTACATGAAGCCAGGTAGTCTGACACCATGGCAGACATTACAGCTGCCACTTTGAACAAAAACATACAAAGAGTGCATGCCCTTTCTTTCTTGTGTTTTAGTTATTTGTTAATTTAAATATCAACGTACATAATTAAATAAAATAATGATGCAGTGCACACAGAGCATTACAAGAACAAAGAACGGGTGTTCTGTCAGGTCAGATCGTCATATGCTTAGCACAAACTCACGGTGTTCTGTCGGATCAGCATACGTTGTCAGATAGTCGTACGTTTAGCTCAGACATGCATACGCTGTCATTACCATATGATTTTATTTAATCAGCAACATAGAATCATGACGTAGATCATTATTAACAGTTATTAACAGTTGTATGGCATCCAGCTGCAGCCAGACCTGCTTTAAATACACTTTGAAACCATGACAACGCATGTATATCTATCTAGTTATCATATTATGTCATATTATAAACAATTTAATGACTTATTTTCGTCATAACTTGTTGCTGACAGTGGAGTTGTCAGCAACTGACAACTCCACTGACGGTCGAACTTCTTAAGGCGCATGCGTTGGCATGGTACTCACTCCATGTATGCTAGCAACATAGAATCATGACGTAGATCGTCATACACTTTGTTATTAACAGTTGTATGGCGTCCTGATTTAGCGGTTAAGTGAGTTTTACACGGGCGTGTGTTGTAGCTTACTTCAGCTGCAGCCAGACCTGCTTAAATACACTTTGAAACCATGACAACACATGTATATCTATATAGTTATCATTGAAAACAATTTAATGACTTATTTTCGTCATAACTTGTTGCATGTGGTGAACTGACAACTCCTCTGACGGTCGGACTTCTTAATGCGCATGCGCAGGCATGGTACTCACTGCATGTATGCTATTCTGACAGTGTATGGTAATCTGATAGAACAACGGCTCTCAGTGAGTGACACTCCAGTCCTATCTATAAGTAAAGAGCCGTGGAGAAGAATCGACTGTTTCTGAATGTCACATCACTATATTGCAGACTTTTGGACATAGCGTTGTCCTATATATGCGACAAGACAGTCAACATCTCCGCACAATAACTCAGACAGTGAGTGACTTTTTTTCATTACAATACTTATGTGTCTCTGCAGCTAGCTTTGCTAACATCACGTTAACGGGGCTTACCTTCTTTGAGCTACTTTTCTAAGTGACGAAAATAGTTAGACGTTGTCCCCATCGTCTGTGAAAGCGAAGCGCTGCTGAGTTAGCTGTGGCCATCGGATTTCTTACTATTTATGCAGCGCTATTATATTACTGACGATTAGACAAACATTTTCTGCCGCTGAGAGAAAACCACTGCGCATGTCCTGGAGCGCCGCGTGCGAGTGAAAGGTGGGGAGGGGGAGGAGGGAGGAGGGAGTAGCGCCGCGCGCGAGTGAAAGGTGGGGAGGGGAGCAGGAGGGGGGAGTAACAGAAACATGTAGTTGCTTGGATTTTAATCGGTGCATTTGCATCAGCTGAAAACAAAGATGTTAACAAATAAACTGGACAGTATGCTGTACCTTTAGTGATATTTTCACAGTTGCGGTCTCGACTGGTCTTGAAATAAAATGCCGAGTCACCAGCGCCCGAGACCGAGACAAGACCGAGACCAAATGCGGTCGAGTCCGAGACGAGACCGAGACCATCAGAAAACGGTCTTAAGACCGGACTCGAGACCAAGACCGATCTCGAGTACCACAACACTGATAGAAATAAACACATTTAATAGAAGTCTGACATTTTGGTATAAAATATAATATTTTCATTTTCTAAGACACTGAATTTTTTCATCACTTGTAAGTCATAATCATCAAAATTAAAAAAATATAATTGTGAATGGCAAGAAATAGTGCAGTTCTATGCAATTTTTACATTTTTTGAGATGTACTAGTAAATGAAATGGACTTAAATTGAAAGCCAAGCAAATACAGAGTTGTTTCAGGTAATATAGGTTTGCAAAATCCAGGACTGAATTTGTTATGAACTACAAGACAAAGTGCCAATAGTTGTTATGACTGACTCACTATTCGAGCTTACAGCTTACTGTAAGGAAAACTCTGTAAGCTATTTCTTAGGTTCAGCTCAAACACCTTGATTGAATGTAAATGTATTTGATCACTTTTTGGGGAATTTTATGAAGGTGAATGTTCTGGATATTTAGCACAAATCTATTTTAAAAAAATCAGCAACAATAACCTGCTAAGCTATCCTTTTAGCATAAAGCTCAGCCTATAGAAGTGAGGCAGCTGGAGACTCACCTGACTCAGGTCGTTGGGTGAAAAGACAAACATTGTGGTGAGGTAAAACATTTCAACCGAAATTTGACTGAGCTCATTTTGATTTGACTAGGCTTCTCTCTTGGGCTTTTCTTGTTCTTCATCAGAAACAGATCTTGCAGCTCTGGGAAGCTGACAGCTTCCTGGGCAGAACATGCTGATAAATCAGAAGGGGATTTAGAGAGCACTGTCTCTATTTCTCACACACAGCAAATCAGTAAAAATGGATTTATTTATTTGATAAAAACATCTTTTTGCTAGAAGCAATTTACTCCTCAAGGTTTCACACATGTCCAAAAGTGTAAAAAGTATGTTTACAATCAACGATTAACCTTAAAGTTGGTTAATCGTGAAGATTAATTATGAATTCATTATTGATTAGTTTGCCAAAGATTTCCTAAATTTTTACATACTAAAAAAATATGATTTTTCATATCTGAAGAATACTTTGTTATGGACTGGAAATCATTTAAATAAACAGCTTTTAATCACAACTTCACAACTGCATGGCTGATTCATAAGGCTTTATTCTACCGACTGCAGACGTCTTTGACCTGAGATAAGAGGTTATTTGGGTTATTGTGAGTTCTACATAGAGCATTTTCAAGGTGCTTTAACCAAATAATACTGGGTATGTATTCACATTTTTGATCGTGTATGTTTTATTTTAAAATTAATATTTGAGAGTCTGCAATATGTACAAATAAAGGCAAATTCTATAAAGTTTCTATTTCTTTGAAACAGAACGGTTGTACGTAGGCTGGAAAGTTTAAAAGATAAATGTTTCCCACAGTGTGTAGGAGTGCAAAATACAGTTTAAAAAAATTATCAGCATGAGGATTCTGAGGGGGTCCTTGGGAAGATTTTATTCCCCTGATCTGGAGAATGAAAGGGAGGAAATCACATCTGAGAACATTTCAATCTGTAGTGCTAGTGTCCAGATTTTAATCTTAAATAATGGAATAAGGAACAAAGTTGGGAAACTTGAAATATTTCCCAAACTCATCCACACTTGGAAAATGAAATCAAATTCTGTACTTTTACAAACTTCTTCATATGAAGGAGGGTGACCCCATCTGTATGGAAAGATAACTGAACTTATCTTCACTTGAACCAGTCCATACAAATAAACCAGACCAGGAACTGAGAGCATTTTATCTGGCCTCAACTGAGTCATGGGTGACTTTGTTGTTGCAGAACACTGTTTTTCTTTTTTTCCTCTTCCCCTGCCAACTTCTTATTAAGTTTTCCCACTGAATCTGCTTTAACAGGCAGTCGGCTGTCATCTCAGAAAGCAGTGGCTCTGCTGCATCTATCTGTGGTAATGTGTGCGGCGTGTATGTTGAAATCCACAGATAATTAAGAGAGCCCCTGAACTCCAGCCATGCAGGCTCTGAAGCTCAGGGAGACTTTGGGTTTTGGTCACTTAGGCTGCGTCTCATAGTGGTGATGCATCAACTATTGTTTGATTTTGACTGAATCAATAGATGCCTTCTATTGCATCTAGAATTATGATCAACCCTCTGCATTAGCTTCCATCTTTGTCCATCTACTCCCAGTTTTTGTCACCTTTTCTTTAGGCGCTTAATACTAGGAGCCTGATTGGACGTACTTATTTGTTTTATTCAGTACAGTTAAAATGTTTTTGAATGTTTTCACATTTTATCATGCTGCCACCATAAACTTTTAAGTATTTTATTAGCGTTTTCCATAGCAGACCCACATCAACTACGAGAGGTATTACTGATTGCACTTTAAAAATTAGGTAACTTTATGTTATTAAAGGTAAAGTTTAAGCAGTAATGATTTCTTGGTTAATGTCAAGATGTCATAACAAAGACATTTTGAATAATGTCAACTATGTATTAAAAGTGTCATAATTTACCGAATGACGCTTTATGACAACAGTCATAAATATTCATGAAGGCTTATTCATGTTCAAGACAGATGTTATGACATGTTTATGACAGTGTCATGACAGTCTTATTCACCCCCCCTTCAAATAAAGTGTTACCGTCTAATTTGTGTCATCAATAATTAATACCAATATACAGGTGCTGGTCATAAAATTAGAATATTGTGATAAAGTTCATTATTTTCCATAATGTCATGATAAAAATTAAATTGTCATATATTTTAGATTCATTGCACACCAACTGAAATATTTCAGGTCTTTTATTGTTTTAATTTTGATGATTTTGGCAAACAGCTCATGAAAACCCAAAATCCCTGTCTCAAAAAATTAGAATATTATGAAAAGGTTCTCTGAACGAGCAATAAAAATAATCATCTGAATCAACAAAGTAACTCTAAACACCTGAAAAAGATTCCTGAGGCCTTTAAAAACTCCCAGCCTGGTTCGTTACTCAAAACCGCAATCATGGGTCAGACTGCTGACCTGACTGCTGTCCAGAAGGCCATCACTGACATCCTCAAGCAAGAGGGTGAGAAACGGAAAGAAATTTCTGAACGAATCGGCTGTTTGCAGAGTGTTATATCAAGGCACCTCAGTGGGAAGTCAGTAGGAAGGAAAAAGTGTGGCAGAAAACGCTACACAACGAGAAGCGTTGTGTAGCGCTTCTCGTTACACAACGAGAAGCGCTGTGTAACGAGCGCTTCTCGTTACACAGCTGGACCCTGAGGAAGATTGTGGAGAAGGGCCGATTCCAGACCAAATTAAATTTTCATCTCCATAAAACTTTTCAGCAGATGGAAGCATGAAGTGCTCCAAAATCTTCTGATAGCTGCTGCATTGATCCTGCCCTTGATAAAACACAGTGGACCAACACCAGCAGCTGACATGGCACCCAGACCATCACTGACTGTGGGTACTTGACACTGGACTTCTGGCATTTTGGCATTTCCTTCTCCCCAGTCTTCCTCCAGAGTCTGGCACTTTGATTTCCGAATGACATGCAAAGTTTGCTTTCATCCGAAAAAAGTACTTTGGACCACTGAACAACAGTGGTCCAAAGTGCTGCTTCTCTGTAGCCCAGGTCAGGCGCTTCTGCCGCTGTTTCTGGTTCAAAAGTGGCTTGACCTTTGACCTGGGGAATGCGGCACCTGTAGCCCATTTCCTGCACACGCCTGTGCACAGTGGCTCTGGATGTTTCTACTCCAGACTCAGTCCACTGCTTCCCCCAAGGTCTGGAATCGGCCCTTCTCCACAATCTTCCTCAGGGTCCGGTCACCTCTTCTCGTTGTGCAGCGTTTTCTGCCACACTTTTTCCTTCCTACTGACTTCCCACTGAGGTGCCTTGATATAACACTCTGCAAACAGCCGATTCGTTCAGAAATTTCTTTCCGTTTCTCACCCTCTTGCTTGAGGGTGTCAATGATGGCCTTCTGGACAGCAGTCAGGTCAACAATCTGACCCATGATTGCGGTTTTGAGTAACGAACCAGGCTGGGAGTTTTTAAAGGCCTCAGGAATCTTTTTCAGGTGTTTAGAGTTACTTTGTTGATTCAGATGATTATTTTTATTGCTCGTTCAGAGAACCTTTTCATAATATTCTAATTTTTTGAGACAGGGATTTTGGGTTTTCATGAGCTGTTTGCCAAAATCATCAAAATTAAATCAATAAAAGACCTGAAATATTTCAGTTGGTGTGCAATGAATCTAAAATATATGACAATTTAATTTTTATCATGACATTATGGAAAATAATGAACTTTATCACAATATTCTAATTTTATGACCAGCACCTGTAAATGCTCTCATAGTAACACCCACATATGTTAAGCTGTTTTATTCCCTCTCACATCATCTCGCCTCGTCTTATTCCACCCAATATACTTTAGATTTGAAATGCTGAGGCCTTTGAAACAGTCATCTGTGAGGTTTACTGTCTAAAGCAGTGCCCAGTGTACTTTTGCTCCTTCTGTTTATGATGTTTAATCACATTATAAAGATTTTAATGCTGGTTCATTTTTCCACCATTACATCCCTAATATACAGCATTAGGAGTTTAAACTACCTATTTATACAAATTTAATGATGATCTGAAACTTTTAATAGTGGCAAAAAAAGCAAAAAACAATCATCTGAAATACTCGTTCACAACACTGTAGATATGCCGGAAATGCCATGAAATGCTCAAACAGAAAAAACCTTTATCCACCGAGAAGAAACACTTTAAGGCAGCACCAAGTAATTGTTTAGTTTAATTTGAACTTCATTTAAACAAAATGACATGCATTTCAACAGAAAAACAGAGGAAAGAGAAGACTCTGAGCCCTGCCGACTGCCCTTGTGTGACTCATAAATGGAGGCAGTGTTAGAAAACAAAAACAGAGAAATGGACAAAATAACATGAGTGCTGCCTTGGTTAGAGCCGTTCAAGGCTAAAGTAACACGGTCCTCTCTCCCAACCATGCGTACTCTATAAAAACCCTCCAGAATGTGATTCCATTTGGTGCCTTGCATTAAAATGTTCTTTGAAATGAATGACGAATAAAGGGTGGAAAAAAACGCCAGAAGACTATTGGAGCTGCTGTGGTCTGAACATGAAGCAGGTAAGGCTTTTACTCAGACCTCATGCTGTGTCCTTAGGAACTTAACCAGAGCACTTAAATTAAATGTGTTTTGTTCATGGTTGAAGAGTTTGTACATTGCTTTATGTAAACTTTCACACCAGCATAGATAAAATAAAATTGTCTGAACTGCTACATAGAGCATGTTCAGATGCATATTTCTTCCAGAGAATATCAGGAAGATAAAAATGCGACTCAGATTTATTCTAATGGGACCAAAAGATATAATGATCGGACTGTGTGGTCAGATTTTTTGTTAAAGTACAAGCAGAGGCTGGCATCTTCCCTAGTGCAGCTGAGGTTTTATTCATCTAAAATGCTACTTCTTTTGTCTTGCTTCTGAGTGTTTCAAATGTCTTTCATTCCATTCATTACCTCTGAAAAAACAGTCTGAATTGTGTTTTTTTTACCCCCCGTCATGGTAACACATTACTTCTTTATGTAATCAAAACTTTCATCAGGAGTTTTGGACTGGATAATGCTTTTAGCAATTTCTAAAAGAAAATAGAAATGTTTTGTTATTCAACTCATAGGTGAGAATTCAGCAAGATTCAGACGATGAATATATAAAGAAGCTAACGGTAAAGATCTGATCAAACTTGGTGAAAAGAAGCACTTGTATTTATCTTAGGGTGCAAAAATGATTAAAACACAATTGGTAGACATAAAAACACTTGAACTCAAGTTTATTTGAATAGCACATTTCAGTTACAGTTAATAACATAGCAATTCAAGTTAAATTCAAAAACACTTTATTGATCGCAAAGGGAAATGAAATGTTGTAGTTTATATGAATTCAGATTCTTCAAATTAATATTAATGCTGACTAGTTGCAGCAGCTCTGGTACATATGATCTCTGTAGCAGTCTGTATTACAGTGAATCTGAAGAAGCCTGTGACTGAAGACACTCTGACTTTGTATTGTATTGTTAACATCCTTAATGATACAAAATACAATGAATTGTGTCAAATGCCATCATCAAAGTCATTGAATATAATCATCATCAAATGTGTTGAGGAATGTTCCAGTTACTGTGATTCAAAGCTCTGACCAGGTGCGTTTCTAACCTTCCTGTTCGGTTGTGTGAGCACCTCAGTGAACACGGTGTGCTCACCGTGGCTCAGAAAGTGTCCACTCCTTCAGTTCAACGACTTATCCTGTTACTGTTCTGTTATGTCTATTGATGAAAAACTCAGCAGGGCACAGACTGGTCAGCCTGCGGTGAGACAGCTGTTTGATCTCTGGGACATTATAACAGGAAAAGAAGCCTGGAAAGTAATGAAGTAGAAAAAATGCATGCATGGTAATAAGAGAAGACAAAGATAGTGCTGATAAGATGACAACATGTTGGCATATCGATGAAGTAGACTGGCAGAAAAGAGAAAGTGGGAGCTTTGCATCTGCTGGAGGTGTTGATTGGCCTTCTTGGCTTCCTTGTATGGCAGGGACAGATGCTAAAAGATGCCACAAGAAAGTAGGACATGTTGATGGTTGTCGCATTGCATGACAATGTAAGAGTCACAGCAATGGTCAGAAATGAGAAAGCTGTGTTGAAAAGAGAAAGTTTGATATTTTTTTCAGGTTCACTAAGCATTGCTTCTACCATATGACTTGCTAATGCTCACAATGTCTTCAAAAAGTCCTAGGCTGTCCAAAGGTGTGTGAAGCAACAGATCCCCCTGATTTTTGAATCTGTTGCATTAGCATTGCAACTTAGAGATGCAGCGTATACGGCTCATTATGTAGCGACTCATATCCTGCAATATCTCATAATAGCTTTATATAAACCACTAGTTTGACAAATTTTCTTTAAAGTTATTATCAAAAATAATTCTCTGTAATTACGTGTAGTAGAAAGATGTCATCTCACAAGTTCTTGTGCTAGGAAGCACAAGAACTTTCCATCCTCAATGACTGTCTGATGCAAACACTGAGTTTACTAGATAGAGTTAGAAAGGACTGACTAGTTGCAGCAGCTCTGGTGGATTGATTCAACCAGAAGTGTAAGCGATGATGGCGACAGTGGTTTAACTGGTGGGTTGCTGGTTTAGCCCGCTCTGTTGGTTTCAGTCGTCGTGTCCTTGGGCAAAACACTTCACCCATCTTACTTGGTGGTGAGAGGGCCGGTGGTAGCCACGCCTCTGTCACACTGCAGTCTAAATTACAATTCACTGTATTGTTATAGAACGATTCATACAGTTTTTGGACGGCTTCTCGTTTGGTGAAGCAGTTTAGAGCTTTCAGCAGTGAACAGACCACATGGTATTACGATACTGCAAAACACTGATTATGAAACAGAAACAGTTCTTGATGTGTTCTGAAGGATTTCAGGCATATGAGGAAATATATCATTTGCTTTGTCTTTTCACAGTCCAGTTCAATGTCAGTTTTCCAAGAACATATGGATCATCATCAGTCATAAGTAGTTATTCAAATTTACTAAGACAGATAATACACGTGGCCTAAAAAGCAGTATGTGTGCTAGCCATTATTGAAGCATTTTTCCTCTGACAAAGCCTGACTGGTCTTCCTACTGATGGGATTCATACCAATATATTATAAATTGAGAAAACATCTTTATTAATTGATAAAGCTTTACTAATTTGGAGTTCATTTTGTAACATTTAAATTTGTTACTGTTTGACTTTTAATTTGAAACATGATAATTGTCATGATGTGGTGGTTGGGAGGTGGTGAGGATGAACGCAGAGACCCACATTGTGAAGGAAATGAATTTAATGATGGAAGCTCAAACAGTCCAATACAGGCAGAGTTAGCACACAGCTAATTACAGGCAGCAACTGGTATACAGAGGACTGAAAAACAAGAGCTAACTCTAACCAGGACTTAGCAGTTCAACCAGAGAGCTTAGACATGCCACAAGAACTGACATTAAATGAGGACCCAACAAGAGACAAAGGACACAGGTGGGTTTAAATACACAGGGAGGGTAATCAGGAAAAACTAGACACAGCTGGGATCAATCAACAGGGAGGACAGGACATATACTAAATATATAGTCCTCTGATTATACACAAAATGCAAAATTTACAACAACCAACATAGTGGTGCATAACTGTACCCTAATAATAATTTAATACATCTGAGGTATTAAATTAAGCTGCAGAAAAGCTGCAGTTTAAAGCCTTACTATAGTCGGCCATGGTTCACAGGAAATACCTGAAATTGTCTAATTAGGAACAATTGCCTTATTTCACCTAACATGACAGTGTGTTAGTGCAAAAAGCTAACCAGGTAATATGAGAAGGAAATTAGTGCTGAACTTGTGTCTGCACCCTTGAGCAAAGCCACAAACTCATTCAACACCTCTAAGATAATAATGAAAGAGAATGTGAGTGAGACATGAATTAGAAAAAGAACCATTAAAAGGTCCACAGGCAAGAGGGAAGCTAATTTTACAGCACATAAATGACAAAAGTTAAGAGATAACAAAAGATCACACCTTAGAAACTTCATCTGGTAGATGATTAATTGTTCCGCTAACGAAAACAAAATGCTAAAAAAAAAAAAAAAAATCTCATTCATCCCCTCAGTGGTTGATTCTGAACAAAGGACACTGTGCCTATAAAAAGTATTCACCCCCTTAGATGTTTTACCCTTTTATTCATTTTACAAAGCAATCAATGCTTTCCAAGGGGGGTGAATGCTTTATGTAGGACTGCATCGAAGCAGTCCTACATAACACTCTTCTTGCTTTGAAACATATAAAGATACTGAGTTTGAATCCAAGGCAAAAGGGTGTGAATCAATGTTTTTTTTTATTTTGCATGACCAATGTTCAACACACAGTCTATACAGAAAATAAGCATAGGCATCATTCTAAATCTACCTTACTGTAAAAATGTTGTAGTGATAAAGTTTGCAATCAACCCTCAGTAACTCTGTAAAGGTTCTGAGCTGAAGCTGTAAAGTTGTTTTAAAAGCTGCTGTTAGTGTAATCATCTTATCCTCCAACAGGAATTCTCTCAGACACTAATAGTTTACTGCAGGTAAAATTCTTAATACTCATAATCCCTCGACCAAAACCCAGTTCTAAGCATCTGATAAGTAGCATATGGTCATTTGCAAGGCTTTTGTTGACATCCAATTAAAAAAAGAACATTTTTCTCCTCACAGAATATTTGTTTTTCAGATTACTTTTCTAATTAACTTTAGATTAACTCCAGTGTGGCCCCAGTTCTGGAAAATGACTGGTTAGACAGAAGCAGGAGGCATAAATCAACAGAACAAACTTCTGATAGCGGGTTTACAGAATTGTCTGGTTCTGTCAAAAAAGTCCAGTAGTGACTGTAGTGACAGCTTTTTTTTGGCGATTGGAGCATTTATAAGATGGTAGAAATTTTGAACTGTCTTTGCTAGTGCTTGTAGTCTATCTTCAGAGTAACAAATGGAGGAACCTGGAGTGGTTTATATTTCATGGAAGATTGTTTTCTACTAATAATATGACAGGGAAAAAAATTCTGAGGTTTTCTCTAAAAACTCCACCTTAACTTAAGGGGATGCAACAGAGGAAACTCCCACATGTCAGGTAGAGTTTTTGCTCTATCACTCCATCAGAAATCCCCTGAGCAAACCTTTTACCCCAGAAGTGCTTCCCTACACCTGGCACCTGCCTCACTCACCAAAAAGAAAATACTCAAAAAACAGACATTTAAATCCTTGGACAAAACTTGGAGAAGAATGTCCTCTTCCAAAAGCCCTGCACACTTATGGGGTGTTCAGTTTACCCAGGGCGCCTCAGACGCAGAACCGCTCCTCATTGGCCAAGACCTTCTGGATAGGTTGGTCTAACTCATAGGCCCATAAGGCACAGAGGAGCTCCTGGTAAGATCATGCCGTTGTCAGGATCAGCTCCAGCCCCTGTTGGTGCACAGCCTCACCAACTAACCCAGAAAACCTCTCTTCATGCTTACTCATCAGTTCTCTGTTCATTGATGAGCACAAATCTGTGCCCCTACCATCCCAGACTGATCCAAGGTATGTACCTTCATAGCATGTTTACATCAAATGTGCTCTTGGCATCCTCATTAGGAAAAATGGCCATGAACAAGAATTTAAAACATTATCTGTGTCAGCAAAACTCTGTTCTAGCTTCAGTAAAATATAGTGCCACAGAGCTTGATTATCTGTGGCACACTCCTTCTTGAACTGAGCAATCGCTCCACTTGCTTTATTCTTGGAAATTCAACAAATATGCCATTTCAAGTGACAGCAACTCAGAGATGCTCACAGACGACTCTTTTTATGATTTTGAGCTGACAATTCCTGTCTCTGGGGAGCTGCCTCTGCTTTTAACAGGCACATAAAACTTTCAGAATATGTTCTTACTTTCCCTTCAAAACTGATCACTGTCAAGCAACACAAACTCCACCTGATGAATGTGTCTGTGGTTCTTTACTGGAGCTGAGGAAAGAAATTGAACTAATGTATGACTTTAGAGAACGTATGTTCAGTATGGATGAACATACTGATGAGAAACAGATTTAGACAGATAACTGAGGTAACTAAGGTTCATGCGGTTTGCTTGAGGAGGTCTGAATATGGAATTGAACTCTACTGCAGACCAAGAAAGTGAACTCTAACCCACCTAAAAACCTTGCTCTCAGTTTGTTGAAGTGAATTCTGGTGTGGTTTGAAGGCATATGTGAATGCCAACAGGATCGGAGACCGCCACAAAAACAGGAAGTGGACTACAGCACAGGGCATTCTGGGTAAATGCAACCAAAACAAATGTGGAAGCCTACCACTACTGAGAAATGGCTCATGGTCTTTTGCAAAGACAAGAGAAATCCTACAACCGCTAACAACAACTCCGTTTTTGTTCGCACTTTGTGTGAAAAAGCACCTTATAATGGTTAAATCCAGCCTTTTCGATTCATCTTCTCTTCCTCATATTCTTTCTAGTAAGACTCACTGTATAGAAACCAGCTCTATCACAGTCACAATTGGTCTCTTTAGTTTGACCATAACAACAGTTATGGAGTAGATGGCAAAAAAAAACAAACAAAACAAAAACACAAAAATCCCCCACACCAGGCAATTAAATTCTAGAATCAACTCTTACATTTATAGCACATTGGTTTGTAACCTGGCATATCTCTACAACACAAGCAGACTTTAGTGCCACTCTGGAGCTGCTCAACCTTCTAACACCATTTCTCCTTTTCTATTCTTTACTTGCTGCTTTGTTGTATGCTAGAAGACATGTTGAAGGGTAAACAGCAGCTTTTTAATAAACTTTGTGTAAATTCATGATCATAGTATTGACTGCCTTGCTGTACCTAAATCTCATTTAGACACAAGTCAGTGATATCTCATAATGGCTGTGATTTGGATGTATACATCCAATCATAAACTATCTGCTCTAAGCTTAAACTTAAGGGTGTAAATTTGTAAGGCCCTCAAAAACTGTGTCAATAAAATGATAATATCTAAGGATTTAAACCACTGAAGAAACTCAGTTTGGCACATTGATCAGGATTGTGTTAATATTCTACATTTATTTTCATATACACTTGAATGAAACACAAAGACGTTAAAACAATGATCAGCTTTTGAAAATGCTTGGTCATTTAAAGAATCTACTGACAGCAGCACATTTTAGAAAAGTTGTGATAGTGAAATGCTTTCACCTCTTGGTTCCAACGATTCCCTTATCTGAAGCAGACATGTTGCATTCATCACATCCAGAGAGAATTTAAATTTTAAATGTTGGTTTGTCAGAATGCAGGACATCCCTCTTCCTTCTATCACTCCATATTAATTAAATACCAACCCACATGAAATAACATTTCTATCTTCATTTTAGCTACACGGAGAAGTTATTTATAATTACTGAATTCATTTTGCATATATTATTCAGCCACCACTGTGATTTTGTAGAGCTGATCTGCCTCAGAGGCCCCAGGGAACCACCAGGTTTTGACTATTTAATTAGTTTTGTCCTTTTGGTTCGACTCGTGCAGTAATACTAATACATGAGATTATTAGTAATATGTTGTACTTTGATGAAATTGACAAACTCTGGAATATCTTCAAAGTGCTTGATTTTAGCTCAACTGGCTTGTGGCGAACTCCTCTTCATTCTTAATGCTTCATCTCTTTAGAGATTCTTTAAGTTTTTCTTAATTCAGTTTGGTTGAACTTATGCATAGATTCACAACAAACACCAAGATCTGTGCATATAATCTGTGCAGCTGATCATATGCACAATCATGGCCAAAATCAATAAACAAGGAACAGTTGCTGGAAGAATATCTCATTTAGACGTGAGTTATTGTTAAAAGGGGTATTGTAAAACCAACTTTTTTGAGTTCATATCAAGTCATGTCATTCCCTCAACAACAACAAAAAATTACTGGAATTGCATTGATTCTTTCATGCAAGTTTGAGAAATCCTTGAATCTACCATGACAATCATCCAACATTGTTCTCACAAAGCCACAAATCAAATATGGATATCCGATTGTTTTTAATGTGTCTAATGTCTGAATTGCCTTGATGCATTTCATTTATGTCATAGATATCCGAATTTTTCACCAGAAGAAGCCAGATGTGGTAAATCTGTAAATAAATAATGACTGAATATTTGATGAAACCTTTGGCTCTCATCGCAGTGGCGTCCATTTTTATTACTGCCTTAATCGTTGATGTCAGACAGCAGGTCGCTTTGGAGTCGTGACACATTCACACAGAAGTACGATAAATTAGTAATATGAACCACACAAAATAAAAAAGAAAATTTGATTTCACCAAAGAATTCAGAATTAAGCATCGAGACCTGCTGTGGGAACGAAGCCTCTTTCTTCTTTTAAACAGTTTCTCTGCATTTTTTCCAGAAAGGTCAACCACAAACTAATCAGAACTACCTGATCATACCCTGCTGTCTTTGGTTGATTAGTGAAAAAAATATGCAAAATTTTTTACCATCACGTGTGGATGTTATGGATCACATACTTTAGTTTCATGGACATCAAGTGTTATCTTCTGTATTTGTATTATTCTGCTATAAAGAAAAATGACACATTGAAAAAATTTAAACTTTGCATCTTTTTACTGCATTGCTGCTGCACTAATTACTTTCTTTTTACTCTACACAGAAGACTACACAAGGATAATGAATGGAGTATTGTAGAGAAGTGACTCACCTCATTTCAGAAAGTGCGCTATTATTTTCTCTGTATTTTTAAAAACACAATGCAGCATCCATGTGAGTTTTACTAAAATATTTACATGTATACACATTCTTTGCTTTACTCTACCAGGAGAAACAGTGATGTGTTGGAATTGAATAACACGCAGTCCTTTCCTGTGTCTCCAGATTATGTATCAAGCAGAGATTTGTACATAGATAGGGGAGGAAAGCACAGCGGATTAGATGGACTCTGCAATCAGAGGCATTGTAATATCCTGTAAGCTTTTGGCATCACAGACTTGCGGTAAACACGAACAAACCAAAACTCTCAGAAGAACACCTGCAGAAAAAATTGATTGCAACCCTCTTATGCAAACAGGAAAGCAGAGGCAGATGTGGCTGCAGATAAAGCTTGAGCAGTGCCAAAAGCCCCCCACACCCGCTGCTCCACCTCTCGCTTAAAAACAGGATGTACATGGAAGAGAAAAGCATTTGTTACAGAACAACTTCAGAGACCTGCTGGTTACTGATTACTACTGTGTGAGTTTCCTGAATGTGATCGGCGCTCTAGTAATTACCAGAGGAATTTACACTTGCACAGTAAGATAGCAGCTACCAGCCACCTGGGTTTCAGGTCAGCCTCTCCGCCTGAGTTTAAATGTCCTCTTTCCTCAAAGTTGCAGTAGGTAACTTTTATTTAAAAAAAAGTTTTTTTACATATTTGCTAAAACTGTTACTAGGTCATGACAGTATGAATACAAAGAATGGTCAGAAACAACCAATCAGAGCCAGGAGGACCGCTTTAGCACTGTCAATCATGCTAACATAGGTGCTTCTCACATCCTGCCCCTTGTATCACCTTGCTAAGCTACAGCGTTTTCCCAGAGCATAGCTTTCCGTTAATGCGCAAGCCAGTTAGCATGGCTATCGATGACAGAGGGTAAACAGTTTTCCTGTGATGGTAAATTGTCTTATCGCCATTAGCACAGGTGAAGCGCTTTCATCAGCATGATATACAGCACTAAGACCCTCCTCCTGACTCTGATTGGTTGTTTCTGCAGATGGCAGTGGAACAGTGGCAGTGGCAGAGGAGCTTGATTTTTTTTTTTTTTTTTCACAGATGACCTGCATCTTATACAGTCACAACATTGTGGAAGGTTTAAGAAACATGTAAAGAGATATATATTTTTACCTATTGCAGCTTTAATTTTCAATGTCTTATCAGGATATTCTGGATTTATTTACATTTTATTAGTTTAGCTTTTATTTGAAGTCACCAAAAGCATTTCTATAGATTTTCATTTTGACTTTAAATTTGTGTTGTGCTTTTATTTAAGCTAATCTTGAAATGTTGTGAAATCTTAAGCTGGATTTTAATCAGCAGCTTGAAATTTTAGGTTTAGGAGCTTGAATAGCAGTTCTCTCTCTACCATTTCCACACACCCAAGTTTGGCATAATAGAGCTAATTGTTTTCTTAACTGCAAAACAAATACACATTAGAAACCTGTAAGTCACTATATACACAGTTTATGAGTTGTGCACGTGCAAAAGCTCTCAAATGACTAAAACTCAACTTGAATCAGTCTGTCAGAGCAGACTGAACTCATATTGCATGTTTGTAGTCTTTACTGTATAAGCCCAAGGTAGCAAACCTTTGGAACCCTGCCACACTCACATTGATTTACCTTGTGCAAACTGTCCTGACTTTATAGCACAGGTTATATATTTTTTAGCTTAAGAAGAGATTTAAAACTCTGGTTGATGTGTTGTGATCTCTTTGTCTGGTAAGAAGTTGCTTCAATGAATAAAAACACTGGTTTAGATTACCCTAGGTCAGGGTAATCTAAACCAGTCTAACTATAAGTTTCATCAGAAGGGAAAGTGTTAAGCCTAGTATTAATAGTAAGCAGGGTGGCTGATTCACAAGCTGCTTCCACAGCAGAGGACTCTGAGAACTAAAGGATCTGCCTCATAAATAGTGACTTACAGGTTTGAACCAGCAGTAAACCTACAGTCTGAGACTGAGAGCAAAGTGTTTGTTAGGAACATATGGACCAATCAGATCTCTGATGCATGATGGAACTGGTTATTAGGGGCTTTATATATGAAAAGGAGAAGCTTAAATTCTCTTCTGGATTTAACAGGGAGCCAATGAAGGGAAGCTGAAATAAGAGAAATATGACCTCTCTTTTTAATTTTCATTAAAATTAAGCCAGTGAATAAAAGAGTTGCAGAAATCCTGCTGCAGGGTTTAGAGATAAACTGAAAGCTGAAAGCTTGTCTCTAAGACTTCATTTTTTTAGTACATATATATATAATAATAAATAAATAATTCCCTTCTCACCCTCCGCGGGTGGTCTCTTTAATCCTCTGAGCTCGGGTCCTCTACCAGAGGCCTGGGAGCTTGAGGGTTCTGCGCAGTATCTTGGCTGTGCCTAGAACTGCACATTTCTGGACTGAGATGTCTGATGTTGTTCCTGGGATCTGTTTGAGCCACTGCTCCAGTTTGGGGGTGACTGCCCCGAGGGCCCCGATGACCACAGGCACCACTGTGGTCTTCACCTTCCAGGCCTTCTCCAGTTCCTCTCTGAGGCCCTGGTATTTCTCCAGTTTCTCATGCTCCTTTTTCCTGATGTTGTAGTCACTTGGTATTATATCCACCACAACGGCTTTGCTCTGTTCTTTATCCACCACCACAATGTCCGGTTGGTTCGCCATTACCATCTTGTCTGTCTGGATCTGGAAGTCCCACAGGATCTTAGCTCGGTCATTCTCCACCACCTTTGGGGGTGTTCCCCACTTTGATCTCAGGGCTTCCAGTCCATATTCTGCACAGATGTTCCTGTACACTATGCCCGCCACTTGGTTATGTCGTTCCATGTATGCTTTCCCTGCCAGCATCTTGCACCCAGCTCAATGGGTAAGTCACCAATCTTCCACCCGGGAGATGCGGGTTCGAATCCAGGCTGGGGCAAACAGTTACAACAGTGAATTTGAGCAATGCATTGTGGGTCCTTTGGCAAGACCCTTGGAGCTATATAGCCTACCTCATACCATGAGAGACATTGATAAGCACGACATGCCGGCTCAGACGTCGCCCGACCAAACAAGGTCTGCGTCAAAAATGGGCTACTGGAACAAGACGGAAATGGGCGACAGATATATATGTATATACACACACACAGTATATATATATTAATTTATTTTTGACTGATATTGTATTTCAATTTAGAAGTTAAATATCTGCCTGGCTTTTTTTCTCTAACACTTTATTATTATGAAATTGACATGGACCAGAACATTAAAATGAAGTTTTAAATCTGAGCCAGGAACATGATTAAGTTTATAATATTGGAAAAATATGATGTTATCCCAAAGACAACGAGGCAGTTGCCATAGCCCCCAATAGTTCTTATCAAAGCTCAACAGTATCATTATCATTGTTATTACTCTGTGCTAGCATTTAAACTTGTGTAATATTTCTATTTGCTTTCACCTGTTCTTAGGAACTTGTTTAATCTGCATTGGAGTCAGACAGGACGCTGCCATGAACCAGACAGGCTGCCCTGAGGTCAAGGTCCCGTTTCCCGTCTTCTTTACCGTTGGAATCGTCAGCCTGGCTGAGAACCTGCTGGTCGTGGTGGCGGTGATGCACAGCAGGAACCTCCACTCGCCCATGTATTGCTTCATGTGCAGCTTGGCTGCCTTCAACACCATCGCCAGCGTGACAAAAACGTGGGAAAACCTGATGATAGTTCTTGCTGATGCGGGACACCTGGAGAGGAGGGGTCCTCCTGAGACCGACCTAGATGACGTGATGGACTCCCTGCTGTGCATGTCGTTTGTAGGCTCCATATCCAGTTTCCTGGCCATTGCTGTTGACCGGTATGTATCCAGATCTGCTGACAGATGACTGAAGATACAGTGAGTGATGCAAAAAAAAACAAAACAAAAAAAACGTTAGCCATCTTAAAGCAATAAACAGGTTTCAGACTTCTCTTACCCATTGGCTCCAACATGACACCATTGTGTGAACTGTATGTCCTGCACATTGGGCAAGGGCACAATGCAACTATTCAATTGCACTGTGTAATTCCCTCATGAAGAACTAGTAAAGGTGTCTAATGCATCTTTGGCCTGTCTAATGTGTTTTTTCACTGTCACCATGTATTGACCGTAATGCTGTATTGACCCTAACGCCCAACACATTTTATAATTTTTGTCATTTTATCGTAAACCTTTTGATGGAGACAGAAGACGGCGATAGATAGCTCTGTCAATCATTTTTGTCACATTTCTTGCTAATATAATCCCATTTTAAAAGGTGTGATATGTCTTAGTTCAGTGCTAGTACAGAGGCCCACAGTGATATTGGCTTGACCACTGGCATAGTGACTGCTATCCAGCCACAATGATGAAATGTTCTTTACCCTCTCATTTTGGCTTGTCACTCCTCAACAAAGTATTCCTTTGAATTACACAACACTTTATAAAAGAGGGAAGATAATGATGAATCAATTGTGACATGACATTAAAAAACCAGATTTTGTTGCAAATTTAAAAAAAAAAATCCCTCATCACCATCTCAATACTCAAAATGAGCCTGGAAAACATAATTAGTTTGTCCTTTTCCACCTAAACACATATTGATTGCTATAGGTACATAAACCTTATTGTTTGATAGCTGAATGTGGCTTACCTGAAACTCAAATAAAGGAAACTTGTCAAAACCCAACTATTACCCTGAGGCAAAGAGATGGTATTATGGATAATAACAACATGTTGCCTTGCAGAAACAGTTGACCATTGTAGTTTAAGTTAACTTTCCAGGATACATCTGTCAAAAGACGAGGTGAAAGGATCTAATGAAATCTGTTTGTAGCTCATCTGGTGTGACTCTCATTCACTGATCTGTTCCACACAACAAGCTGAGACCATGTTGTTAGGCCACATAACATCCTGAAAAAAAGTTTTAAGTCTAAATTGTGTTTTTAATTAGACGTTTGATCTTTGCATGCACCCCCTCCCCCCTCAATCAGGACTGAAATGTTTTTTTTTGTTTTTTTGTTTGTTTGTTTGTTTTTTGTTGTTGTTTTTTATCCTACAGTTACATCACCATCTTCCATGCGCTACGTTACCACAACATCATGACCATGCAGCGAACTGCAGCCATCTTGGGGCTTATCTGGACATCATGTGCAGTTCTGGCTGTGCTAATGGTGAAGTTCTTCAACTTTAAGTTCATCATGATCTGCTTCATTGTCTTCTTCGTCGTCTCCCTGGCAGCCATCTGCTTCCTCTACGTCTACATGTTCATGATGGCCCGCATTCATGCCAAGAACATTGCAGCGCTTCCTGGTGGTGGCAGGGACAAGTCTCAGCATCAGAGGAGGTGGGGCAGCAACATGCGAGGCGCTCTCACTCTCACCATCCTGTTCGGGGCGTTTGTGGTGTGTTGGGCACCGTTTTTTGTCCACCTGGTCATCATCACAGTTTGCCCTATGAATCCGTACTGTGAATGCTACCGGTCCTTGTTCGAGCTGCATGTGGTGCTGATGATGAGCCACGCCCTCATAGACCCGGCTATCTACGCTTTCCGCATGGCTGAGCTGCGGCACACCTTCAGAAAGATGCTGTTTTGCTCTGACTGGAAATTTTGCTTGTAACAGAAATTTATCTAAAGTTTTTAACGTCTAAACGTTTTTCATCCACTGAACAAAAATAGGTTGCACTGCAACCTGATGACAGCGCAACGTTCCCTGTTGTGCTAATGATCATTTTTGTCTTTGAGTCTTTCATTGGCAGGGGTTAAGTCACTGTGTGGTTCCTGTGACATGTGCCACCAAACAGCTGAGGCTAACAGAGGGTATGAACCTACATCACTCTTGTTTGCATTGCTACTTGGACATTTGGTCAATGGACTTTGAGCATACAAACCACATGTTTGAAATTTTCATTTGTTGTCCTTTTGGTCTCACTGGGGATCCCTATGACCTGAAAGCGATTCCATTGTTGGCAACTTACTCTTTAAAGCAGCAGCAGCAGCAGCAGCAGCAGCAGCAGCAGCAGCAGCAGCAGCAGCAGCAGCAGCAGCAGCAGCTATTTATATCAAAATGTTATTTACCTAAATGTCTACAGGTCCTAACAGTGCAACATCTGACAGATCATCTGTGAAAGAAATCCACCTCCTCCTGCTGTCTGCAGAAATGCATTGCTGGCTGCCGGTCAGAAGCAACCAATCACAGCCAGAAGGAGGGTCTCAGTGCTGTAAATCATGCTTATGTATGCGCTGCCGAAGATTAACAGTGGAGAAACAACTTATTGCTGGCTATGCTAGCTAGGCTGAGCATTCAGGGCAGGCTCTGCGGTGGGCAGAAAGCAAGGGGGAATGGAGTGAGCAGTGCGTACATGAGCCTGATTGATGGTGCTAAGACTCTATTCCTGGCTCTGATTGGTAGTTTCTGACTTAGTGATGTATTTCTGCAATAGGAGATTATGTGTCTGTCATGAGATTCTGACAGTTTTTACAAACCTCTAAAAGACATGTTGTTCATAAAAGTTTCCTACTGCAGAATTCGCCCATGTCAGCCTCTTACCCCATAAATATTATCTTGTAGTTTTATAATCAAAAGATTGTTTAGATACATGTTAATTTATTATTTTGTTTAAAAATTCCTCTACGTCTACATGTTCATGATGGCCCGCATTCATGCCAAGAGTTTAAAAAGTTTAAAAATTCAGAAATTAATTAAAACACCCCACATGTAGCATCAAAACATTAAATCTTGGGTTAGATTCTGAACGTTGAAAGCGAGTCTGCCTCTTCATTCCACGGATGATCACATGCTGTGAACCTTAAATGATAAACCGCTCCAATCAGCAGCAGATCAGTTTATCCACAACTATTTTTTCCTCTTTTCTCCCTCTCTGAGGTTAAAAGAAAATAAGGTGGATAAAAATAATGGATTTCATATCTGAAATTGAAATTTTTATCTCTAACTGGATTATGAGACTTGACATATTTTTTTTTCTTGCCAGCTATGCTTCAATCTCCTAACGACCACTTTCAGGCTATTTGACTTAGTTCTAACTTTCTTTTCTGGAGTAATCTAAAGTGAGAAATCATCCAGAAATCCACCAACATGGATCATATAAACCAGCCTCTGTTTTTTTTTTTTTTTACAGAACATCCATAAATGTGGATAAAAGCTGAACTCAGAAATGGGATGGTTAGCACCCAACACAACATGATCCAGACCACAGTATGGTGCTCTAATTTTGGTTATAATTTGGTGTTCTGGTGTGATAACCAGACAGATCAATGAGTTAATTAAAAAATATATAAGTTAGATTAAGCATTAGGAATGACAGCTTTCTTTAGTGGAGAGACCAAAATCTCTTTATTCAGCTTATTTATTTGTCTTTTCAGTGTTTTATTTAGTCAGACATTTCTCTTTAACAGTGTTGAATTGTTTGTGTTTGTGAGTTTTATCTTTGTTTTTGTTCCTTTGCTCAATTAATTATTGAAGATCTGACGTACGATAACTGATTGTCAATAAAATCTTGTTATGCTGAACTGATTATTAATGACATCTGATTAAAGAGACTGATCAATATCTAAAGAAAATGATAAATTCTTGATACATTATTATAATTGAAAAAGCTGTCAATA
The DNA here is from genome assembly GCF_051168715.1 of Poecilia mexicana. Taxonomy (NCBI): domain Eukaryota; kingdom Metazoa; phylum Chordata; class Actinopteri; order Cyprinodontiformes; family Poeciliidae; genus Poecilia; species Poecilia mexicana. Next base: position 1,719,989 of record NW_028263375.1, read on the forward strand.
TGCTAAAGTCCCCAATATACATCTGTCATGCAAAGCCACTGATAACAAGAGACACAGAAGAAATTATTATTTGGAAGTAATTTAGCACAAAAGCAGCCCAGAGACGGGCATATAGATGACCTGATTAGCAAAGAGCTAGCCTGCTCAGAGCAGAGAGCATTATTCCTCCAGAGATCAATGATCTGTCACCAGTATGTGAAGACTGAGAGAAGATCAGCTGACAGAAGAAGCCTGCAGCACTGTGCAGACATGGCATGATGCTGAAAACGGTAAATCCATGAAGACGCCCACTCTGCAGGAGAAAGAGGGTCATTAACTCACCGACTGACTGACTGACTGACTGACTGACTGACTGACTGACTGACTGACTGACTGACTGACTGACAGGCCACACTAACAAGTTTCACTGAAGACACCATCTTTTATGCTTTCTGGTTTTTCCCAGTTTATCCCAACCCTTTGCATATTAAATGATTTACACAACCATTGTTGGACAGCACATGTACCAGATCAGGCTGTTCCCTCTGGGTGTCAGTGAGGGTATAGCAATGTGCAGCAAGCAGAAGTCTGATGGGATCTGAAGGTCTGGATGAGAGCCAGTGAAAGAGAACTTGAGCGACATTCTGGCTACAAACGGAAAAGTTTGTATAAACTGTTAAGGTTTTCCATGTAGCGCAGCAATCATTATAATAAATATAATCTGCTACAGGCTAAGATTATTGTTTACCAGCTTATTGTAAAATGCATCAGCTCTACTGTGTTTTGGTTCTAGTACTTTTCAAGTTATTAATTTCACATTGATTTCTTTGTTTTATTTATTATTACTATTATTATATCATTAGATTAAGCATCACTGTAACTAACAAAAAATCCAATCCTGTTTGTGACTTTTTGGGATGTAAATAAATAATTTTTGATGAATGTAAAAATCCTTTATTCCCTTATTAAATAAAGTATGCAGTAGGATTTTTATTAAGTCTTTGGTCAGAGGCTTCAGTAACCCTTTATTTAACAGGGTGTGCATAAGACGGACATGACTCTGTCATAAACATGACTTGACATGAAGTCTTCATGAATGTTTACAACTGTTGTCATGAATAGTCATTCGATAAATAATGGCATTTATAATGCAAAGGTGACAATTTTAATTTACTTTTGATGCTAGTTTTAATCCAAGTTTGCATTAAAAATGTCATTATTTACTGAATGACACTTCATGACAACAGTCATAAACATTCAAGAAATCTACTCTGTCTAACAGGTGTTATGTCATGTTTATGACAGTGTCATGTCACTCTTATGCACACCGCATCAAACCGCTGTAAGACAGACTGCTAAAGGAGATTCTTCCTGCTCTGAAGATAATTGTATGAGTTACAGCATCACATTTCCCTGTGGGATTTGAATTATCCATGAATTATCCATCATAAAGAGAGTTCGGAAAATTTAATTAACCAGAAAACCTTGAAATAAAAATATTGGAGCCAATTTTCCTCAAGTTTATTTATGTAGCACATTTAAAAACAATCACTTTGACCAAAGTGCATCACAAAGAGTAAAAATAGACAAAATTCCAAAACACATCAATAAAATCAACAAGAACAATAAGATAAAAAACAAAAACAAAACAAACAAAACAAAACAAAACTGGAGTATAAAACAATCAAACCAGTCTGATGGAGCTCAAACTTGGATTTAAAAAACAAAAACAAAACAAACAAAAACAAAACAAAACTGGAGTATAAAACAATCAAACCAGTCTGATGGAGCTCAAACTTGGATTTAAAAAACAAAAACAAAACAAACAAAAACAAAACAAAACTGGAGTATAAAACAATCAAACCAGTCTGATGGAGCTCAAATTTGGATTTAAAAAACAAAAACAAAACAAACAAAAACAAAGCAAAACTGGAGTATAAAACAATCAAACCAGTCTGATGGAGCTCAAATTTGGATTAAAAAAAAAGAGTTTTCAGGAGGAACTTAAAAGACTGCAATATGAATATCAAGGGGCAGCTTGTAGTCTGCAAAAAGCTCCATCCCCACTGTGCTTTAATTAGGCCATTAGCTGCAGTAAGAACATCTGTCAAGAAGATCTCAGAGCACTTTTTGGACTCTTAGGTTATGGAGGACAGTTAAAAGATAGTGCCAAACCATTTAAAATGGAGTAAAAATAATTATATATACATAATTAATAAAACAAAACAGAATAACACTCAGATTTATTATCTTTTTTATTAAGACATAAATAGATAAAGAAGAATCCATTGTAAGTCACACTGCTAACAGAAGCCAATATTTACGTTTGTCCATATCACCATTTGACGAAGTGAAATGTGCGAACGGTCACTGCACATGGAGAAAAGCTTCAGCATGCGATCAGAAAAAGCTCAGTCTGATGAAGCAGCTGAGGCAAAAACACAAACTGCTGCTTCTGTGGGCAACAGAAACTCTGTCAGTTTTGAAGAATGTTGCATATGATAGCAGCACAGAGGGGCTTGAGCACAAATGCAAAGTCACTGAAGTAAATATCGTTACAAGTCTGTGCACATTTATGCATCTTCTCCCATTAATATTCTCTGCAGTGCAAAAGACTTACAATAAATCGGAACACTGTTACAACACAAGATGGGTAACCCATGTTAATCTTTTCACCATGTTTTTTTTTTTTTTTTGATCTCGATGTCTTTGTCTTTGTTAGGGAAGATATACAACGAACTACTTTTTTTTTTTTTTTTACAATAAATAATAACGTTGTTTACATAGCAATGCTTCATAACATTCAGGTTCAGTAGGTCGCTGCATTTTTACTGATAAAGAAGAGTCAAGCCTCTCAGTAGGGAGGTAGGCACCAGCACACAATCACAGAGAGCGCTGTGGAGCTATTTGTACATTCATGTTTTTACATGGCAGCAGCTCAGCACACAGGGGGATCGATGTGGAGCACAGAGATAGGAAGGAAAGGAAAACTTCACGTTCTTGTCACTTTTACACACAGGCAGATTTCAAGAGGCTGGTTGGCTGGTAACCATGGCGTTGATGCAGACACAGCTGCAGCTTGATGACGGCTGTCATTACTTTATATTTGTGCAACTCTGGATTTGTTGATACAAATGGCATAAAATGAAAAAGATAGATGGTGAGTTTTGCTTTTCATTTGTGTTCAAAAAACTGATAAAATAGAGAAGATGTTACACAGTATGAACTCTTTGAATTGAAATCTATGGAGTGTTTAAAATTAGATGTGTTTCCATTACAAATGTTTGCAAATCTTTCTCAATATTCTGCTAATGTTGAAACCCCCCACCCCACTATTTTGCAGTAATGGTGTTTCAGTTAAATGTGAAACTGTTTTAAAATCAGACATGAAGAAGCTTTTTCACACAGTAAACCATCATACTGCTACCACTTCCTGTTGTCTTCTTCATCATTTTCACCAGTAGTAACATCCTGCTGTTGAACTTGTGAAAAATTTGGTTAATTGATAGTTTGAGGCTGGACCCAACTACTACTTCTTTTTTGTTGTTAATAATTAAAGTTGCTCAAAATCACTGAGATTCAGGCTTCCCCACCCACAACTACCATCACCAGAAAAGGTTCTTATTTGCATGTATAGGACAGGGCGGGTAAAAGAAAAAAACAGTTTTTATCTTTTATGAAAAAAAAAGGTGACATTTTAAAGCTGGCATTTAGACTGTTCCAAAAAATCATGAATGTTTGTTGTGTTTGTTGAATACATGCTGATAATCACATAAAAAAAATAATAAAAATTTGGACAAAAAATATCTGGAAACAATGTTTCTACGGCGATATATAAAAACACTTTTGTGTTTCAGACTGAGCAGAAAATAAATAGATCCTCTAAAGGTCAGGCAATATGTGAGACAGCAGGATAAATGTGTTGCCCCCTGGAGTGAAGCAGGGATTTGTAATTATCTTGGAAAGCGTTTATGAAAGAGCAGATGGCTGCTGTGTGTGTTTTTGTGGTTTCCATGTCTGCTTTTAACAGGTGATCTGAGCGTGAGGACCATTAGTCAGAGGAGTAAGTGTATGTCATCCTGTTCTGCTGCTTTATTATCAGTTTTTCTACCTTGTCTTTGGTGTTTCTCATTCACATTGTAGCAACAAAGGCCACTGCTGATGATCCATGTATTAGTCATGTATGTCTTCCACAGCACCAGATATCATAATGCTTTTCCACCCAGAGTGGAGGCAGCGCTTTCATCTGCAAGTCTTTGTTAGACCTCTGAAAGGGGGCAGTCACCATTTACTTGGATGGTTTTTACCTTCTACATGCTGAACAAAGCCGAACAGCAGCCTGCTGTAATCAGTGCAGAACTCTTCACGTGTGCAAGACAGTAATAATACTGTACTCTTAATGCAACATCACTGTTCCTGTCTCCACACAAAAACTTTCCTACATTCTGAAAGATCTGGAAAACTGAGCAGCAAAAATTACTAGTTCAAGTCATCCTTTCCTTTTTTCCAATCTGCCATGAAGTGTACACACTGTTACGTCCTTCATGGGCTGCAGAATTCTTCCGGCTCCGGTGAGACAATGAAATGTAGGTTGGTAAGAACCAGAAAACGAGAATGTTTTTTTTTTTCTGTCAAAACGAGTCTAAATTTATTCATAAACTGGGATTATGTATTTGGTCTCCAAACTGACTCAGCTCACTTTTCACACTTACGACTGAACTGATCACCTCCTTTCCACTGAGAAAATATACTTTTATGTTTTAGCTTTGAATTATTTTTATTCTGTAATATGCATCGTTAACAGCCCATAACTCACAAACATCACTGGATAATAATTAAGTGCATCCTTTCACAGTTAACAATGCCTCAGACTATAACACTATCGCCTGTCATGACAGTTTTTATTAAGTCTTCATACATGTTAAAAAGACTCAAGTTTCAGATCAGAAGTGCAAGTCAGATCTGAAATCTTTTAGTCTCAAATTTTAGTTGTATTCACCGTCTGATTAATGTAGTTATTAATTACTTGACCTTCCCATATGGGAATTCATTTTACTCATTTACTTATGAATAAAATGTACATATGTATATGTTGTTTCTGTGTCTTGAGTTGCTCAGATCACAAGCTTCTGTGCAAAAGTTTTAAACCAGGCCATTTTCATCAAGAATTCAAGCTTTGTTGCAACATTTTAAATTAAAATCTCAAAATTGTATTATTATAATTACCTTAATTTGTGTTATTTATGTAATCCATCTGCTCGCGATACATTTTCTGTTTAGCCACTTTATTTAAAACATGGCTAAAGATAAAGTTTTTCCTTACAAACATTTCAAGTCTGAATCTTCAGGAAAGTAGTTAGAAGTGTTGAACATGTACACATTGTGTTCTTGTTTTCTCTTTTTCATCGTTCACATTATAAGGCTTTTTTTTAATTAGCACTTTTCTGTTCTTCAGTGAATGCAAAAGATGCATTCAGTGTTAGTTTTTTGTAAATAATGAGAGAAAAACTGTCTTCATAAATCGTACAGCGGCAGCAGCTGAGCTCTGGAGTTACTGCAGCGACAGCAGGAAGCATTTCTCCTCCACAATGCTCAACGCCGCTTCTCTGACGAAGACAACACATTTCATTATATTCATTATTACAAATCTAAAGCCCTGTCACCTGTGTGCGGGTGTGGGCTGGCACTGAGGAGCAGACAAACATCCAGACGAAGACCCATGCCTTGTGGCGCCTTGATTCTGACGAATTTTGCATGTGGAAATAATTTGGCTTAAGAACTCCTAATGAGCTTATGATGCACACAGATGTCATATGAGAAAATGAAAGACGCATAAATTATTTGTGCTTTCATGGAGCTTAGTGTCGGCGCAGAGACACAGACAGTTTTCAACTGAAGTGTAATTAAAAGCCCCATGTCTCCTGACGGCTTTATCAACTCGACTGTGAACAAAGTAAAAGAAGAAAGTGAGTTAATGTGCAACACATAGGTGTAGAGCTCCAATTCTCATATGAATAACATTTTACAGTATGCTGAGCAGAGAGTGTAATCACCCCACTGATCAATATAACCTTGGACTGAACAGGAATTCCAACAGCAGGTTCATTAAAGCGTTCTCTCCCCGATAGAGCTGTTAACATGGACTAAATGTTCTTGAAGCAGTGTCTGATTTCAGCTGTTAATTGTTTTTTTTTTTTTTTTCAGTATTCACTTTTAGCTCCATCGCTGGATTATGCTAAAGTGCAATAGCACTTTTTCCTATTCTGGATTGCATTTTGGAGCATTCACAGTACAGGTTACCTGGATCTAACATGAGAACATGAAGAGGAGCTGAGTCCGGACAGGGTAGGACAGTTTTGTTGGTGCGTTACCGAATCATTTTATTTATTTACTTATTTACATATTTAAAGTTGCAGTAGGTAAATTTAATTTAAAAAGAAAGTATATGTTTTTCACATATTTGTTAAAACTGTCATTATGTCCTGACAGTAGAAAATGAGAAACGATAATCTGTGAGAAAACAGAAACACTCTCTGCACCGCCATGCGTCCACCTTCACAGAATGAGTTAAGAAATCATTCTTGTCATTCAGTCACCTTCTACAACGGCTCTGTTCTTGCTAACAGCTGAACAACCACTATATTTCATATCTTGAAATACTATTTGGCTGCTTAAACTGTTTCTTAGATATAATTTTTTCTAGGTACAACAATCAAAATCCTTCAACTTTTCTTTATATTGTACTTGATGTTACTCCTTGGATACAGTGTACTTAGATATGTACTTTGATGTCTGAAATAGTTCCACTGTACAGCCAGTAAAGTATCAGTCAGCTGAAGGACTTCACATACTGTCATTATACACTGATGACTTCCTTCTGTTCATCTCTGCCCCACTAATGTGTTTATATGGTTTTGCACCTGTCAATAAAATTGTATTTTTACATTTAAAAACCATTACACCAACAACAAAATGGTGTTGATTCAAGCATATTCCAAACCCCCTGAACACTGCATTACAAACGACTTCATGTTTTATCCCCTAAAGCGCTGAATTACATTTCTAAAGAGTTTTGGCCTCCTTTTGTAACATCAGTGAGAACTCCCATGATCCTGTCAGAGTTGCTGGCGTCATTGCCCAGGCCGTTCCGCCACTCAGGTTAGTCCTAATTGCCAAGGATGTGCACATCATGGCTTTGAAGCAACACTGGCTGCATGGGGTTGCCATCATCGGCAATTAACAGTGAATATCTAAGCTCTCTTTCAGCCTGCATGGCTCACTTGATAGAAGTGAAAAAGATCTGTCAGGCTGCCTTGTCGGTTATAGTCCTGTAGGTTAGGATAGTAATGTCATTGATTAGAAAAGGAGAACCAAAAGAAAAGCTAAACCACACAGAGGAGGACATGACAGGGGAGAATGAAAGAAGGGTAGATTTCTGTGACACATTTTTAAATGACTGGTGATTTCGGATGGGGCTGGTAGAGCATTTGGATAATGCACCTAATAAATCAGCCTCTTTGTGTGTGTTTTGGATGCAGTGCATTAGCACATTAGGAAACACTTCACTGTTTCTGGCTCCATTCTGGCTTGTCCTTTTTAACAGTTGGCAGAAAAACAAACACCCAACTAAAAACTGTTTTCACTGTAATACGTAAGTGGACCCCCCCCCAAAAAAAAAAAAAAAAAAGACAATAAAACACAGTCTCCATGCGCTGGACGTTGAATTTCCGGAACCAGTCTCAGTTCAAGTTCATTCATCCAACTTCGTTTTTTTATTTTTTTTGTGTGTGCGTGTGTGTGGGTGTGTGTGTGTGTGTGTGTGTGTGTGTGTGTGTGTTCTTTTCTTTCATTTTTTTCTTTTCAGAACTTACCGGTGAGGGAGCAAAGGTTGCTGCAGACGTTTCTTAAGCTGTAGCAACAGATTATCTCCTTGAATGTCTTCCTCATCTCCTGACTCCTGAAGGCGTAGATCAGCGGGTCGATCACGGCGTTGCACATGATGAGGATGAGGTACATGTTGAAGTGGGACATGAAGCACACGCAGTACAGGTTGCGAGGGCAGGAGATCATCAGGATGAGGTGCAGGAAGAAGGGGGCCCAGCAGACGATGAAGATGCCCAGGAGGATGGTGAGGGTGATGGCACCCTTCATGCTGGTGCGCTGGTGGATGGAGTTGTAGCCCGGCAGCGCGGCGATCCGCTTGACGTGCGAACGAGCCAGCATGAACATGTGGCTGTAGAGGGAGGCCATGATGAGCAGCATGGCAAAGAACATGGACACCAGGCAGATGATGACAGGGGTGGTCTCAGAGTAGATGATGAAGACGATCCCACAGCCAGTGCAGAAGGTCCAGATTCCTCCAATGATGCAGCCTGCTCTCCTCACCGTCATGATGTTGTGGTACCTCAGAGCGTAGAAGATGGTGACATACCTGTGGAGGGAAGCATATCATACATACAGATTTTGCATTTCAATTCTTGGTGTGAAATTATGGAACAAGTTAAATGAGGAGTTAAAAAAGTAGAAATTTTATACAATATCAGAAGGCAATATTAGGAGGTCATTTTCACAAGATATAGAAATATGAGGAGAGATAGCACTAATGTGTGAGTGTATGTGGAGAATGTATATATATATATAGACATATATAAGCCCAGATAAAATGGAAAATTAATTAACCTATGTTTTTTTATTTGATTTAATAATGAGGCTTCATCTGAAAATATTGTAAGAGTTTATAAGGTATGAGTTTAAAGTTTTCTTACTTCTTCCTACTCCTTTTCGAGCATGTTAATATTGTGGTAAAAAAATGTCTTTTGCATTCCTTGTTTATGCGTGTGATTTTATACTGCTATCATGTTTGAAAATAAATAAAAATAAAATAAAATAAATAAAATATCACTTATTAGCTTTTTAGAGTTATCTTTATAAGGTTACAGGTGTTTTTATACCTGACAGATTTGGGACCAAAATTACAACATTTGTTCTATTTTCAGCTGCTGTGGTTTTCTTTAACTCTGCATTGTGTCAAACAACCCAAACCCTTTGGAAAACTTGTTCCTCCCTTTGCCTGTGGTGGCACTACACCAAGAACTGCCGAAGTAAACTCTAGATCCTCTGAAGAAGATGCCAAGTGCAACTTCCTTCTTCACGCAATGTAAACAAAAAAATGAACTGGCACTAGATTCTAGTGGTTGTTGGATTTCCCCTTTGTCTTTGACAAAAGTCATTCTCCCTTTAGGGCTAAGCTTGTATGTTTGCTTTGGTTGTATTTACCCAGAATGCCCTGCTATAGTCAGTTTCCAGCTTTTGGGGCAGTCTCCAGTCCACTTGCCATTTGAATCACACTAGAGTTCACTTCAGCCAAATCAAGACCTCAGTTTCCAGGACATCATAGTTCACTTTTTGGTCCACAGAGATAATTCACACCTCCTGAAATGAACCGGACTAAATAGGGCCTGTGTGAATGCAGCCTAAACTTCCAAAATACTCCATCACATTTCTGAGGGCTGACTCTAAATGCTAGAAAAAAAGCAAAAAAAAACAAAACAGGAATTCAATACAGATCATAATAATACTGCATTATAATATTAAAAGACACAGTAAGAAAACTGGGGGTGTTTTGCTGTGGAAGATGAAATGGCAGAATTGACCTTTTCAGGTCACATGATCTCCACTTAAAGTTTGACAGAGAAAGAGCCAAGAGAAACTATTTTTAAAATATTGTTTTTTATCTGCTCTCTTTCATTAAACCAAAATCATCCGATACTGTTTTTGCATGCTCTGCTTTAAAAGGTAGATAAGAGAATCAATTTTTTTGGGATCCGCCTTTAGCCACTGTGCCAATGAACCGTCAGCCGTCATTGGCTGACGGTTGCTGGCTGTGAGAGCAGATAGGGCTGCTTTGCCTTGCAGGGATGTTTGAAGGACTGATGAGACGTTGTTTCTGTACTGTCACTAACTTGGCTTACTAACAACTTGGAATCAATGGTGCTTCAATATGAAGTGCCATCATGGTGAAACAATAAACACACCCTTACTTGTTTTGGCCTTAACATGTAAGATGAATCCAGGTTTATGTATTAAGTTGTGCTTTGTAACATTTTGTAAAAACAATCTGAGATTGTTTTTATTATCTAACCAATAAATGGCATATTAAACACCACATTGATCCCTCAACTGTCATGATGATACCAGAGTCCTCATGGATCAACTGACTTGCATGTGAGCATTTTGAGGGTCGCCGTGGAAACAGTGAAATCAGAACTGTTTCACATCAAGATTTGCTGAAAGTCATTAGATATATTTGATACTGATTTTCCTCTTATATGATCTCTTGATGCTCTACTTTTATTAAAATAGTAACAGAGATAAACATTTTACTCTCACAGGAGACAAAAATTGATATTTTGATCTGGACAGAGGCTTGTATAAATCCAGACCTGTAGAGGTCAAAGGTGATGGCATTACACATGTGAGCAAGTTTTACAGGTTATGTATGCATAGAAGGTGTTTCATTATTGTGTCTGGGTGCACAACTTGGTGTCATAAGTTTATCATAGTGCTTTGGAAAAGCAGTCGGTAACACCATGAACTTGTTTCCATTTCATTAAACTAAGGACTCGCCCAAAACCTAACGGGCCGGTCTGACAGATAAAAATATTTCATGGTGATGCTGCAGGAACAGGTGCAAGGAGATAATAAAATACAATTTTTTTTATAGTATCTGCATCAGCGAGTAGAAATTTGCATTTTAATGATTTAATGACACATTAAATAGACTGTCTATTCATTAAATGGTTTAATTTGTTTTACTTAGCCTATATTTAACCAGATAAGTTGATTCAGAACAAATTCTCTCATTTTTTGACTCACCCCAGTGTGCAGGATGCTTGAAACTCATGGCCAACAGTTAAATTTGTCCAGAGGTTAATTTACACACAGGAAGAGTACACTGAATAAGGGTGAATACTAATGCATGTAACACTTTATAGATTTTTACTTAAATTATACATCATTTTCCGTCCACTTTGCAATTTTTTACCGTGTTGTTTTTGTCAAATGACACAATTGAAGTTTTCATTTGTAACGTGACAAGATGTGGACAACTTAAAGGGTTAAAAACTCTTGTGTGGCACATAGAAACGGTCAGTACCTGTCCACGGCGATGGCCAGCAGGCTGCACATGGACGCCACAACCGAGATGCAGATCATGGAGTCAAACACGTTGTCCATCTGTCTGATGAAGTGCTCCTCCACCACCAGCTGCCTGTTGTTCAGCAGGTAAATGATGATGGTCTCCCATGCATTGGACACGCTCACCAGCATGTCCGCCACAGCCAGACTGCAACCAAGCAGACACGGTTAATGACAGACGCTTTTGGCCACAAACACACATTCCTAAAGTTTCTGCACAGACATGCTTTCACCAGCAGCCTGCAGATAAGCTGACAGACCTTCCTGCTGAGCATGGGCGTAGGAAGCGGGGGGGACGCGGGGGACATGTCCCCCCCAATATTGGAGAGAGCCACATTCGTCCCCCCCAATAATTTCACTGCAGTTGCGAAGAATTTTAAAATCTTCCACTCGCGTGCTTTTATTTGGAAGGCGCATAACAGCGCATTCAGCAGAGCGCTTCCTGCCCCTCCCCCCTCTGAACGGCTCAGAGTAAAGACAGCAGCAGATGGAGTCAGAGAAACTCCGTTTGAAGGAGGTAAACTGTCTGTCAGGGATGTTGCCATGAATATCGCTCGTTTATAACATCTTGTTGTCAGTTTACTTTCATATATAGAACTAAATCTTTTTGGTTTAGCTGTTTAAATTCTGGAATAGTCACATGTCCAAAATTTTACCACTAACTTTAACAGTTAGCTAGTCTAGTCACAATGATTTAGACTGAAACAGCAGCAAACTGAGCAACACCTGATCATACTCGACCACTTAACATGTGTTTTATATTATATTATATTATATTATATTATATTATATTATATTATATTATATTATATTATATATTTAGGAGAACAGCAGTGCTACAATGATGTTGAAGAAAGGTGAAGAAGCTCTGGTGAGGACTTCATTTAGTTTATTGAAATATGTATTAACTGTTTTTAATTTTTAAATAAACTAAACTATTTTATTATGAGAGGAGCAGGTCAGGGAAGACATAGGAGAGCCAGTTGATGTTTCAGGGTGTGAAGATATAAAAATTATATTAATTATAATAGAACCAGAAAGGAGAACAGGAGGAGACTTATGTCAGGTTGATTTCTTTCAACGTTTCAATATTTTTTCATTATTTCCACACCATAAGGTTAATGGTTAGAAGACAATAAGAAAAGTGCTTGAGGAGAGGTTTAAAAATAAATTAGTGAAAATTTTTGCTACACAGTAAATAGAGTTGAGATGTATACATCTGAAAATTAAGTTTAAATTCTCATTCTGTATGATAAAAACATACTTTTTAGATTTAGTTCACATTCTGACACTGTACATCACTGTAGTGTCTGTTGTAAATCCATGAATCCATGCAGGAACATCAGGCTGCAGAAAGTCAGAGGGAGGCAGAGACAGAAACACATATCTGTAGATATTTTAGTTAAATGTTTGCGGCTGAAAATGACAGGAGAAAAAAAACATTTAGTCTTTTTGCCTCAGTGTTTTTTATGAATCTTTGGTAAGTTACTGAATGCAAGGCTGGAAAGTGAGACTGAGTTAACATTGAGGAGCTAAGGTGTCTGTTAGACGTGAAAAGTATAAGTTTTGTTTATTTTGTAGATCAAACTGTTGCACTGATGTAGAGAGATGTTCAAGAAGAACAAAACTTATTTTTTAGATTTTATTTTTGTTGGTCAAACTGCTGTATTGAGTTTAAAACTGTTGTGTCTTATTTTATGAGCTGTTTTCTACTTTGGTTTTAGAAATAAGTAGAACCTGTTCAATTGCAAGTCAATTTATATCAATGCATTTTGACCAATAAGATACATCAGAATCTGGTCGGCTCTGTGCTACCAGAGTATGTAGCTTGCTAGTTGTGAGGCAAATGCTAAAGTGAGTGTTCATCCTGGAATGACAGTCATTATACTGCATAACTTTAATCTGACTATTGGATTGTAAATAGTAACGTGTTAGAATACTTGTTACTGAAACAAGGGTCAGATTAGAGTAACGCGTTACTGATGTGTTGATGGCATAATTGTTTGACATTTCTGCTCAAGCTATTTACTCATCTGTCAGGTTTCCGATATGCGTCCCCCCCAATGACAGACTCGTTCCTACACCCTTGCTGCTGAGCAGTGATACATTTAAATCCCTGCCTCCCAGCAGGAGAGTCAGTTAAATCAATCAATGATTTATTGTGCAACCTTCCCTCTCTGCGGGTTTCAGCCATTTTCTTGTCGCTCATGTAGCGATGCCGATCCTAACAATGATTCATGGGGGATAAATTGATACAGCTGACAGATGCACTTTGCTTTAAAGCAGCATGTTAGCAGGTGTTTGAGGCAACAGCGTTTTGAACTAAATCAGGTGGTTCCCAAATCCAGTGCTTGCGTTTTACCACCCTAGACATCTAGAAGCATCCCCTTCTCTACCTGAATCTCTCTGCATGGCTCATTTCTAGACCTCAGTGGAGCGGATTGGCATGATGATGAGGGAATCCAATCATTTCATTTAGGTGTTCTGGAGAATTACTGCTGACTTTTAAGGAATCAAACAGAATCCAACTAAAGCTGTTTGTGTCGTTTTGTTGCACCTGAGTTTTAAATAGTCCACTCCTTCACTGGTGGTGGATATGTGGCAGGGAGAGTTTTCTTCTCTCTCTGAAGGTCAAAATGTGTCAATACACATTTTGGAAACATAGAGACATTTCTTTGACATCATTCTGCTCTTGCATCTTAACATTTTCTGACTTTTTTCAGATTATTCTTGCTCTGGGCACGGCTTCTTTTTTGTGGTGTCCAAGAAAAATGAAGTGGATTTGTGCTCCAGTGGGAGGGACCTATAAAAACTTCCTAGAAGTTCTTTCCTTAAGCTCTTGTGAAGGATGAAATGTCCTGGTTAGAAAGAAAAGCTTGTTCTTATCACTCTGAGTCTAAGAACAGATATATTTGTTCTTGCAGAGTATGTAGAGACATTGTGTCAGAGGATCTTTTTACATTACTAACCATCTTAAATCGACATTTCAACTGTTAGTGAGAAGTAAGGTATAATTTCTGAACAGAATGTAGTTTTATTTTGTTAAGCAAGGATTAACAAATCCTTGCTTAACAAGGATTTGTTAAGCAAATCCTTGTTAAGCAAGGATTTGCTTAACAAATCCTTGCTTAACAAAATAAGCAAGGATTATTTTGTTAATCCTTGCTTATTTTACTGTTGACTGTTGCAACAGTCAACAGTAATTGACTGTTGCAGTCAATTACTGCAACAGTAATTGCAGTAATTGACTGCAATTACAACAGTAGAAGTAAAAGAATAAAATCTTCACATTTCAAAACATTTATGCAAGACTTTAGGTTTTTTTTTTTACAGAAATTTAATTTTCAAAGTTCAAAGTTGGAAAAATTATTTTAAATTAGAAAAGTCAGAAGATTTTTACTAACTTAGCTCTCAGAATGCAAAATGGAAGCTCTCTCTCTAAAATATAAACAGATCAAATCAAATCAAAAATTTGATTAGGCAGTTAATTTGTGATTTGTGCACATTTTTATATCGGAAGAGGTTAGCTTTGAAATCAATCAATCAAATTTTATTTTGCGTAGCACATTTCAGCAACAAGGCATTTCAGAGTGCATAAAAACACAAAAACACAAAGTCATGCAACATAGAATCAACAACTGAAAAATTACATTTAGTCAAGTGCCATTGTTAAATTCTTAAAACATTATGTTTCAAAAGGCTTTAAGTGTTTCAGCAGTTTTGCAACATTCTGAAGTTTGTTCCAGATTTGTGATGCATAGATGCTAAATGCTGCTTCTTCATGTTTGGTTCTTGGAATTCTGGGAAAAGCTCATTAAGAAGTGAAATCATCATTTGAAACCTGATTGTTGTGTTTACTCTACTTGTATTTGTCTCATTATAAAATTTGCTTGATTATCTGAAATACAGGGGGAAAACCCTCAAAAGAAATCCATCAAGTGCTTGTTTAGAGCCTTGTAACTGTTCAAAACAGCAGTAATGTATTCATAAGATTTTCTTTAAAACTAGTTGGTTCAGATTTTCGATGTATTTTATTTTATATTTTCTTTGAAGAAAACAACAGTTGCATAATTTAATCCACCCTGGAGAACAAAGTCAGATACTGTCTGACACGGTGCTCAAAACAACAAAGCCAAACAGAACGAACATTCAAAATGAACTCTAGCGATCCTTTAATCTGACTGTAACAATGTAGGAGTTACTGTTACTGTCAAAACAGGTCCTGCCTCCAGGTGAATAGGAATCGGAGCATCTCTGAATGTCAGTGGATATAAGATGACCAGATTCTCTGTTCTAAGGGGGAAACAATGTGTTCTGAGTCAAACTGTCTGCTTACGAATGTAAATGCTTTCTAAACATTTGGAAAGACATTTCCCATGCCGGTGTTCCAGCAGTCATTTCAAGCATTTGAAGTTTGTTTTGTAAATCTGCACAGAGTGAAGATACTTTTCCAATAAATAAATAAATAAATAAAAATAAAAAAGGAACTCAAGGACAAGTTTAACATTGACTTTGAAAGCTTTGCACAAAGAAGCTGCTGATGCTTTGTGGTATGGATTTGTTATTGAAATGTTTGGCAGTAAATTGTAACAAACCCCAGCATGCTCCACGTTTGTGTCACCTTAAAGTCTTACATAATACAGAAATCACAAAAGAATGATGCAAGTAAACGACTTATCATACTAAATCCAAAAATCCAAAATTATTGAAATCATATGTCAAATGTCTGATCACTGAACAAAGTTTTACTTTATAGTATATTTTTGTATTTATGCTTTTTAAAAGTAAATATAAAGGACTCTTGAAATGTCAGTCTGATGAAGGGTGGAATTTAAAGAATGTAGTAAACCCTGCCATGAAGTCTCTATAAAATTAATAACTCCAACCTCAGTGTGACATGAAATATTACAAAATGTTATCAATTAAAATAAAAACTAGGCTAAAATGCAGAACCGGGCTGTGAGGTGCCATGTTTTACTATAACAATAACCTTTGATGAAAGGAGTTTTCTAGGTTCAGCATTAGAGGTTCTGTTTAGTTGAAGAAGACTTCACCACATCTAAGAAACACAACTTATTGTCATCTCCCGAAGAGTGCAGTGCAACAAAATCATTTCTAGAAAGTTCTTGGTGAAAACATTTAGAGAAAAGTGTAGTGACAAGAGGACCAACAAAGAAGGTAATTATGTCCAACAAAAACATAACAGAGAAACCTAAATGCTGCAGGAAGTAGAAAAATGAAAAAGATTGGACCAAAGTGAAGTTCTCTGATCCATCTTTTTATTTGTTCTGGACACTGAGAACAAAAAAAGTTTTACAATTTTTAAAACTTGTTGTGGTGCAAAATTCAATAACATTAACAATAAATATTTACCTGCAGACAAAAAAGTACATGGGTGAGTGGAGGTTCTTGTTCTTCACTATTGCCGTGATGACCATGATGTTTTCCAGCAGTGAGATGATCCCCAGGATCAGAAACACCTGAGGAGAGAACACACAGTATCAGGAAGTGTGGGTAAAGACACGTTAAGCCGGGTCAGGGCTCAGTTCACAGGGTCAACGTTCCCGAGTCCCGATACAAACCTCCACAGCAATGTGGACCTGTTCACAGGCTGCGGGTTTGAGGGTGGAGGCCTGGTCCTGCAGCAGTGGCGGGGTGGGGGTGTTGTTCTGGTGATGGTAGGAGAAGGTCCAGGTGGAGTTACCCAGCAGCTCCTCCTCCTGGTACATCGACATGTTCATCCTGTTCATTGCCGCTGAACTCTGAATAATCCTCACTCTATCTGCACACCATTTTTGGAACGAACCTGACACAGATAACAAATATCAAAATGAATGTTGTTCAATATTGATACTTGTAGGATTCTGCTGTATTAATGTCATTCCCTCACGTGTCGATCTTGAACAAACCAGATTCAAAGATCAGCCAAAGTGATTGAATGTAGCATCTCAGTTAGCATCATAATATTTCTTGCTAGTGATTTTTATTTCTTGGTCGGTTTGGTGAAATTTATTTTAGTTACAGTTGACACTGTATGAACTGTCCTCTGAGCCTCCCCCCCCCCCTCTATTATGCTCAGGCATTGGAGCTTTAATTCTTCCACAGAAGGATTAGCAGTTCACTCCCAGGTCTTTGTCATTGTCTATTAATGTAGCAAAGTTGCATTTTTCATGTGATGGGTGGCATACTTTATTTCTCTTGGAGGAAATAGGATTGTCTTTGTCTTTCAATTTCTACTAAACCTCAGTGTTAAGACTTTAATCCTTGAAAATGATGACTTGTGTTTTGACTTGTAAACAAACAACTTATTTTACCTCAGTAAGGCTTCAGGATATTAATCAGTGAAGAGGTGAAGAAGTATGTGCATGCTTTTTTTTTACTTAGACATTTAACTTTATCAAAGTACAACAGAGTATTAAGGGAACGATAAGAACACAGAATGTCAGAATGTAATGAAAATAAACTCATACCAGAACAGAGCCATAATATTAACCATATTATGGCTCTGTTCTGGTAATCATGACATTATTGTCATACTATTGATTTTATACTCAGACTTTATTTTTGTATTTTTATTTTATTTTATTAGTATGGCTCTAATACTTAAACTGTTACTTACTTAGAAATAAATGTAACCAAGAACATTTAGTTTTTCTCTTAATTACATTCATTAGCCTCAACAAGGTCTGAATGCTGATGTGTAAAATCAAGAAATCTCTTGAATAGAACATGTCTGACAACATGAAATAGCAACACATCATAAGGAAATCCAACAACAGATTCTTCTGGTTCTGACGGTTCTGCAGCTGGCGGCTCCAGGTTTGATCTGCGCTGGGGGACGCGTTGGCAGTGTGGTTTAGGGTTGTTTGGTATCCTGCATCTCTCCCTGTGCCCCAAGGTTAAATGAGAGCAAAACTGAACATTGTGGCTTATGCACTATCCCCACTGTGAAACATTGTTAGGGAAGGCAGTGCGACGCTGGAGTAATGCAACTTTCAGCAAGAACAAGGAAGCTGATTAGATCTATGGGGAGCAAAATGCAATACAAGGAAAATATGTTAGAGGCTGCAGAAGACTTTAAAATGAGGTAGAGCTTCAGGTTTCAGAACGACTATACACATACAGTCAGATCCGATTTGCAGTGAAAAGGATGTTTAAACATGTTTAGGTGTTAAAACGGCCTCATCTAAATCGAGATGTGTCTTCAGAAATCTGTGGCAAGTGTTAAAAACTTGATATTCACAGATGCTTTTCACATTTTTATTTACATTTGGAAAAAAAATAAGAGAACACAACATTTGCTGTTTAATCTATTTCATAAACTCCCGCGTCATAGCTCTTGGTTGTAAAATGAGGGAATACGTGAAGACTCCACAGCAATTACAATCCTTGCCAGGCATAGCAGGCCTTGAGGCAATTCTGTGTTCATCTGGGGATAAATAAAGCAGGACTAACATTCTTTTTGATCAGTTGATCAGATCAAAAATGTGGAAAGAGAAATGACACGACACCTCTGACTGGGCCCCATAAAACGGCCCCCATGTTACGGCCTCAGCATGCGCTGATGAGGTGATATGCAACAGACTTGAAAGAGTAGCTTTGAAAGATGCCTGAGGTCAAACGTTTTACAGCTCGTGATCTGAAAAGGGAATTCTTTCACCAATGTCATATGACACTTCTTGGGCTGCTTATAAGTTTCACAGACACAATATATACTTCTATCTAATCCTAACATCTGGGCCTTCTTCAGGGAGCCTAAACAGCACAGTAGGTAAGAATATATATTTTATAGATCAACTGAGAAACTATCAGGCAAAGATGATCTAAGCTGAGTTAGCTTCAGTTAGAAAAATAGCTGGTCAAATCGGCCTGGTCATGTACCAGTACCTCACAGAGAGAGGCAGCAGGACTTTATTATTCTCTTTTTTCACCGAAACAAGCCTCCGGTCAGTAGGTGGCAGCAGTGTGCAGCTTAATCAACAGGTTGCCTGTTCAAGCCAGTAGAAGAAGTTTCCTACAGAAGAACTGGAGCAGAAGAGGAAGTTTCTGCTTCATGATGTTAAATATATCTGCCTCCATAGAGGAGAGAAGGAGTCGTTTGTGGTGTGAAAAGAGGTTAGTAAAACAAGTGTGACAGGCTATTAGGACCAGGCTAAGATAAATATGTTTTTAAAGATACAAGAATAAAGTCATATTAGGGGAATAGCTATGCTACTGGCAGAATAAATACTCAATATTCCTGGAAGAAAGTTGCAAAATTATATGAAAAAAGTCATAAAAATATTAACAAAGTCTTGGTAGAACATGTGACGTGATCAGCTCAGATTTTTATTTGCAGCTGATAATAATTTGATGCTAAAAGATGAAGTATTTCCTCATTTGTAAACTGATATCAACTATAGCTTCACAAGATGCTTATTGTTCCTCATTCTGATGCAGTTTGGTGTAGAGTTCTCATAAAATCAACTTTATTCTCCTATTGAAAACAAATTGGGGGATCACCTACTGCAGTTTTCTGGCCAATTGCTGATTCTGATTTTGGCCGATACCAATTTTTTCTCTGAAATGCTGCTAAATATGGTAAGAAAGTAGCTGAGGTGGTAACAGTGGGGTAATTGTTGTTAACTGCAAACATACAGACATGACCTGGTGGGCGGGGCTAACAATCAAACCTCTATAAGTAGAGCAGAAGAGGACAGTGGCTTCACATGTAAGTATCGGCCAATCACCAATCTCCCGGTTTATCGGTGCACCCATGAAACAAACAACGCTCTTAGTCTGGTCCTAACACTCCGTCATAAGCAAGTGACTGAAGCTCACAGAAAAAGTCCAGGAAATAGACAAAGAGCCACCTAACCACTGGGTTTACTATGGATGCAAAATGTTCTGCACTTATCATATCTTCTGACAAGCTGAAATATAAGCAATACTGTTTCAAATTTTCCACAAAAAATGTTAAGAACCTTATGAAAAAGAATCAGTTGAAGAAGCTGACTAGTGACCACTTACAATTTTAAAAAGTTTTACCTTGCTTAGTTTAAAAATATGCATCCCAGTGAATCCTTTTCACTTTTTCTCTTAAGAATCACTGAGCAGTCTGGATTACATGGTACTAACGGAATTAATAAACTGAACTTGGAAATTGTTTTAAGACATCAAATTGAAGTTGTTGCAGCTCATTGCTTTAATCAGTTTTAATATTCAGGCTGTAGAATGCTGCTGCCAGTGGTGTGTACACATAATGACACAATCTTACCTTTATCTTTAATTATGGCACACATTTGCTGTGACATTGTTTCGATAAGCTTCTGCAATGTCACAAGACTTATTTCCATCCAGTGGTAATTAATTTTTCATTCAATTTTTTTCTTTTACTGATTATCAGAAAATCCGACCACTGCGCAAATGCTATTTCAGCATATTTCCATATACTCAGTATTCTCAGTCCAGGATCCATGTGTGAAAATGATGTCTCATCCTTCCAGTGAGCCTGATGAATCCTGGCTTCGTCATCTGGCAATATGGCTGTGCCATGACTGAAGGAAACAATCTGTTGATGGAATACCCTGGGGCCTCATGTATAAATTTGCACACTACTCTGCGTGTGTAAAATTAGAAGTTGGAGTGAAAGTGTATGCAATCTTTTGAACTGCCGTGAAAACGTGCGACAGCAATGCAAACATTTTATAGGCGACAGTAACAAACTACAATGCACCAAAACTCACCTAAACAAGCTGAAATCTTATTCCATACAGCAATACGGATCCAGGATCCAACATTTTTTTCACGATTTCAGTCTGTGCACCTATGTGCATGAAATACATCTAAAATTCCATTCTCACAGTCAGAGAAAACGGAGTTGGATCAGCAAATTAACTCCAATCAGGTCAGGCTTGATGATTAATAAGGTGGACAAGGTGTAGACAATCGCACATGTACATAAAAAGCTGCATAAAGGTGTGTGTAATTGTGGAACGGTGGCAGCTGTGGCCTCCTCCAGTGGCGTTGTCCCCTGCTGGAGGGAAGGAGTGTGTGTTCACAGATCATGTGAAATGATGGCCTTCTGCGCCCTGAAAGGTGGCTTTTAAATAAAATCTATCATTATTATTTGTAGCAGTAGTTAGAAACAGACTCCAAAGAGGCAGTTGCAATGGTTTTTCAGGCACTTAGAGGGAGGTTTCAAGGTATTTATGGTAATTTGCATATGCATTTAGGAGTAGATTTGCCCAATTCTCCCCCAAGTCCAGATTCATAAAGGGAACACGTGCAGTGACATGTCTGCGTGCCGTTTTATACATCTGGATTTTTTTGTGTGCCATGAATTTCCAAATTTCTCCCTGTCTCAAACTTTCACGATGAAAGCTGTGCATGGTTTTTCACACGAGGCCCCTGGTCATTCAGTATCTCCAGCCAGCCAGCTGACCTCATTATGTTGGTGAACTTTGACCTGACCAACTGCAGCAACCCCACATCATAGTGCTGCCACCACAGATGCACCCATCCTGCAGATCCTCGGCAGGATGGGTGCATCATTTCATCTGTCTCTCTTCTTACTCTGATGCTCCCATCACTCTGGAAGAGGATAAACCTGGACTCATCAGACCACATGACCTTCCATCACTCTGGTGTCCAATCTTCATGCTGCCTTGCAAACTGAAGCTTTTTTCTTTGGTTAGTATCACTTACTACTGCTTTTCTTAAGGCTACACATCTGTTCAGTCCTGTTCTTTTAGGTTCCCTTCACACTGTGTGATTGGAAATACTCAGAGCTCCACTATTGCTTTTCTTTCACTTGATTCCACCAAATGTTAAAGCGATTGCCAATCACAATCAATCAGGAATGTTCGCTGTCAACATTTCTTCCTGAAAGACAATGGTTTCGCTCTTTACTTCCAGTTTTTAATGATGCAGTGGACAGTTTTTGAGCAAATTTTAGTTTCAGCAATCTCCTTAAAAGCTTTATCTGCTTGGTGCCTTTGATTTGACACTGCTTTAACCCTTCCATGGCCATGCAGTGTGTGACCGCATGGTTGTTTAAGATATGAGAAGATATTTGGGGTTTTATACTTTGCTGCCAGCTGAAAGTCAACCAGCCATGTAGCAATTACCAAACCATGAAGTCATCATCCAAAAATGGAGGGAACATGACGTAGTAATATGTAGTTGTGCCAAAACAGGATTCCATGAGGTGGTGCATTACACATACTTTGGTAGATATGGTCTTTCTCACAAAATATTAATTTTTGTAACTCCAATAAAAAAAGTGATTAAGCAAAAATGACATCCTTGAGAGAGTTCCCAGACGGAAACCATTTCTGCCCATTACACACATACCACAAACCATCCTGAGTTAAAATGAAGGTTTTAGGGTAGTCTAATCAAAGTCAGGACTTAAATTCAATGATCCCAAATCATCCAACGTGGCTGAATTGAAGCAATTAGCGAAAAGTGGGCTGGATTTCTTGCACTCACTTTACTTTGGAAGAATTTAACATTCACCACATCGGCTTGATAGTCTTTATTGCACCAAGAGTGGCACAACCAGAAAAAAAAATAAATAAATAAAAAATACTCAGAACATATGTAGACTAATCCTTTATCACTGCTCTGTAGTTCTGTACTGGACTGGAGTTTGCCTCGTCTCAGAAGAACTTTTCGCTGCCTCCATTTTCGATGATTGTTGCTGGAATGCTTCTTTTGAGTCCCCACTTTATCATCTGCTTCAAACACTTTCAGCAGACTTGTCATACTGCCAGTCTACTCTTCGCCCACATCCTTAGGGCGTTAAATTGGATTCAGATCTGATGACTGGAAAAGCCCACGGCATCTCTGAACTCTAAACTGTGGCCAAAAGGAAGGACAACCAGTCAGCTGCTGTATTCAGGTGGGTCGCTAAAGTAAAGCTTTTATTAAACAGCATTAAGAGTTTCTAAATGTCTGGGAGGAATAATCCCCACCACAAACATTAGTCTGAGCTGTGCAGGAAGGAGAAGGCAGGCCGGGTTTATAGATTTAAGCAGAGCCACCTGCTGTTATTTGTGCTTTATGGCCCGAAGGCGTAATTTGTCTTTGGATGCTTGTCTCTTCTTCAAAGTTGTCAGTTATCCGTCTTTAACAGACGTTTTCAAAGCTACTGCATCTAACTGTAATATTGCATAAATATGTAATCTTGTATTTCAGAATGCGCTGACAAATCCACATCTTCATCTAAACGCTGCTGTTTATCTAATCTACTTCCAGAGTTCTTTCATCTCTCATTGATTTTCTTCCACTACACCTACATTATAATGCATAAGTCCTCACCTTGACAGCATAATTTGTACCTAAATCACATGAACTGGAACTTTCTAAATAATGAAATTCAATTTGCATCAGAGGTATTGTAGGATGAATCCCAGTAGAAGCTTCTCCAAACTTCCACCACAGAGAAAAGCAAGCAGCATCCAGCATACATAGTACAGGAGTTAAAAACATTTCACACCAAAGGACCCCCAAAGTAGTAGTCAAGGTGACTCTGCCACCGAGGGACCATTTAGGGCCCCCGGTTCAGCTATGGGCATGGATGATGCAACATGTTCTGGAGGCAAAGCTTTAATTACTGAGACAAAGAGAGTCATAGTTAATTTTTTTAGCATATTAACTATGTCCAACTGCAGCTAAAATTAAAACAGATGAAAGTTACTTTCCTTTTTTTTAAATCATAAACAGTGTTTTTTTTTTCCTTTGGAAAATCCTAAACACTCCTTTTTATATGACTAATTAGCGCCTGCAGGCAATTCGACGAAGCAAATGTTTTCGATCTAAATGTGTTCCCCTGCACAAACCTTTAAATATACCAATAGCTCGTTCCAAATATAGATTCACACAGGACTCTTGGTCCAGCAGATTTCAAAGCCTTTACATATCTATATTGTATGTAAGCTGAGGAGACGCTAGCATGGCCCAAGTGACTCATTAATATCAGAGAGAAGCCTGCAGGAGTTCTGATGCAGCTCAAGGCAGACATGCATTATGAAAACATTTCATTCAGTCGTAGGTGGCAGCCATCTGCACTCCCTGCTGAGGTGTGCTTATGGATGGATGTTCTGCTTCCTGCTGCTGTGACTTGAGTCGCTTGTTGCCAGTGTGGTCATGTGAACTCACAAAGACCACATGAAGGGCCACTGTGCAGACGTAAAGATGCTAAGCCTTTGTTAGAGGAAAATTGAGCTCTCAGCTGTCATCATTGCCAAGATAGCACCTAACCACCCTGCATTGTTGTTGCCTGTAATCTTGAAAACATGCTACCCACTGTTATACCACAGTCATTCTCACCTCCAGCAGAGTTAGATTTGAACTTTGTTTTTTGATCTACAACTGACTGGACTCTAACAGAGTCTGTAGAGGGGAAAAAAACATCATAAACAAAAAGCCGTCCATTCTCAAAGACTCATCACCAAAGACAAATCATCAGGATGCCAGTGGAAGCATGCACAAATCTGCTCCGCAGTTATAAGACAGGTTTAATTGCTTCAATGCCAGTCAATGCATTTTTTTTTCAATGATTATTAGGATAAAACTCTGGTGTAGATTCTGAGGAATTCAAGACATGGGAATCCCAAAACACTTAAGCAGAGAGCAACTGGAACTCTTGTCTCTCAAAGGTGTTCAACTCGCTTTGGATGAGAATTAAAACGTCTTCAAGAAACAAGGAAGAATTCCAGCTGCCCTGTAACATTACATGTCCTTCACTGTGTCCGTGAACCTACTCAAGAGTCTTCCCCTTGTACTTCATTTCCAACATCCTCTCTCTAATGTATCCAGAATCTCAAAAACTCTTAGATTAATTCTTTGTCCTTAAAAGCTGACTTTGTGGTGTTGTAGCAAAAATTGGGTAGTTTTCACCAAACATTTTGTCCAAAAGTGGCACCTACTACGTTGGGTGGGTGGACAGACTGAAAAGAACCTCATTTTTCCTCACAGCCCATCATCTTAAACTACACAACCAGACTTCAGACTACACTGATCCTCTTCCATCGGAGGAAATATGATGCCATTCAGTAATGTTAAAGTCAGGAGGAATTTTGCTGAATGAATTCTGCCGCGCTCATATAACAAATGTACCACAGATACACTCCACTGCTGAAAAATTACTGTACCATAAATACTCCAGGAAAGACTAGATTGGAAGATTTTTTTAGATCCCAGGATGATTATGCTATGCAGAAGCTTTCCTCAAGTCAGCATGCAGGATTAGTGAAGTTGGAACCAAAAGTGACCGCTGGAGGAAACTCACAGAGCATTTAAATGTCATAACTAAATGACCAGACGATCCTGTAAAATGCCAATAAGACAAGACTATAGTGTCAAAGTAAATGTAACATGTCTCACCCTAATCTCCAGCCTCCACAACCATGATCCAAATAGATTGAATTTGCAGTATTTATTGGCTGCTGCCCACAAATAACTAAAATCTGCAGATACTTGAGACCTCTCCCAACTTCAATAGTTAGCGCAACAAATACTTTAATATACTTCAATATGTACAGAGGAAACTGTCATGGCACCGCTACAGAAACTGATATCTACTGTTAGTAAGAAACGTGCCTCTCTGTTCTAGAAGGTACAGTCAATTAGCGTCAAGGGAGCAAAAAAAAAAAAAAAAAGAATAAAACTGATGATCAAGTAGTATTATGTCAAGTGGTGTCAAGTTGTTTTCCACAGAAAAGTCTGTGACTAGGTTGTTGTTGCTTATTTATTTCCAACGGGACAATGCACATTACAGATTATGCCAGAATTAGCTATGGTTCATCTACAGCCCCTCAGTGAATCCATGAATACTGAACCACAAAAAGGCAGGGGTTCATTGCATACACACACACCCACACACGCACACACACCACTATTTAGATCAGGATTTCACAGAGAGACACATAAACACTTGTTATTTCACAGAATCGCCTTCGTTTTGTTGAATGAAAGGCATGTTTGATTGACCCCAGAACATCACACACTGCTCCTCTGCTCCTCACATGATAGCAAGTGGAGCTGAGGTCCAAGTAAACCTCTGTAATGAGCTGAAGGTTCAGGGAGGGAAAATCTAACTGTTATCCATCTGAGTACCGTTTGTTTCTCCTTCTGCATTCTGTGCCAGCCTGTTAATAAGAAACTTAATATACAAAGCTGGCGTTGTTTGTTAATCAATTTTGCTTTTCTGAACTTACTTCCTGTGAATAACAACACTTTCAGTGTTGTCTGATGAAGGCCTCACAGACCAGCATATTAAGAAAAAGAGACATTATGCACTGCAGCAAAACAGTGTCTTCGCTCACACATTGAAATTTTAGGTTATTGTGATTAAAGCAGCTTAATGGATTGCATGATGAGACATTCAAATTCTAAGTCTATTTTCAGGTCAAAGCATCAGTTCAAAATTAATGTGGCAAATAATATAATAAAAAACATACAAAAGAAGCTCATCTCAAGTTGCATCTCCTTTGAAGTGTTCCACATTATTCATTCAGAGATCCGGTCAGCAGAGATTACATCACAAACGTAATTAAGTGTGATCGGATGGATATGCTTTTCTCATTTAACACAGCAACCTGTGCACACACACTGTCTGAATGTGTTACATAAGTGAAACTGACGTGAGCTCAGATGGATCAGAGTTTCACAGCAAACAAACATCATCAAACAGAGCTAAACTTAGCTTTTCCACAAATAGACTGATGCAATGCCTGTATTGTGTCACAGATTAATAGCTTAAAAATTTACCCTAATGCAAACATCTGTTTGAAAAGAATGGCTGAATTATTCAAAGTTCACATTGACAAATGTTTTTTTGTTGTTGTTTGTTTTATTTACCAAAGTGACACTTAAAAAATCTCATATACTCCTTGAGTTATTTCAAACAGACTAATCAAGCGTTTGTGTCTCATTTAGCAGTTTCACAGGCACTTTGTGAGATAAAAGTGAGTAACCTTGCCAGATAAATGCCTGCTGTTTATACTTTAAAGACAGGAAATATGTAGAATAAGTATGAGCAAGCTCGGCGTTAAAAGAGCAGAAATGAATAAAAATAATGTCTTTACTAGAACAGTGCAGCTGCTATCTAAAACCTAGTTTTGGGACTGCCAAAAGATCAGTCTAAAAAGGTGGACAGAGGTCCTATTTATTGATAAAGTGCATACTTTTATTAAAGTTTATTATTATGACTTGCTATGTTACTTTGATGTGTAAGTATTATTAATATTTATATCAGAAAGCACCAGCACCCTACTGTTGATCGTAGGTGTTGACAGAGCAGAAACGGATTTAAAACAGACACACCCCCGGATCCGTTTCTACTCTGATGATGTCGCACAGACTGACCCAGCTGGTACGGCAAGATCAAACGGAAACCTGGAGCGACTGATTGAAAGAAACTAGCCTGATGAACCAATGGGCACAATCGAGCTCAATAGACTGGAACTAGTAAAGACTGATGACTGATGAAACGATGACAAGTTACAGGATTAATGTGCAATCACAAGATGCCAAAACCTACAAAAGCGTCATGTGACCTGTAACACTCTATGGTCTGGGGTACTGACTGGCGACACAAAAAACACTAACAAACACTAACATCAGCACAATGGAAATGAAGTGACTCAGGAGCTCGCTCCTCTAGTTTTGGGACTGCCAACCATGGCGCGAATGAGGAGGACTTGAGCCAAGAAGACAGAAACCCAGCTTCAGTGGTATGGCCACACCATGTTTGTGGAAAACAAGGCACTTTACCACTAACCAGAAAAATATGACATGAACATCCAAAGCGGTGGACCTAGACCTAAAAGACTCTAGCATCAGGGTCAAGTGAAGCCATGTCACAGAGCCTGGATAAACGCCAATAACGCAAAGAAAGAAGTTAATATTCACATCAGACATCCACATTCTTAAATATGTTTGAAGAGCAATACAATTCTCAGAAGTTTTAGATGCATCCTTTCTAAACTTAGCTGAATGAAAAGACTTAATTAACTTTTTTCATGAACTTTGGCTGAAACCTCTAAGTAACCTGTTTATGTTTGTTGCACATGGAGCAGATCACCATCACCTGGGGTCTGACATGGACAGCACTGCTGCCGGTGCATAGAAACAGGTGAGTTAAATAGCTTGAGATTAATGATGATTTTTCAGCAACCTAGATTAATGATGCACAATGGTGTATTTGGAAATAGTAGTATATGAGAGTGGCTGCCACAAGTTTTCTTCTACCAGCAACAATGGAAGAATATAAGTAAATATTTAATTTATTTCCATGACAGGGAGCCAAAAAAAAAAAAAAAAACACTCAAAATGTTTCATCCAGGTAGAATGAAGGCATGGAGTGAGAAAAAGTTCTGTTGGCTGACATTTTTTAAATTTTAGTGGGAGGAAGTAGCTCAAGACATAATCAATGATACGTAGGTAGCATTAAGTAAACTGGATAACTTCAATTTGCCATCCTGGTATAGAAGGAGGTGCCTGGAGAAGTTATTTGATGTAATCTTAATAGTAGATTTGCCAAACTTCTCTCTTCTAACATAAACTATTCTGCATTAACAGGAGATGTTAATGCAGGCACTTGCTTAAGCTCCTGTCTGAGTTTAAGGAAGTTTCGGCCATTAGTTGCCATGCCTGCTGAATTACAACATATAGACTCACTGCTGGTTATTATCCCACCAGGAGAGTGTGTGAGCAAAAATGGGTTGTTAACAGGCTGAGCTAGCATCAGCTGTTCACACTGTGGAACAGATTGCACCCAGCTGAGAATATCTTATTTTGAAAGGTGCGACCTCCTACTCAAAACTTTGATTTCCGAACATTTTAATAGCTCATCTTCGGCTGGGAGATGGTGCTTATGCTTCTGTGGGTGCTTGCTAGCTGAACCTGCAGATTCATACACGAAATAAAACAAAAAATTATTATCATTTAACAACCTGGATAGAAAGATACAGAACTTCAACCACACAATAATAAGTTTTCATGGAATATTTTTTTCCAGCAAAGTATCTGAAGATAATTTTTAATGCTACTGGACAAAGTTTGCACAGGAGCAGTCATGAATGCTACTGTACCACTAAATTAACAGAGGTTCTAGTGAATCATTCTACTGCTTTAAACAATTATCACTTCACATCTGCACTGTTAGCTTATGATGTGTCTCCATAACATTTACAAACAAAATCTGTCAATTTAAATCAGTAAGAAAGGACATGGACATCATTAAAACAATCTTAGGTATGCTGCTAAATAAGAACATATTACAGCTATTTAATAGAAAACATAATCAGTAACCTATAATATATTAGGTGGCAGCTGTTGTGGCACACTGACCCAGTGGATCACAGGTACTGTCATATCATCATTACCACATTAAGGCAGATGGCAGATGGCGATTTAATTGAAAAGAAGACGTTGATAATCTTATAAACTTGATCGTTTGCACAAATTAATACTGGAGTACAAATGCTTTGTTTCCAATCCAGCTCGGTTGGTTGAATCATTTGGCTCTGGTGGGTCAGTTTACCTCTCTGTCAATTCACAATTACATTTTGAACCAATGCATTATGATTTTATCCCCTCCCTTTTCTTTTCTTACCTATAAACAAAAAAATGTATAAATGTAATTTACTTAAATTACTGTGCTATTGTTGATAAACTATTGGTGATAAATGTTCTCTAAAATGTTTAAGTCTCACATAAAATGTTTAAATTGACTACCATTGTCTAAAGACTGTTTAAGTTCTGCTACGAGTTCACCAGTCCAACACACACACACGCCTACACACACACACACACACTCAGTTTAAATGTCATGTTTTGTGCTTGAAGGGCTCCAGAG
Organism: Poecilia mexicana; assembly: GCF_051168715.1. Classification (NCBI taxonomy): domain Eukaryota; kingdom Metazoa; phylum Chordata; class Actinopteri; order Cyprinodontiformes; family Poeciliidae; genus Poecilia; species Poecilia mexicana. The sequence goes on from NW_028263375.1 coordinate 1,750,011, forward strand.
TGCCTGGAGAGAACATGAAGAAAAACCCCAGGCTGGGATTTGAACCGACAACCTTCTTACTTCAAATCAACAGTGCGACCAGCTGTACCGCTGTGTGGCCTCCATTGCTTTTCAGAGAGACTTTAATAAATTTCCCAATTCCTGAGTAAGTGCTTGACTTTATCCGCTACTCAAGATTTTATACACTGGAGGTTGGGAAGCATTTATTTCATCAGACATGGGAACTATTTTTACATTTAGAGGTTCTAGAGGATTCATTTGTGCGTGAAGATTTTCTGACACCCCTTCATGTGGCTTTTTCAGAGAAGTGCACACAGAGCAGCTGTAAGGCTGAGCTATGTTAGACTTCTGAGTTAATTAGATAGTAGTTTTCACTGTTATTATGTTTAGTGAGTTCTAAGTACCACTGCAACCCACTAATATATAAAGCTATTATCTCACAGGTACAGATGTACAGTACGCATAAAGTTAACTGGCTATGGTTTACAACTGATTTCTAGGCAGATTAAAAGTGAGCTGAGTGAATATGTTCAGTCTTTTTTTTTTAAATCTTTTAAACACATTAAGACTCCAATCTGCCCCACAGCTCTGATAAAGGCTCTGCTTTCACTGAGCAGCCAAGGGTTTGTGCTTATAGATGCTACATAATGGACGCCAACGATATGTAAAGTTGGTACTAAAAATACACAGAAATATGAAAATGGACTAAAGCGTAGTGAAAAAGCTCAATCAAACATCAACAACAGGCTCTCACAGTTTTGTGAGTCATTGATGAATCTGTGCTGATTTTTTTTTCTCTCCCAACCTGGTTTTTACATTTTTTTCTTTAGGAAAAAAAAAGCTTGATTTCATAATATCTTTAGTATGTATTCATGCTCCCAACATTCACTTTTTGGTTTTCTCTGCTTTGATACAGCAGTGGAGGTAGACCGAAGGTGGAGCAGGTTCTGCAATGGGTTCATTACAACCTGTTCCAACAGATTCTGGTTCTTATCTCTTCACTGATCAGCTGACACAATTTACAAAACAGGAAGGAACCCCAATCGAACCGAGTAGCTCAGAGCACCCTGCTGTTGTCACATTTTTATTGCCGTCATGTAACTGCATTTCCTTTCATGAGACCAACAGCGAATCCTGGAAACTTTGAGCTGTTTGTTGTCAAAGTGGCTGCAAAACAGCCTGGTGGGAGAAAAAATTGGCGCTCTTTCTGTGATGTCTCCGTTTTGGACCAGAAAATGTTGTGCGTGACATGACCAAAACTATAAAAGTGACCAATGCTTTGATATGTTGGAGTCCAATCAAAAATAATTTTACATGAAATCCTTCTGGGGTGAAACTGGATTTTATGATACAAGATCTTGTGATATTAAAACATCACGGTGTTTCTCATTGAGGTAAATGCTAACTCAACTACCCTTAAATCATTTGTTTGGGAGAACTGTGGGTTTCTAGGTGGAACTATAAATTCAACAGAGTGACTGACACAAAAGATCTATAAGTACTCATGATGGGAAAAGAGGCAGAAAGCATTGCTATGACAACCACTGGATAGATGTCTAAGGGTAAGTCAAGCTGCAACAATCAGAGGCCACTCTATCAATAGTAACTGGGAGATGTGGTACGGCAGACCATCCATAGTGAGAACCGCTCTAATGTCTGAAGAGATTAAAACAAATGAGAATAGGAAAGATCAGTTTGTTAAATTGTCAGAATCTATAAAATTCACAACAAAGGTCTTTTTGAATCATAAATTTGATCTTTGAACTTTTCTTGGAAGTAATATTAAAATCTCATCACGTCTCATTCTCGTGAAATCAGCATAGTGTCTTGTCTCACTTTGAGACCTTTTGATCTATCTGCCTTTCTTTCTATCATCTACCTTTTGATATTTATTTCCTTTATTTTCACAACTATTCATTTTCAGACTAATGCAGATTTGGAAGTTTGTCTCGAAGCGCTTCTATAATGTCTAAATCCAGTAGGTTACAAATGTACATGCAGCCAGTCAGCTGAGCAGAAGCAGTACAATGATTAACATCTAATTGAAATTCAACACATAATTTAATTTGTCCAGATAGGAATAAGTTTTAATAAACACTAAAATCTCTAAGAGGCACGTTAGGCTATTGAAATTTGTTGAAGAAAAAAAATAAATAAATAAATAAAGCATGCTTTTAAATTCTGTTCATTCTGCAAACAGACAAACAGGAAAGCTGAAGGAAAACTATTGTTAAACAATTTCATAATCCAACCATTTTCTAAAAGTCATTTGGAAAATATTTTTGCGTTTCCAGCTTACATCACCAATCCCGTCATGTGTCGATTAGATGTGTCTGTTTTCTGATAACCTTTCATACAGGCAGGTGAGTCAGGAGTAAACAGCTGACGATACAACAGAGTGCGGCTGATCAGCCCGATCCGCCACACTGAGACCTCAATCTGCAGCTCATCTCATGATGCGACTGAATCCAATGACACGGGAACAGAGCGCAGTCAGAGGTGCTTTTTAAAGGTTGCTAGGGATACACTATCAAAAACACACTGCTTGTTAGGTGATGTGTTTTTTTTCTCTCTATCTCTCTTCTGAATATTCCACCCAGAATAACGTAGGTATCACCATTGCAGCTCTGACTCGTAGTTTGGATCTGCAGGATGTCTCAACCTAATTATCTGGTGGTGATTGCTGCCAGCAAATTTGCATGGAAGAAATGTTCATATTAATAACATGGTAGCTGACAGAACCTCACAGTAAAATTATACCATTGCAACGTGTTGTGATGTGTGGTTTCAAATCAGTCTGTACCTTCATGCCTTCAGAGTTCAACACCTTCAGATTGCATCAGCTGCAGAGGAGCAGCTTTGGTGACTTTTGCTGTCAAATCACTGGAGATTCGTTAGTCCAGTTTAAAGTTAGAGTTGGTTATTTATGGATAATTAAAGAGTTTTTAAAGATGTCTTTCAGCTACATGCTGCATAATCTTTTTGTCATTTATTATATATTTTATGCTTCAAGTATCTATATTTGCAGGGAAATTAAACCAAATTTTCTATATTAGATGCAGAACAAGAACTCAGTAGGATCACATGTATCCTTTACATGTGATACATGAAAAGGAATATTAATCCTTCATGAAACAGAAATGTAAAGCAAACAGCGATGGCTGTTGTAAGCCACCCTGAGCCTGTTCTGCTCAAGATTTATTTACTGTATTTATACATAGAACAAAAGAAAAGAAAAAAAAATTCTGTTCTGAAGTCCTAATATACGTATTGTCCTTTTCCCATTCTATATGCCTTGTTGTGCATTCACACATAGAAAAAGGTTTTATAAGAGTCAAACTGTGCCTAAAATAATCTGTTTGCTGTAAATCAGCTCAGATCTTATCATCAGTCGTCACCAGCGGCAGCACAATTGTCTCCACATGCAGATATGCAATAAACACTCTTTTCAGCATGCTTGTTCCATCTTTGATGGAATGTCACCCTGGTGAGGCATATAACACATCAAAAGATGCCTCTGCAGGTGAACGAGCTCAGATTTGTCCTCTCTGGTATTAAGACAGATACATAAACTGGACTGTTGGTTTAGCTGTTCCTGCCCTGTGATGCTTTCATTGTCAGTATGTATTTTACATTTGTGAGCAAGTAAAGCAAGAAGCTTAGAACCCTAAAGGAGTTGTCTGACTTGTGTTCCGACATGTTAGGGCGCACATGCAAAAAACTGATGAGTATTTAAAATTGCACAGAGCTGGCACGTGTAACACAAGCACCAGAAGGTGCCAACAGGTGCTGCAGATATGCAGCTGATGATTGCCAAAGCATCCGACTGTCAGTTAAAACATCAACCCATTAAGATGTGTCTCCTTTGATTCACATTTTATGTTACAGACTTAGTTTTTAGTCTTCTACTCATTTTTGTAGAACATCTGTTGTCACTATGCCATAATGATAATAACAGATGATTAGAAAGGCGTGCAGAAAAATACTGGGGAGGTGATTTCTACTCTGTTGTGCTTGTCAACTGTGAGATACAGAACAAAATTTACCTCAACAACCTCCAATGATGTTTCAAGAAACAAAAAGTTGCCATTTGGTTTGAACTAAGCAAACAGGTATGAACAGGTATGATACCTGGGTGAATAACTTCCAGCTGGCATGAAGGTAATGCCATTGAGTACCTTCTCATTTCCCAGACATCCATGTGGAAACAAACATCCTATGGTTGGTAAAAGATGTTAGGCTGTTTAAGAAAGGTCAAGGCATTGGAATCAAGCAGAAAAAATATCTAAGGAGATAACCCAACTAAAATCGGGTTGAGAACTGTCCAATGTATTATTCAAACCCGGAAAGAAAGTGGGAAACTATCATCCTTGAGGGAGAAATGTGGTTGGAAAGTCCCCCCAGAATAGTCATGATTGGTGATAACTTAAACGTTTGATGACATCAAATTGCAGAAAAACAGCAGTAGCGCTCAGGGCAATGTTAACCAGTGAAAGTAAGAGTATTTCCACATGCACAGAGTGAAGGGACTGAACAGCTGTGTAGCAACAAGAAAACCACTAATTGGTGAAGCTAACCGGAGAAAAAGGCTTCAGTTTGGAAGGGAACATAAAGAGTGGACCCTAGAGCGATGGAAGGAGGTCATGTGGTCTGATGAGTCCAGATTTATCCTCTTCCAGAGTGATGGCAGCATCAGGGTGACTGTCTGCATCAGGCAGACGGTCTGCAGTGTAACACCTGCGGTGGCAGCGCTGTGATGTGGGGCTGCTGCAGTTGATCAGGTCAAAGTTCATCAACATCATGAGGTCAGCTGACTGGCTGGAGATGCTGAATGACCAGGTTATTCCATCAATGGATTGCTTGATGGAAACAGTGGTTCAGGGAGGATGAGGCGTTATTGACACGGATTGGCCACCAGAGTTCAAGCTGATCGCTGAGAATCTTTGGGATGTTCTGGAGAAGCTGTGCCCACAGAGGCCGGCCTCTCGCATCGTCAGTACAACACTGGATGGAAATAAATCCTGTGACTTTGTAGACGCTGATCGGAACAATGCCACAGAAAATTCCAAGATAAATGTGGTGCAGCAAAATACTAGTGTTTTTGGCAGAGGTGCAAAGATGTTTGGTTTGGGCTGGTGCATAGAGGCAGAGTGGCCACTCCCTATATAGGATATTAGTCTTCAACGCAGCTGTTTGGGGTTCGATTCCCAACCCTTCGCTCTCTGTCTATTTCCTGTCTAATCTACTGAAAATAAAGGCTGCTAGAAAAACCTTTAAAAAACAAGATCTTTGGTTCTTGGTTCCTGCTGAGAGCGGCTTTCCTTCTGCTCCTCTCACATTAAACCAGTAAAATAATCTAGCTGTCCTTTTAAAACCACTTCTCTCCACTGACTCACTGTAGAGTTTCAATAGAACAGCAGTCTGTCTGCAGACCACTCACCCAACAAGCATTCAGCAGAGATGAGCCGGTCATAATGTAAAGCAGACAATGGAACTGAAAGACGGACACGGTTTTGGTGTGAGAGGTGAGCGGTGGACGTGTTTGTCAGAAGCCACATGTAAAACCCTGAGGGGAGCAGACTGCCACGCTGCGGCTCCTTCGCTCCCCATTTAGCCTGATCCTTCACAAAAAGATGATGTTTTCTTCACAGTCTTATTTTTTCCATTACAAGATGAGAGAGAGATTCTGCACAACAGAATTGAATTTGTGAGCTCTTGATGCTAATTGCCTACCCTTTGTCACTTCCTGTCATCAACAATTCTTACCCGAGTTTTTGGATTTTGCACTATTCAGCTCTCCCAAATAAATGCCACGGCTGTGAGGACACGTGTGTACTTTTCTTGGCAACATGCTGGCCGAGACACAAGCAACTCTGACGGTAGCTATAGGAAGTTGAGCTGATGCAGAGCTGACTGATCGGCTCTGCCGCGTCTCTGGATCCACATGATGTAGCAGAGCAGCTGCATCTCATCGCCTCATCATCCCTAACGTTTAGCGACAAACCCTCAGCACATACAGGGTAAGTGCATGTGAAAGTCATTTCTCTCACAGGCATAAACAAACTGCACATACTGGGAAGTTAACTCACTAAGTTGGGAAGCGAAGATCATTTTGGGCATGATTAAAATTAAAATCTCTTCATAAATGAGCCTTCGGAACTTGTGCAGAGGTGCTGACTGCTCAATGTAGAGTTCAGAAAATAGGTTGTTACAGCTTTCAATCCATGATAAATGTCAAAAAATGGAATAAAGTTTAGGAAATCAGATAGCTCTCCTGGATGCAGAAAGTGGGGAAAAAAAACTAAAAATATGCATAGATAAAAATAAATAATAAAAATGCCTAATAATAATAATAATAATAATAATAGCAATTATTATTATTCCTAATAAGTATATATGTCTATGTACAGGTGTATGCCTCTTAGCTGCATTTTCTGTGACAGTTTAAAAGGAAAAGTACATTTCATACAGCAGAAGTGATGGGAGCAGTAGTAGAATTTCATAAATGAAGAGACAGACATAAGGAATGACTCACCTCTAACCGGAGCTGTTACACAAATCCTCCCTCCAAGTGGCTCTGAAGGACTGAGGAGCATAAAACGGGTGGATTTATGAGTCGTGCCAGTGGCGATGCTGAGTTGTGTGTGTCTGAGTGAGGAGAGAAAGGGAGAGAGAGAGAAAGAGAGAGACTGACTGTGTTGAATACGACACAGCCACAGCGAAAAAATTTTAGCCGGCTTTCTCTCACCGGGGAGCGAAGGGAGCAGCAGCCAGATGCTTCCTCTGCAAGAAATGCAGTCGCTTCAAAGCTCCAACAAACAACCGGGGTTTTGTCACAACTTCTTGTAGCGTGTGTTCACAGCTGTTACATCCAAATGACTGGTAAAGGAAAAGTCTCTGTCAGCGTGTGATGATGGCTATATGGCATCACAGCAGTTCAGCACATTATGATAGATTTTATTCACTGACTCCAACAACTAAAACTTGTATACATTCATAAGCCAGCCACAATAGTAAATTTTGCTGGACGACAAATTATAATATTAGTGTTTCAAAAAATCATTTTCAAGTAATAAATAAAGAACAAATAAATTAAAGAACACAATCTGATCTGTAAACTTTAAATGCTAATGAACATTTAACTATTTAAATTGTTAAATTTAACAATTTTAATTTAAACAAATAAACAACAATACAACAACAACAAATAAAATTAATGATGAAGTCTATGTAAAGAAAATTGTCCTTCGAAGAGAGGGCTAGTTGAGACCAAAGCACCAGACTGAAGACTTTTATAACCCAGATTTGGTAAAAAATAAAAAATAAAAAAAAGAGAGAAAACGATAAATCATGCAAATGAAAATGATCAAGTTTGTTTTAATTTATCATGTGATTAATTAATTTATTGGTTACACTTATCACAAAGTGATATGTTTAATCTGGATAATTATCTAGCTAATGAAAAAATGTGTTTTGAAAAAAAAAAAAAAAAAAGATCTAAAATGAATTTAGAAAGTTAAAAGAGGAATGTGGCCCTGCAGATGTTGTGTACAGTGTCCGGCCTCAGTGCTGCTCAGAGCCTGCAGGCTGATAGCAGAGCTTTAATGACTCTGCTCAGCTGATCTCTGTACTTCACTTCTTTGCCTCTCCACTCTTCATGCACTCTGACCCCGCAATTTCCAAATGAAATGCAAAACATGCTTTTGAAGTTGCCAGTTCTTCTGGAGCGACTCAACACAGCAGCAGACGGGCCCCCACGTTCTGCATGCGCCTGCCTGGTCACTGGAAATGCAGCTCTACTCCACTTCTCAGTTCTCTCAAGGCAGCAGTTATGTTTGTAGTTTCAGAAGCTTTTTCTACCACGCTGTTTTCTTCCACTCAACCATCCATTAATACGTAATCAGACAGTGTCTAATAATTACATGTTATGGCTTGACCAACTTATGGACGCTACAAATGATGAACAGTCAAGTCAACAGGTTTCCCCATGATTTTGTCGACCATAATTTAACCTTTCTGGGTTAGAAAAGGTTTCTACCAGTCTTGCGACTTTTGAGTTTTCATTTACCATAAGGCATAATCATCATCATGACTGATGAAACTCAAAGTATGTAAGTTTGTGACTGGTTTATTTAAGGCTGGACAATGTCACTGAGAAACGATACAAGAGTTTTATATCAATCGATATCAAAATCCTGCCTCATTTGCTTCATGCCATCAGTGCCTCATCACTAGATGTCTGGCAACATCAGAGAAATTTGGCAATAATTTCATTGATCCAGTCCATGAAATACTGGCTCCAATATTTCATGGACTGAGTGTTGCTGCTCAACACTCAAATTCATTTTCCTTACAAACATTAACACCGTTCAAAATCAAATAAAGTTCACTGCGATTTAAGATTTATTGTCAAGAAGCCTTTGTAACAAACAAAGAAAAGAAAATCAACCAAACCCAAATAACCTCACTGTTTGTGCAAACTATATCTGAGTTTCACTCTTTGAATAAATTAGCTTTTCAATTACACCACAATACATTGATATGCTGAAAATAATTATTACCTTTAAGAAATATTTGCACAGCAGTAAGACGGCGCCATCATGCACCAGTCTTTTTTTATTTTATTTTATTTTTTTACATTTTTAACAAACCCCAATGTTAAATAACTCTTTTTAGATTTTATTGTTGTTGTACTATTATTCATGGGATCCTTCTTGTATCTCAACCATCTAGGCTTGTATTCCCAAATTCCATTTCTTAAAACTATTGATTAGTAGTTGACTCTCAAACAAGGTCAAAAAAATGAAGATATAACTCCAATTTCGCCTGAGGTGTTTCTGTGTGGAGCCAAGTTCTTGGCTTCTTCCCACAATGTTGACACACAGACCTTAAGTGAAATGGTAACACTTTACCTGGATGTCTGTGAGGTGACCTGTCAGCCTGTCCAGGTTGATGGTTGGTCAGACTTCAGCAGCCCTAAACGGCATTAAGAAGGTCTGATTTGTGAACAGTGAGACTTGTCACACATAACCATAATTCTTTAAAACCTTTTCTAAAAGCTGATTTTTTTTCTTTAAAAATATATTTCTTTGTGACTAGAAATATTGCAATAAAGTAAAAACTGTTTTAGATATAAAGCTCTGCAAATCCATATTTAAGAAACAAAATACAATAGGAATAACAAATTTTTTTTCAGTGTTTTGCTAAAGAAACATTTATAGATCTAATATTCCTACAGGAAGCAGCCACTGCTGGGTTTTTGTTGCCCTCACATGCTACAGTAATTTTTTCTTACAACACTCAGGATGTGTGTTTGAAGCTTTCACACACCAGCCCTCCTTCCTGATGCCAGCCTTCAGTTTTACTTTATGCAACCTTTCCTGATGGAGCTGCTCATGTGCTTTAAATTGAAATGCTGAAAACATTCCCTCCCAGTCAGGTTTATTAATGTTTTCTTCAATGAAGCAATTTTATTAGACAATTCAGAGACTCAAAGAAAAAAAAAAAAACTCTGAGCTTGAGGCAGCACAGTTTTCTCTGAAAAGACGTCTCTTCTGCTGCTGAGTTAGGAACCATTTATAAAACTTATTTGTTGTCAGTCAAGGAGTATCTGTTATTCCTTCAGTTCTAATCTCCTTTTAAAAACGGTTTGTCATAAAACTTCCTTGAAGTGAAGAGATTGCATCACTGTGATTTGTTTTTCAAAAAGCATCTTGAGAGTTTCTTAAGAAAGAAAATATCTTGGAATGAAAAGATGTGAAGCCAACCACTGAACAGCAGCAGCAGTTTTTTTAGATAATTAAATAAAATTAGATAGATAGATAGATAGATAGATAGATAGATAGATAGATAGATAGATAGATAGATAGATAGATAGATAGATAGATAGATAGATAGATAGATAGATAGATAGATAGATAGATAGATAGATAGATAGATAGATAGATAGATAGATAGATAGATAGATAGATAGATAAATAGATAGATAGATAGATTGATTGATTGATTGATTGATTGATTGATTGATTGATTGATTGATTGATTGATTGATTGATTGATTGATTGATTGATTGATTGATAGATAGATAGATAGATAGATAGATAGATAGATAGATAGATAGATAGATAGATAGATAGATAGATAGATAGATAGATAGATAGATAGATAGAAAGAAAGAAATTGTAATTTCAGCAGGCTTAAGCAGACTTTCTTTTAATTCCAAAGTTTGGTGACATACAAAGTAAAAAAAAATCTATCCTTTACAATGCTGTGAAAAAGTTATTGTTTGAAAAAGTTAAACAGTGTGACAAAACCACACATACACACACTTCTCAAAATGCAGCACATCATACACTGATCTACAGTGACTCAAAAACAGATGAGGAGCAAAGACATTAGCATCTATTCACCTGGAAATGGCTAGAAAGTTGTTAGTAGGGCATTGGGGCTATTGCAGACGCACTAAGACAAAGACTGTCCCATAATTAGCAAAACCTAACAGTCATGGAGCAGGAAAAGCACATTCACAGGTTTTGACAAACACTGAACACACCTTTAAACCTTGAAAGAATTCAAAATGTTACTTCCTTGCAACAGCAACTGAGCTTTTATGAACTTTCAAATGAACATACCTATGTTCTAAAGAGTAGAATGTAGGGGAGGTACACACACAGGTGTGTGTAATAAGGGAAACATCAATCAGGCTAACAGACACTATATAAAGTCAACAGGTCACCTGTTTTGAACAAAAATGGACATAACCCCTAAGTTAGACAAAAGGTACCTCGCACGACTGACTGGCTGTTTTTCTACAGTCTGCATGCATTGGAATTGGATTTCTGTTTCTATGTCTCCTGACAGCATGTACTGTAACATCGCCAGTACCAGCAGACATGACAGACCAATTACAACTTACCCAATCACAGCACATTCCTAAAGAACTCTCCATTTTTCTGAAATATGTCATCTGTGCTTGTTTTCAGTTTCCACTTTCTCTTCATTACAGTCAACAGCACCAACATATGATGAAGTCACGCTTTGTGTAGCCTTGTTGATTCGCTCCAAGTCAGTAGATGGAAACACGCCTAATTCGCTTTTTCTTTTTCGCAACGTTTTAAAAAACTCTCAAAATTTTCATGACAATTGGACACAAACAGAAATGAGAAGAAGAGGAAGAAATATATTCTTGCCAGGATGCAAGGGCAACAACTGTGGTAAAATCACCCATTGTGCATCCATATCACAATATGGCATTTTCCATCATTATCCCAACATAAGTTCTTACAACACTGAGCTCATTCACACACTTTTGAACAGACTACCTCACTTTATGGCAGCTATAAACCAAAGATGAGATTCGTTGTCGTCTTAGAGATTGTGTCTTTTAACTGCTGAAACCAGCAGTTCTCCACCGTCCACCGTTTTGCCCCCTCCTGAACACCAACAAAGGTTTCTTCTCTATGTACAGTGAAATGTGGTTGTGTGCCCAGACTCTAGCTGTGGAGGAAACTTGTGAGCAGACTGATGGAGCAATTGGGGGAAAAAATCACTTCAGAAGATTTTTCCCCCGTTGCCTTGTTAATGACAACATAGCCTGTGATGTTGACAAAGCCTTGATCCAACAAGGCGAAGAGAGGCTGATCGTGTTTAGTGTGATCTTTTTTTCTTTTTCTGTTCTATTTGGTCATTATAAAAATCTGTCACATATAGAGAAATAATTCCATTGGTGTTATGTAGGGCTGGTGAAGTTGTTTTTACAGTTTGTGTAAATGCTACTAGTGTTTTAAGTTGAGCACAAGGGTGTTGAAATAAGCAGAATCAGCCTATATGATGGATGTGTGGGATGTTTTGAGAAGAAAATGTTTTTTTTTTGTGAGAAATTGTAGTTTTGACTGACGTTTTCCTTTCTGGAAATGATCAGAGAACAGCACAATAATAATAAACTCCTCTCGGTTAAGAAGCATAGATTTTTACCATAGATTCTGAGAAAAATGCGTATCTACAGTAAAGCAATCCAAACAATTCTTCTTTGTGTGTATCGGAGTTGATTTCATACTACACCATAAGGACTAACTATAGACAGTGAAGTTATAGATTGGGACACAAGGTCAAAGGTGAGCAGCTGGCACTAGGAAGTGCTGTGACAGATGAAGGACTTTTGACTGATTCCAGCTCCGGTCGGTTCAGAAGTATTTTCCTCCCGTATGAGGAGCTTCTCCCTCGACTAATCCGACTCAGATGAAAAACAAATGAACAGAGATCACACAGAATTAGACTTCCAGTTGAAATAGGTTCAAAGTTTTGTTTGCTTTCCAGCCAAAGTTTGACTTTTGTGATTCCAAAGCCAAACTGCTTCTGGACTTTTTCAAAGCATTTTTGTCACAGATCTAGTTGTAGTCCTATTCTTCCCTCACATACCTAAACTAGTCATGTTCAATTCAATACCAGCACAGTGGTAGAAAAAAATATAAATTGACCTTGACTCAATCGTTAAAAAACCAATACTCTTTGCTTTTGAACTGCTCTCACATGTCAGAGTCATGATCTGCTTCAGGACCCAAACAACCAGGTTTTTATAAATGAGGAATATTTGCATATAATTTTCTTGGGGTAATTTGGACATTTCTGCCTAGGAGTCTCTGAACCTTGATTTATCACATTTCTAATCTTTAAAACTAAAAAATTTCAGGGTAACAGCAACTGGCTGCTAAATTCTCTATATTTGGTAAAACTGTTTTTGTCCCACTCCCTCGGCTGATGATGTTTTTTAATGTTACGTAAGCAAATTTGTTGTACATTGTCTATTACAATGCCATGATCCTGGTGTGGCTGGTCATGTTCTCTGTTATTGCTTTTTTCTGCGGACCCACAGAGTTCAATCTTCTCATCAAATGCTCCACTTGAAGGGAGCAGCAACCAGTGTTAGAATGCTAACACTGGTTACCCTTTCTTTGATATATGTGTCTCTGAGTGTTGACCTCATGTGGCCCTGGTTTTTACCTAAACCTTACCTCAATGAACAATACAGTCCATAAAACTTATTCACATTTTGTTGCATTACATACAAACCCCCACTGGGGGCTCATTTCTGATTTGAAAGCCAATCTGACTGGACACTGGAAAAAACTATTGTTGTGTCCAAGTTGTGCTAAAAGGAGACAGCCTATCAGCGAAGCTACTCAAGCCTTTAATAGAGGCTAATTGAGGCACCTCACTGCTGATATCAGCAATTGACCAAAGACTTAGATCAAACACTAGAGTGGAACAGTCAAAGTCCAAGCCCAAATGCAATGGAGAATGTCTACCAAGACTTCAAAAATGGTATCTGGAGAAGTTCTCCATTTCAACAAGCTGGAGTTTACTTGCAAAGAAGAATAAACAGAAATCTCAGCGTGGAAACACTCCAAAAGAGCTGCATTATATATATATTTTTTTTCTTGGATTCAACTTTTGAAAAACTACTTCTATTTGTTACATCGAATTTTATTAGTTTTGCTGAAGCTATAATTCTAATTTTAAAATGATTAAAATAAGAATTGGAGCTTGAGGAAAATCCAATAAAATTAGAGTAGTTTTCTAAGTTGGTTCAAAGAAACCTTTTCTTCAGCGTGTAATTACAGCTAAATGTGGTTTTACAAAGTTTAAGGATTTTTCATTAGTTTCATAAGAGATTTTTAAATGGTATCTTTGCTGATCCTAACCTATTCCTGAGGTGTTTGAGTCCAATGAAACGTCTTAATTCTGTTTCTGTCTCAGATTGATAGGAAAGGGAAAGTTTTACACAAACTGCAGAGTTGGTTGGGATGTGAATCAATAGTTCTGCTTTCAGTAACACGTGAGAGTACAGATTGAATTAACAAGATCTATTTATGAGCAATTTATATGAGCCTCTGTCTCAAGATCACACAGCATAATTCTCAGAAGGGGGAAAATTTCTCTTCTTCTTAAGAAAGACTTGTAAAAGTCAGTTTTCTCCTCAGAAGGTGTCTTAAGGGCACAGAGTCTTTCTGAAACATCTTTTGTATTACGACAACTTTTCTGTTCAAGGGCAAATTCTTTGCAAACATCACAATTCTAAGAACTTCCTCACCATTTCGTCAATAAACATTTGTATAAGCGAGCTCAATAAATGTGACTCTTGATCTAAAGTATGCAAATTAGTGTCTTCTGAGAAATAGTCATACAAATAAAGGCCTTAACTCAGGAATTTTCGTTTTATTAGTTGTTTTTTTTTAAAGGTTTTTTTTAAGGTTTTCTCCCAGTAGTTATTATCTCATCTTGAATCAAATCTTGTCTTAGTCTCTGATAGGCTGAAATTCAGACTGCTGTTGTTGCAGAGCAGAACCACACCAAGGGTTCTGGGAACTTTATTTCACCATTCTTATTTTCAAATATTTTTTCTTAAGTTAAATGAATCTAAAAACTGAGCTCCAGTCACATGCTAATCCTATAAAAGTCTGTAATAGAACACATGCTTGTTTTGGGATTAAAAAAATTATATATATATATATATATATATATATATATATATATATATATATATATATATATATATATATATATATATATACATATGTATATATACATATATGTATATATATATATATATATATATATATATATATATATATATATATATATATATATATATATATATATATATATATATATATATATATATATATATATATATAACCCTTTCTATCAACCTTAGCATTTTAAATGTCCCGGGAGTGAAATGATGAAATGATTATCTTTCCCCTTTTCTAATATAGCAAATATCAAAATGTGCACAACATAAATTCAGCAGAGAAATGATTGTCTTTTGTTTGCATTTCTTTCCTTCACATATTCATGTCAAATATAAAGTTTAATAACAAAGATAAAAAAAAAATCACACAAACAAAAAAAAACAAGCATATCAGGGAGAGGAGAAACGTCCAAAGACAAAGCCTGGAAAAAGGCAGCAAGCATCACAAGAAAGAAGCAGATATGAGAAAGTGAAGGATCTGCCAAAGAACTTACGAATAGAAGAGCTTAAAACTGAGAAGGGCGATTATTGGTACCGGGATCAGGTGAGTCTAATCAAAGAATGTGTTGCCGCTTCAGGGAAGCATAAACTCAAGTCAGAAACCACTGAGGGATTCTAAAAGGAGAAATGACTGAACATAAACAAACAAACAAACAAACAAACAGAACCCAGACAACTGCAGAAACATGAATCAAAAGGGTCAAAATACAAAAGCTTGAAGGGTGATGAAAAAACCCACAGGGAGACGGAAGTTAAAACACACGGAACACAACGCTCAGAAGGAAGTCAACCTAAACCTGAATAAAAGAGAGAAATCAGAGACTAAAGCCTGGATGTTAAAACAATACTAATCACTACTTGAATTACCTGAAGTAGTAAAGAATACAACTCACATAAAGTCTATCAACCCATGACAGACTGATGCTCAAGGTTAACCAGATCTGAAAGCATCCAGGCTACATGAATGCAAAAAGTCCAAACCATCATCCCTCCACCGCCGTGCTTAACGGGTACAATGAAGTACAAACTTCCTGAAAACTGCAAAACAGTTGAAACACTGAGTTCCTTCAAATCCAGACTTAAATCAAACCTGTTTAGAGTTGCTTTTGAAACATTATAAATGAAACACTGATAAGTATTCTGATGTGTAATAAACAAAATGTTATGTTACAATTGTTGACTGTGTCTTCTTTGACTGTATTTTTGTGGTTTTATGATGTAAAACACTTTGAACTGCCTTGTTGCTGAAACATGCTACACAAATAAAGTTGATTGATTGATTGATTGATTGATTGATTGATTGATTGATTGATTGATTGATTGATTGATTGATTGATTGATTGATTGATTGATTGATTGCTTGATCCATTTAGTTTTAAACAAACATGGTGTGGTGCAATATCAATTTCACTCAGTCTACACCTCCAGAGCTGCAACTCAGTGAGAAGCAACTTTTTTTTTCTCCAGGCAAACATTTCTATAAGTCATTCTTGTTCAGTCTTTTTCTAACTTGATTGTAATGATCTAAACATTTAACATGCTAAGTGAGGCAGATAAGCTTTAAGATGGAGCTTTTTTTTTTTTGTAACCTCTTTAAACATTCCATATCTTGACCTTAAGCTAAATTGCCTGGGAAGATTGGCATCTTTGGTAAATGCTGTCTTTTTTCCCCCCCGTGAAACTGTGGAATGATAGACTTCATATGGTTTGGGAAAGACCCTGAACCCTTCTCAGGTTGATGAGCAATAACTATTATTCATAAAATCATTAGTGCTGTCTTTGTTAAAGCCCACCTGCATCCTCCAGAGCAGGAAACTATCAGAACTGTTTCAGCTGCCAAATTACTAATGACTACTTATAATTTAAATGTATTTAATCACCTCCTACATCCGGAGGGAACAGTAACGATGTACTCAGTTATGAATCATAGAGTAAATGTGAAGCTTTTCTCAACTCATCAAGTGTCTGATTTGAAGATGGATTTTCATTCTGTATTGATTTAAAAAAAAACAAATAAGGAAGCTGTAAAGACGTGTTAATGCCTACTTCTTTAAAAACAAATATCACACCAAAATAACTGATAGTTTGTGAAGACTCCAGAATTCATAGAGTTTAGGAATTATCTCTCTTCACTGCCTATAGCAAGCATCATTATATTGCAATAACGGATATGTGATATTTAGATAATTGGCTCTCCAATGACTTTGTCCAAACCGAGCTGCATAGCATAGACACGTTGAGCTTTGGATGTCACACAATGCGCCATGTAATTAGTAGATAATAGTAACCAATTACCATATGGAGGCTTTCCTCCTCTGACTCAGAGGTTAAGCATGGTTTCCACACGTGCTTCTCATGAGCTACAGCTGGGTACTTTCACAACTATTACTGCTTTCCTGACACTTAGCATCGGCCACTCCTTGACTGGCACTTGTTCAATCGTGTGTTTCGGGGTGATTGATTGGATAAGAGGAGGCAACCTCACTGCCAGGAGAGTAGAAACCCACAAGCTGCAGCTCACTCCAGAAAACCTTGTGAACAGCCTAATCACGCCCACACCTTGCACACTGTGGCCTGTCAGGTTCCCAACAATTAATTTCCAGCAACCACCCTCTAATTGTTGTGTATACCTTTAGGTTAAATAGCTACATGTTCCCTAACAGCCATAATTGATGCTTATCTGTAGTTGGAGTGAATGGTTTAGAGAGGATAGGTTATGCACATTGTATTTAGCTACAGCTGCATATGTATTTAATACACACATCATCATGCTTTGAATCTTTGTGCTCTGTCTTCATGCACCACTTGATGGCTTCTATCTGTGAATGCTGCTACATAAATTAACTTTACAAATGCCTACTTACATGCGTACACACATTTGTTGTCGGAAATGCTTATTTGGAGACTGTTTTATTTCTTCAAACTTTGATGACCAAACTGTCCCAACTGAACTTCTGATTAATTGTGGAGCCAGTCCAGCGACACAGGCCAGAAATTCAGTTTAGATGAGGAACGCTGTTACTCGTTAGAGGCTCAAATTCAAAGCCTGAATCGCTCAACAAAAACTGCGTGAAGCGTGGCTGGATTATGACTAAATTTCTGTTAAATTATGATTTAGTTATTGTGGGAAGAGTAAACCTCAAGACTTCAGTTCACAGTATGACACTCACATTAAACTTTAAACAACAACCTTCAGCCAAAGAGGCAGTAATGTGTTAAATGCCATGCTTCACATGCAGCCAGAGAGCTCAGAAAGCTTCAGCCTCCAGGTAGAAAAAGCTGGAGATCTGCACACAACTTGTCCCCAGCTGCGTCTGTCCTCTTCAGAAAACGTCACGCTCATTATGTGTGGGAAGAAGGTTCCTGAACAGCTAAACTCAGTGCCTTTTAGGGTGGCACTTTGCACTGAGGAGTAGAAGACAGTGCAGATGATGGTAAAGACACATGGTGTCCTGTGTATAAAACAACAAAAATAAGTTTTCTATTCAGCTAGATGTGACAAGTGGCCAGGAAGATTTGGCTAGTTTTTCCAGACATGAATGTGACGGTACATTGTGTGCACAAACCAAAGGGATTTGCCTTTGGTTTCAAACACTCACAGGGTACTTACTTTAAGTAAGAATATTCAATGTTGTGCAACAAAGAGTTTGGTTTTGCAATGAACATGTCTTCTCTCAAGACAGTGGAGGGGAACCACTCTGAGTGTGTGATCCAGGATTCCAGGATTGTCCTAGTTTAGGTTCTCATAGTGATGTGTAGCTTTAGTTTTCCACCAACAGATTAAGAAAACCAAAAAGTAAATCCAAATGCCAATGAGATGAAAGTTTGAAAAAAAAAAAAAACATGACTACTTAATATTGCCACCACATCACTCTGTTGAAAGGAAGAACTATGGTGGCTGACAGGTGGAAATGCAAAGGTTTTTGCTTCTGTTTTCTGTTATTGCAGCATGTTTGTTCAGCCATTTGCTGTAGGTTTACCTCTGTCGGTCACCATTAAGAACTCAGGCCAGGTCCATTTATAGTTCAAAGGCACTTCAGAGATAATAGAAAGGTACCGGTGGATAGAAAACAACGCTAGGATTATTCATATGATCAGAAGAATCAGTTTCTGCAGGAACAATTTGCAGTGTCTCTGGGTGAGTTTCAGAACTTTTATTATTTTTAGAACACTGCCACTATACACCACATGCCATCGGCACACAAATCTAGGCCTGCCCTGCCTGGCGCTGCACTGCTCCAGCTGTAATTAGTGCAATCTGATGGTGAACGGTGCTGTGCCCTGCACCAACTAACTGCATCTATTAGCTGAATATAGTGCTTTCTTCTGGCTGAAAAAAAGCATTGTCTAGCATGTTGTATTTATTAATGTCTGCTTATTGTGGTCAGATGGTGGGGGATGGTAGGTAGTGACGTGACATTCACGAACAATTTGATTCTTTTCAAGCTGGTTATTACAAAGTAATGTGAGTGAAGATCCTTTGTTAACACCAAATCTG
The DNA here is from genome assembly GCF_051168715.1 of Poecilia mexicana. Classification (NCBI taxonomy): domain Eukaryota; kingdom Metazoa; phylum Chordata; class Actinopteri; order Cyprinodontiformes; family Poeciliidae; genus Poecilia; species Poecilia mexicana. Next base: position 1,769,040 of record NW_028263375.1, read on the forward strand.
CTCAGCAGATTCAGACAAAACTTTGAAAGCTGTTTTCTCACTAATCTTGTTTGCAGAGTGGCAACATTGAAATGACCAGATCGTCATTCCATTTTTCATTTCTATGTATTTCACATCAAGCTTAGAATGCACACTTTCGGAATGTGTAAATAACTGAAAATGTCTGGGGGAGATTTGTTCCTGCTTGTGTCCTGGCCTGTCTCATGTTCTCTGACCAAAGATGTGAATCTCTTCATGTTAAAATTACCATGGAGCTATTGGCTTCTCACATTAATTCTTCTTTTACTAAAACCTAGCTGACTCCAGTTTAGATGGAAGGCCATGAATACAGGGGATCCCCGGTATATGGAACAATAAATAGCTAAAATACTTGAGGCCGAGTCTAAGAATACTTCCTATTTTTCACAGAACACGCTGAATATACCTTAATGCATTATGCATTAGCATGCACAGTGAAAGCTTAGTACTACCACAGAAGTTAATATCTACAGTCTTTCTTCTGTCTGCCTTTGGGTGTTCAGCCAATCACTGCCAACGAAAATGAATGGTGTTCCTGGATTGGCTGTTCCCACGCCAATCGATAGCGTGTGAAGTCGGTTAGAAGCGGGTTCAGAGTGGACTCTGCCTCAGTCGACTCGCAGCTCTTTCCAAAGACCAATCCTGCTGTTACAGCTATAGAACCTTTCTCCTGGACCAATCTGCAAACTTCATTTTGAATCTGAATGACCCCAATCAGCTCATAGTAGAGGCAAATCTCCCATGAAGAGTCTGGGCTGGGTAAAAAGGTTAACTAAGACATGTTGGTTGAATGCTTGTGTTTGGAGTTGCTGACTGTATGCTGTGTGATTATTATTGTTTTTTGTGACTCATTCAGGCTCGATATTTGAAATGACTGCATCCAAACTGGAGATTTAAATAACAAGCAGAAACCAAGGTCACCCTCTTTTGATCTTTTTCTCACACACGCTCACTCCGTTGTTGTATTAAAGAGCTCTGAAGCCATGTTTTCTTTGGTCTGGAGACTCGAAGCACATGTTCGAGTTTTTATGATTCTTCCCTTTTTACTTTCATGTCTCACTGAGTAGTAATATCAATTGGCCCCGCTGATCCTCCGTTGTTTTTAATTAGTCAACAATATTTTATTATTCCATTACATTTCATCAGTTTGTTAATTTCATTTGATCCTTCACTTATTCAATATTTATTTCTTTTCATTAGTAGTTAGATTGTCCATCAGTTATTTACTGGATATTTTGAGTGGAAGGCTGAGCTATTTTGTTAATAAATCCTCAGAGTTAATTGGAGATCAGTGTGTCTGTTGTCCTGTATCTTGACTGACATGTCAGAGGAATGAGTCCAGATATTCTGTTGGTGAAACTCCAATTTATTCATCATTTTATTAATAATAAATTATTGATCATAATTATTAATAATTACACAAGCCAAACACTGATGCAGTTCCTGAATCCCAACTGTGTTTGTTTGATCAGTTGATCAGATTTTATGTTTTATTAAATTCCTATATGCAGTTTTAAAGTTTTTTAAACTTCTAAATGTGAAACAAAAGAAGTATGTTAATTAAAAGTCTGAACCAGATGTTTTTTTCCCCTCTTTTTTTTCCTTTTTTTCAGGCTGTTCTGGGTTTGGATTTATACTTTTCTACAACATTCAAATCAGACTCTTTTCTTTATCTTTCTCATTTATTTTTCTTTTTCATCTTTCACAAAGAATGTACTAATGTTAGTAAAAAAAATATCTTTGAAGATGCAATAATATTGGACTCGTACAGAAAATACCAGGATTAAAACTTCCGTCTGGTTTATCTGAGAACAAAGAAAGGCAATTGCTAAAAAAAAAATAAAAGGGGGCAGAAATAAATAGTTTTGATTGATCGTGACTCTTTACATTGCAATTACTTGAATCAAACTAACCTTAGAAGCACTTGATTGAATATTGTCTCCGGTGCAATTATATTACAGAAATGAAGAAAGTGTAGTTCGGTGTTGATGGATAATAAAAGACATTTTTTTTATCCTTCTCTTTAATCAGAGATGTGCTGGGCTCACATCAGCACAAGCCAGACTGGAAGAAGACAGTAAATAGATTAACCTTTAAAGAAGAGAGGCTTGCTTGCTTGCAGGTTCACCTTTATGTTAAATAAGGTCCAATTTGGCTAATCCTTAGATTAAATCCTACCAGTACAACATCAGATTGTAATTACAGTGCAGTGAAAAACTATTGGCAGTCTTCTTTTTGCTTGTTGTTGCACTTCCATTTTTCAGATCATCAAACATATCAACATGGATGAAGATAACCTGTGTGAATACAAAATGCAGCTTTAAGACGGGTGGGGGAAAAGATCCAAACTAACTGTGAGAAAAATCTGAATAAAATCTCGGTCCACCCGGGTTGCTTTCATTTCTTTTGTTAGCCACAGAGTTGGAGGGGTAATGCTCTGGGCTGGTTGTGTGGCCACAGGACCTGGACACCTGGCAGTCATTGATTTCATCCATAATTCATCTGTGTACTAAAGTATTCTAGAATCAAATGTTAAAAAAATTTGTTGATATAGGCAATGAAGCAAGGCTGTGAAGAAGAGGGAACCATGATTGATCCACAATGAGGTGAAAAACCAAGACAGATAACTGGTCTGGCTCCACAAGTTACTGAATGTGAGGTGTACTTAGTTTTTGACACGTTTTTTGACTCCATCTCTACTTAATTCATAATGATGGTGTAGAATCCTTTGTGTGTTTCTGTACACTTTGAGCATTTTTTTTTTTTTGCATAATTTTGGAACCTGGCAAAGCCCGAATCATTTTTCATTAGGTTCTAATAAATAAAACAGAATTGACAGCAGGTCGGTTTTCTGTATGTTCTTTTTTCATTTTATAGCTTAAAGATGAAAAAAACATTCTCTCTCTCTTTTGAGTATTTTCCAATCTTTCTGCTTCAGATGACAGCAGGTTCAACATGTTAAATCTGCTTCACTGTCACCTGACAAGAAAAAAATATCTATTTTTGAACACAACAAGCTCCCTCCCCCAACCCCTGCTGAATGAAAAAATACTTGCAGTCTGTACATTTGTTGCTGTTTCACTTTAAGCCACTATTGTTATGGACATTTTCAGTAGGCACAGGCTTTTATAGAGGAGACGAACACCAACTTTCACATTTCTAAACTCAGTCATGTAAACAAATCCATTTTGGCTCATTCTCGGCCCGCTCCAGAGACTAATTGCTTCTGTTCCAGTGGAGGAATCTCCACTTTGAATTGGACATGTGTAGTTTTACGCCCCACAGTCAGGACGCTAAACAAGAAAAAGCCAGTTCTTTATGTAAACACACATTTTGCCCTTTTCTTCCCCCCAGAGCAATATAAGATTTGTTTCGCTAACATACGCAAAGAAAACATAAAGTCTGTTTAACAATGATGCAAACTATAGAGTAAGTGGTAAGTGTTTAAAGGCAAAAGCAGCAGTTCACTTTGATCCCACCAGCATTACGATGGAATGGAGCAGCAGATGGACGATTCTGATGTGGTAATTAGACTCTGGTCTGTTGTCGTGAAGGAGATGCTTCCTAAGGCCATGCAGTATTGATTTGCTGCATCCTTAGTGCTCCAGCAGCGCTCACATATGTTCATGGGATGAATTGTGACTGAAATAAAAAGATTCTCCTGTATGGAAGATCACAAGAGCTCCTGGTATTTATGGCATGCTCTCTCAGTAGCAGCCGACTAGAAAGCAGACAAACGGTGCCGGACACTTTCCAGTATATTCTTCTGACCTCACCTGATGAAAGAGCACCTTACTAGAGACTGCACTTACTGATGAAACTGAAGGAAACAATACTCCCCACCAGTATCCTCACAACAGTACACAGAGCTTTGGAGAGGAAAGAGCTGGAGAGGTTAGTGAGGAGATCTGAAACGATGCCGGAGTATTTTCCCCTTGGAGCAGTCGGACTCATACCCAGCAGATGTTATGTCCCTTGGCAACAGAAATTTCGACGTTCTTGGTCAGAATCTTGTCTTGATGAGACGAAAATCCCCTTAAAATGGAACAAAGTAGATCCAGTCCTTTATGTCCTTCAGACTCTTAGATCCCAATCATTCAGTGACCTTTGTCCATTCACCAAGTCCATTGCAGCAGAGTTGGGGTCTTTGGGGCAGAGAGCAGGGCAGCGGTCAAATCAGGAAACCCGGAGCTGTGGGTACACGGATCTTGTCCTTTACAGGTGGTGCGGAGCCTTTAGCCTGTCCATGGATTCCAGGGAGTCGTCCTCTGCTGTTGGTCCTTCTGCATCATGTTAGCTCTACTCCGACACCAGGAACAAAGAACCCTTTGCTTCCCCTTTTTAGAGTTTATATACCTTTTGTTTACATGTTTGTGTATGTGAATTGGCCAGATGGCATACAGGACGACTCATCCGGTCATGCGGGTGGGCCCCATGTTACCTCTTAGCCTTTTGAAATCTATAGCATTTCATTTCACCTACTCTTGCTTCCCTTTACTTAGCCCATTCAACCATGAACATGTGTTTACACTTCTCCTTTCAGACTTCTCCTGAGTACACTGCCTCCCTAGTTATTATCTCAACTCTCTGCCTCATAACGACTTTTAGTTTACATTTTAATTCAATTCAATAACACACTTCACAGGTATTATATCTCATTTCAACATAACCAAGTTTATAGTATAATCAAGTTTATAGTATTACCATGCACACCTAACTATATGTCAAATAAAATCAAAGTACATGGATTACATATCAGATAACCATATTATATGTCCCATTTCTTTATTGAATTACTTTTAACTTTTTAAGACTTAAAAAAAACCTTATAATGATAACAATTTAATTGAACCCTGATTACATGATATACACAATCAAAAACAACCCTTATAATAACTAACATATGAAATATATAATTTTCTTTAATTAATAATAATCAAAATACAAGACCACTCATTCTTCTCAGACTCGTATCTGTTTTTCTGCATGCGCCTGGAATGATTTCATCCAGATTGCCATTTTTCACAACAATATTGAGTAATTTAATACTATTTAGTTGATATTATTTACAAGAAATATTGTCTCAAGGCTCTTTACAAAAGCAATTTATTACAATCAAACAGACAGATTCAAAGTCAAGTTGAGCTTTTCCAAACTGATCCTTGTTATCAAACAGTGCAATCAACTTCAGCCTATCATTCCAACTGATTATAGCATCTTCTATCTACAGAGAAAGCGGATTGTATCTAGTAATTGACTTGCCTCACTCCTCCAGGACTAGCCTGTAGCAAAGGAAGAGAACAACAACCAGAAGAGCAAGACCCTTAGTGCTGTGTAATTTAGAAAATGTAGAAAAGTTTAGAAAAGAAAACATAAATGGTTAGATAGTCAAAATAACTGTAGTTATTAGATTACCTGGGAGGAATTGAAAATGTAAATTAATTTGAATTGGATGTAAACATAATCCTCCTGCTGCAGGCATGTTTATTTGAGACAAAAAAACTCATCTGACAAAAAGTCAAGGCACTAAGTAAAGTCTTCCTTTTGAGAGCTTTCTTTTAATAAACCAAATGTAATTTTTGAGGGTTTTATTCTTTTCAGTTGGAGTCATATTTTTCTTTTGTGAGATTTTCATAACATTCTCTTAATTTACTGGATAATTTTTCAATTTAGACCATGGGCAAAACCTTAAAATACTACCTAGTTCTATTTGATGTATTTTGTAAACACTGAATGATAGTAATATTAGGATCTTGTGTTGTTTTGATTACTTCATTCTGGTTTAATAATGATGTATTCCTTAGTTTCTTTTTTTATTAGATCTGTCTCGTTTTTGTCTTACTTTAATTCAGTCCTTCCTTAATTATTCTAGTTTATGTCTCTCCTTCCCCTCACATTTGCAACCCGTTTCTAATCAGCTATCTGTTTCTTGTTCAGTAATCAATCTCATTCTCAGTTACTCCTTGCTGGTTCCTCCTGTCTAATCCCGTTATCTCCCTGTTGTTTCCTTTCTTTGTTTTGCTTCTGGATGCCTGATTTTGTTCTGCTCTTGGCTCATATATATATGAAATCTTCATCTAGAGGCTGCCTCTTCCTCTCTACATTTGGTTCACTTTAAAACTACACTTCATGAAAAATAAATGCTTTCAGCTTATGTTGAAGTTTTAAACCATAATCTGTCAAATGCTGCTTGGCACAGTTGTACTGCAGGGAATTTTTTTATAAAACTATTTTAACCTTGACAATAGGAATATTTATGAGCAGAGGTCACTAAATAGTATAACAGCTGTAACTCTTATCTTATATCTGATGCTTCCAACAATGATTGCGTTTTATTTTCCTATTTGCATCTATAGATGACTCTGTATGAATCACAGATAGCCGCATTAGCATTGATAGTGTTACGCCATTTGTTATCTGTTTATTTATTTTTCTGATAAATCTGTTGAAATAGGTCTAACCTGTTACACCAGTGTTGCTTCTTTTGCCTAATTAAATTTAGTTTCAGCTCATCCAAGCCCAGTAATGCAAATCTGAGTGAAGGAAAAAGTGTAGAAATATAGGATTAGGAAATAACACATAATATTAAACCTTTTTGTTTGTTTGTTTGTTTGTTTGTTTGTTTGTTTGTTTGTTTGTTTGTTTGTTTGTTTGTTTGTTTGTTTTTTGCTTTAGTTCATGATGTGACCCTCACACAATAAACAATTTTACTGGGAATATTATGCAAGAATAACAATTAACTAACTAAAATCTGACTTATGTATAATAAAAGGTCTGGCATGTACAGAGAATATTGCTTTCAGGATAGAATACTTTCACAATACCTGGTAAATATTGATCTAATTAGGATCAAGCTGTAGAGTAGGACTTTTTATTTCACTACCAGAACTGAACAAAGTTGCTACTCACGGTGCATGCTGGGGTAAGTGCAAACATACATATTAATTCAACTCCATAAAAATGCAACTTTATCAGAATGTTCTTTCTTTTCTTCCTGTTTTTGTTAGCCACCGCTACAAGCTGTAGGAGTTTTTTTCCTTTTGTGTATACATGGTTGTCAATAACAACAGCTTCTCAGAATAACCTACAGCAGCTTGGTTCAAATGAGAACACAACTAATAAAACCACACAATATGGAGGCATGTAATGTGTTTAAAATACAGAGAACAGCACATCTTTCCTGCAGTGTCTTGGTTGCCAGGGTGACAAGTGCCTACCAGGACAGAACTGTTGGGAATACTACTTTCTTTCAAAAGGTCAGAGATTTTACTTGCACTTCATTTAAAAAACATCTGAAGTACTATTGGTGTTTTTCTGAAGAGTCAGAGACAGCCTGTTCACTAACCAGCTTTTCCTTTAAGATAATCAAGTCATTTGTAGATAAAACTCAACAAATTGCTACATATAAGACCTTTGGCAGTCATTTTGATTTGGACAATTACGCAATGCAACAAAGAAGTCAAACCTCTATTTGTTCAGACATTCTGCTGTAGATCTGTCTCTGTGGTTCTGGTATGATCTGATTTAAGCCAGTGGCTCTGGGTCAGATGGCCTCACATTCGACTCCAGAATGCTTCTGCATACAGAGAGTTTGTGTTCAGTTCTGACAGTGATGCTTAGAGAGAACAGGCAATCTCCTGAAACCAAACAACACTAATTTATTCATTTTTGTGGAATCTACATTCAACATTTGACAGTAGCACTACTCTTGCACTACGACTTGCCGGGATACCGATTCATGAGATGACTGACAAGTATCTAACTTGCTAAAGTAATGTCTGTTTTTGCTATAGAATGTTTAGCAAAAACACATTCTAGCTATGGATTTTTTTTTTTTTTTTGCTAAACATTCTATAGCATGAATGTTAGACCAAACAATGCCAATCCATTAGATCTCACCTATATGAAAATGAACAGTTATTAACAGGTGAGATCAACTGCAGTAAATTTTCAGCGTCATTCAAGTCAGACAACTGGACTCCCTTTGAAGTGTTAAGATTTTCCTGCAACCGACAGTACAAAGACTGTGAGGGCCTAACAGGAACAGGAAGATGAGGAGAGTACCCTCGTTACTGTGACATCATACCTGGACACTGCCCTGACTGGCAATGCTGAAAGCACCAAGAATATTTATAGCTTTTCTAGATGCTTCACATTAGTTTTCACACATTCTTGTTCATTGTTTTATTGTACTAAATGTTTTTGTGTGTGTGTGTGTGTGTGTGTGTGTGGGGGTGTGTGTGTGTGTGTGTGTGTGTGTGCGTGTGTGTGTGTGTGTGTGTGTGTGTGAATTGCATAAGCCTTTGGAATTGTGCATATATTGTTTTGTTTAACAAATGTTGAAAGCAAGATTTTATTCTACCAGTTGCTTGTTGTTCTCTCGTCTCCCCAGGTCAGTTAATGTCATGTGTAAAAGTGAAACCACAAAGACAACAGTCACAGTTCAATTTCACAATCAACCAGAATTTATTCAATCAAATGCATAAAATCACACCAACAGCTGACCTGTTGGTGTGATTATTGGTGTGTCATCAGATATCAAAGCCAGAAAGGAAACATTGATTACCTGAGAAAAAATACAAAATATGAAGACGCATCTTCGGAGACCACCGCTTGTGGAAGGAAAAAAGTCAGTTCTACCCCAGTGATCTGACTAGCTGTTTCAGCTCAATTATTTTTATATTTAACTTTTTACTGTCTGATGCATTCTGACATAGAGCCCAATGACGTGTTGCTGTTTGCACGCCAGAGCCCATGCAGGTGTTACCAAAGTCAAGGGATGAATCTATCTCCTGTCTAAGCCATCCTCTGCGCGTACTTTCCCAGGGTAGGAACAACAGATGTGTGTATCTCATAAGGAAACATTTTACTCAAAAAGTGGGACCGAAGTTTATCAGCTAATCGTGTTTTCTTTTCATCCTTTCAAACTCCCTCAAACTGGATCCTGAACTACATAGAGCTCTCCTCTGACCTGGTGCATCAAATAGCAGATTATGATAGCAAAAATTAGCACAAGTTTCATATAACATTTTCAAACTTGTATAAAACAGACATGATCAATTTCAGTAGTAAAACATCTATTACACATAATATACTCTGTTTAGTTTTCTACTTCTTTTGTTATAATGAACAAAGATTTTTGAGAGGAATATATGATTTATACACTCTTAACCCTTGTGTTTACAAATGGGGTCCAACCGACCCCACACCCATATCACTTGTACCAGTTGCCTCAGTCCTCGCATGCACCAGGGTTAAAAATGTGATCTACTATAAAAGCTCTACTATATGGACTAATTTTAATCGAACCATGATCATTACATTTAAGAAAAATGTTCTACTGATTTAGTTATGTATTGATTAAACCATGAGTCTAAATCTAACCTACTCAAAACAATCATGATTAGTCTAATATTTCAACATGCGTTAAAGTTAAACATCATTAAAACTAGCATAAGTAAACTAATATTTCCAACACAAAATGTTTTATGCACATTTACAAATCTCCCTTTTGCGTTGGCTCTGTTGACATACTCCTGTACAGCACAGTGTTATTTATTTTTTATACAAATAGCATCCACACTTAGCAAATGATGAAGTTGACTTGTCTGTGGTTGTAATTTAAAAAAAATAGTACAACCAACAAACTATAATAGTTGTATTGTTTTGTAACAATAGGATAATCTTGTTTTAATAAATAAGGAATGCAAGGAAAGTAAAATACTAAAATAATATTGTTTCATAATCTGTTTTAACAATGACTGGAGGACTGTTTCACAAAAGCAGGATTCAGAAATCCCCATTGATAGAGGTATGTTTATCAACTAAGTACATGTTTCAAGCAAAATTAGCCTGGTCTGGAGCAGGCAGGTGAACAGGATACATGTGCTACTGCTTTTGTGAAACCGAGTCCAGACTTAATTCAGCCAGGATATCAGGGAAATTCCCCCTTAAATCTGCTATCCTGGTTTTGTGAGACTGCGTAATTAATCTAATTTTCTTTAAAAACTTAAGCTGTTAAGTCGTTTATTATTGTGTTTTTAACAGCTGGAATCATGGAAGATTTCAAGAGGAAAAAAAACCTGACATACTTGTTATGGAAATAGTGCCTTCATCTAATGAGTGCAACGGTCAAAAGGCCATTGTATGGAATGTGACCCGTCCACGCCCCTGCAGGTGCATTTGCCTCTAAGGTGTTACGTCAATCCGCGTTTCCCCATCAGATACGGTTCCCCCTTCGTCTTCTTGCCGCTCCGCCCCGCCCACGCGGCAAAATACGCGCGTGCTCGTGATGAGCACTGAGAAAGCAAGCGCGTAGCAAGCACACGCTTGTCCGGCGCGCTTATCTTCGGAACTACAGACACCGTGAAAGCTCAAATAACATGCTTCGGCAAAGTTGTCACACTTTCTTCACGTTTTTGCGTGAAATTAATAATAATACTTGAGCTTTCACGGTGTCCGTAGTTCCCCAGATAGGCGCGCCCATAGACATAATATAAATAATAATAATAATAATAATAATAATAATAATATCCTTATATTATGTCTATGGGCGCGCCCAACAAGTGTGTGCTGTCTACGCGCGTGCTTTCTCAGTGCTCATCACGAGCACGCGCGTATTTTGCCGCGTTTGCGGGATGGAACGGCAAGAAGACGAAAGTGGACCGTATCTGATAGGGAAACTCGGATTGACGTAACACCTGTTCCTGGCTATATGAGCTTGCTTCCTTATTGCTTATTTACTCAATGGTAAAACGCTGACGTCCTCTCGGTGTATTATTTTGGCCTTTTCTCAGTCCGTGACTTGATTTCCTTCTTCAGCGGTCATCATATAGCTGATTTGAGGTTTTCTTATTCTGGGAACAACAGCTGCGGCTCATCTGACAAAGACTGCAGTAGAACGTCGAAACATGTCAGGTACTGATTGAGACATAGAATAACCAAATGTTTAATAAAGTAAACTTTAAGACTGTAACTGACCAAGTTACCTAAAAGAAAAACTACATGAAGATGTTTGTCGTAAATTTAAGGAGGTTTAATAAATTAATTCGGAATAATTTTAAAAAGAACAAATCATTCAGCTGTGAATTATCATAGACGAAAAGGGTGAAATAAAAGTTGTTACATTTTTATTTGACAGTTTGAAAGTGTTTTGATTAATATTTACTGAACAACGTTTGTGATTCTTTTATTTTTGGCACTTCCTATTGAGCAAACATAGTTTGCTGTCATCTGTTGTGGTAACAGGAAGTTAAAGAACCAGATTTAAAGAGGCTAAAAACATTGCAGACCTCAAATCATGGCAGTGGCTAACTATGGTTGCACATCTGGAAACTGCCAGGACTGAGTCTGTCAGCTATGAATATGACTGTTCTATCGATCAATCGATTGATAGATCAATAGATAGCTATGTACATGTATGCATTCATTCTGATAGATTTTGCAGCTTCAGTGACAGAATCTGTGGCAAGTGTTACTGAAGCCGTACTGAATCAGTGATAGTTTTAAGTGTACATTATATATATATATATATATATATATATATATATATATATATATATATATATATATATATATATATATGACATCTCAGTCCAGAAATGTGCAGTTCTAGGCACAGCCAAGATACTGCGTAGAACCCTCAAGCTCCCAGGCCTCTGGTAGAGGACCACCCACGTAGGGTGAGAAGGGAATTTATATATATATATATATATATATATATATATATATATATATATATATATATATATATATATATATATATATATATATATATATATATATATTCTTGTTTTTTTTTGTTTGTTTGAAATAAACGTATTCATATCCAATATTCAATCTGCCACAGGAGCTGTACCAGTAAGCTGTGGCAGCCGACACCAGAACTATTTAATTAAATGAGCTACAATAGTATTTGATCCTTCTTTGGGATTAATACAGTATTTCTGAATTGATTAAAATGTATAGGATATCTCGGTATTTTATGTCTTAGTTATATCTCTATTCCTTTTTGCAGTGAGTGAGCTTACCAGAATTCAGAGGGAATTGGTTAAAAGAGTATCAACAGAAAACATCACCCAACTGCTTGAAGCTCTTGTGGCAGATAGTGTCCTGAATGAGTTGGAGAAAGAGTCCATACTTGAGAAGAACTCAACCAGAGCCAATAAAGCAAGTGATTTATTCAACACTGTGATTAAAAAAGGGGATCAAGCCTGCAGGAAGACAATCCATCACCTCACAGCACTTGACTCATACCTGTGTTCTCACCTGCGTTTACGTTCTGCTTCATCCTGCACAGAAGGTAAGTTCACATAACTCCGTAATGGTGGTTCTTCATTTAATAGTTTTCTCATGAGGTGGCTGAAAAAGGCTCTTGTTTATGTATACACACAGGTGTGTGTGTGTGTGTAGTTATTGGGACAAATCAGTGTGTGTGTTTTTTAATTTACATTGGGGATTAAACTTTGGAAAAGCAAAAACTAAAAGTTTGGATGCAAATATTTGAAGAACTACTGAAGAGAGTTTATATGAACAATTGAGACTCTGTATTCCACATTAGCCCCTTTGAAGTACTATTGACCCAGTCCAGTGCTCTCCCAAATTTCATGCAGAATGTTTGAGAAAATATTAAATATGTTATTGCAAAGTCTTATGAAGTCTTTAGACGAGTGGTTCTAGTCCAGGAAACTGCTGTAGATTATATTTAAGACAATTGACAAATTACAGAGAAGTAATTAATTAAAACATTCAAATTGAATATGTGTCAATATGAAAACTATTCTGTTGGATTTGTAACAGTTCTACATTTAATGAACATATAATGTTTGTAATTTGAAAAATGGATTACATTGACTATAATCAAGAAACCACAACAGATCAGACCCTTTTCTTTTTGTTTTGACTTCCAGAGGCTGTGGAGAAGTGCCAACTTGAACTTAAATCCTCCTTGAAGAAGAGGTTCGAGTGTGTGTTTGAGGGGATTGCTAAAGCAGGAAGTCCAACCCTTCTGAACCAGATCTACACAGAGCTCTACATAACGGATGGAGGGACTGGAGAGGTCAATGATGAACATGAGGTCAGACAGATTGAAACAGCATCCAGGAAACCTCATAGGCCAGAAACAACAATCAGACAAGAAGACATCTTTAAAATCCCACATTTAAGAGATCAATCAATCCAAACAGTGATGACAAAAGGAGTGGCTGGCATCGGGAAAACGGTCTTAACACAGAAGTTCACTCTGGACTGGGCTGAAGACAAAGCCCACCAGAACATCCAGCTCGTATTTCCATTCACTTTCAGAGAGCTGAATGTGCTGAAAGAGAAAAAGTTTAGCTTGGTGGAACTTGTTCATCACTTCTTTACTGAAACCAAAGAAATCTGCAGCTTTGAAAATTTACAGGTTCTGTTCATCTTTGATGGCCTGGATGAGAGTCGACTTCCACTGGACTTCCACAACAAGGAGATCCTGACTGATGCTACAGAGTCCAGCTCACTGGATGTTCTGCTGACAAACCTCATCAGGGGGAAACTGCTTCCTTCTGCTCTCCTCTGGATAACCACACGACCTGCAGCAGCCAATCAGATCCCTTCTCAGTGTGTTGGCATGGTGACAGAAGTCAGAGGGTTCAATGACCCACAGAAGGAGGAGTATTTTAAGAAGAGATTCAACGATGAGGAGCAGGCCAGTAGGATTCTCTCTCACATGAAGACGTCACGAAGCCTCCACATCATGTGCCACATCCCAGTCTTCTGCTGGATCACTGCTACAGTTCTGGAGGATGTGTTGGAGACCAGAGAGGGAGGAGAGCTGCCCAGCACCCTGACTGAGATGTACATCCACTTTCTGGTGGTTCAGACCAAACTGAAGAAGGTCAAGTATGATGGAGGAGCTGAAACAGATCCACACTGGAGTCCAGAGAGCAGGAAGATAATTGAGTCTCTTGGAAAACTGGCTTTTGATCAGCTGCAGAAAGGAAACCTGATCTTCTATGAATCAGACCTGACAGAGTGTGGCATCGATATCAGAGCAGCCTCAGTGTACTCAGGAGTGTTCACACAGATGTTTAGAGAGGAGAGAGGGCTGTACCAGGACAAGATGTTCTGCTTCATCCATCTGAGTATTCAGGAGTTTCTGGCTGCTCTTCATGTCCATTTCACCTTCATTAACTTAAGAATTAACTTAATGGAAGACCAACCATCCAGTTTTAAAAATTTTGTTAATTGTATTTTTTTTAAGTTTTTTAAGTTAAATCTAACAAGGCTCCATCAGAGAGCTGTTGACCAGGCCTTAAAGAGTCCAAATGGACACCTTGACCTTTTCCTCCGCTTCCTCCTGGGTCTTTCACTGGAAAACAATCAAACTCTCTTACAAGGTCTCCTTCCAAAGACAGCAAGTAGCTCACAGACCAATCAGGAGACAGTTCAGTACATCAAGAAGAAGATCAGTGAGAATGTGTCTTCAGAGAAAAGCATCAACCTGTTCCACTGTCTGAATGAACTGAATGATCGTTCTCTAGTGGAGGAGATCCAGCAGTCTTTGAGTTCAGGACGTTTCTCCACAGATGAACTGACTCCGGCTCAGTGGTCTGCTCTGGGCTTCATCTTACTGTCATCTGGAGAAGATCTGGAGGATTTTGACCTAAAGAAATACAGTGCTTCAGAGGAGGCTCTTCTCAGACTGATACCAGTAGTCAAAGTTTCAAACAAAGTTCAGTAAGTACTGGCTTTTGATCAGGAGTGACCTGAGTGACCAAAGAGTGACCATTAACCCAGTGATTCTGGGCAACGACTAAAGATATTTTAGAAAACATAAATGTTAATGTTTTTAACATTTGTGTTAAAAACACTTTTCTCAGAATGTGTTCAATAACAAAGTTGTAAATGTTGTTAAAGTGTAAGAAACGCCCCTGAAAAATCATAACCTTAAAAAGTTTGCTCTGCTGTGGCCTGAGTGAACATTAAGAGCTGCCTTCAGCACTGCAGTCAGTCCAACAGTCGTCCGTCCTGCAAGGATCGTCACAATAGTCAGAGCAGAGGAGACTCATTCCACTCTGTGTCCACATTGTTATTCTGATTTCTGATTTGCACTAAGCATGGCCATGTGTCTGAGTGAGATGCTTTTATACTCGAACGTTTATGTGACATAAATACGTACCATTTTAAAAAAATAGGAGAATTCAACTGCTACAGATACCATTCATCCTAAGGCCAGCACTGTCATGTCGGATGAAACTCGATTAGCCCACATGCAAGTACACAGACAGGAGAACAAGAAAAGTTCAATGGGTTTATTGTAGCGGGGAGGAAAATCAACTGGTGCGAGCGGCGGGCAGCAGCACCAACAGCACACTGAGAGAAAAAAGGGGAGATGGTGAGTTGAGGTGGTGGAACCTTGCGTAGCTTCAGAGATAAACAGAAGAACTTACGGGTGTGGGAGGTATAGAGAAGACTTGGAGGGGTCTGCGATTCTGGGTTTCACTTTCCTTGGTTTTCGGGGGGGGGAGCGGACAGGTCGGCCAGGGCCTCAGAGCGTCTGAGCGAACGGAAACCCACTTGAGGCGGCGAGGATGGGTTAGACGTTCCGCTTACAGATGGGGGGCGAACGTCCTGATCCGGATGCTCGGGTGGTCTGCAAAGATCAAAAAGGGTGGGTTACTCGGAGAGCCGAAACAGGAAAAAACACAGCGATCAACGAGGGCAAGAAGGCCGAGAGTGAGTACCAAAACTTAGTCAACAATCTGGCGTCGAAGTGTTGGCCACCGCCTCTCTTAAGCTGCAGGTAAGAGCGTAATTGCTGACCGGTGTGTAGCTGACGCAACAGGTCCGTCCCCCGAGCAGCCGTCTCCAGGACTCCACCTAGAGGAGAAAACCAACCCCAACCTCCACCCAGAACCTAACAGTACCCCCCCCTCAACGGTCGCCACCTGGCGACCGAGACACACCGGACGGAAGGGAAGCGTGGTATTCAGAGATGAAACTGGGGTCCAGGATAAAGGAACCAGGCACCCACATACGGTCCTCAGGACCGTAACCCTCCCAATCTACAAGGTATTGCCACCCTCGTCCACGTCGACGAGAGTCAACGATACGACGCATAGTGTAGGCCGGATGGCCATCAATCTCACGGGCGGGTGGAGGGGGCTCGGATGGAGGGCACAGGGTGCTGGTCCGAACAGGCTTTAACTGGGAAACATGGAAAGTGGGATGGATGCGGAGGGCAGCCGGCAGACGAAGACGGACGGCGAATGGACTGAGGACGGACTCAATCTGAAACGGACCGATGAACCTAGGAGACAGTTTCTTGGACATAGATTTGAGCGGAATGTTTTTAGTGGATAACCAGACCTCTTGACCCGGGCTGTAGATGGGTGCTGGAGTCCTCCTGCGATCAGCAAAGCGTTTGTTGCGGGCAGAGGTGCTATTGAGGGCGTTGTTAGCCATCCTCCAGATGTTCTTACAACGGCGTATGTGGTGTTGGACCGACGTGACTGAAATAAGAGACTCGTCAGAGGAGAGAAGAGGGGGTTGGTACCCAATGGAGACCTCAAATGGAGACAAACCAGTAGCAGTAGAAACATGACAGTTATGAGCGTACTCCACCCAAGGCAGAAACTGACTCCAATCAGTCGGGTTGGTGGAAGTGTAACAGCGTAACATGGACTCGAGTTCTTGGTTGAGGCGCTCGACCTGACCATTAGACTGGGGGTGATATCCTGACGTTAAAGAAACCTTAGCATCAATAGCTGAGCAGAATTGTCTCCACACTTGGGAGATAAATTGTGGCCCTCTATCTGATAAGATTTCGATAGGGGTACCATGAAGCCGGAAAACATGTTTAACCAGCAGCAATGCAGTCTGAAATGCTGTGGGGAGTTTCTTGAGGGCAACTAAATGACAGGACTTGGAGAAACGATCCACAATAGTGAGAACGGTGGTCATACCTCTAGATGGTGGAAGTCCGGTGATGAAATCGATAGCAATGTGCGACCATGGGCGTTTCGGAGTGGGAAGAGGCTGCAGTAGACCAGATGGTGGTTGATGGGATGACTTGTTACGGGAGCAGATGACGCATGCTTGAACGAACTCCTTGACATCCTTATGCACAGAAGGCCACCAAAACCTGCGATTAATCAGGGCGATGGTGCGGCTAGTACCTGGGTGTCCAGAAAACTTGGCTGAATGGATCCACTGAATGAAGCGGGCTCGGATGGATGACGGAACGTAAATCTTGTTCAGAGGACAGTTCTCAGGAGGTGGGTCAGACGTCTGGGCCTGTTTAATGAGGTCTTCGATCTCCCAGGTTACGGCTGCCACCTTACAGCTAGGAGGAAGAATCCGGGCCGGGGTCCTCTCCGAGTCATCGGGGGAATGTAACCGAGAAAGGGCATCAGGTTTGACATTACGAGATCCTGGACGGAAAGAAATAGAAAGATTGAATCGGGGAAAAAAAAGAGACCAACGGGACTGACGAGGATTGAGTCTCCTGGCAGAGCGGAGGTAAGAAAGGTTCCTGTGATCTGTCCAGACCAGCACCGGATGATCAGCCCCCTCCAACCAATGCCTCCACTCCTCCAGGGCCAGCTTGATGGCCAACAACTCCCGATCCCCCACCTCATAATTGCGCTCAGAAGGTGACAACCTGCGAGAGAAGAAGGCACAGGGATGAGTCTTGTTGTCCACCTCAGAGACCTGGGAAAGGACTGCTCCTACCCCAGTGTCGGATGCATCTACCTCGACAATAAATTGTTTGGAAGGATCAGGCTGAATCAGGACTGGGGCCTTGGAAAACAAGGACTTTAGCTTTCTAAAAGCAGCGTCAGCAAGGGGGGACCACTGAAACTGGATCTTAGTGGAGGTGAGCGAAGTAAGGGGCTGAGCCGTCTGACTATAGTTACGGATGAACCGACGGTAGAAGTTAGCAAACCCCAAAAATCTTTGGAGCTGTTTACGAGTTGCAGGAGTGGGCCAATCCAAAACAGCCTTGATCTTCTCCTCGGTGGGCCTGACCTGTCCGCCCTCTAAGATAAAGCCCAAAAACGAGATTGATGGCTTGTGGAATTCACATTTCTCAGCCTTGACATACAACTTATTGTCTAGGAGACGTTGCAAAACTGAGCGGACATGTTGTTTGTGTTCAGTCAGAGTCTTGGAGTAAATGAGGATGTCATCGAGATAGACAAACACAAAAATGTTCAAAAAATCTCTCAGCACATCATTAACCAAAGCTTGAAAAAACGCTGGGGCGTTGGACAGGCCAAAGGGCATGACCAAATACTCAAAATGGCCCATAGGAGTCTTGAACGCAGTCTTCCACTCATCACCTTCTCTAATTCTGAGTAAATGATAAGCGTTGCGCAAGTCTAGTTTAGTGAATACTGTGGCTCCATGAACCGGTTCAAAGGCTGATGACAGAAGTGGTAATGGATACTTATTCTTGACAGTTATCAGGTTCAAGCCACGGTAATCTATGCAGGGTCTGAGTGTGCCGTCTTTCTTACCGACAAAGAAAAACCCTGCTCCTAAAGGTGAAGAAGAATGGCGGATGATCCCTGCAGCGAGTGACTCCTTGATGTACTTCTCCATGGTTTCACGTTCCGGACGTGAGATGTTATATAACCTGCTTGATGGCAATGGAGCTCCTGGCAACAAATCTATACAACAGTCATATGGGCGGTGAGGTGGAAGTGTGCATGCTTTGGTCTTACTAAATACTTGTGCCAGGTCATGATACTCAGAGGGTACGGTAGCCAAATCCAATGGATCGACTTCCTGACCCGCTGCCGGAAGGGGGCCTGGAGGAACAGCAGAACAAAGGCAGGTGGAGTGACAGTGGTTGGACCAAGATTCTATCTTCTTGCCAGACCAGCAGATATGAGGATTATGCAAGGTTAACCAGTCGAAACCCAAAACCACAGATGAGTTAGCTGATGGAAAAACAAAAAAGGATAAAGTCTCTCTGTGATTCCCTGAAATTACAAGTTGTAATGGTTTGGTCATATGGGTTATAGGTGGCAAGTCTTTACCATTCAAGGCAGATACACGAAGAGGTGTGGCTAGCGGGATGGTTTCTAATGCTAACCGATGGGCCAGTTCAGAATCGATGAGAGAACGTTCACAACCTGAGTCTATCAATACAGACAGAGGGATTTGATCATTCTCCAAACATAACTCAGCAGGAAGTGTAAGGTGAGAGATGTAATTTTCAGTGCTCTGACCCATCAGGTTCCTCACCGTTACTGATGGGCGCGACAGTTTAACTTCTTAGGACAGGTGGCAACGAAATGTCCAGGGGTTCCACAATACAGACAAAGCCGCGCGGAAAAACGCCTGTTACGTTCCTCGGGGGTGAGGCGAGTATGTCCAACCTGCATGGGTTCCGGCTCGGTGGACGGCGGCGAAACTGGAACGAGTGAGGCTGAAGCCAGAGGAGCGGAGCCAAAAGCCTTATGCCCCCTCTCCTTGGAACGGGAACGGATTCGGTTATCAAGGCGGACCGTTAATTTAATCAAATCTTCGAGGGTCTCTGGATCATCCAATACTGCGAGTTCGTCCTTAATATTTTCGTTTAAGGCATGAAAAAACGCACTCCTCAAAGCAGGTTGATTCCAGCTAGATGCCGCTGCCATTATACGGAACTCAATGGCAAACTCAGCCACAGACTTATTTCCTTGTTTTAGGTTCCACAAGTCACGGGAATTTGCAGTCTTGTCCGGATCATAACAAAATATCTGCTTAAACTCCTTCAGGAAGTCGTCAAAAGTACAGCCAAAATTAGCCAGATCAGGGAATTTAGCCTCCGCCCAAGCCAGTGCGTTCCCCGACAGATGGGTGAGTACAAAGGCTATTTTGGCACCATCGTGGGAAAAACCCGAAGGAGCGTGATTAAAGGCTAGAGAACACTGCATCAGAAAGCCTCTGCATTTACTCGGCTCTCCGTCAAACCTCTCCAGCGCCGGCAGGCGAAACTCAGAAAACATGGACCGGCTGGGTGGTTCTGGAGCTGGAGCGGGAGCCGGAGCTGACGCGGTAGGTTGTTGGAAACTTGTCTGTAAGAAGTTAGCAATCTTCTCTAGCTTCTGATTTGTTTCCTCATTGGTAGCATGGAGCTTACGTAAAACGGATTCATGGTTTTGTAACGTGGCTTGTTGTTCTGACAGAGTCCTCCTGATTGCGTCTGCGGGGCTAATGGGTTGGCCAGATTGTTCTGTCATGTCGGATGAAACTCGATTAGCCCACATGCAAGTACACAGACAGGAGAACAAGAAAAGTTCAATGGGTTTATTGTAGCGGGGAGGAAAATCAACTGGTGCGAGCGGCGGGCAGCAGCACCAACAGCACACTGAGAGAAAAAAGGGGAGATGGTGAGTTGAGGTGGTGGAACCTTGCGTAGCTTCAGAGATAAACAGAAGAACTTACGGGTGTGGGAGGTATAGAGAAGACTTGGAGGGGTCTGCGATTCTGGGTTTCACTTTCCTTGGTTTTCGGGGGGGGGAGCGGACAGGTCGGCCAGGGCCTCAGAGCGTCTGAGCGAACGGAAACCCACTTGAGGCGGCGAGGATGGGTTAGACGTTCCGCTTACAGATGGGGGGCGAACGTCCTGATCCGGATGCTCGGGTGGTCTGCAAAGATCAAAAAGGGTGGGTTACTCGGAGAGCCGAAACAGGAAAAAACACAGCGATCAACGAGGGCAAGAAGGCCGAGAGTGAGTACCAAAACTTAGTCAACAATCTGGCGTCGAAGTGTTGGCCACCGCCTCTCTTAAGCTGCAGGTAAGAGCGTAATTGCTGACCGGTGTGTAGCTGACGCAACAGGTCCGTCCCCCGAGCAGCCGTCTCCAGGACTCCACCTAGAGGAGAAAACCAACCCCAACCTCCACCCAGAACCTAACAAGCACTGAGTCTGTTTTATGTGGAACTAAACAACATTACACTAAAATGTCAAAATTTAGACAGTTTATCTGCAAAAAAAGGTTGATTTGGGGGGATCGTTAAACTTTACGTTGTTGTACTAAAGACCGTTTAAAAATCTGATGTGTCTGACATTTCTAATCTGGTACCAAAATGTTTCCCCTCATAAAAGTGGAACAAAATCAGTTTTAAAAAAATTAAAGAAATTAAAACTAAATAAACCATTTTGATTCCGAAAGAACTTCAAAGGTTAAGTAGACTTACATTGGTAAATGTCCTGTACTTGCATAGCATTTACACAACATTCAGTCATTCATGCACACATTAACAGTAGTAAACTACATTACAGCCACAGCTACTCTTGACTTTGAACCACTGTTGCCCTACATCGTCACATGGCTACGGGAATTATGTAATGAAGAGCAAATGTCCTGCATCAGAAAATGTATTTGTTATCCAAAAACAGTAGAATTTGTATTAATTTAATTTTACTGTTTGTTCTGTCCCTTCTTTTTCTATCATTTTTATTTCACTATTCATGAAAGAGTGTTTGCAAGATAAGTAACTATTCACATTATGTCATTTGGTTCCGTCTGTATTATTATGTAAATCCATCATTTAGTGTCCCACTGTTTGCAAACATCTGTGGGGATATTCACAAAAAAGCCCAAGTCACATTTTGCAGCTCAATCTTTACCGATTAAATCATCATTCAAAATTCCATTTTTCCACATGAAAAGATTGGATGAAATTCTATTTTGTTCAGTTTTAGGGTTTTGACATGCATTCCTCTGCTCTTAAGTTTGACTCATTCTTATTAAAGTTTTTCTCAGTATTGGTACATACTGTTTTTGCTTTTGCTTCATGCCATCTCATTTTTCTCAGTAATTTTGATCTCTGTCTCTTCAGATTGAAGGACTGTAACCTCTCAGAGAGAAGCTGTGTAGCTCTGGCCTCAGTTCTCAGCTCTCTGTCCTCTAACCTGACACTAATGGACCTGAGTAACAACAACTTGCAGGATTCAGGAGTGGAGCTGCTGTCTTCTGGACTGAAAAGTCCACACTGCAAACTGGAAATTCTCAGGTCTGTTTCCTTCCTTTTGCTACAATGTAAGCATCATTTTTCTAATACTACATAAGGACCTAGATCCTTATGTAAGAGGCGACACAGGAAGAGGTGTTGTTTCTTGGTTAGGTTTAGGATTAAAGTGTGAATTGAGGTTAGGGTGTGGGTGGCACTTCTTCTATTAGTCGGGTTCTCCACCGGAGCCCTTGAGATTTCTTCTTAGTATCTTAGCTGTTCTTTGAACTGAGCTGTTCTGGACTGGATATCAGATGTTTCTCCAGGTAACCATAGGAGTCACTGGCCTGAGTGCTCCGATTACTACGGGCACTACACCTGCCATTCTCATTCTAGTTTTTCCCTGAGTCCTTGGTATTTCTCCACTTTCTGGTGTTCATTTTTCTTGATGTTTCCATCATTTGGGATGACCACATGGATCACAACAATAGTTTTCTGCTACTTGTCTATGATCTCAATGTCTGGTTTGTTGGCCATAACCATCTTGATTGATGAAGGTTCAGAATTCACATCATTTAATTTTATTTTTTTTAAAGATGCCACAAAAGGAAACTGTCTGGTTAAGAGGTGTTAAGATACATTCACTGTTCTGCCCAGGCTGGATGTTTTGATTAGTTTTAAGAAAGTTCTATTGATTTCTCTGTTTTATTTTGGAGGAGAATTTTTAGAGAACAGTGCATTGTGGGTAGCAGAGGCTGTTGCAGTTTTGGAATACCTGTTGGTAGAGAGAGAGCCTGCCTGTTAATGTGTGAACTGCACCTCCTCTGTTGTCAATCTTTGCTTGCACCTCCGAAAGCAATGGCTGTGAGTCAATCTTCTGTTTTGGTGTTGTCTGTTTTGTTGGTTTATTTTGAGATTGTTTTTTAAATGTGTTTTTGTTCTAGAAAAGCCATATTCTGAGTTTTTATTTACATAGCAACAGTTGCTACATAACTGCTTTTTAACTGAAGCTCAGGTTAATTCTGTTCAGACACAAGAGGTTTATTCTTTGTATTCAGAGCTGATGTATGTTTGTTTTTCTGTTTCTTGTAGTTTCACTCAACTTTTCATTGAGCTTTCTACACTACTGCTCAAGTTGTGTCAAGAAAACGTATTAAAGGAGCAAGACGCTCAGCTTCCTGGCTCATGAAATTGAGTTTGGCTTGCTGTTGACCTACGTTAACATACAGAGTATCTAACACGTAGTGATAACAGTATAGTGAAAAGCCATTGTCAGCAGTTGGTGGAAGATAAAACTCATGACACAGAGATGGACAACTCTCATGAGGAAAAGGCAGAAGAAATGGCTAACTCAGAAACTAAAGCATCATCTAAAGCTAGCTTGAGATCCAAACACTCTAGCTCTAAGCATTCATCCTACAAGTCGTCCTCTAAGTCCAGTGTATTTGAAGCAGCCATCTTTGCACGAGCCTCTGCTGAAGCTACAAATGCTAAAGCTTCCTACAGTAAAAAACAATTGGAAATTAAAAAGCAACAAGCAAATCTAGAGCTGGATTTTAAGATGCTGGAGATAGAAAAGGAAGCCGCAGCTGCTACGGCGAGAGCAGAGGTTCTAGAAGCTGCCGCAGCTGCTGAACAAGACAAAGAAGACAGTGTAAAGAGTGCAGTCCAACCACAAGTCGTCAGACAACGAACCGTGGAGTATGTGCAACACCAAGCCCATCTAAGGTCACATTCGTCTAAAGAAGAAATGCCTCAGGTCGAACCAGCATTGAAAGCATCATCATTCGACCCAAGGAGATCTGGTCAAACTCCCTCTTCACCGGTGCTCATGAAAATGTATGGAAAAGATGAACCTTTTGACACACCAAGAGACTATGTCAGGCCCAACAGTTACCATGATCCCCACCACAATTACCCACCTATGACTGACTTTGCTAAGTTCCTTGCACGTAGAGAGTTAATCACAACAGGGCTCTTCAAGTTCGACGACACCCCTGAAAATTTCAGGGCATGGAAGTCATCATTTTCGAATGCAACTGAAGACATAGACCTCACATATAGTCAAGAGTTGGATCTCCTAGTGAAATGGCTCGGTAAAGAGTCCTCAGAGCATGTCAGGAGAATCAGAGCTGTTTATGCCACTAACCCCAAAGCTGCCCTTCATTTAGCATGGGACAGGTTAGAAGAATGTTACGCTACACCAGAAGTAGTAGAAAATGCTTTGTTTAAAAAACTAGACAGTTTCCCTCGCCTTACAAATAGAGACAATGTAAAACTCAGGGAACTAGGAGATTTGCTCCTAGAGCTGGAGGTTGCGAAAAATGAATCTTATCTCCCAGGCCTCGCTTACCTCGACACACCACGAGGTGTTAAGCCCATAGCGGAAAGGCTACCTCCAAGTTTGCAAGATAAATGGCTTCACGCAGGTTCAAAATACAAACAAAAATATCAAGTAACATTCCCTCCCTTCTCATATTTTGTGAAGTTTGTCCAAGAGGAGGCAAAAGCGAGAAATGATCCAAGTTTTGTGACATGCAGCAACCAACCTTTCAACAGAGGTGAGAGACCATCATTTAAACAAACTGGCTACAAACCTCCTCTAACTGTAAACAGAACAGAGGTCAGTACAACCACTCTTCCTAGTACGAAAGAGGAGGATCTAACTCGTTACTGCCCAGTCCACAGGAAATCACATCCACTAGCAAAATGCAGAGCTTTCCGGATCAAGCCAATTCAAGAAAGACGAAACATACTCAAAGAACACAGACGGTGTTTTTGTTGTTGTTCTCCTACGCACACAATAAAGGACTGTGATATGAATGTCAGTTGTGAGGAGTGCCAAAGTGAAAAACATTGCTCTGCCATGCACCCTGATGTGATTCAACAACCCCGGCCAGAAAGCACACCTGAACCAGAGCCTCAGCTCCAAGACAACACGCCACCTGAGGTAACGTCACGGTGCACTGAGATCTGCGGTAAAGGCTGTCCCCCACGTTCTTGCTCTAAGGTATGCCTAGTTCGAGTTTTCCCTAAAGGTCAACCAGAACGCTCCGTCAAGATGTATGTGATCCTTGACGATCAGAGCAATTGCTCACTGGCTCGTCCCGAATTCTTTGAGCTATTTGGCATCCAGGGAAGTCATCTGACATACCACTTGAGAACATGTGCTGGTCTAACTGAAATGTGTGGCAGGAAAGCAGTCGGGTTCCAAATAGAGCCAGTAGGTGGAGGTCCATGTCTAGACCTCCCTCCTCTCATTGAATGCGATGAGATAGTGTTTAATAGAGATGAAATACCTACGCCTGAAGTTGCTCTGGCCCATGCTCATTTGAAACACCTCGCTCCTCTCATACCAAAGTATGATCCAGATGCTGAGATAGCAGTTTTACTCGGCAGAGACATCATACAAGTCCACAAAGTGCGAAAACAAGTAAATGGACCCCCCTGCGCTCCCTTTGCCCAGTGCCTGGATCTGGGTTGGGTAATTGTTGGGGAAGTATGCCTCAACGCTCATAAGCCAACTGTCAACGTCTACAAGACGCACATTCTCTCCAATGGACGTCCATCTCTCTTCACTCCTTGTCCTAACAGCATCAGCCTTAAAGAGAAACCATGCTACGGCGGGGAGCACAAGAATAACTCCATTAAACACAGCTCAAAACTTCATGCAGCAGAAGAAAAGCTTGGAGAAAAGGTTTTTGAGCGCACAGAGAATGACAACCAGCGTGCCCTGTCCTTTGAGGATGAGACGTTTCTAAAGATAATGGAAAAGGAAGTTCATCAGGATGAAAACAACAACTGGGTTGCTCCTTTACCGTTCAAGTCCCCTCGCTTGCCACTTCCAAATAACAGAGATCAAGCACTGTCTAGACTCAGCTCACTGAGACGCAACCTAAACAACAAACCCCAAATGAAAGAACAGTTCTCAGAGTTTATGGACAAGCTGTTCAAGAACCATCATGCAGAGATAGCTCCACCCACTGTCGACAACACTGATTGCTGGTACCTGCCCATTTTCGGAGTCTACCATCCCCAGAAGCCCGGTCAGATACGGGTAGTTTTCGACTCTAGTGCAGAGCAGTGTGGTGTGTCACTCAACTCTGTACTGCTAACGGGCCCAGATCTCAACAATACCCTCCTTGGTGTGCTGATTCGGTTTAGGAAAGAGCTCATTGCAGTCACTGCTGACATCCAGCAGATGTTTTACGGATTTCTAGTCTCACCAGACCACAGAGATTATTTGAGATTTTTGTGGCATAAGGACAATGACTTGACAAAGGAGGTCCAGGAGTACCGTATGCGGGTGCATGTTTTTGGTAACAGCCCGTCACCGGCAGTAGCCATCTATTGCCTACGAAGAGCCATTCAGAAAGGCGAGACAAAGTTTGGAACAGATACGAGACACTTTGTCGAGAGACACTTCTACGTGGATGATGGACTGATTTCGCTTCCCACTGAATCAGCAGCCATCGATCTGCTCAAGCGAACATGTGAATCCTTGGCTGAGTCCAACCTGAAGCTTCACAAAATTGCCTCAAACAGTGTCTCTGTGATGCAAGCCTTCAAGCCAGAAGATCTGGCCTCTGGCATCAAAGACTTGAGTCTCGGTGATGACCTTTTACCAGATCAGAGAAGTCTAGGAATGTGCTGGAACATAAACACTGACTCATTCACATTCAAGGTAGTTGTTAATGACAAACCCTACACCCGCCGCGGGGTTCTCTCAGTAATTAACAGTATCTTTGACCCCTTGGGACTTGCATCTCCAGTCACAATAAAAGGCAGACTTTTGCTACGTGAACTGTCAAATGGAGTTGAAAACTGGGACGCTCCTCTCCCTGCAGATAAAATGGACACATGGGAAAGTTGGAAATTATCCCTCCAAGATCTGAGCAGCCTCAGAGTGCCACGCTGCTACGTTCCAGCCTCCTTTTCCAAGTCCACTTACACTGAATTGTGTGTTTTTTGTGACGCTTCAAGTTGGGCTATTGCAGCAGTAGCATACTTGAAAACAGTCAATGCAGAAGGACAGTGTGAAGTTGGATTTGTGCTTGGAAAAGCAAAACTTTCACCACAACCAGAACCTACTATACCTCGCCTGGAACTCTGTGGAGCAGTTCTAGGAGTGGAGATAGCAGAGCTCATTCTGGAAGAACTTGACCACAAACCAAACGCTGTTAAATTCTACTGTGACAGCAAGGTGGTTCTTGGGTATGTGTGCAACGATACAAAGCGCTTTTATGTCTACGTACATAATCGAGTTCACAGAATACGCCAGTCTACATCCCCTGAGCAGTGGCATTATGTCACATCAGAGCAAAACCCAGCTGATCTAGCTACAAGGTCAATACCTGCACGCCAGCTCATGGATACAATGTGGTTTAAAGGACCAGACTTCCTTTACAAACTACCTGAACCAGAAACACAAGAGTCGTTCGAGTTGATCGAACCTGAAGTGGATGCTGAAATCCGCCGAGTTACTACCTTCACCACGCAGGTTCAAGAGAATGGACTCACACCAGAACGCTTCCAACGTTTCTCAAAATGGAAATCACTGGTACGTGCCATTGCCTTCTTAATCCACCAAGCTCGTTCTCACTCATCAAGCAACACATTAAACCCTTCATGCAGAGGCTGGCATGAATGTAGACAGCCGCACTCTCCAAAGGAGCTGGATGCTGCCAGTAATCTCATTCTCCAGTCTGTTCAGAAGGATGCTTTTCCTGACGAATACATTTCTCTCCAAGACAATCAAACTGTCCACAGCTCAAGCTCCATCGTAACTCTCGACCCCTATATGGATGAAGGCCTCATAAAAGTTGGGGGTCGCCTCAAACATGCTTCATTAGATAAAGCATTCAAGAATCCAATCATTCTCCCAAGCAAACATTATGTGTCAAAGTTGCTTGTCCTGCACTATCATGCCATGGTTGTGCATCAAGGAAGGCAGTTCACAGAAAATGCGGTTAGGCAGGCCGGTCTGTGGATTGTAGGATGCAAAAGACTGGTTTCGTCTGTTATCCACCATTGCATAACGTGCAAGAAACTCAGGGGAAAACTAGAGACTCAAAAGATGGCAGATCTTCCACCTGAGAGATTCAACACTGGCCCTCCATTTTCATATGTTGGGTTGGATGTATTTGGTCCCTGGTCAGTGGTCACTCGACGCACACGAGGTGGAGCAGCACAAAGTAAGAGGTGGGCAATACTTTTTACATGTATGACCACAAGAGGTGTACATATTGAAGTCATTGAATCTATGGACACTTGCAGCTGCATAAATGCAATACGCAGATTCTTTGCAATACGAGGTCCTGCAAAACAAATGCGATCAGATAGAGGCACCAACTTCATTGCAGCAAGTGTGGAGCTTGGTATGACGCAATCGAGTGAAAACCCTCCCAACATTGTCAACTATCTTCACGCTAATGGTTGCACATGGGAGTTCAATCCTCCACATGCCTCCCACATGGGTGGCGTCTGGGAAAGGATGATCGGGGTAACTCGCAGAATACTGGATTCTATGCTCCTGCTGAACAAACACACCCGTCTGACACACGAAGTGCTTTGTACCCTAATGGCCGAAGTGTCATCTATAGTCAATGCAAGGCCCTTAGTTCCTATCTCAATGGATCCTTCCTCACCATTCCTACTATGTCCTGCAATGATACTGACCCAGAAGCAGCACGTTCCTTCTCCACCAGGAGATTTTTGTGGAAAAGACATGCTCAAAAGCCAGTGGAAGCAAGTGCAAGCACTTGCCAATGAATTTTGGAGTCGCTGGAGGAATGAATATCTCAACACCCTCCAATCAAGACGCAAGTGGCATAGATTGCGCCGCGACCTACAGCCAGGTGACATTGTGTTGTTGAAGCAAAATCAAGCACACAGGAACGAATGGACAATGGCCATCATCACAACCACCTTTCCAAGCAGTGACGGAAAAGTCAGAAAGGTGGAAGTGAGGACATCATCTCAGGGCGTCTCTAAGACTTATTTGCGTCCCATCTCAGATGTTGTTATGCTTTTAGAGACTGAAGTGACTGATAAAAAGTAGTGGCATTAGTAATGCCAGGCGGGGAGTGTTCTGCCCAGGCTGGATGTTTTGATTAGTTTTAAGAAAGTTCTATTGATTTCTCTGTTTTATTTTGGAGGAGAATTTTTAGAGAACAGTGCATTGTGGGTAGCAGAGGCTGTTGCAGTTTTGGAATACCTGTTGGTAGAGAGAGAGCCTGCCTGTTAATGTGTGAACTGCACCTCCTCTGTTGTCAATCTTTGCTTGCACCTCCGAAAGCAATGGCTGTGAGTCAATCTTCTGTTTTGGTGTTGTCTGTTTTGTTGGTTTATTTTGAGATTGTTTTTTAAATGTGTTTTTGTTCTAGAAAAGCCATATTCTGAGTTTTTATTTACATAGCAACAGTTGCTACATAACTGCTTTTTAACTGAAGCTCAGGTTAATTCTGTTCAGACACAAGAGGTTTATTCTTTGTATTCAGAGCTGATGTATGTTTGTTTTTCTGTTTCTTGTAGTTTCACTCAACTTTTCATTGAGCTTTCTACACTACTGCTCAAGTTGTGTCAAGAAAACGTATTAAAGGAGCAAGACGCTCAGCTTCCTGGCTCATGAAATTGAGTTTGGCTTGCTGTTGACCTACGTTAACATACAGAGTATCTAACACGTAGTGATAACAGTATATTCACAGATGCCACTTGTCATAGTTTTGTTTAGGTTTTGGGCCCACTCAGGAGAAATTAAATCAGTAAAATTAAGTTTATTTACAAAAATAGGACATGTGCAATGGTGGTTATCCGGGGATGAAAGGCGACATGGGGAACCAGGAGGAAATAAATTGCTTACAATGAAGACGTAAGCAATTTCCTCATCCATACAGGCAGTATGGATGAGGAAGGAGCGTTAGGCTATCAGTCAGGGCACTGAGAAACAGGGTTTCTCACAGGTTTTGATCTGGCAGGAGTGAATCCAGGAAGAACCATGAACTTGAGACCAGACAAGCACCATGAAAAACCACAGTGGATAGCACTCAAGTGTCAAATGACTGGATTAGCCTGATGAATTGCAGGTGCGCAGCCAGTCTCCGTGGTAGTGGTGGGCTATCTGAATCCAGGCTTCGAGGCTTGTACCGAGTAAAAAGGGGGCGTGGCCGATGAAGCCCCACTTCGAGGCTTGTGTCGTCTTGCTGAAAACCACGTGACTGGCAACAAACGAGGCCTCGCATTGCATGGGTCACGTGACTGCTTCATTTTGCATGTCGGTTTTCAAAATAAAAGCGCGATGAGCCTTGCTGTGTCATGGGTCGTTGTCCATTTGGTCACGCATCAGAGGATGATATTTGTCTTCAGTGGCCAAATAAAATGAACATTGACCAACATATTCGATGTGTATTCATGGCACTCATCAAAATGTATTGTTTGTTACTGGTTTTCTCAATTGTAGATTATGTTGTTTTTTTTAATAACTATATTTTTGTGATTTTATGATGTAAATCTCTTTGAACTGCATTGTTGCTGAAATGTGCTACACAAATAAACTTTATTGTCTGAAATGGAGCCAGCAAGAGGAAAATCTAACATCTGGGAATACTTTGAGATTATCCTCGCAGTAAAATTCTTCTTAGATAACAATAATTAACCCTCCACCTCCCAATTTCTCACCTTCTGCAAAGTTCCACTATTATTTGTTGTCTGATTAGCAAAGATATATCAGTCTTGCACAGCAGAAACAGATTTAATCTTGTTGCAGAACTAAAATTCAGCATGTAGCCAAATATGAGGGATCAGAGCCAATTAGAAATCCAAGAAAAAGTGAACGCCCCAACAGGCACTGCACTCTCAAGACATTAAACATCAATTGTCTTTATTGTCAAATCCATCCATGACATAAAAGAAAACCCAACACAACCACTAACGTCCAACATAAACCAGGATTAGATTGGTTACAAATAATTGTAATAATTAAAACATATGACAATTAAATATGGTTTCATTGATTATCCTGTTACTAAACATGTGTTTGATGAAAACTTTGTGATAATATTGCATTTAGTAATTTTTGGAAGTATGATCCAACTGAGTGACAAGACTGTTACAGTTTCACCAGCAGATGTCACTATAGAGCAATCAATGAAGCATCGAGTAACAAAATTTTTGCAAAGCAAAGGGCTGGAAAGGTTCATTGCTTCATGAGGCTTCATTTGCCCATCACTACTCCGTGGCGCCATCTGGTGGAGACCTGCGAGCATTGTTAGGAGAGCTCATACAAAACATGATGGCTAGTTTGCTAATAATGCCATTCAAGTCAGATGTAGACAGTTAGCCTGTCAGAAGTTCACAAAGCCATGACATCATCATCATCATCATCAAGGCTTTTGCAAATCTGTGTCTAGGGACAGTAATTTTACTAGTGTATGTCAATGTATAACTTTGAAGAAAGTAGGAAAATATTCAGTGTTTTCCTTCCTTAAAAACCGTGTTCATCAGAACCTGAGGTTAAAATCCATCCATCCATCCATTTTCTTTATACCCTTGTCCCTTAGTGGGGTCGGGAGGGTTGCTGGTGCCTATCTCCAGCTAACGTTCCGGGCGAGAGGCGGGGTCACCCTGGACAGGTCACCAGTCTGTCGCAGGACAAGGTTAAAATCAAAATTTACAATTTGAAGTGTGAAAATTGGTGAAGTCAATGGTGCATAGCAGTCAGTCAGTTCGTTGGCAGTCGGGTTTGATAAAGGACCTCACCAGGTCCTCTGGTGTTTCACATCAGTAACCAGTGTTGGATCCGAAAGGGAAATAAAAAACTCCAAACTTCAATCAGCCTGACCACTCATGGATTGAGACAGAGTTAAATGTACAAATTACATGTCTGTTCTTCTTTTGACTGGTTTGCCTTTCAGACTTGGATCATGTAAGCTCTCAGGGAGAACTTGTGAAGTTCTGTCATCCGTTCTGAGCTCCCCGTCATGCTGTCTGAGAGAGATCGACCTGCGGAACAACAACCTACAAGATTCTGAGGAGAAGTTGTCAGGTTCAAACTGTACTCTGGAGATATTCAGGTGAGGATTCATCAAAATCTTTCTTCTGGGTTTTATGGAGGAAAGATATTATCTGTTCCGTAAATTTAAAATAGCTTAAATGCTAAGTTTTGGATTTTCTGGTAAATCTTATGAGCTGTTAGTTTCTCAGTTGGAACAGACAGCAGTTACTTCATTTCTTCACCGTCTTATTTTTAACCCCTTAGCATGCAGCTGAACGTTCACGTGTCATTTTTCCATTGTGTATTCCAGGGGTGAGGGTTAAGGGTGTGACCAAGCTCAATGGTTATCATCTGGTTTATCAATTATATTATCAATCAAACCAATCAATCAATCAAATTTTGTTTGTATAACACATTTCAGCAGCAAGGCATTTCAAGGTGCTTTACATAATTAATGAAAAAAATAAGAACAGCATGTGACATTGAATAAACAGTAAGAAAGAGAAAGAGAAAAAAAAGAAAAAGATTTAAAAAATTAAAAAGATAAAAACATACTTTTGTTATGGAATTTAAGTGCCTGTCATCGCCGGATTCTGCTGTCCATTTAACATGGGTATTATCCAGGCCCCGTCGCCTGACAGGATGGAATTTACAGATTTTTAGTCAAAACGCCATTTGACAAGGATTCTTAAACCTCAGAGTTTTAGTTAAAACACATCAGAATTATATATGATAAGAATTCTGAATCTGCAGCAAAGCCCACCACAGGATGCATTTCCTCCAAAGTTCAGGAGCTTGAATGTCGATTGTGTTTTTGTTAAAGTGTTTTACTAAATCTGTCCTCACTTTCCCTTTTCTTCACTGGTTTGGTTTGTAGAATTTGAAAAACTGTTAGCGCTTAATAATGGGGCGTTACCAAAAAATGCAGAGAAATCATAGGGATACAACTGAATGACATTCTGGACCTATTAAAGTCCAGCTCAGTATCCACAGCCAAAAATGTCTCTGTAGATTCCACTCATGCTCCACATACACTCTCAGTTTAATATCCAAATATGTATTTATTTTATTTTTTAACATGCTTTCCAGATGGATCTTCTTATACTTCATTTTATTAATTGTTGTGTAAAGGCTTGTGTGAATGTGTTGGCAGCCATCACAACTTGTAAATGAATTTCCCCTTGGGGACCTAATAAAGTAAATTGAATTGAATCATTATAATGTCCATGTTTATTTGCTGATAGGAACTTATGCTCTGACCTTCCTCCTCCTTTCAGGGAGCCTGCTGGAGTCCGATGGTTGAAACCAGGTCTGAGGATGTGTAAGTGTGTTTTTCATTTGATTCATGGCAACAAAGCAGCTCACATTCAACCATATTCAAACTGTCATTCAGGAGTCATCATTAAGGTGTTGGAAAATGATGAAAAGCTGCAGCTGGATTGTGTTTGTTCTCCCCATCAGATTCCTGTCAACTCACCATCGACACAAATACAGCGCACAGAGAGCTCAAACTGTCTGAAGACAACAGGAAGGTGACACATGAAGAGGAGCTTCAGTCATATCCTGATCATCCAGACAGATTTGATGACTGGTCTCAGCTGCTGTGTAGTAATGGTCTCACTGGTCACTGTTACTGGGAGATTGAGTGGAGAGGAGCAGTTTTTATATCAGTGAGCTACAGAAGAATCAAAAGGAAAGGAATTAAAGATGGCACTGTGTTTGGATGGAATGACTGGTCCTGGAGTTTGAGATGCTCTGATGTTGAAGGTTACTCTGTCTGGCACAAACTCACAGAAACAGTTATCTCCTCCTCCGTTGTCTCTAACAGAGTGGCAGTGTATGTGGACTGTTCTGCTGGTAGTCTGTCATTCTACACAGTCTCCTCTGACTCACTGATCCACCTTCACACCTTCCACACCACATTCACCGAACCTCTTTATCCAGGATTCTGGATTGATTCTGGTTCCTCAGTGTTTCTGTCTCGAATCTAAAGAGTCTCCTTCTGTCAGAGAAACTATCTTACTGTTGAACAGATAGTTCAGTCTCTACATGCGTCTCAATCAAACATGCTATTTAGTCTAGCCTGGTAAAAACCAGTCCCTTGTCCTACACTTTGCTTCATCCAGAGGGCCTGGACTCTCACGCTAGCATTCTGTGTTGGACGCCATCATTGCATCATTGCCACAAAGTTCAGACTCTGCAAACATCCACTGGGACACATCCCACCTAATGAAGACAGCGTCAGACCTCCATATCATTTTCTTTCAGGAAATCTGAAAACTGGCTGTTGTTAGGTTGCCTGAAGACAAGCTCACAAAGGACGGGAGCCAGTAGGTCAACTATAGTTGCTGGCAATTAAAACGTCTTTAACCTTCTACCCCACTCTGTTAATGAATTAAACTGATAATAACCAGAAGAGGCTTAAGTCACCCAATTTAAGCCAAGTTTCTCTTAAAAGTAGTAAATCCAGGTGTCTTGAGGTGAAGACATTTAGCATAAAGGTCTTGTTTGTAAGAGATCTACCATTTACCAGAACGAGTCCAGCTGGGATGCATGACTGTTACGACCCGGCTCGGCCAGGGGAAAGGGAAGTAACATTAAAGAAAACCTAGATGTTAAGGTTTAACAATTTAAAGATTTATTGTTTGGGTTTCTGACAAAAATAAAAGGTAAAAATTAATAATCAAAATGTAAGGACTTACAACAAAATGTGCTAAATAAAACAAAATCCACAGAACAATCAGAGTAGTAAACCAAAAATCTTAACCAAACAAAAATGGACTTCAAGTCCAGGATAAACAAAAACAAACTACAAATCTCTAACAGAGAGACAAAGGTTCCCCACAGGGACAAGACAGGTTACACAAGGGAACAAAGCTGTCAGAGCTGGCAAAAACTAACAAAGCAAGTTTACAGCAGCAAACAAACACAGAAAAGGCCACTGGCCGTAACAATGACCAATAACGTTTGCCTGTGACATATGTAACGCACCAATTCGATGCTTTGATGCGTCAAACAGGCGCTTCATGACTCTTCCTTATGTCCACTCCACTTCTGTAAAGATGAGACAAGAAACATACAGATATTGTTTTGAATGAGTTTATTTTATAAATAAACCCAGTGTAATGAATGTTTTCTCTTATGTGATCCAACGTATGGATTTAGTCTGGGCTACCCACAGTTAGTAAAGAGACTAAGTCTGATGTTAAATAAACTTAAATCCAAAATGTTTCTAGCATAAATTCCCAGAATTCCAAGGTGCATGAAAATGGTCAGAAATCGTAAGGTAACACGTGAAGTGCTAAAAACAACTTTATTAGTAGAACTAACGTGTTTATTGCATGTGAATGAACCTCAGGAAGGTGAAAAACTGAAATGTATTTATCTGATAGTAAAGTTGTTTATGATTCCAACAACTTTGGTCCTCTGTAATTCCAACTCTAGCATTTCTTTGCACAACTCTGGACAGAGTGTGATATTGTTGTTGTTTCTCCACTTCAGTCTCCCACTCAGTTAGCATGCTGCATTCGACCTTTGTTGAACTCCCTACATCTCCCACAAACTGGTTATTATAGTTCTGCAGTTCCCTCAGTTATTATCTCGTCTTGTATTAGCACATTGTTTTCTCTGTACTGAGCTCATTGTAGCATGGTGACCTTTGAGGACTTTGTCTGAACTTATGCTGTACAATCAAAACACTTCTTTCAAAAGGTAAAAGTAACATTACTATAGTGCAAAGGCCGGGCTAACTTGTGTTAGGTAATGAGCCAATTAGCTTGAGTCTGTTGGAAATCTCTCTTCATACTGTGTTAGGTAATTTAATCAGCTCTGCACTTTTCTTTCCAAGTCACACCTATTAAAACCATTAAAGAAATCCAAAAAAAAAAAGCTTTAAATAATGAATAAATTTCCCTTCCTTTATCAAGTCTCTTTATTTTTAATTCAGTTGAGTAAAGAGTTTTTGGCATTTGTTTAGAAAGATTAATTTCTACTTCTGTGATCATGGTACAAAGAAAAAGTTCACTGGTGTGAAGGATGAGATACTGAACCCAAGTATAAGCTCAGGATGAAGACAGACAGACGACTGAAGACTTAAAGCAGTGGTGCCCAAAGTTGGTCTTCAAGGGCCGGCATCCTGCACATTTTAGTTGTCTCCCTGGTTTAACGCACCTGGGTCCAGTGATGGCTCATTAGAGGCCTAAGAAGAACATTGACAGGCTGAAGAGGTTGTTTCTACCACCAGGGAGAGAACTAAAACATGCAGGATGCCAGCCCTCAAGGAACGACTTTGGGCACCCCTGGCTTAAAGCCTAAAAACTAGCATGACGGAGTCTGTACATGAGAAACACAAAAATGAAGGACATGAAAGTTACAGTGAACATTCATCTCAGACTACTGTTGTCCTTAATTCCAAATACACTCAGCTGCTGTTGTGTTTGTATGAATGGTTGGATTGTTGTGAGGGAGCTAATCAATGATCAACAGTCTTCTGATGTGTTTTTAGCCAGACTCTACACACTCGGGACACCAGCAAAGCAGATCTTAAAGTAGGGGCTAGTATTACGAAGCTGGTACTAGTGGGAAACCCTTTTAAACACAGAACCACACTGAGCCGCACTGAGAAGGCGCTAGTGGAAAAGAGCTAAAAGCCTGTAGCGGACAGTTCTCTAATCTGCTTTGAAACTTGAGGTGGCACAAGCTTCTTGAGATGAGACATAAAAATTAGTTGATATTTCAAACTCGACAAGAACCCATAGACTTCACTTAAATTTGCGTGTTCAGTATAACGAACTGAAGAGATAGTGAGGTTTTGCTAGAGTTACCAGTCTTTTAAGATCAGGCTTGATGATATTTAATAAGCAACAGGTGCCTCTCTTCAACATGAAGTGCACACTGATGGCTCCACCTCACACACCACCTGGAAATACACTTAAGAACTTGTAGAAAGCTGCTATTGTCATCTGAATAAATGCACCACTCCTGACCAAAAACAACCAATCAGAGCCAGGAGGCAGGCCCGCCTCCTGGCTCTGATTTCTAGTTAGCACTGGGAGAAGCCACAAGCAGCTCTATTTTTTTCTTCTTCAATGATTGTTTCAAATCATACGGTCACAATTGATGTAAAACGCTTCATAGAAAGAGTCAGGCATGGTGCTGAAAGGCTGATGGCATGGATTTATTTTAATCTGAACACTTTGACCATGAACTCATCATTTTGTATGTCCTACCTTCAAGTTGAAAGGATTTCCTTTTTTTCCGAGAAAATTGCTTATTCTATATGTATTTTTGTGATTGTAATTATTTAGGTGACAGTTTAAGTTGTGCCCAGTGGTGTTTTGTGTTTAGAAAGATTTACAGTTACACATAAAGTTTTCAAGAAAGAAGCTTCTATTTGTCCATTAGCTGTTTGCAGTTGGGTCAGTAATCAGATCACTCTGACTCCAGACGGGTTTGTCAAAGAATGTCAATGTTTGTTTGAATGCAAATGAGATTGGGCCAGTTCCCTTCACATCTTCACACACACCACCAGATGTTTGTGCCAGCTCACCTTGCTATCTGTCTGCAGCTACTGCAGACTAAAATAGTGTGTTCCTGGCTGTCAAACTGCTGTTAAATTTGGCAAAAATATTATGCAGTGTGTCCCCAGCATTTGCAGACTGCAGTTCCACCTTTTCTCACAGCAACCTGTCCTTGTTTAGCCATTAGGTTTGACTTTTATTGCTGTCAGATCTCTTTGATTACTGGGACTATCACACTGCGTCCCTCGGAGGCGCAAGCTATTAAAAACACTAGAAATATTTCAAAGCTTTAAGCAGAATTTCATCATGACTGAATGTTTCTGTCTGCAACATAAGTCAGTCCAATTCGACCCCTTTAAACTTTTCTCCCTTCACAAATCTCAGCCGTATCTTTAGCTGTCAGATCACTTAAAATGCAACTCCTCATTGCCGTGTCGATGATGCATGACTGCTATAAAGGAAGAGAGGTTTACCACTCTGATCTGTTTCTACCGAGAGTAATTTCTTTCTTTCTTGTGATTATATTTTTATCAAAGTGGGACTTCAGTAGTTCAAAACCCTGCCTCTAAATCAACCATTCTGTGTTGAGTCTTGACTTTTTGGTGACACTTTGTTTGAAGGGGTGTGCATAAGACTGACATGACTGTCATAAACATGACATAACATCTGTCATGAACATGAAGAAGTCTTTATGAACGTTTATGACTGTTGTCATGAAGTGTCATTCGGTAAATAATGACACTTTTAATGCAAAGTTGCTCTAAAAGTTGCATTAAAAGTCCATTAAAAATGCCAACTTTGCATTAAATTATCATAATTTACAAAATCATGCAAAGTTGGCAATGACATGGTAATTGACTTTAGAAAATCACCTCTTCATCCTTCACTGACAGCAAAAACTGATGCAGCCATTGAACTGGTGGGTAGTTAAGTATCATTTTGCTGCTACAACACAAAAGGTCCAACAACAGCCACCCTTCTTAGGAAAATTGAGAGCTTTAAGTGTTTAATCTGAAAAGTTTTATGGATCTGTTTTTGTGTTTTGCATCACTGATTGTTATGCTAATCAGTCTCTGGTCACTAAAACCAGACTTGGTAACCTGGTTAAAGTGGCTGGGTGGGATTCAGGCTGAGCCTCTGGACTTGTTCCACAGTTGGGTTCTGAAGAAGGAAACAACAGTTATGTTATGTTCCTAACATCCTCTGAGAAATGTTCAACTTCTTTCTTCAGGAATTTTATTTTATTCCAACAGCCCAATCAAGAGTCTCCTTTATTCCTGTTATTGTCACATTTTACAAAAAATGCTACCAGTTATTGCCTGTACTGCTGCTGATGCTGACTGATTTTGATTTCTTATATAAATTATGTGCTTCTTTGTGTGGATATGCTGCAAAGTAATTTCCCATTAGACAATAAAATTACAACTGACTAATGACCACAAGACTGCAAGCCATGTCTCAGCAAGACTGTGGCAGCACATGTGGAAGCTTTTTGCAAAATATTGCTCAGCAAGCCAGATTTAACAATCACAATTTTATTTATAAAGCAGATTAAAGGGCAAAACAACTTTTAATAGCTAGTAATTTTGCGCTGCTGGTCTGATCAAAAGCCCAGACTGATTAACATTCCCGGTCTGTCTCTTGCTCTCAGTGGGCAACAGCTGAGAGTTGCAGGCTGGTGAGTAAACAGCTTCGTAAGTTAGCGCACATCAGTATTGATAAAAAGTGTTTGAACTGGGATAATCACAATAAACTTAGTATGTTTGCGTATTGTACCCTCACAGATAAAGTCATTCTGGAGAAATATTCCAACACATTTCTAATGATGTGAACAGGTTGCTGAGGAGCAGAGCTGTGGCTCAGTCTGTGTCTCCTGCTCTGCTCTGGGTTGCCATGCTGGCCCTGCTGATGCCCCTGATTTCCCTCATGATGGCGATCGAAACGAGAAGAAGAAAGTTCCTGAACTCAACTTCTTAAAGGATCCTCTTCACAAAGTCAATACGAGTGATTCCCATGTTTAATCTGTCTCTTTGGGTAAGCCATCCGAAAACCAATAAATCGTTTAGTGTTTTCCTTTATTAACTGTCCAAGCTATTCTTTGTATTGTTGCCTTTTTAATATATGAGAAAAAAGTGTCTAATTGCAGCCTTTTTTTTTTTTGCCAAATGAGAGAAAATTAACTACTATCAGTAGGTGTTGCAGTAAATTGACAGAAAAAGTGAGTCAGCGCCACACAGTCACTGGAATACCAACTAAACAAAAGACAATAGATCCAGTTAGACAAAGGTCAATAAGTTCAGAACAGCCTCAGGCTGTGAACCGCCACCAGAGAGAGGGCCTTGTTCAGTGCAAGTGATAACTAACAGCCCTCGGTTTTCACTGTTTAACTTACAAGATTGATATGCTGGCCAGCCCTCCAGCGCAGTGGGCTTTACTGGGATCCAAAGAGCATCATTGGCTAATTATCTGGTGGACTGAACATCATTCATTGTGGTGGAGCAACCTTGTACTGAACACAAAAGGTAAATGCTCAGGACCGACACCGACACCCTAAAGGAAAGGATTCTGATTTCACCTGACTTAAAGGGGCAGTATTATGTAAAATTTCAGCTTAGTATGTTTTTAATGTTATTCCCTCATCCAAAACATACCTGGCTTTGATTCTTGCATGTTTGAGAAATCCTTTAATCTCCCGGGGCAACCATTAAGCTGTGCAAAACTGTTTGGGGTGGACCAAGTGCAGTCTTTGAGAAAAATGTTGTGGAAGGAGACATATGCAAAATCCCCCTTTTTTTTTGGATGGATGGATGGATGGATGGATGGATGGATGGATGGATGGATGGATGGATGGATGGATGGATGGATGGATGGATGGATGGATGGATGGATGGATGGATCCATCTATCCATCCATCCATCCATCCATCCATCCATCCATCCATCGTCTATACACCCTTATCCCTAGTGGGGTTAGGATGGGTGCTGGTGCCTATCTCCAGCAAATGTTTCGAGAGAGAGACACTTTTTAGCTTTGAGTGTCAATGTGTGCTTTGAGTGTCAATGTGTGCAAATAAAATGTATTCACTCTTTCCCAGCGCTGCGTAGATATCTTTTACATTCTTTTTTGGTTAAATTTTCCAGTCTGTTAATTTTTCTCTCTTTGCTATATCGTTTTCTTGGTTATGATGTCACCACATTTGCAGTGGAACCGCCAAAAAAGGTCATGACTTCCATCTAATAATTTTTCTGAATCCACCATTTTTTTTCCTTGCAGCAACTTTTGTAGTCCAAGTTCAGTTATGCTGAAATTGCAAGCAGACAAGTCAAAATATTTGGTTGTAGCGTGTGTTAACCCACATCGCCCTCCAGGCTTCCAGGATTAGAACCTCTTTGAGGTATCTGGTTAAATTAGATTTTTCTCGGGAATGTGCCACATCAGTGGGAAAAGTCCGCTGGCAGAACACTGAAGGACTAAAAGAAATAAAAGGTTTCTCTGCCGGTAGATTACTGTATCGCTGCTATCAGTCTACAAAATGGTCAAACAGGATGGAATGAAATGCTCTGCAACCTGGAGGTGAGGGGGGCGTGAAATGTCACATTGACATTTAAAAAAAAAAATAAAAAATTGCAACAAAATGGGTTGCTCTATAAAATGTGCCTCAGAAAAAATTAAATGAGTCTGTGGAGCTACATAGCTCAGACCGAAGCGTTGAAATTCTACTTTATATAGACCACAAGTGAATGATTTATATGTGAAAAGGAAGAATTTAAAAGTATGATATGTCCACTTTAAAGGGTTGAACAAATCATGCAACATGACTTCAGGAAGTCATGTTGTGACAACTTCCTGAAGGCGGGGTTTCAGAAAGAGCAGGGATTTTTAAAGAGTAATTTAACTCCAATTTCAAGGAGTTAAATTACGAAGTCAAATTTCTTTTGAGTCATATTTTATATAAATAGCGTTTTTATAACAACTGAAGTTAACATTCATTATGCTATAAAATGGCACTAGGTGCCTGAAAAACACATAATACTGCTGCTTTAATGAGTGGTGAGTTCAGACATCAGTAACTGAGCAGCGTCTCAATATTCAGATCAGGCAGGCCTGTGTTTCCAGGGCTCTCTTTGTGAAATCTGGTTGTGTACTATAGATTTCTTCAACTGTTTGTCACCAAAATGTTTCAGATCATGGAAGTATAGTGTTAGACACAGAACCAAAGTAAATCAACATCATCTTCATTCATGGAGGGGAATAAGCTACACAAACAAACTGTATTGACTTATTGACTGCCTTGTTAAATTGTGAATTAATTCTGATTAACAACCGTTCCTTAATAAACAATGACCGCAGATCTTTTCCGTAAAGCACAAAGTCGCATGGATCCTTCAAGACATCTTCTCTGAATCATTTTTTATACTTCTCAGATCACTTTGCCTGAAATAGTACAGATAAATACTAATGACATAATTAAATTCTCAGCATCAGTTTCCTGTATATACATTTGTTACTGACCCGAACAAATCTGACCAACAAACAGACTGGACGTTCTCACGCAGAATGTAAAGGCAGCTTTTGGTTTGTTTGGAGGTCTCTCTGTCGGAAAAGTAACCAAACCAACACAAGATGTTACAAATCTACAAACTCACCGACTGATTCAGACCACAGTGAAACAACGGTGGCTGTGAAAATGTTCACATAAATTTCTGTATCCATTTACATTCCTTCTGAGTCTAATTTCTTTCCAAACTTAAATTGATTTCAAGCACTTTGTAAAACATTATGCAAGTTTTCTATTAATGTAGCTTTTCATGCATAAACTGCATAAACTACAATGCATACTACATAAGATTTGATGCAGTAGAATATTAGTTTCTTGTTTCCATAAACACTGCATTAAACTAACTGAGGTTAAAATGTGTAAATGACCAATGTACATGGGCTACTGAATTTGCATATAACGCAAGTACAGCAGAAACACTTAACTCGTCTGACAGCAGTTTAGGAACGAACAGATCTCAATTTTACACATGAGCACTTTTCCAAATATGCTGCTCATGCATGACTTCTCTCATATTTATAAATGATCTAAACACAAACGGAGACAGTTTCAAGTGAATAATAAACATGCCATATTCAAAATAGTTTAGAGTCAGCAGTGGTTTTAAAACAACAGATAAATTAGGATGTGTAAAGACAAACTGTCTATATTAATTATTTAGAGTTATGTCTTTATGTTTCTGTGTAAAACGTTGTTTTGGGATTTAGTTAGATTTCAATGTCCTTGTTTTTCCCTAAGCATCCAGCTGAGCAGGATGTTGTCAGTTTCCCCAAAGAAATCCACTTTCAGTTGTTACTTGGAAAAAAACAAAAAGGAAAACTAACAGCAGAGCAGCTCTGAGAGTGAAATACAAAATGAGCAAATACTAAAGGAAATGGACGCTCCATTACAGTGTTAACATCCAAAAGACTGAGATGGTTGTTGGCTATTAATCTAATGTTGGTTTCGGTTTTTAAACCCAAACCAACATTAGATCATAAAATATATCACTAGTCAACTTTCATTCGGTATCTTTTGGAGACCCAGAACAAGATGCAGTTATTCTGTGACCAGTTGGTTTGGTCACAGTTATTCTGTGACCAGTTGGTTTGGTCACAGTTATTCTGTGACCAGTTGGTTTGGTCACAGTTATTCTGTGACCAGTTGTCGTATAAATGCATCCTGCGTTGCCTTGAAAGCTGCACTGCAAGGAACTCACTTTCTGCAGTGGAGAGACATTAGGAGCTATTGGTGTTATGGTAACCGGGGTGTCACAATGAACTCACCAGTGTAACACCTAATCTAACATTTAAATTGTAATCAATACATCAGAGCACCAGAGAATCTGTCTGTTCATCCATCAGAAATTATAAAAAAGGCTATTTTTATATCAATAGCTGTGTTTACATTACAAATGGCAAATCTTTAACTATATTCTGCTAAGATCAAAAAAGGACAATTTGTGGTATTTTAATTAAATAAAAATTAAGCAAGAAATAAAATCACAAACTTATAATTATTATTCTAAACTTATTCATGTAGTAAGTAATTAAAAACCATGGCACCAATCGATGTAAATTGTTACATGATATATATTTGTAATTCAGCCATGGTACTATCACTGATCACCTATAAGCCAATCAGAGGAGATATCTGCGTCTCATTCAGGTATAGGAGTGACAAGCCCCGCCTACTTGAGAACGAATAAGAATGTATGAGGCGTTTAGGGAAAATGTAGTCCGTGATTTTACACAAGAACCCTGGATTCAACATGTTGGAATGACACACAACTCGTTATGAAGTGTGATGCTGTGAGAGCTCTGGTGGAGCCAGCTGCACATCGCCTGGAAAGAAAAAAAAAAAAAAACTCATCATCCTACCACTTCCTGACGTCGTCTTCGTGGTTTCTACCAGTAGTAACATCCGGCTGTTGATAATGTAACTCTTGTGATATGGAAAACAGTGTTTTGATGTGGCTAAAAAAACCCACCTTTTTTTAATTCAAATTTTTATTTAGGAACAACATGAAGAAAACGTGTTTCATCTGTTCACTAGTGTAAGGCAATATTTTAAAATTCTCTTTCCTGTTGGCTATGTTAGTCCACACAGTAAATCCCTTCATGTGATTAGTCAATATCTGGTACCCAGTATTTTTGTTGTTGTTTTTGCTTAGAAAAGTGGAAAGAAAAACATTAAAGCAGCACTTCACTATAACTCTTTATCTACACAGAACAGAGTAGCTAAAGAATGGCGCTTGCTTCATTTTCATTAGTTTCAGATCTAGTATTCATGTGAAAACCTTTTAGCAGAAAACATGAGGGTTTTTTATCCAAATTGGCACATTCATTAAGCAAATCTATTTTTGTAATTTCAAGTTACGCAATTTTATGGCTAATGGAAATACAACTAATGTCAACTTAATAATGACATGAGATGAAGGAGAACCCAAATCTGTCCAGCATGAAGTGAAAATGGGTTTTAATGGAAACAAAGAAACTTGTAGGATTTGCACTGGAACAACAGGACATGGGACTGAGATGAGCAGATCTCAACAAGAAATAATGACAGTTTGAATAGTGATGAGGAGTGGCGTCTTTTCACGGGAATGTTAAACTACTGAGGAAGAGTACTGAGCAGAAAAAATGAGGAAAGGAAGGAAACTAATTAAACCAGAGAACACAGAGAGAGCTGAAGTAAATACAGGATCTGTTAGCTAAACTGAAAAAGCCTAATTCAGAAGAGCAGAAACAAAATTGGTCTCATGAAAAAACACAAATATGATTAAAAATTCAGCACACAGAAATAAGGAGGGATTTAAGCATACAAGAAGAAGAAAACCAAAGACAGTTTATTTTGACATGATATAATAAATCACTCTGGTTACTAACAGTGCTGTGTGCTTACTTTTAACTCCTTAAGAACATAGCCTTGCT
This sequence comes from Poecilia mexicana, assembly GCF_051168715.1. Taxonomy (NCBI): domain Eukaryota; kingdom Metazoa; phylum Chordata; class Actinopteri; order Cyprinodontiformes; family Poeciliidae; genus Poecilia; species Poecilia mexicana. Next base: position 1,813,967 of record NW_028263375.1, read on the forward strand.
GTGTTTTGAGAATTATTGTTACATAAGCAGCTTGGAATTGCTTGTGCTGTTTTTTCCTTCTGGTGAAGACATATTTTAATCAGTTTGGGAATAAAAATGTTTTAGTGGAGCTGGATAATCATAGCGAACTACAAAAATGACTGAACTGGGCGGAAAGTTGCTGCTGATGACTTTCACCTGTTCATTTCCATTTCAATTTATTTCATGCATTGTCTTGTTTATTCAGTCATTTCATTATTACTAATAAGTGAAAGTGAACTGGCAATAATTCACTTTCAATTGTATTTCAAATTAAATTCTTAAAATACATATTGATAAATATGCAGGACTCTCTTCATTCTTTTATTTTAAATGGGTAATGGACTGACTTTCTTTCTTTTTTTCCAGTAGATTATGAGACCATCATATTTTTAAAACATTAATATGACTTCAGTTAGCTATCAATCTTGTAGCAATAAATCTAGCTATGCAAGTCAGCAGATTGGATGAAACTTTAATGTCCTGGAAGAGTGAGAGTGCAGAGGAAGCTCCTCCTGTAGCAGAAGGAAACCACCAGGAGAACCGTGTCTGTCTGAACTACATGAGGGTCAGGGGAACAGGAAAGACATGCAACTAACACAGAAACTCTGGGTATCATCTGCATAACCTGGCTTACCTAAGCTCATCAAAAAGGAAAGCTTTAAACATCATCCTGAAAGTAGACGGGGTGTCTACCTTAGGGGGAAAAACTGTGAGCTGACTAAAACAGGAGGAGACGCTGATAATTGGCCTTTCTGCCATTCTAGCTCTAAAAACTACCAGCACACTGTGAGAGTAAGACTGGAGATCTCTGTGGGAAACATGGAATACTCATTTTTATCTAAGGCCAAGCTCGAGTCTTCAGAGCGTTTTACGTGAGGAGAATAATTTAAATACTAACGAAGCGAAGCTAAATTGGCGAATTGTGATCTCCCCTTCTTATTTTTTTTTACTGAATTTTTATGACGTCCTAGCATAGCAATAGCAATGCTATGCTAGGACTCTGGAATGCTGTTTGACTCTGGAACAGGGCACTTTGAATTTTGAGTGATTTCCATTATTACCAGAAGCCTCCATAGAATAACAAAAAGTTCATTCATAAAAACCAGAACATGTCTAGATTTTGTTACTACTGCTGGGTACAAAAGAGACTGCATCACTCTTCATTCTATCAGAACCTTACTGGCATTGTAACTGAGGAAGACACTTCAAAAAATAATGCAGTTATCAGATGTTTATATCTGTTCTGGGAGGAAACTCTCATCTCCTCAAAAGATGCAGCAGGGAACACATAATTTTTCATTAACATATTTCTAAAGGTGATGTTGGCAGAACATTTTCACCAGCTTAGGGGAACAACCCAAGTAATCCATACATAAAAAGAAAATAAAAAAAATGTGATGTGTTCATTGTGAGGTCTTTTTGAAAAATCAAGAATTTAGAAAAATCTTCAGAATGGTGGAGGCTAATCATACCAAGTATCACTGGCATATAGCAGTCATAGCAGGCATGTAACAAATTTTCCTGGACTATAAATTGTCCCAGAAGTTATTGCAATCAACAATAATATTGTTGTTTTGAGACCATTTTTGAGTACTATTATGATAATGGCATAATAATGCAAGAACACATTCTGAAAGTGCAACTGGAAGACATTTTAAACATCCAAAATAAATAAACAAAACAACAGAAACAGCAAAAAAATATATACTTGTCTTTCAAACAAAGAGCTAGCTGAGACCAAAGCACCAAACTGAAGACTTTTTATCATCCAGTTTCTGATAGAAAGAAAAGAGATACATGATAAATTGTGCAAATGGAAATGATTGAGCCCATTTTAATTTATCATGTGATTAAGTGATTTATTGCGACAGGCCTGTCCTTTAGACATAAGATGAGCGGCTGTGAGCTTTCCTTTGACCATCAGGAATCCGCTCAGGCGGTCTGAATGTCTGATCAGCAGACAGAAACCAGACGGAAACCTCGGGGCATTTTCACAACTTCAAGCATCTGTGATAACTGACCAGAGTCTTTTACATCCTTAGCTTGTGTGGGAATTTCAGACCAGCCCTCTTTGCAGAATGGTTTTAAATCAAATGCATTGAAAGTCCAAAGTCCTGTTTAAGGTCATGCTGCAATATCTCAATTAAAATCAAAGGCTACTATGACTCAGTCACTCAAAAACCTTTATTTTGCTTTTTTTCTATTCATTGACACACCTGCTGCTGTGCTTCAGAGCAGATTAGGACAATGGCTTGATTTCCTGCTGCATAACCCCAGTGTACTTGAGCTTAAGGTCACAATCTGTTGGATGCATGAAGAGAGCATAATTCATGCTTTTAGTATAATATAATATAATAAAATTTAATATAATATAATAGTGTCCTTGATCAACTCTGAATATGTGTAATCTAAGATAATCTGCTGTGTTTGTTCCTAGATGTCCCTTTAGCAGGATGAAACACTAAGATAAAGAAAATTACAGTCTGTAAATACAATTTAGAGTAAAAACATGTCACTGATTAAGACCAAACAGCAAAATAAAAAATAAAATGACACTGTTAAATAATTTTTTAAAATTACAAATTCACCACATAGCTGGTCATTCTTTGATTGTAATCCAAATATTTCCTGTCGGCAGAGGTTGGCAGAGTACCCAAAAACTTTAATCAAGGAAGAGTAGCTGTACTTCAGCAAATTTTTACTCAAGTGAAAGTAAAAAGTAGCCATCCAAGAAATTACTCAAGTAAGAGTAACAAAGTATTTGGGGAAAAAAAGTCTGCTCAAGAACTGAGTGACTGATGAAATGATCAATCATTTAATATTGACAAATTACATCATCAAATGGACCAAAATATAAGGTTAAGAGGACATTTTGGTATTTAAATGACAATATATAAATCACAAAAAATAATAAAATCAGGCAAAAGAAAATTTGTCCAAATCAGTTTATTTCAAAGAAGAAAACTTATGAAACTTCAACAAAAACTGCAGGTGTCTATGTTTGTGTGTGCATGTGTGCGTCTGGTGAATTTTTTGGTTAAAACACTCTAGAATCCAGAAATTCCAGTTCAAAGTGCTTTACATCATAAAGACATCATGCAATCATCAGATATGAAACAAACAAAAAACTCTACATTTTGTCTAATTCCATCATCAAAATCATCAATACACATCAGATATATTTATCAATGTTTCACTTATTATTCATCAAAATCAACTCTAAGCAGGTGGGTTTCTAGTAATGATTTAAAGGAACTCTGTGTTTCGGCAGTTTCCTGGAGGTTTGATCCAGATTTGTGGTGCATAGAAGCTGAATGCTGCTTCTCCATGTTTGTTTCTGGTTCTGATGCAAAGCAGAACCAGAACTGATCTGCTCTATCTTCCAGGTTTTACTGAGAACACTAACAGCAGCATTCTGGATCAGCTGCAGCTGTCTGACTGACTTTTCTTTTAAAAGATAAATACAAGAATATGTTTCTCTAGATCTTGCTGGAACATTAGTCCTCTAATCCTGGAAATGTTCTTCAGGTGATAGAAGGCCGACTTTGTAACTGTCTTTATGTGGCTCTGAATGTTCAGATTCATCACTCTGTTGGTGGTAGCAGTGAAATATTCTTTGATAGAATACATTTAGAAATACATTATTATTCACTTCAAGAAATTATTTTCTCTTTATTGAATTATTTGGACTACCCAGATGTTTTACTCTGAACTGACTCTGACGCTGATCAGTTGTTGGCCACCCCCATGAAGGTTTTCTTGCTGTTGAGACTTGAGGTAAAATCTCTCTCCATCTTCCTGCTGGGGACTCACAGACTCTCTCTGTCCCCAGCTGACCCTAGTCTCACATCGCCCTTCACTTTGTCACCAGTCTCCCACTTGCAAAAATAAAATACTTATCTGTTTCTTAAAGCCTGCCATTGCCTCATTTCCCTCACCAACTTCATTCTGCCACTTAAACCAACAAATTTTTCCACATCTTCAGACTTCATTGCATCCCATCTGAAATTCTCTCTGATCATGGTGCCCAGTTTATTTCACAAGTTTGGAAAGAAGTCTGCAGGAACCAAGACATAGAAAATCCCCTCCACTTCATCCGTGGAGCATCCATCTGCCTCAGATGGAATATGCTGACAACTCGCTCCACTTGGCTGCATCCCGTCTGTCACCTGTTGAAGAATCTGTTGGGTACCAGCCATCAATTCTTCTGCCCTCCTGCCCATAATCTGGAACCAGAATAGGGCAGCTTCTTATTGCTCATCTGCCAAAAACAGCAGGGCCGATCATAAATGTATCCTGGCTCCTTCCAACTCACATGACCAACAGATCAGGTTTCCACCCAAAGACCTCTCTCCATCCAAGAATTTTGAGGTCTTTTTACCATGTACTCCCTCTGTCATCAGTCCTTCCATCATTTTGCCTTAAACTTCCGTTTTGACACTGTCTCCATCCCGTCTTCAATGTTTCATGAGTTAAATCAAAGCCACAGTTACAAAGTCGGCCGTCTATCTCCCGAAGAACATTTCTAGGATCAGAGGACTAATGTCTCAGCAAGATCTAGAGAAACTCATCCATGTGTTTATCTTTAGCTACATTAATTACTGCAACAGCGTCTTCACAGGTCTGCATAAAAAATCAACCCTCCAGCTACAGCTGGTCCAGAACGCTGCTGCTGGTGTTGTGATTAAAACCAGTAAGATAGAGCATATCAACCCAGTTCTACAGTCCTTCTACTGAGGGAATAGACTTTAAAATAGTGTTGTTTGTTTATAAATCACTGAACGGCTCAGCATCACGATACATTAAAAATCTGCTGTTGTGTCAATCTTCCAGACCTCTCAAGTCTTCTGGTTCTGGTTCTGGTTCTGGTTCTGCTCTGCATCCCCAGAACCAGAACCAAACATGAAGAAGTAGCATTCAGCTTCTATGCACCACAAATCTGGAACAAACTTCCAGAAAACTGCAAAACCACAAAAAAACTGACTTCCTTTAAATACTAGAAACCCACCTGTTTAGGGCTGCTTTTGTAACATAATAAATGAAACATTAATCCACATTCTGATGATAATTGACTAAATGTAATGTGTCAATTGTTGACTGTGTGTTTTATGACTTTGTATTTTAGTGTTTTTATGATGTAAAATACTTTGAACTGCCTTGTTGCTGAAATGTGCTACACAACTAACCTTTATTGATTGATGCTCAGATCACTAATCATAATCCCATTCAAAATAAATCTGTTTCCGTTTCAGTGTGTCTGTAATTAATACTCACACCAAAGTCTATTTCCAGCATCATGACGCTCATAAAATCTGATCTGTTCACTTTTTAACATAACAGATTTTATCTTGAAAGAGGTATTTAAAACAAAGGAGATTGAAAAAGTTTTTTATTCTGCTCTGTGTGCAGTTTAGGTTATAAATGCTAAACTGTTTCAAAAAAACCAAATCCATCTAGAAACCAGCGAGCAGAAATCCAAAGTTGCTAGACTAAGTGCTGTATTACCATACGACAAGAGGAATAAGAATAAATTGGATTCAGCAGCAAAATAAGGATCTGAAGGAGAACAAAGAAAGTATTTTACATTGAAGGAAGTCATGAATAACAAAAGACAGGCTTAGTTATTTTGAAGCGCAATTTCTGTATTTGAAGCAGCAAGACAGACAGAATGAGAAAAACATGAAGTGCATATAAAAAAACAACATAAAGCATCAAGAAAACAAAGCAAAGAACAAGCAAACTATAAACTGAAGCACCAAATACAAAGTTATCAAAATCAAAGCAAAAAAAACCATCGCGCACACACACGCATACCATAACAGCTTACACCCCACATGTCCTGTTACACGTTTCAGTCTGATGTAACCATTGCTCTGTGTTAGCCATATTTAATCATTTTATCCTCTTCAGAACCAAAAGCAGTACATGTGGACCGTGTGTGTGCAGGACGGTCTCCACCTCATCTTTTTATGTCAATGTCTACAAACCTGAAGCTGGGACACAATACACAACTTTCCCAGTCCTCAGGTTCAGAAAAGACTTGAAGTTTCCTTTTACAGAAACCTGACTGGGGATCAAACATATGATCCCCAGTCAGTTGGGGATCATATGGGGGTCCCAGCAGGTGACAAGTTGACCTGCTGTGGGACCAGGATCGACATCAAACCAAGCAGAGCCAGCCAAGCACAACAACAGTTTTTAAGCTAACCAAAGAAAATAAACCAATTTCAAAGCAGTCAAAAAAACACCTCATCTTAAAATGTGTCTCTGCCTCAATTTCCAATTAATTGTTGGCAATACGTTTGCACTTGGATCAGTAATCAATCACATACTGGATTACTCCAATATCCAGATTTGGCCTGGAAACATCAAACCTCATTGAGTGGCTGAGTTTGGGTCGGTTCTGTTCTCCGGTCCTCATCCCGGCTCACGCCCTCAACAGATTTACTGCCAACTTGTTCTGCTAACTGTCCCTAACTATACCAGATGGAAACACAATCACAGCTAAAACTGTGTGCCAAGCTTTTCATACAGATTTTATACATTTATATTTCTATATTCAAACATAAGACACAAAAAAGGTTTAATACAAGTTAATACGCTGGTCACAAAAATATATGATGTTGGTCATATTTTCTAAACTGCGTGGCTGAATTTCTTTGAAGCCTTTTTGACATATAATTTAATGATGTCATAAACTTTATGATTCTTATAAGTGATTTTTTTTTTATAATAAAAAGAATGAATGTGTTTTTTTTCTTCCTGCTGTTCAGAAAAACAATGTAAACGTCAGAATAACTGTTTACAATCCAAGCTGATAAAAATGTGTTTCTCCACACATACAGTGAGACATGAAGAAGAAAAGATAAACGTACAGCACTGTGTCTATCATTGACTTGATAAACCTGCACAGACGGATATGCCAACAAGTTTCATTCATTTTTACACGTTGAGGAACCGTATTGATCATTAAACTCTGGTAGTTTGAAATCAGAGTATCATTCCAGTTTACTTTTCCAATAGAAAAGTGATTGTGCTTCCATCTCAGAAATTCCAGCTGCTGACTCTGAACAGAATAAATCTTCATGTAAAGGTCACTATGAAGAGCAGCCAAACAGAGAATGGAGGAAGTGGTGGAGCTGAGACCTTGCTAACGGCTAAAAACTGGAGTTAATAAGGGACACAGTGACACTGATAAAGGTTCATTTTTAAATGTAAAATTAAATTTAGAACAGCTTTGGATTCTCTATCATTTCCTTGAATTTGACCAGCAAACACACTAAAATACTTTGTCACATTTGGAGTTGATTAGCTATTATTTACTGCATATTTCTGTAGTCCTACAACAACATTCAGGTGACACATTTGTTTGTGTAAATTTAGTTATGGTAAAGCTGTGTAAAAACTTTAATAATCTGAAAATGTAAAAAAAAAAAAATCTGCCTTGAATGAGGCAAAAAAATCTGTTGAAATGTATTTTACAAAATCCCAAATAGCAGAAGTATTGTTACATTTAACAAGACATTTAAAATAAATGGTACAAAAGCGTGGTTTAATAATTTACTTTTTATATCATCTGCAGATTTGAGGAGATTCTGCTGAATAACCCATGACTTTATGTTTCCATGGGAAATAAACCAGTGATGTGTTGGTGAAAGAGTCAGAGCTAAGCACCAACTCTTCATGATAAAAGACTAGAGCTGACTTATGTCATGTGGCCCCGTGCAGCCAGGCGCCAGACTTTATTTTAATAGACACATGTTGCCAATGACATAACAGGACAGACGAGGACAGCGGTGTCCAACTCCAGTCCTCATTACTCGCTGTCCTGCATGTTTTGGGATCCCCCAGGATCATCACAACCGAATGAAATGAAGGGTTCATTACCAGGCCTCTGCAGGACATGATTACACACTGAGGAGGAAATTCAGCCATTAATTGGAGCAGGAAGAAATCAAAAGACATGAAGAACTGGGGACTTGGATTAAACTGCAGTGTTAAAGCTAGAGGGTTCTCAGTAAGGGGGGTTGTTGGTGAATTCATTAGGTATTCCTGGAACACTGAAATTACATTGAAGGACAAATTCCACACCTGCAAAATGTGAAAAGACATTTTCACATTGTCTTTTTGTTTTAAGAAAAATATGTTTTTTCTTTTTTTCATCTTCAGTCCATTTTTAGACTGTTGAATGTTGTGAAATAAATCTAAATTAATTTAGGTTAGGTCACCCAGTCTATCACCTTTTTAAAAATCAGATTTCCACAAAAAAGTTTCTTCTTTCCACACATAGCCAAACATGATCCTGTCATCAGATGTAGTTATTTATCTACATTTTAAGAGGCATAATGCATTTTCCAGGCTCATAGAGCCATCTTATAGCACAATAAAGTAACTATGTTACCTCCAGTTATTATGAAAATGCTGCATATATAAAGCATAACTTAAGAAAAATTTGACTTCTCATCATAGTTGTATCTAAAAAAAATGACATGTCTCTTTAAGAAGCTCCAACCCTTTCTGACACTCTGCCTTCAGCATGTCAGCATAACAATGTTTCTCTAGCATGCCGTTAAAAATGGAGCATATTTTGAATGATAAGCTCTGCAGTTCCACCAGCTGCTTGCTAATTGCTGCTGCTAGTCTAGAAATTTGGTACATTTAAAGGGAAATAAACTGGCCTTCCAACAGTATAAAATGCATTACCAAGAAATATTGTTACAACAAGCAACTAATACACCAAACACACATTTCCTTACTTAATGTGTGAAGGGTAGAAACCTGAGAATCAACAATCACCTGAATGTAAATACATATTTGAGTCTGTATTTTTCTATGTATACTTTTGATTATTTGTGAACTAGACAAAAAAAAGACCACAATTCAAAATTCAATTCATCCAATTAGAGCATAATCATGAATATAATCATAATAAATATGTAAAGCTCTCTTTTCTTGTAGCATCCCCAGGAGACCATAGTTTATTCTAGTATCATCCATGATCTGGAATATTTCACTTGTTCTGCTGAAAATGACAAAAAAGAACGTAAATGTTCACTGAAACAACACCAGCTCCAAAGTGTCAGCTGCTTTGTAAGCAAAGTTTCATCAGAAAAATCCAGAGAAGAAGAGCAAACCAACGAAAGTGCTTGTGGGCTTTTTAGCAAAGTAGCAGATGTAGTCAAAAAGCCTACTGAAGGCAAAGTGGTGCCAAAAGAGATCAAGAAAAATGAACAAAACAAAACACTTCTCATCGTATTCTTATGTACCGCCACAGTGTGCGCTAAGAGCATGCTGCAATTCCAAAATCATATATCTGCAAACAATCGTGTGAGAATTAAAGCACTTCAGAGGAAATGGTGAATGTAAGATGAAAGCTGCAGTTTTAGGTTACAGTCGCAGCTAAGATTTATGACAGCCCTAATGTGTGTGTGTGTGTGTGCGTGTGTGTGTGTGTGTGTGCGTATCACCTGCTGACTGAATAACAGTGGCACGTAACATATCTACAAAAAAAAAATGCAGCTTCAAATGCTGAAGCTGTGTGACATTAGCTTGGGGGGCTTAACGCTCGGCCATCTCCGTTGCTACCTGGGCCGCTGATGTCTCTGGGAACATGCCGCAGGTGGACAGGCTACCTGCTAGTGCTCCTTGTTAGAAACACCTTCTGCACCTTGGTAACCCATGGCTAATTTAGAAAAAGATCAAAAGAGAACACTGAAACCAAACAAGACAGAGGAAAACAGAGGCGACACAAAGAATGGTTTACATTTTTTAAACAAGCAATGTCAGCCTTGTAAAATTCAATTTGATGGTAATTACCCGGCAGCTCTGAGAGCCTCTCTTTTTTTATTTCTCTTTAAGCCAGCAGCAAAACATCCCAGCAGCAACAGAAGCGGATATACCAGTCATTCCCTGCAGGTCACTGCATTGTAAAGAGATGGTCATGCTGCTGTCTTCGCCTTTCAGTACGTTTTTTTTTTTTTGTTTCTGCCATTGACTGTGATTCCATTAATCATAAAATTGAGCAAATTAAAATCATGAAAATAAATTTGCTTAACATAAACAATTTCGGAAAAAAAAAAAAAGAACTCACGTTTTTGCTCCAAGATGAGGTGGTTTTTCATCTGTGTCAAGACAGATGTATTGAACAAAGCTTTTGCTGTCTTGATCAACAGCCTGATGTTACTACTGGCAGAAACAACAAAGAAGACGACAGGAAATAGTAGGAGGATGATGGTTTCGTTTTAGTTTTTTTGAACAATGTGGATCCGGCTCCACCAGAGCTCTCACAGCATCACACAGTTCATAAAAAGTTGTGTGTCATTCCAACGTGTTCAATCCGTAGTTCTTGTGTAAAATCACTGTCTACACTTTCCCCAACACGCCGCACACATCATATCGACTATATGCTCCCAAGTATAAGCAACTTGTCACTAAAACGCCTGGAGAAGACGCCAACGTCTCCTCTGACTGGTAGATGACGAGCACTAGAGCCAAAGCTGATTTATGAATATGTCTCTTAACTGTGTACATCCGTTGCTGCCACCATTTTTAATGACTTATCGTGTGAATAAGTTTATTCATGTGTGATGTTAATTTAATTTCAATTGCAAAATTGCATCCTTTCAACATTAGCACAATATAAACAAATATTTGCTCACATTTGTACCAAAAACACAGCTACAGATGTCCAATTTATCCCTGAGAATTTTCTTTTAATTAATTTATTTATTTCCAGGAAAGCTACCAGAGACCTGTTTCATCTCATCACCCCGGTTGAGAACACCACCACATGTGTTGGTTGTACAACAAGGTTTGTTAACAAAAAGAGAAAGAAAAAGAAGACTGAATTTGAAACATCAGCATAGAAACATTTAGCTGTCAGTATGAAAAAAGCTTTGTAGTGAGAGTGACAGATCCTCAGATCAAGGATACTTTCTAATCAGTCGCTCCTCTTCAGTAAAGGAAACTTAGTGTTTAATGTGGTTGGTGATCAAAGAACTGAGCCGTTAGCTTCCATCTCGTCATGGTCCAAACCGTTTCTGAAACAGTGTTTCGTCCTGCTCCATACCACACAGTGACTGCTTTGGGTTTTTCTTTCATTTCTTGACTAGCCCACCCGAGTTCAGTTCTTCATTTGTCAGACAGTCTATCAATGAACTCATAAAAGAATACCAATAATAAAAGGAGTTTGGCAGGATTGTGATAAGATTGTTTATTAAGATGCCTCAAGGCTGGCAACATTTAGTGGCACAATTAAGTCTTATTACCTTTTCTTAATTTTTGTTTTCAGTTTTACTAGTCATACCTGACCTGAACAGTAAAGAATTAAGAAATCCCTAAATAGACCTGTTTGGCAACATGAAGTAGGTAAAGAAAAGTTAAATCTGTAAACAAAAGTATTCTGGACTAAAGGACAGATAGACAAAGGGTTACGACGCCATTTATGTGCTTTCCAGGACTCCAGATCTGTGAAACCCAACAATCCACAACTGGATCCAAACAGGGAACATGACTCCCTGTTTTCCCCAGAAGGTAAATCCTCCTAAGAGGGACCAGCCTACCAAAAAAGGACTCCAAGAGAACAAGAGAACATCACCAACTCATCCCCAAAGTCACTAAAGAACAAACTCTTCAGTGCTGGTTCAGTAAAGGTCAGTACTGATGATTAGCCCCCTTAAGACCAGAATTATATAAAGGCCACATGGAATAGTTTTGATTTTTGGCTGAACAAATGTCAAATAAAAAAAAGGAATGGCTAAGTGCTGTAGTGTATATTTTTTTCAACTGGAGTTCTCCAGTAATAGTATGTTCTTGACTGTGAAAAGCAACGAACAAATATTTAACGAGCCAAATTCCATCTGTGCCGATGGGACGGAGGGAGGCTCCGCTCAGTTTAAACAACTTATTTCCCTTAACACAGGAAAATAACTTTGGAAAACTATATTATGTCAGCATTTAGTTTATTTTTGTCAAAAATCTGATTAATCTGAAAAAAAAGTAGGCAAGACAAAAAAAAAACAAGATATCTTTAATCGGTCGATAATATTATACAGCAAAGTTAATTCTGTACAATAACATCACCTCAGTATATTAAAATACTGAAGAATCATTCTTCACCCATTTATATTTTTGGGTTTCAATTCACTTTGTTTATTGTAGTTTAATGAGTTAATAATAAATAAACTGTATTGCTGTACAATACAGTCAAAAGAAATTGAATTATTGTGTCATATTTAATATGTTTCTATGTTTTTACCTGGTTACCTGTTTTGGGAGGTAAGCTATTTCCTGTCTGGGTAAGTCACATGACCAACAGCTGAGGCCAGCTCAGCAGAACCAATCAAGTAAGCAAAGATGAAGTGTTTGGTTTAGTTTTTAGTTCAGTTTTTTGGTTTTACTTTAGGTATTATTGATACATGGTCATTTACATTAACGTCAGGCCAAAGTAGTAGACACGTATCTTCTGTACCTTCATGTTAGGTCAGTTTTGTGAATTAAGTTGTGTATAAATACTTTGTTTGGGTCATTCTTTTTCTTTTTGAGCAGAGATGTGTTTGGTTGATCTGAATTATTGTCCCTTTACTAATATTTTGAGCAATTTTTGAACATTTTTAGGGTTAAATAAAAACTCACTTTGGCAATGTTTTTACTAAGGCTTCTATGCTTTCACTGCTTGGCCCCTCACACACAGACAGTTACACTGTGCTGGGGTAAGATTGCATTTATATATTTAAAATTGAAACAGCCGTGCCATCGCCAGTTTTAAAGCCCAGAAAACAGCAGAAGCTTTTTGTTTTTTCTAATATTAAAATATTGCTATTTTTCCCAGGGAAAGTGGGACACTTCACTCAAAATAAGAAACTGTCAACAATCCTCGGTGTTGACGGGCAGCTTCTCTTTATGATTTGTCTGAAATGCTAAAACAAGACACATAAAAAAAATAAAAATTATGGGCGTGGAATCACTTGTCAAATCTTCTCTTGTCAATTCTGTTTAATTCGCTGTTGCTTGTTGATTCATTGGACTGCAATAGCAAGTCAGCTGTTGTCACGACACATCTGACAGGGCTGGACGAGCCTGTGGTCCACAGAGTCAAACTGAAGCATTGTGATGTGAGCCTTGATGAGGGTTTGGTGTGACTCCTGTTGTGAAGCACACTTCAGCTACTAGAAGGAAGTAGCATGTCAATAGATACGTTTCTATTACAATGTTAAATTAAAAACCCATGCCGCGTTATGATCCTCCTTCTACTTCCTGTCGTCGTCTTCTTTGTGGTTTGCGTCAGTGGCAACATCCTGTTGTTCATCATGTTTCTTGTGATTCGTGTGGCATGATCCATAGCAGTTTTGTGAAATAAACCATTTTGATGTGGCCAAAAAAAAATATCCCCTCACCTTATAGCTGAAACAAGATTTTTTTTTTTTTGAAATTGCCGTGTTTCCATTAAGCAATTTTATTTGCTTGTGTTATTAGCTCCAGTCACATATATATGCCTTCTGAATGGAGTAAAATAATTCAACTAATTGTGAACGCATCTGATTATTAAACGGAGCTGCAGGAACAACGTGGCGTCAAAGTTCCAAAGCTTGTTCTGTTTAAGGAGGATTGGGACTTGATTCTTTTTCAAGCAATATGCAGAATTAAAATTTCTTTTGCCCATGAACTGGGAACAAAGGCAGACATAAACAACACATGGAGTAGGAGAAGTGTGTTTTGAACTATTTCACCAAAAGTATGGGAAAATCTGCTAATGCAAGGACCAGATCTAACTTTTAAAAAGGCAATCACATAGCCCACTCCAAAGAGTTAGATCAGCTAAAGGCTTCCCCTCGGAAAGTCTGAGAATTTTACCAAGGCTGATGTCGCATATCAATATCTAATTCATGCTTCTCGCACCAGTTATGTGAAGTTTTAGTGAAGCATGTTTTGTTTTATGTAACAGCACATCTAAAATCAATATAAGTTTTGCAACTCAACTGGAAAAATTCAAAGTTAAGTTTGTTCATGGCAGCTACCGCTTATTGTTTTCTTCATTGTACTGTGAACAATGGCTACTTGAGCGTTGCCATGTGGAAACCCCGGCTTCTAACTGGAACTCTGATCACTGAGGATTGACGTCAAACGACTTCTGACTTCCAAGGTAAATGCAATGTACCATTATAATATGCTAATTGTAGATTCTGTTGGTTTTTGTTTTGTTTGTTGTTGCCTCAACTGCTTTAATGGTTGCTTAACAGAAGCGCTGAGTCCAGAGACCGCATGCTACAGTAGAGGTAGCAGACGCACCCCCACCCCACCTAATGCCCACAAGTTCAAAGTCACTTGCTTAGTTATAGTTTATCTAGTTTATTTGTCTTATGTTAAAACTTCCTTGATTATCTGAAATATTTCAGCATGAAGAAAAATATGGACAAATACTTTTCCAGAAAAAGAAGGTTCTTGGTTCAAATCCCATCTAGGCTCTTTTTGGTAGCATGTTCTCCCAAAGCGTGGCTCAGAATGTCCTTTACATTCTCTGGTTTCATCACTCCTGTCTAAAAGCATACATGCTCAGGTTAATAGCGGTTCAGTAGAATCTCAGTTAGCAGAATGAGTGTGTGCCTTATCAATGAGATGCAATTCTTACAGGAACCTGAAACTCCATTCTTTGAATGCCACTGTGCTGCAACTTTTGAATTCATTCTTGATCCACCTGAAAAAAATTAAGATTTTTGCAAAATGTGCTAACATGCCAAGGAGGTAAATCAGCTTCTCCGATTCAGTTGTGTTAGAGCAGAGATAGGCTATGTCTAAACGTTTCAGGACAGTGAGACTGGAGGACTGGAGTTGTAGACAGATTTATATCTTTTTCTACATACAGATTTATTACAAAATGCTTTGGAGAGGTTAAAAAAACAAAAACAAAACTACAAATGGTCAAACGTACATTTCACTGGTGTATCAGCTATAAATATAAAAAGCTACCACAAATGATAGAAAGTCTTCCTCCTTGTTGTTTTTACTCACTTCAGTTTGTGTACGCTGTCCACCTGCTGAAAAGCTATATTCAGATAATGCATGTTCTATTAGATGTTCTACACTTAAAAGCAGGAATATTTTATGCTTCAGTGAGTAAAACACGCTAATTGATTCGTGACATTGAACACTTTTCAGTCTGCTTTACCACTAATAGACCTTTTTCACAGCAGACACTCCAATGTGAGCAGATGTTTCAACACATTCCATTTAGAGTTACTTTGCACACTGGTTCATTTTAAAGGTTTCCTGAAAGCCCTAGTTAAATTTAGATATATAAAATATGTACTACCAGTTTATTTTTCAGTCTTATAAACTACCTTTACACTATATTGTGTGCTGGAATAAAGTACTTTACAAAATATGACTACTACAGGTTTTGTTTTGTTTTGTTATCTGCAAAATAAGCCATCACAGCTGCCTTTGCTTAAATTTCCTAATTATTTTCTTTCTTTGAAAAATGCCTTTGACATGACATTTTCTATGTGTTGGGACTATAGCAAGAAACTGAACTGTAACAAAGGCTTAAATCTCACTGAGAATCTATAACAGTATTTGAAAATGGAGTTTCATAATGTACCATCTATGCCAGTGGTTTCCAAACATTTTCTTTTCATCATCTTTTAGCTAACATTACCTGCATCCAACAGCTTTACTCAACTCAGTCGGTTCGTTTGGAGGGAAAAACTGTGAAAAGTTCTTTGCGTTTTGCTGGTTTGCTGCTGTGATTCTAACACAAACCTACGTAGCTCCGCCCAGCAGCAGCAGGTCTCCTTCACAGGTGGAAACCCAGCGCGAGCGTCGTAGCGCTCATGTTGCGTTTAAAGGCGGCTCGGAAAAACAGGTTACAACATGTTAACAACGGATTAAACAGTTTTAACTGCTGATAAAAGTGACAGAGGACACAAATATGGGAAGTGTGGAAGCCTCTACTGTATCAAATAGACATAGGAATAACAGAGAGTTGGCCATTCTAAGGTAAAAACCCAGCGCATACAGTGTTCATGTTTTTTGTTGTTTTTTTTTCATCCAGACGGCTTCCCGCGCCCCCCCTGCAATGACACCCCCCACAGTTTGGGAACCTCTGATCTATGCAGTCTTATTGTTTGGCAAAGAATAATGAGTAAAACTTTTCATTTTTACATGTGCAATGCTGCTGCTGCAGATGTATAGCAGCAGCAAAAGATCGTTTTGTAGAGCATTAGCTGAGTGTCGCCAAATATAAATGCATTCCACACTTTTAAGACCTTTTAGTTGTACAAAATTAATTTAATCTATTCTCCTTCATATCTTTGCACTAGTTAGTGCTGAACCTACACGCAGAATCCCAATAAAATATCTGAAGTTTATGGATGTTATGCGATAAAATCTATCTGAGCAGGTGTGAAAACTTTTTTCAAAGAACTGTGAGAGTAGGTAAGTATTTAGTTACCCAGAGTAATTGGTATGGTGCATGCATCTAAAGTTTTATTAAAATTTTCACATACGTAAATCAATTTCATTATCCATGTTGGGAGTGTGATTGAATGGTGGTGCATTTGGCTTTCCACATAAGCTTTGTTCCAAATTCATATTTCCCGGCTAAGGCTAATATGACGCGTTTAAGATTTCACCTCCAAAGGCCAAGGGCAAAAATTTTCCTTTAGTACTGAGGTTCTACCTGCTAACCAGCCTCCAAACGGTTGTTGTAGCAAACCTCCACAACAAATCTCTGTCAGAAACCACTGATTTGACTGATTTCAGCCTCATTTGAGCAGAAATGAGAGCGATCCAGCTGCTAGGCTCGACCTGCGGTTGATGTGTTTCTCAGGTGACACAAGCGGTACGGTTTCTTTCCATCAAAGTGGTGGAGCAGCTGTCTGCCTCAGAGTGGAGTGACTGACTGAGACCACTCTGCCTCCAGCACACCTTGAATATTTAGCAGCATACCTGCTGAAAGAGGCTAGTTTGTCAACAAAATCAGCATTTACAATGGCAATACTTTCTTTTTTGTTTTTATTAAAACACCAAATGTGTAGCGTTTTCTGGAACATTCACTATGAATGTTCGCACGTCTATCAACCGACAGACCTGTGCTTCTCTTTGTCATCTTAAAAATAAACAAATTAGTCAGAGCTCCAGGTATGTTTATGATGAGGGAATAATGTTATAACATGAAAAAAGTTGATTTTACATAATACTGTCCGTTTAAAACACTTCCATCACTGGCTACAAAAGCAACATTATCAACGCATATAATTATAATCAGTGTTATTTCTTGTTTTCCTCGTGTAAACAGTGTTCTGCAATATTTTACCTGAAGCCTTTCTGTCAAATATTCATGCAATGTTCTGTCCAAAAAGTCAAAAAAGTGACTTATTCAGCTTATAGACCAACTTTTCATTTCCACCTCATAGCTTCTTTTTATTCTTTAGAAGCCTCAAAATCTATTGGGTCGTTGCAGGCAGGCAGTTTTGATGTTGATCTGATGTAAAATCAAGTTGTTTTGTGCCACACACTGCTTCAGTTCTATGTTACTTATCAGGTTAACAGTTGGAGAGAAAAAAATTCACAGTCTACTCCAAAGCTCTGGCTGTAACCAATGTAGCTAGTCTTACATTATTCAGTTCCAGTAGTAATATTCTACATTGCATACGCCCACTTACCCCTCACTACTTTACTTTTTATTTTCCTCAGGCAGACTGTTTAGGAAAAAAGTGTAATTCTCCTTTAAAGATTGCAGTTCTTCACCCATAGCTGTTTTCACTCTTCAGCGTTTAGATAGTGTCTTCAGCTTCACTGAATGCTGAAGGGACACTGCACATGGTAGTCTATGTCGGTTAACACTTTGTGATCAATATCTTTTTGTTCCACCACACACATTTCCTCAGTATCCTGGAAACTTTGAAGTTTTGTTTTCAATTCAGCAAACTTTATTTCAGATTAGCTTTGTGCTACATGAACTGAAAAAGCTTTAAATGTTCCTGGTACGCCTTTTAAAACCAGTGGCACAAACAATCCATCACTGAGTGCCTTCCCAGCATTTTTCAGGGCTGTAATAATCATCTTTGCCCGTTTTGAAATACTCTGTCACACTCTTGCTGCTTGCTTTCTAAAGAGAAGTCATTTCAGTGCAAAGGCTGACGATTTATGGTTTACCTTTCACCTCAGTCTGGACTCTGACTATTTCTCAAGCATCTTACATGATCTGTCTTTCTGATATACTGATTGCTAATCCTACATCCTTGTTGCTCCTAAAGAAAACCTCGACATCTTGAGCGCTGCATCCTCCAGTTTTTTCTCATTGGCCCTGTCTACAAACCATACAAATACTTAAGTATTGACCATAGGTACGACTAAGGAATGAACTGAGGTTAGAAAGCAAAGACTGGCCAATAAAAAAATCACAAAACAAATTTTCAAGTATGAAAGAAAGCATGCTCTGATTTTAACCCTTGTGCATGTGAGGACTGAGGCAAATGATACAAGTTTTACATGTGTGGGGTCGGTTGGACCCCATTTCTAAACACAAGGGTTAAGTCAAAAGTTTACGTCTACCCTGAGCTGCCTGCAGGTAAAGTATCAAACAGAAACGTATTACTATGACATAGAACTACATTTTAAATTTACATTTTATTCTTAATCTGAATCTAAAAACTACATATGTAAAGGAAAAAAGGATTGAGATGTACTAAGTAACCATGTATGTAACTATGTAACCCAGCATTCTTCCTTCGTGGATGGTTTGACACTGAAAGCGTGCCGCCCTCTGCTGGACAATTTGGTACATTGCATGAGTTTATGTGCGTATATCTGTAAACAACAAACTGGATAATAAAATGTGCGCTATATCTAGGTGATTTTGTAGACAGACAGACTTAACTATTTGCAATATCTAGAACAGAACTACGTCTGGAATACATGGCAGCTAAACAGTGGAACCCTGGGCGCACTCCTTTACAGTCACCCGGCGGAAAACTCAGAAATAAGTGATGGAGATGTAGTGTGGGAGGTGATTTCCTTCTGAATGGACAGTTCTGCTGATAGAATGAAGTAGGTAATGACCTGTGAAAGGAATCAGTGTATCGCGCCGTTAATGACTAAAGAAGTAAATTAGCAATAATAAAAAATCAACTATTTTGGGTTTACTTGCACTCTGATACACTGATCTTAATTTGTTGTATTGCTCCTAATTCTGACTTTCTTATCTATTTAAAAACAAACAAAACAATAAAGCCACACATTTTTTAAATCTTAGAAGGAACACAACTTGGTCGCCCCTCTCGCTGGTGGGTCTGAACTTTTCTCGCCAGGTGAGAAATGGTGCGGACCCACTGTTACAGTAAGTGATAAACAAACCACGTGACCCAAACCCTGCCCTCGAAAAGAAGACATTTTAACAAAGTCACGCTGGGACTTGTATTTTGCAACCTCCAGATGTTACTGACGTTTGGCGCCATTATTAACTACATTTCCCTTGTCTCCATGCGCGGCTGGGGGTGGGGCACTCGGGGACATGCTGCTCTCCTTGGAGTCCATACTGTCCAGTTGTCAATGTGGTTCTGAAACATTTGTGAGTGTTGAATGGCCCTGAGGACTCCGCCGTGTTGCTGAACTCTGACTCCAGCAGCGCGTAAGTTCAGCGCTGTATTCTGATAGCTGCAAAGTGTCTGGCTCAGCCAATCGCAGCTGATTTTACTGATAACTAGCTTTAGCAGTGCCGCTAGCTGTAAGCTAACTAGCTAACGTCAGTAGCAAAGTTGGCAGCTGTTCAGATTGTTGTGTTTTCTGACCCCCGTGTTACAATTTCAGCCAGGGTATCGAGTTTTCTTTACAGCGATAAAACCCTCTGTGGTCCATAATCTGCTGGTAAGCTCCTTTCAACAGAGGGAACTAGAACGGTGGCTCTTGTCCTCCAGCACCACCTGTCCAATGTCAGCTAGCTTAGCATGACTCTGTAAATAACAGCTTTACTGAAGCTTTAATCTTCTGGTTATTGCTTAAATTAACCCCAGTAGATATGATAGCGTCACAAAATGGCTTTATTTTAAAGGAAAAGAAAGTTGTAATGACTGCAGACAATAGTGTTATTTTTAGCTGCTAAAAGTTTTGTCACTAATAGTAAACTTGTCTTAAAGTCTTGGATTCCCACCCCCCCATCCCCTTCTTTTTAAGTTTAAATGGCAAGTTTAAGTTTTAAAACAAATTACCTAGTCTTTTCCAGGATCTAAAATCATCTAAGTTTATCTTCACGTGTCTAAAAACATGTAATTTATGGCAAACCTGGGTGTGGAAATGACTTCATCATTACTCTTTGTCGAACATTTCTGTGGATGAAACTTTTCCTCATTGCTGTATGAGCCAATCCGGATCAAGCTTCAGCTGTCAGACAGGAAACCTCATGGTCCGCCCAGTGCTTGTAAGGGCTCCAGGTTTCTGTAGCTGCAAAATTAGTCATAGGGACAGCTAATTTTCTGACTAAATTTAGTGCTGTACATTATGGCCAGTCATATCTACTTTAGTCTCTAATATTACTGTCATGAATGTTAACTGTGGTCTGTAGATATTTAGCTACAGATATAATTTCAATTCAATTAAAAGGGAAGTTAAATGTTCCCATAGCTTATTTCATCAAAGTATGTTAAAAAGAGTCATTGTGCATACTGATGCTGTGGCCAGGAAGGATCCGCAGTAGCAGTTTTGCAACAAATCTTAAGAGGCCTGTGACTAAAGATTGTTGCTGTATTATGACCTCATGACTATAATAACATGCTAACAGCTCAATAGAGACAATATTACTTAGTAACATGTCCTGGATGACACCAGGGTTGTTGGCAAGCACCGCTAATCCACCTCCTTTGCTTTTGCTATTCCTCTTTGATCAAGCTGTATCCTTAGAAAGCTGGGCAGAGAGACGTTGGAGTAGGGGATATGATCCTTGTCTGTTATCATGGATGGAAGAGACGGTTCCAAAGTCCTCTCTCCATCCATGAAGCCTCCTTTTCCACTCTGGGATTTGGGGTCAGAGTTCAGGTATTATTATTCAAACTTTTGAGATGCTAATCAGCTGCTTTTAATTGTACAAAACAAAAATAGATTTTTGTTTTCTACAGTTAGTTGTTAGATGGTTACGCATCCAACAACTACCTGAAGATAATAATAATAAAAAAATTGAAAGCAAAAATTCTTTCAGCTGCAAAGCATCCAAGGTCATGACCTTAGGATGAAATGCTGGCACATTCCCGTCATCTGTGATGGACTTGGAATAGTATAAAAAAAAGAAAAATCCCTTAGAATATTCCCAGATTGTTGGACAGCAACAATTGCTTTCTCTAAGGTTGTTGCTGATGAACTGTGTGAACACATAACAGTGAACATCTCTGCTTTTGGAGCTTCTGTCACACTTTAGCTGATTACCTAATGGAGCTCCTTGGAGTTAAAGCACCTGCTACTTTATTTTTTTATTTTTTTTACTCTCTCCTAAATTCGACCAGTCACCCAACAAGGAGCTGGTATGTCAGGATCAGGAGCCAGAGGCCTAAAGCTGGAATGTTAGTTACCAGAGTGGAAGACAAACAAAAGCTCTGACTATGTACTTTAGAGAGGCAGTTAACACAATATGAGCTGAACATGTGGATAAAAGAGGAATAAGGACAACTTGATAAGCCTGGTCAGACCACAAACACTGACTGACTCATCCAACTAACTGAAACACTGACCTGTAGTTCCTAAATAAGGTAGTGGCTTTAAGAATGATTAAATGGGTCGTGTGTTTCCTCATTTAGCAGAAATATACTGATGTTATGTTTTAACAAGAGAGTCAAAGGTCACTTAAGACCTATAAACTGTTGTAAAATCTGTTTGGAGTTTTCCTGCAGCTCCGCCTCAGAGATTAGCTCAGTGTGACCATGGAAACATGATAGCGCTCCAGAGTGCATAGTATTGTTAAGGCCAGGAATTTCTCTACATGCTGCTTTCTAGAAAGCAATGACTGCTAGCTGTTGTTAGCATTAACTAGCATTAACCAACAAGTCCTTAACATCACACTGAATGCTTTCTCTTCTTTTTTGTTTTTTTAGACTAAGATGTTGTTTTTTTTAATCTTTTTGGTCTACTTCATGTTGTCAGGAAGGTTCTCTTTAAGTGATTTCTTGTTTTTACTGATCAGGCCTGGGTGTGGTTAGTGGAGGGAAGACATGAAAGTGTAGCTTCCATGTCATGTTTTACTTGTTTCCCCACAGACTGTGGTTGACCATCAGGACGGTGAAGGACTAGGAGTGGAGGCGGAGGATGATGATGCAGCACATCCTTACCCATGGGACCCTTTGGCGGGTGGTGGCATGGCGCTCGCTGGCGGGGGGTGCAGCCGTCCTCGAGCATCCGGCGGCGACAGTGGCGGCATCCAGGTTCTGCGTGCTCCGTCTGTCGCTGCTGCAGCCCGCTGCCCAGAGATGGGTCTCAGCGTCCGCCTCCAGCAGAGCAGCACATCAGCCAAAGCACCAATCCCCACAGGAACAAACAGCACAACCTGCGTCCGCCCCGCCTTCACAGGACGGCCCCAAAGGTCAGCCGGAGAAGGCGGATGTTGACCCGCTGCAAGACAAGTCTATCGGCCTGGTCCAGAGGTTTAAGAAGACGTTTAAACAGTACGGGAAAGTGATGATCCCGGTTCACTTGGCAACGTCCTCTGTCTGGTTTGGAACCTTCTATTACGCTGCTATGAAGTGAGTAACATTTAAGACTTTTAGCCTGGAAATCAGCCGCTGGTTGAAACTTAATGATGACTTTGAGAAGAGTGTTTTAAAGTTCTCTGACTGTACAGGAAGCATAATGTTTTTAACATCTTCTAAAATTTTTCTGTTGTTTGAACCCCACAGAGGTGTGAATGTAGTGCCGTTCCTAGAGATGATTGGCTTCCCAGAATCTATAGTTGGCCTTTTGAGAGATTCCTCTAGTGGCTATGCACTGACCGCCTACGCCATGTTCAAGGTAACGTCAATACTGCAGTTTGGGCAACAGACCGGTCTGAGAATGATCCAAGTATGGCTCTCAGATGGGATCAGGTTAAGGTGTTGTCCTTTGTTTCCTCTACAGATTGCAACCCCAGCTAGATACGCAGTGACACTAGGCGGAACCTCGCTGTCCATTCAGTACCTCCGCAAACATGGCTACCTCTCCACACCGCCGCCAGTCACAGACTACCTCCAGGACAAGATGGAGGCGACAAAGGAGAGATTCACAGAAAAGATGGAGGAAACAAAAGGACTCATCTCTGAGAAAATGGAAGAGACTAAAGACAAGCTGTCTGAGAAGCTGCAGGAAACCAAAGACAGAGTTTCAGAGGGGAAATCATTTTTTCGAAAGAAGAACGACTAGTGGCTCACACGTACACGAGGCGCCCGCTGCTGAGCGGTCCTGTTAGGATCTCGTTTTGTGGAGTTGACAGAGTGGGGGCGAGTAACACTTCATTTCTTTGACTGTCTGGAGGTGTGAGACGTTGCACTATCCCCGTCTTGACACCCGTCAGTTATCACTTTGGTGTCTATTTATGTGTCAAATCGGTCCCT
Organism: Poecilia mexicana; assembly: GCF_051168715.1. Taxonomy (NCBI): domain Eukaryota; kingdom Metazoa; phylum Chordata; class Actinopteri; order Cyprinodontiformes; family Poeciliidae; genus Poecilia; species Poecilia mexicana. The sequence goes on from NW_028263375.1 coordinate 1,837,549, forward strand.
AATTGTCTGAACCCTCCCACAATGCACTGCAACTGTAGAGCAGCAAGCGGCTTAGTCGCCTGCTGGCAGCGCCGCTTCCTGGCTCTGCCGTCTCAGGTGGGATTTCCACAGACGGGATCTGGGCTGAGCCGTCTCCTGGCTGCGAAGTGACTGCCAGTTTTACTTGAACACTCGGAGAGGCAGGTGAAGACGGCCAGAGACACGGAGCTGTGCTAATCCTTCTGACTGAACCGAAAATAAAACTTGAAGCTCTTCGTTAACCGTCTCATAGTTTGTTAAAAGACAGAGAAAGAGATTTCACCTTGTGTCTTTAATGTAATTAACCAGAAATAATGTTTTTTTAATGACTTTTTCTCTTGATAGTCAAATAATATATCACCTTTGTTGTGGTTTCTGAACTATGAGAGCCGAGTTGAACTGGGACTAAAGTGGAGGATGGCTTGGTACAGTTTATATGAGGTAAGCACACCTGTACAGTCCTGGTCAGAGCTCCAGGAGGAACACGGTTCTGATCAGATGGAGGAGAACGAGTTGGACCTGAATGTTTAGGCTGGTAGAGGTAGTTGAGACAGGAGACTATAATAATTGTTGGAAGTTTTCTGTCATCACAAAACTTTAAAATTTCAATCTAGTGACAATGAATCAGAAAAGAGCTTCAAAAAGCTTCCATCCATCCATCTGGGCCAGGAGGGCAGGTACGCCCTGGACAGGTTGCCAGGACAACACAGAGACAGACACGACAAAATAACCATTCAAACCCAGGACCTTGTGTCTGCAAGGCAGCAGTCCTACCAACATGGCTGCTGGGAACCCAGCTAATATGGGAAAAAACTTGTTCATTAAACTTTGGTAACATTGAGAGAGTGATCTATATTTTGTTTTTGTTGCTGAGAATGGGGACAAAAAATTATAGACCTAAAAAATGTGAACTTTCCCATTAAACCAAAAACTACTTATATGAACTTCTTATAAAAATGCGAATCTTTAAATTTGAGACATAAAACAAGTTTCACAATCATTTGCAGATCCTGTTTCTCCAAAAATATGACTGCTCTATAAGTTTTATTGCATATTGAATTTATCATGATTAATTCATTTAGCCTTTATTATTAGAAACTTCATATTTCTCATGACGCCTGAGTACTTTGGCCTTCATGGTGTTTGGGCCGTGGAGCAGGAGTTTCTGACCGGGACTGTAAAAGGACTGCTGTGTAGAACGTGGATATTACAGTTTCACAATGTGACAGAAATGACTTGTTTCATTTAGTAAACAAACTAATGTCCTCACCAGAAATTCACTCTGATGTTTGGTCAAAAACACACTGAATAAAAGTGATATGAAAATCATCACATTTGTGTGTAATTTTTGGGAAACAGAGTCACAGCATGATGAGCCAAATGTTTTTGAAGAAATGGCAAAAAAATCAGACTTCCTATGGAAGCAGTAAGGAGAGAATATTTCTTCCTATTCCCTGTTTTGATGAAAGAAAATTGCTTGGTGTGTGATGGTGAAGGGCCATTCTAGGTTGGACTTTCCTTCAAGAGTATTGGTGGGAATCAAGTTTGTTTTTGCTGCTAAAAAGTTTAGACCAAACTCAATATAGATGAGAGATAAACCTTTGAGCTTTTATTTCCACTTGAATCACAGGTTTATCAGGAAGTGGAAGGTTCTGATCCGATCAAGTCCATCTCCAGAGCAGCAGTTTACCCACTGCAGAGGAAACCTGGAGGATCTGACCTCACAAAACAGCCAGCAGCTGACAGGCCGAGGAGAAAGTCTGAAAAAGCATTGCAGGAAAGACAGTTGGCTTGGCCAACCATCACGGCTCATCCAGTGATGAAGGATTTGCAAATAGACACCGAGTATTATTCATTACATTCTATTTTAAGTCTGTGTTCTGAAATTTTTGTTCACCAAATACACAATATTCCATGGATTTAATGCATTAAAAAATATTTTCCAAATTGTTTGAGATCCAAGTGGAAATACCTGAAAAAAAATCTGACATATTCGATTTCATCCCTTACTTCTACAGTTTGGAAATTAATCCAAAATGTTTGCAGTCATCATCATAAAGCATGAAGGAGTAGCAGATATTTTGTTCATGTTTTTTTTTTTATTATCTTTGCAACTCATCCAGCAAATATTTTTGTACTGTAGTCAAAGCAGCAGATTGCATGATGCGTATCAGAAAGTTTGCGGTTAAAGTTCCTGAGAACAGGCCTTCAGAAATGCTAAGCAGATGCAAACATCCCATCATTCCACAGGTAATCTGCTCCAGCCTGTCGCCGTGGCTCTGAATAAAAACGTGCATGGAGAAGCGACAATGACCTCTGCTGTCTGAAGTAATGAACAGCTGTTTATGCAGCCCACGGCCCCTCACACTAACACCTGCGTTCTCCCACAGGGAGCGTGGCACAAAGGACACAGCACCACTTTGACTTCTGAGATGTTTATCGGCTAAAGCCAATCTGTGTTCCTCAGGTGTGAATCTGTGGCTAAACATCACTCAAGTCGCAGGGTGTCAGAGTGAACCTGAGGTGACCAACAGGTCAGGAGGGAAATAAAGAAAACAACAACGACTCCACTGTGGGAAGTCATTTTTCCAGGTTTTTGTCCTCTGTGTTCAGAAAGTTTTCACTCTCCTGATGCATTATTTAACAGTTACATTAGAGGTCAGATTTGTTTCAACTAAAAAACCATTTGAAATAAGTAATGAAAGTAGGGGAAGTTCTAAAATATTCAAAATAGCAACATGACTCAAAGAATAACATGAAATAGTCCAGCAGCTTCCCTTCTTTAAAAAAAAAAAAAAAATTAAGATAATCTGTTGTATGAGTGTGTGCGTGGGTGTGTAAGCGCGCGTGCGTGTGCGTGCATGTGTGTGGATTACTCTGGAGTTTAGCAAACTGTTCTACTAACTGAAGAGACACTTAAAGAAATCTCCATGACATTTACAGAAATGAAAAATGGTTGCATCTAAAGGCACAAACACCAAAACAGATAAAATAATTTTAAACTCTCACAAAAAGAATCCTAAAACGTTTTGGCAAATCCTGACATTTTTGTGGCATCAAATTTACACCAAAAGTCAAGAGGAGCACTACTTCCTACTGCAGGCACTAAACTTAATGAGTTGCAGTCCTGTGGAATGTCATAAGGGCCACTAATATTTTTATTTATTTATTTTTTAAACGAATGTCTGGTTAAAATGTCATGCAAAAAAATTAAACAGTAAACCTGTGTTTTTTGCTTGACTTTTTAAATAGACATGTGGTGAAAGGTTCAATTTGTGGCACTTATGGTTTTCCATACAATGCACTCATAGTCTCTACATTGTGTGTGCCTTGATGGTCACAATGTGCAGCGGTGGAAGAAAATATCCCTCTTAAAGAATTTATGTTATTGCTTCGACATTCAGACCTTTAAGCAAATTTTATCAGCAGAAGACGGTAAATGAGTCAATTTTGGATCCAGTTTGTTAAACATTATAAGCTGATGGTTAAAACGGAAAGTGCTACGCTTGGAGGCAATAACTGTCATAGATTGCTTTTAATCTTACTGTGGTTGAATTTTAGCCCACTCTTCTTTCTTGAGCCTGTTTAAGGCATAAACGCCACATTTTGTTTGTCTGGTTCGTATAGCCTAGCATCTCAGTTGTACTAAGAACAAGTTAGTACAACTGTTTTGATTTTTGTGAGTCGCTCAGAGGTGAACTAAACATTCTTTCTTTTCATGCCTCCATTAGTTGTGGCCTCATCTTTTAAAAAATCATCAGGACTAACATGTACTGTGTTGTTTTAGATGGTCGTTCTTCAAGGAACGATGGATTGGTCACCTTCAAACTGCTGAGGTGTGAATGCTTCAGGAAAGTTTCTGTTAACTTGGAGGATTTTATTTTGACCAAACTCATATCAGAAATTGATATGAGTTTTGTAATATCAATTTCTGATATGACGATCTGGAGGAATTCTGTCCATAATGTCAAAGAATCTGTTTAACCTTCCGGACCAGATCTGAGCAGTAACATGTTTTTCACTCCCCATACGATGACTCTAACTTTGACCCGGTCTTTTCTACAGGGACACATTTTCCATACTTTTCACCGCTCTATATTCAGGCTTTCTTCACCTTGCTTTTATTTTTAACACTCTCAGTGTCAGGTTCTGCTTTAGAAATGCACCCAAGGCCTGGAGATCTAAAGTGTCATCAGATATTATAAAGCCATTTAGGTTTCCTGAGCGTTGGCAAAAATATTCAATAGTTTAACATTTATGAAAGTGGTTTTACACGCAGGTCCAGACCCAGACACACTTAAATAAATCCTTTTTTCAACATGTTAGATCTTCAACATTTTCTGTCCCCTGAAAATCTGTACGATAAACGTTGCTAAAGCATTCTAATGTGGATGCCTGAGGAAAAGGTCACGTCAGGCCCACTTCTGTGGAATGATAGATGGAAAAGATGATTGAAAAACTGGTTTAATCAACAAATGTACTTCTTTTTTATATAAAACAATCCCCCTGGGTTTTAGCCACACCAATGCACTGAAATTGCACTTGTAAAAGTTTCAAAGAGTCAGTATTATATAAAATCCACTTTTTTTGGCCTTACATGATGTCATCATATTATTCCCTCATCATCAACATATCTGGAGTGTTGCCTTGATTCTTTCATGCATGTTTGCGAAGTAATTTATTCTCCATGACAACCATTCAGCTGTGCAAAATACCTGGTTGGACCTAGCCCCGCCTTTGAGGACGAAGCTCCTCCTCGGAGCTGCAGACTCTAGGTTTTCAAGTTTCTGCTCTGAGGCAACCCTCCCCCATTCACCATAGTTTGGTTTCTCAAAGTTGCCCTCAGGTGTGTGTGTGTGTGTGTGTGTGTGTGTGTGTGTGTGTTTGCATGGTTGCATGTCTGTGTTGCCCTGTGATGGACTGATGACCTGTAGCTGGATTGTGCTCAGATTTCTGAGTAGACTGTTTTCTGCTCATTTTTTTTATTTATTTATTTTTGCTTATAATCTTTCATTGGCTAGAAGAGATGCTTGTAACATATTCAGAGCTCTTTATAGAGCAGTGGTTCTTAACCTTTTTTGAGGTACCGAACCCCCCACTTTCATATGCGCATTCACTGAACCCTTCTTATACCCCCCTCCCCCTCCGACACACACACACAAAATACTTTGCGGTATTCTGATTTAGTAATGTAATTATATTAGCTGCGTTACCACCCCCACGCCACTAGAGGCAGTACCAACCCCGAAAAGATGCGACTATGGAGCAGATTTAGAAGTACACCGAAAGCTACAGAATTTGGTAAAAACGGTGAGTTTTGCTGAAGTAATTAAAGACACAAGTCCAAATCCATAGACATAATATAAGCATAGACGCCTCATGAACCGCTCCTGCGCAGGAAATACGGCGGCCATCTTGGAGCGGTATACCCTCCTACTTTGCTCAATCAAAACAGCAGAAAATGCCTCAGCACTGAGGGATATTGTTGTTCTGGTCGATGGATTATTGATGTGAGGGCTCCACAGACAACATTTCACAAGTAAGATGGACATATTATTGTGTATATATTGTGATTAGAATATTACTTTACTGTATTTATGTCCACCGGCGAGATACCAGCTAATATTAGCTACAGTGCTTGGTGTAATACGGGTTCAGCCCCGCTATGAAGGCTAACTGAGATTCTGTTAATCTAAAAAAATTAATTATTCTCTAACATTGGCTTAGATTATCTGACACAAGGGCCTATATTAGAAATGAAACAATATAACACATATTATAAAACTTATATTATGTGTTATAACATTCACCGGCAAAGTTTACACAGGTGGTAAAGACTATTATTTATATTCTTTCACTCTGTCAAAAGTAAGATACATCCTAAATCTTCCGTTTTTGTTTTGAAAGTTTCCTAAAGACACGGTGTGAGGAAGAAGAGGGAGAAATCTATAAAGAGAGACGGATTCACTGCAGCACGGATGAATCTCACATCGGATTTTGGACTCGTCGGCTGAAAAACATATTATATACATATATATATATATATATATATGTATATATATACATATATATATATACATATATATATATATATATATATATATATATATATATATATATATATATATATATATATATATATATATAATATATATATATATATTATATATTTATATATATATAATATATATATATATATATATATATATATATATATATATATATTTATATATATATTTATATATATATTTATATAAATTTATATAAATATATAAATTTATATATATTTATATATAAATATATATAAATTATATATTTATATATATATATATATATAAATATATAATTTTTTTATTTTTTATATATATATATATATATATATATATATATATATATATATATATATATAATTCAGTATTAATCATTATTTATTTGTGCCATTATTAATCTTTATTTATTAGTGTTTGTATAGTTATATAAATATGTATTGATATTACTAAATGTATTAAATAAATTATGAACGGGTGTGTGCTTTGTAATATGCTCTTCATACATCGATATCAGAATATTCCATTCCTATTCTATTGTTATAGCCACTAAGCATATTTAAATATAATGAACTATGTATTACAAACATACTTAAAAATACAATTGTTTATAAATGTTGCTTTGATAGATGTTTGAATATGGTTTACAGAAACAAAAAAGTGTGTTATGATCGATTAAATGCGCTGATACATCATTGTGCCTGCTAAACACATAAGGCTGAGTGGAGCGGAGTACCGCTCCAAGATGGCCGCCCTAAATCTCGTCAGCGACAATAGGCGAGAGCGGTCCATGAGGCGTCTATCCTTATATTATGTCTATGTCCAAATCCATGCTGAGAGTGGAGCTCCTCCAATCAGTGCTCCTCCGCAGCTCTGATTGGCTCAGCAATGTAACGTGATCCTCTGCAGCAAGTGATGGCAAAGCGGGGAGAGTCATCACGACTTTACACAAGTGTGTCTTTACCTCCGCGGCAGAGGCTCCACCGAACCCCAGGGGTTCGATCGAACCCAGGTTAAGAACCACTGTTATAGAGCTCTGAATATGGTGGCCATATGACCACCAGAATTAGACACCCTTGGGCCCTGTGAGGATAAGTTGTTAAGGGCCAGGGGTCCTCAACTCCAGGCCACGAGGGCCGGAGTCCTGCAACCCTCAGATGTGTCCCTTGTCCAACGCAGCTCAATCAAAGGCTGAATCACCTCAGGTTGTCCAGAGTCCCGCCGAAGACCTTATTATATGACTTTGTGGTCCTCCTGACAATGCAAGGTTAGAAGAAAATGAGGCCAGAAATAATCTTGGAAGCAAAACATTTCACCACAGCTTGATGATGAAAAATGACGGCTTAAAACTTACAGTTTCCTCCTCCACTTCCTGTTTCTTGTGTGTTGCTAAAGGCCTGGAAGACGCTCCGACTCGGAGACTGCCTACTCGGCTGAAAGACTGATGTATGCGGGATTTCTCCGCATGCCGCACATCTGTCTTAGAGGTGTGTGTGTGTATGTGTGTGTGTGCAGTCTGACAAAAATGAGTTAAAAGGGGATCTTGTTCCCAGCAGCATTTTGCAGCTCCAGGTTCACGCAGAGGACAAGACGTTGTGAGTGAGTTGAAGGGCTTTGAACACGAGGTTTGTTTCACTCCTGAGGATGTTACGACAAGTCGCCAGATGGAGCCTGTCTATAAATAAAGCATTCTGGCTTAAATATACAGAAACGCATGTTTTATGCATAACCTTACTTTACATGGCTGAGTGAGTCATTTCCTGCCTGCTCAGAGAGATTGCTGCTGATGACTCTCTAGAAAACAAAACGGAGAGAAAAATGAGGAGTGATGCTTCTCTTCGGATCTCAGCACTGTGCAAGAAGCAGAAGAATCAGCAGATTTAGGAAAGAAACGCTCTGAAAGGAATGGCTGAAGAGTTGGGTCGGATTAATCGACTATTGAAACAATCATCGCCTGGGCGATATGGACGATATTTATCATGATATTTTGTGGTGCTATTCCGATAACAATGAAAGTGACAATAAGAACCGTTTCTTGCCTCTTTTTTTAGGTAACTGGACACACAAACACTGATATCGAAAAGATTTCCATTTGTAATATACCAGCAACATCAAAGTGTGTTTATTATCACTAAACTACACACAGCTGTATTTAATCGTATTTTCAAATTCTGACAATATGGACAGTTTTAAACATTAACTGGAATTTATAATGTTATGACAATTCAAAATTATAAAGAAAAACATTTATTAAAATTATTTATTTTAATAAGTGAATTAAGATGAATTTATTTTAATGAATTTATTAAAAACATTTTTATTTTAATATTTATTTTTAGAATCATCATCATTAACATTATAAATTTCAAATTAATGTCTAAAACTGTCGCTTTAATGTGATAAATGCCCATCATAGCTAATTTAGTAATTAGTCATTAAGTGTAGACTCAAAAAATGCTGTTTGCTGAGCAGATTTTAAGCCAAAAACTATTCAAAAAATATATACATTGAAGATAAAAACCTTTTAGTCTGTAAATGTGTTCTACCCAGAACTCCTCAAATAGCAAATTTAGCCTCACCTGGTTGAAATTCTGAAAGTCTCTTATTAAGCACTGTTTGCAATGTCATTATTAGTCCATAAAATAAACACATGGACTTGTATTTTGTATGAGTTTTTTGTTAACATGTCTTCAGTTCTGTCTGCACAACAAACTGCCTTTTGGGAATAATAAAGATCACTTCAGGACTTTCCTGTGATGCCAAAACCCAACCACGAAATTTACGTTAGAGACTAAATTTTGAATCTAATCACTGAAGCCTGTCAGGAACGCCAGGCCCATAAGCTAACTCCTAATGCTTTATTTATTTTTCAACAAGTCACAAGCCTTGGCCCTGGGAGCAGAGCAGGAAGCAGCAGCAGCCATGTTTCTGTGAACAGACAGGAGGCCCAGCAGGAGGATCACTTTTAAAGTTTTATTTGTTACGCTGCAGTCTGACTACAGCATAAGTACAAGCATAAAATCTTTGACTACAACAGCACTTAGAGCGACATTTTTTGACTTTTTTTTCTGCTTTTCTGTAAAAGTATTGCAATAACAGACCTTAGGCCTAAAACCTATTACATCACAATTGCTTAAATAAAGAGGCAAAAATACACAACAATTTTACCTCTGTGTTACATATATATAGATATTTATATATATATATATAGATATATGGTTACTAAGCATGACCATATAAATATATATCTATATACATGTATATATATAAATATATATATTTCAGCACAGAGGGCGTGGGAGGGGCACAAGAAGGATTCATTTTTGTAAATAAAGCAAACTGATGTTACAAAACCCATAATGGAAGCAGTCCTATGGTAAATGTCAGGACAAACTGTTGAGACGTTATTACTGGAGGTGGAACGATACGGACAGCTGCTGCTTGTCAGCACTGGAGTACAGACTGCTGAGAGGAGGGAAGAGGAAGTGTCAGTCTTTTCTCTTCCAGGAAACAAAACATCCAAACAGGAGAGCAGAGGCAACTTTATCCCCAAATCAAAACAACACAAGTGCCACTTATTTGGTGCTGTGAAGAAAAAGAAGAAGAAAAAAAATGGCGCATAGCTATGTACATCATCTATAGATAAGAATGAACATGCTCTGCAGTTATTGTACAGTGGAGTTCTTTTTAGTACATATTAGAAGTAAATGGCTGCAGGTTAAACATGACGCCCATTATACATTGTGCCACATATACCGCTGTTATGTAGAAAATAAGCGACTAAATAATAGAGTAAAAGTAACTGATAGTTTTTAACCCGGAGCTTGTTTCCTGCTGCTGGTGCAACCTCGTGAAGCTAACTTCCTCTGGCGCTTCGCATTGCTGTCGTCCTGACGACGAGTCTCCTGCCGACAGGAAGTAAAGCTCCAGTCATACTGCAATGTTCCTAACTGCTGCCGTCACAGAGGCTGATGAGCCTGGCTCATTCGTGGGCACGCCTGGCAAGGATGTCCAAAAATAAAAATAAAAGATCAAAACTTCAAATACATCCAGTTTAGCTGCAGCAGTGAAAATTATGAACTTGAGAACATTTATTCAGTGGGGGATTTCATATTTTTTATTTGTTTTTGCAGAACCTCTACTGCCTCAGTCTACTGAGGGTCCTTCTGTAAATACACCTGCGTTTTTCCACCACTCTAACAACAGAGTGCTAGTGCATCCTTAAAAAGCCTTAAATTTGTGTGTCTAAAAATGAAGGCCTTAAAATACCTTAAATTAGTTTAAAAAAGTAAGTTGGCCTTAAACATGTTAATCACAGGTCTTAAATTTGATCTTGGCAGGACTATTTAATTGTAAGTTCTATGTATTTTTTTTTTCTTGAGACACACCGACATCTTGATTGTGTTCTGTGACTCTATGCTAACATATCCTTTCTAGCTAGCAAGAAAGCTTTTTGGCGTCCATCACGGGCCAGTGCGAATTTATCGCCAGTTTTCTGGACAACATTCGTACATTTCTTTGGAGATATAGTTCTTAAATTCCATTCATAATGGTCTTTTTAGAAAAGTCTTAAATCTCTTCTAGGACTAAGGACCCATTTTTAGATAACAGTTCAACAGATTTTTAATCAGAAAAAGGATTTTCTTGTATATTAAAAACTTTATGTTTTTGCAGGCTAATGAGGTTTCTCAGGAAGAAAAACAAGTCCACAGCATCACAGATCCTCTGCCAAACCTAACAGAAGGTCTTTTCCTACATCCAACCTTCTTATCCCACATGGTTCCTCCAGCCATGCTGGACAGCAACAGGATCTGTTACTTCTTATTTCTTCCCCAGAGTAACAGAATATCATGGATTACTAATTCTAAATTCTTTGATATTCTAATCAACTTTAAAAAAAAGTGTACACTTAAAAAATTAACTATTGCTTTACTTGCATTTTTCCCACTGAATAAATGCTCTAAAATACAAAGGTTGCATTTGTTCATGTTTACTGAGCTGCTGGAAGTAAATCTGGATTTAGTTCAAACATTTGCACATATTCTTAATGTCCAATAGAGTCATCTGTGATACTAAAAGATCATTTTGATAGAACATTCCATCTGTTCGTCGGTCGGGATGAACCCGACACCTGGTGTCCGGGTTCTGAGTGACGGCTGGCGCTGCGACAGAGGAAACCCATCAACCAGCTACTGAAGCTCAGCTCAGCCATATCATAACAGACTATTATTAATAAGAAAATATCAGAAGTTGTAAATTTGTGTTGCAACCATATATTCTGAGCATACTTTGAAAAACATGTTTTCTTATGAAAAAAAAAGACAAAGCACATTTTTAACTGTAGGCATTTACAAATTCGATGTTGCCCTCTTAAAATTTTTATATTGTCTATACAGTATATTACATTATTCACAACATCTTTTTTGTGGTTTCTACCCATTGGGTAGGATATGTGCATAATATATTCAAGTTATATACAGCACCTTACAAACAAACATAAAGAAAGACAGACTACTGAAAAAAGCACCGTTGGAAGTGAGGCACAACGAAGGTGGGAGCTTTTTGAGTGCAAGTGGGTTCCTATGTCTGCTCCACAGTCCCGTTACAGTGCTGCTCAGAATACCTTTGGGTGCTTTCAGGTGGGAACTGGGGGGTGGAGGGGGCAAGAGCTCGATTGATATCTGGACTTTTTGAGATGAAATTTGGGATCAGATTCAGTTCAGAAAGCTTTTGATTGCCCAGAAATAGATTACTCTGGAAGGACATTGAACACCTCAGCTGTACTCCGCCAGACCGGAGACGGCGCCTGCCTGGATTCCGAGAAGCAGTGTGACAGAGGCGTGGTCTGCTCAAACATGAATATTAGGCACCGTATTTACTCATATATTAGTAACATGCAAACCTCCTTGTAGAAAACATAAAATTTATCTTATTTATCCTCCATTTACAAGCTTATGACTGCGCAGTACGAACAAGCTAAAAAAAAGAAAAAAAGGAGGGCAGGAAGGAGGAGAAAAGAAGAAAACCATAGAAGAGATTTGAGTGTGAAGCAGCTCCCTGCAGCTAAAGACCAAAAGTACCAGGAGTCCCAGGTACCTGTGGGGTTCACTGCAGCTTTCTCTCCTAAGCTTAGGATGAGTGGAGGAGGACAGGATGGACAAGACAGGGGAAGGTTGGCTGAGGGACGGGTGTGAGAAGCAGCAGTAGCAAAGACAGTGGTAGCAGCAACAGCAATAGCAGCAGCGATGTAGTAGCACACACACACACACACACACACACACACACACACACACACACACACACACACACACACACACACACACACACACACACACACACACAAGCAGAAAGACGCAAGCCGGATATCTGCATACATACATTCAAACTCACTGAAGTAGAAGGGATTCAGGCGCTTTAGCCCAAAGTGAGCCAAACGTCCCTCTTTGTGACGTCAGAACTGAAAATCTAGCTTTAGCTTAACCTTCCTGCGGTCTTAAGAGACGGGGCCATTCGAACCCCACAAGCTTTTCGCACTTTTACAAGTTTTTTTTTTTCTGGGTGTGGTTTTGGGAACCGACGGTCTGACAGCTTCTCCACTGTCCAACCGTGTCATCTGCCGCGGTCCTCCTGAGCATCGTGCTAAGACCACGGGAGGGTTAAAAAACACAATGTGGAGGAACAAGTGGACTTCCAGGCACATTTTCTGTTTTAGTTTGATATTTCTAATTCACTCTCACTGCATCTGTACTGCTCAAGTCGCACTAAACTGTAAAGAGGCTGCATCAAGAGGCAGCAGCCCCTGGCTGAACTCCAGGGAAGTTAAGGCGTCACTGCACCTGGAAATGTGTATGTTCCATCTCTACCCAACACAAATCAATGGTGAGGGTTAAACAGTGTCAAAATTCATTTAGCCATATCCATATTCTCCGACCCGTCCAACAGATCTCAAGCACAAAGTTCTAGTTGGTAAAAAAAAAAAGAAGTCAACATCAAACATTTTGAAAACCTTCATCATACTCGGTTTACCTGCCCTCTTTTTCAGTTGTGGAAGTAGATGCATTATAACTATCAATATCATCAGCTCTTCAGCTTTGTGGCCTTCAGGTGCATCCAATATTGCAGTGACACTGTTTTGAAGTGCTTCACTAACAGGGGCCATTCAAAGACCCCAAGACACAGCTAGGTTCAAAATTATTTAAGATTTTGATAGATTTACACTTAAAATATTTTCAGTTAATGAAAGTGTTTCTTCGGTAACACTTTATTTGAAGGGGGTTGAATAAGACTGACATGACACTGTCATAAACATGACATAACACCTGTCATGAACATGAATAAGCCTTCATGAATATTTATGACTGTTGTCATAAAGTGTCATTTGGTAAATGATGACACTTTTAATACAAAGTTGACATTATTCAAAATGTCTTTGTTATGACATCTTGACATTAACCAAGAAATCATTACTGATATAAATTTGTTATAAAAGTATTATTGATTGTACTTTAAAAATTAGGTAACTTTATGTAATTAAAGGTAAAGTTTAAACAGTAATGATTTCTTGGTTAATGTCAAGTTGTCATAACAAAGACATTTTGAATAATGTCAACTTTGTATTAAAAGTGTCATAATTTACCGAATGACGCTTTATGACAACAGTCATAAATATTCATGAAGGCTTATTGATGTTCATGACAGGTGTTATGTCATGTTTATGACAGTGTCATGGCAGTCTTATTCAACCCCCTTCAAATAAAGTGTTACCGTTTCTTCTAACTGGAAGTAATACTATTAACTGGTCAATAACACCAGATGAGAAATTCTAAGATGATTTGATTGTGGTAATGCCAACAGAGATTTTTACGAGTGATTCAAAACAGCTGAGTTGAGGGGCACACATTGTCTTGATGTGTTCTGTTTAATCTTTTTGTCTGAGCCATTTAAACTCAGTTTTTTGGCCCTCTCCCCTTCTTGGTTGAATGAAAACAACTAAGTTTGCCAGCAGCATGAATCACTCACTTGTAGGAATGGAAAACAATAAAATGCGATGTCAAGATAAAAGTAGCCTAATCTGTCAGAAAAGAAGAAACACTGTAATGCACACCATATAGCCCAATCTGCATACATTATTTTACATAGGGATGTATCAAAAGTGACACCAAAAATGTATAGAATAATACTGATGTTCCACAATGTTCCCTACTGTTAGATAGAAACATGTATGCAAAGAGAAGCAAGAATAGCTCATTTGTCATTTCCACCAGTAGTAACATCAGGCTGTTGATAACGTGACTTGTGTGATGTGAAAAAAACTACTTCTATTACAGTTTTGCAAAATACATATATTCTGATACGGTTGAAAAACCACCTCATCCTAGCGCTAAAACTTTTTATTGAAAAACCTGAGTTTTTTCAGAATTAGTGTTTCCATTATGAGAATTTATTTACATAATTTCAATTTGCGCATTTTTTATGGTCAATGGAAACGCAGCTTGTGTGATACTAGATTGAGCAAATTAGATAAATATGACGTGATCTGAGAACTGGTATTTGATCTCGTGAGTCATGTCTTCTCTGTCGCTGCAAATCTGAATTTATTTCCACCAGATCTGAGTGGGTTGGAATGGTCAGAAAGTAAATTTGTCATGAGATTTGTTGACATCTTGCCGGAGCTTGAAACTGAATCTGAAGCTAACTTTGTGAATGTTACTGGAACCTGTTGCGTCTCTTTGGCTACTGACCCTCGACCATTCCTGGGTTTTTAAGAAGTGCTTTTCTGAATTCAAACAGGAGAAAACAAACAAACATGTAGTTAAATGTTAAAAACTCCCAAGCAGTCAGATCAGAAATCACTCAGCTGTACGCACATGCACACATACCATACCCATGCAGGAGCTTTAAGTGCTTTTCAGTGTTGCCTAGGGTCTGAGCAACGAACACGCTGACACACTCGTACTGCAAGGAGGAGACTGCATCAGCATGCTGCCAAACGACGACTCCACTCCAGTCTCAGCTTTAAAGGGCTTGGCTGACTCTGCATCATCTTTGCACACAAATGGCAGGATGGGCGATGAGCAGTTTATCTTTGCAGGGCGGGAGTGGAGGGGGAAGAAGGTGCACTGAAATGTGCTGAAGTGAGATAGAGCAAGCGCAACAGCAGAGATTGAAGGCAACAATGAGGTGAAAAAAAGGCTAGATTTTCTAGTTTATCAAAAAGGACCCTCTGGTAGCCCTTTGACTTCAACCACAGTCAGTTTTTTTTTTGTGGAATCCTTATTTAAGCGATCTTTACTTGATCTTTTTGTTGTGTATGTGTGGGTCGTTGCTGATGTGAAGACGGAGCGTTGAGCCTTCTATTGGTTGGCAGAACTGCGGGAGGGTTCTGAGATCCGTGTGGCAGAATGCACTGAGTGGGTCGACAAAGAAAAGGGTCAGGTGCTCAGAGAACAGGACAGGTTTGGAGAGAAGAACCTCTTTTGACCAAGACGCCAACTGAAACCTAACACACGATGTTACCCATGGAGTTGAAACACAATTTTAAAAGGGCGGTATTATGCGTTTTTCAGTGCCATTTTATAGCACAATCCAGTAACTATGTTACCTTCAGTTCTTATAAAATTGTTGTACATAGCAAATATGATTTAAAAGAAATTTGACTTTTTTAACTTAACACCTTGAAATTGGGCCTTTGTCTCTTTAAAAACTCCTACCCTTTCTGAAACTCCACCTTCAGGAAGTCATCACAACATGGCTCATCTATTAACCCTTTAACAAAGTTTTTACCAATAATGAACTCAGGAAATATGCAGTTCTACAAAATGTTTGCTAACTGCTGATGGCTAGTCTGAAGGAGCTGAGTTGGGGAATCGGCTGCTCTGTGAGGTGGAACCTCTGAAACTGGGGAGAGCTTTGTCCTTGAAGGCAGAGGTAGGTCCACCCTGGAAATTTGCCTAGCTTAATGGTTGCCATGGAGATTAAAGAATTTCTTAAACATACATGAAAGAATCAAGGCAACAATCCAGGTATGGTTTTGGTGAGGGAATAACATTACAGCATGATGTAAAGCTCGATTATACATAATACGGCCCCTTTAAGCTTGGCTTAAATCGTTAGTCAGTTCAATGTCTGATTTTAAGAAGCATCACTGCTTGGTCACAAGACAGATTTCTCTCCCTGATTAGGAAGCAGACGTAAAGCAGTACACGGTTATTCTCTTACTAAGTTTCAGTGTGCCTGTTGTGTGAACAGATGTTTTAGGCTGGGTTCAAGGATTTCTTGCGCTTTTCAGAAAAGGATGGAGATAAGCTTATACTTGTTAGTTTTTGTTCAATTTTTTTCTCGTTTTTTTCAGTTTGTTTTTCTTTTTTGACAACTTTGGAGCGAGTCTTCAGTCAGTCATTCAGTCAGTCCATCTTTGAAAAGAAAACCTTGATTAAAAAAAAACAAAAAAAACAAAACAACAAAAAGCAAAGAGTAACCCTGCAACAAAAATAAAATGAAAACACAAACATCAGCATCACATGACATCATGTCCCTCCTCTCTTACGACAAAAGAGATAGTGCAACTTTTAGGGAACTTTTCTTTTTGTTGTGTTGTGAATGTTAGAAGATGTTATTTGCCCTCTTTGCTTTGCTTCCTCGTGAACCTTGGCACTAAGATTTGGGTTTGTGAGTCTTTAGTTTTGTTTTTTGTTGTGTTCTCTGTATGTCCTGGGTTCTCAGTTCTCGCGTTGTGCACAGATCCCGGTCCGAAAAGCAAATCAAAAAGACAAAAGAAAAAAGGAACTTTCTCCTCAATCCCCATGGTAGAGATTTCATAGAATGAAAAAAACCCAAAGGCTGTGCTAGCTAGAGTTTTTCTCTCTCTCTCCAAGAGAAGGAGGAAATAAAAATTCCCCAGCGGTGCCGGCTGGATAGAAAGTGAAATGAAATCAACTCTGGGTTTCTCCTTCCTTGTTTTGCTGTAGCTCGGGTCGAGATTTGTTTGTGCGTGGGAGTGTGGAGAGAGGACATGAGAGCGACAGAGCGATACAGAGGCCGATACTTCCATGTCAGCCGTAAACATAGGAGACGGTGCTGAGACCGGGGTGCTTGGCCCCCGCCTGCCCCACTCCCCCTTTCCTCACACCAGGTCCTCTGGTTGGCCATCCTTGGCCTTGGCAGGTACTATTGTGCTTTCTGATTGGCCCTGCTGCTGGATCGTCCTGCTCCCCAGTCCCCCCGGATCCCCCGGTCTCCCTATTCTCTGGTTATTGCTGTGCTGGTGTAAAAAGAACGTGGAGCCTGGGAAATGGCCCATCACCTCACTGTATGCCGGCGGGGGCCCCTCCATGCGCCCGTGGCTGCAGGAGTTGGCCACGCTGATGCCAGAGTTACTGCTGGGCGGCCTTGGGCCCCCTCCTCCCAGGCCTCCCCCACCTCCCCCGGCCCCGACCAGGCCGCCGCCGTTCCCTATGTCAATCAAGTCACTGTCGTAGATGGTCCGGTTGGGGGGCGCCCTCACCGACTCCCGGTTCAGCTCCATTTGCTGCTCAGGGTCGCGGAGCTGCAGCGTGCAGGGCCCCTGGTACGGCGGGGGCTCCTCGCCATCTGACAACGATATGGTGGGCGGCAGGTCGATCTGGTGCTGCATGTAGGGGTAGGTGGGCTGGAAGCGGCTGAAGCGGTCGCGCTGCATGAAGGAGGGAGCGGTGAAGCGATCCCTGGCCTGGGGAGCGTATAATACCTGGATCAGAGAGAAACACACAAGGAAAACAAAGCTTTAAGAGGAGGAGGGACACCGATAACATAAAAACAAACAAAAAACATACAAAGAAATTAACTCAAATGTCTGAGTTTTACTCATTCAGAACCTCTAAAACAAGAATCTATAAATGGCCAAAGGAACTTTTGTTTGTTTAGACATGTTGCAACGTGACATCACAAACCAAAGTTCCCAGCCTCCAGCAGGATATGCTTGCTGACCATGAATACCATTGGTTAAAAAAAAAAAAAAAAAAAAAGTAGAAGTAAGTCAGTTATGCAAGCTTGACTAACAATCAGAGAGGTCTAGGCAAAATGAACCTCATCCTGTTGGACTGCTATTCCTACTGTTGGTTGACAACAGAGCAAATGTTCTGTCTTTCTGAATCCTTTCTTCCAGGGCAGCATACTCAACGCTCTATAAATGTCAGGGTCAGATTTGCTTTATGACTGTAAATCAGAAAATTTACAGTCATAAATCAAATCCCAGGCTTTACAATTCGGGGGGAAGCAATACAGCTGACCCCATGCATATTGACGGAGACCCCCTCAACTTTTCTTTGGAATGTGTTATCAAATTATTTGCAGAAAATAAGTTAGTTCACTGATTTATTTGGTAGAGCATATCTGAAATATATGATAGAAAATACAGCTTCGGAAGCAGATAATCCAGGAGCGCCAATCATCTTTTTGACATCCTTTGGCTCTATCCCCAAGCAGAAATAAAGTCTGTGGATGTTAGTTCATGCAGTGGTGTTAAGGGTTTCGTTGTGCGTATAATACACATTTTTGTCAATTTGGAGTTTAAACTATACAGACAGGAAGTTCTGAACAATTTTAGAGGAGGTCTCAAATATTTGTGGATTTTAGCTGTTTGCGGGTGGCTGCGGTCCCTAAGCCCCACAAATTCCGGTGGTCCACTGTATGCAATAAAGTAAGTGTATGTCGCAATGAAGATCTGTGATTAAAAAAAAAAAAAGCACAACTACTACACTAAAAAATGGTAAATACTTTTTTTATTCATTGCAAACAGAGTCCAGACAATGAGAACTCTACTCATCATGAGAATAACATCCAAGGAAATAAATCCATTAGGTCTGTCTCAACATGGTTTAATTCAAAAAGTATCATTTAGTGCTTTGTTATAGAACTTCTTTAAAGTCCCAAAACACTTTTAGCAGCAAAACAACAAACACTGCCAAATATATTACTGACTGAGTTAATGATGCTATTTTATAGCTCAGCCTCTCAAGATCATTTTTTGTCTTATTTTTGTTAACTGCTTAAATACAGATGCAGGCTCAATGGCTTTGATGCAAACGATGGTGGATCATCGTGATGTACCTCCACACAGACCAGTGAGCTACCAGAGTTAGTGGTTACAGATGTTTTAGCTTGATTACAGGAGAGGAAGGAGATCCCTCACTCAAACAGAACAACCATCACAAATTAGTTTATGTGCCAGCTTTTGTTCTTCACTTCAATTAACTCCTCAGACTGGAACGTCATGATCCATGTGTTCATATCTAACATTTCTATCCAGCCCCACTCCCTGCTGCTGCAGCAACTCATTATCAGAGGGAACTTATTTCAATTAGGGACTGTGTCTCTAATCATCAACCCCCACTGACAAAGCGGTCTGGGTGAAGAGAACAATAGGCTTGGAAACAGAAGCTGGGGGAGAGAAGGGGAGAGAGGAACTGGGCAGCTGAAATGGAGAGACTGAAGCACAGAAAGAGTCAATCTGAAAGGATTTAAAAAGAAAGGCTGCTGAGATAAGGATGGAGAGAAAGGCGAAGGGAATAAAAAGAGCCATGGAGAGGGCCAGACAGGAAAAAAAAAAAAAAAAAAAACAGAAGAGAGAAAGTGGAGACGGAAAGATAGAAAGACAGAGAGGGGGAGAAAGGTGTAGAGCTGATGGAGGGAGCAGAGCGCAGCGGAGCAGGGCAGCTCTCAGACGGCTGTCTAGACAGTGTCAGGGGAGGTGTTGCTGATTAATGACGCACCAGAATCCACTGGCCCCCCCACCCCCTCCTCAGCCCAAACTGCCACACACACACACACACGCGCACACACACACACACACACACACACACACACACACACACACACACACACACACACACACACACACACACACACACACACACACACACACACACACACACAGAGATTCAGACAGCATCCCTGCATCTACCAGCCACCCACACTCACTGGCTGTGTCTCCCTCTGTGTTTGTCTTTTCCTCTCCAGCTGCTTCAGCACCAACACTGTTTCCACCTACCGTCACTCTCTTCCTCTTCAGCCGCTGGTTTCTCTCAAACCCCACTTCCTGTCACTTCCCATTCTCATTTCTTGTGTTTTTCCTCTAAGGTTCTCACTGAGGGAGAGCTGCAGCTTTAGATCCGATGTGTATGTGGAAGCACATTAGAAGCATTTTAACTCATCGCTCCAATGACACTATGCGTCACGTGTTTCTCTTTTTACCTCTCCAACTCCCTCTTCTCACCTGGACTCAAACTCTTTCACCAGGCAAACAATCATTAAGCTAACCAGTCATGGCAAGTATGCTGGCATTAGTTTACATATCTGTACCCATGATTCCTTGAGAACATGCCAGCTTTGATCATATCTGATGTACGGTGCCAGGCTTGCCCGGTGCGGCATATGAGCTCCATTCCTGGACGATCAAATATTTACAAGCAGCCAGAATGCAAATGTCAGGCTCCTTGTACCTCAACTGTATTCCTGTGAGCGTTGAACATTTACAGAAGGCCGCGTGCCAAGAAAAGTCGGCAAGGAAACAAAATAAAGAGCTGAGAGCAGATACTGAGAAGATTTGCTGAACAAAAGCATTCTGATTAGATAACAGACCCACTGGAGCGGTTTCAGATTTGCTTTTAAGTATACTACATTGGGCACCTGGTATTTGCGGAGGTTGGGGACCACAGCCACCTGCCAAAAGTCTAAAATCCGTTGATACTTGAGAATCCCTCTAAAAATTCTCATAATTTCATGTTTTAATAGTTCAC
Organism: Poecilia mexicana; assembly: GCF_051168715.1. Lineage (NCBI taxonomy): Eukaryota > Metazoa > Chordata > Actinopteri > Cyprinodontiformes > Poeciliidae > Poecilia > Poecilia mexicana. Next base: position 1,858,388 of record NW_028263375.1, read on the forward strand.
ACAACAAATATTCCTGAGTATGCTTTAATACATATGTTGGAAATCATCTTAATCTTACAGCAGAGCCAACAACTACAGTCTTCCTTAATTCATTCTTGGGGTTTCAGCCAATAAGCACCAAGGAAACTAAACAAGTCCTTGATTGGCTGCTTTGTGAACATGTCTGAATTGCAGTGTTGCTGCAAAATGAAATGCAGAAATTTGGGAAAATGTGAATGGGTCAGTTTGTGTCAATTTTCATGGAAATTAGTCTTTAAATAATTCATTTTTACTAGTATTGATTATATCAAGATATTGATTATTTGAAAAAAGAAAACAAAAAAAACATGAATATGGAAAAAAAACGGATTTTGGACTGTAACGACTGTTCTGATTGGATGAAGACAGACAGGCAGGGTGATGTAGACGTGTAAGATCAATATGACGAATATTTCATTTTGGTCAAAATATGACTTGGTGAATTATGTTGTGAGGCTGACGATATAAGGTGTCGGAACGAACGGATTACTTTTTTCCACTTTGATGATGAGAATAAGTTAACTGGCCCAGGGAAGCTGGTGGGCAGACGGTGAGACTCAAACATCTTATGTTTGTTTTCTACTTTCAGTTCCAGTCATCTTGCATGTAATTGTCACTATAGCTCTTTAAAACACTTGCACCCTCAGGGGGTATAAATAAATTTAAATCTTAACATTTTGGGCAAAACCTTTATGCGGAATAGTTTTTGAAAGATTAAAGCCTCTTTTAGCGGATAAAAAAAAAAAAAAAAAAAAATTTAAAGGCACATGGAGCCTTTGTTTACAGAGCGAGCGAGGTCACGTGGCAGCTGGACCCACCAGTGGGTCCGTCGGGTTCTAGGGGTTAAAGAGTATATATAGTACTATATGTATATATGTAAACAATATATGTACATTGTTTCAGTACTATATGTACTCAAACAATAACTCAGAGTTATTGTTTGAGTACATCTTTCAAACTGAGTCATTCATCTGCCGTTAATCAGCTGAGAGACATTACTCTTAGGTGTGGTGGCCGACACAGTTCCAGAATTAAACAGGGAGTCAGAGCTCTGAGAATATTGAGCGTGAACATCAGCACTTCAGTGTCGGTGTTAATCGCTGAATGTACTTTGAAGCGATTAAGTTCAAGGCATAAATAAAAACACTCAACCTTGCAGTTGTTGTTGTTGTAATGCTCGACATTTACAGGTTCCATTGGAGTACATCTAGAGCACATTTCTTCATACATCTACTGCGTGTGTCTACCTTGAAGTTGCAAACAGATTCCCTGGTAGTGAGATTAAAGCATTTAAAAGGAACCATTTGATCAGACATGTTAATGTTTGGCTGTTTCACAGCAGTTTTATTCTAAAGCACAACCAACTAGGGGTGGGGGACAAAATCTGTTTTTTGATCAATCCAAATGCTTACCTGAACGATCCTGACTGGGTTAACAAAGACCAAAACTCGGTTGTCATTAATATTAGTACCAAAAACTAATTTTGAGGAACGCCCAAATAAACGCACAAGTCTAACAGTAGAGGGAGAAATATCTTTTGCCAAAGACAAAAGAGATAATCTGACATCACTCCATTTTTGTTTAGCCTTTGTAATGAATGAAGTGCTCAATGTCTTCTTCAGATGTTTCTGTTGTTTTCTTCAGTGGTTCATGGTGCAGCGCCCCCAATGGCGAGGGGGAGTGTGTATGCAGTATGTATGTGGGGCCATTATGTCAATAATTGATACATAATTGTGTCATGGAACATAATCCATATGGAACAATGAAGTGTCTGAAGATTATTGATTTTCTTCCAAGTAGAGGTGATCTGTTTGCTTGTTGTCTTTTTTCTCCTTATTTTGTATGTTGTGCTTTTGATTTTGGAAAAAGAGAAAAAGTCTACATATATACATGCATTACAACTTTTGTTTTATTCTGACATTTTTGCAAGATTTAAAAAACAAAAAACATAAAAATAGCCATTGCAATTATTTGACCTTCCATGCATTCCCCAAACTAACCTGGCAAATACAGAGCTGAAATGAGTTTTCCTCAAAACGTTATGACAAGAAACATGTTAAAATTATTTCAGGACAACTTCTTGTTTTTGAAATAGATATTTTATGAAATATTCTATTTTTCAATGTAACATTTGAGTCATGCTCATGATGTGCAGGAGTCAGCACTGTGTCTAACATGACGACCAGAGTGGTGGTCTTACCTCTGAGGCACCTTGTCGGGATCCGCTGTCTGAAGGCCAGAGACAGCCATCCTAAAGACAGGAAAACAACACAGGTCAAGCTGCTGGCTCACAGATCAGGAGCTTGAGTGTTTAGCTGTTGACAGCTGGTAGATTTTCTGAGCAAATACTATGCAAGTTGTATACTACTGATCATTTATGACTTGTGCAGCACTTTGGTCAACTCATGTAGTTGTAAGTGGGCTCTATAACATAAACTTTGACCCGACTTTGACTTCTGCCTATGTTTTTTATGTTCATATCAGTCCTGAATTAAACCAGATAAATTTAATCTGGTTTAACTTCAGTCAGAAAAAAAGATGTATGTAAACTTTTGGTTTCCTTTTTTTCTTTACACATCCCCACTTTGAAAATGCTCTGCAGGTTTGAGACAGAGCTAACATCTCCACATCACAACCCAAGCTAATGAGAATGCTGTAGCCCAGTTGATTCAGCTGAGCCAGTTTGAACTGGAGAATGTTTGGCTGCCAATATTTCACAGCTGTGTTGTTAAAAAACAATATAGAGACCGGTTCCACCCAAACCAATTCAGCAAATTCACTTAACAGACTGCAGCAAAGCTGCTACCAGTGTAAAACTGGGACAAAAGCTCTAAGTGGGATAAAAAGATTCATTTAGCTGCACTGTACTTTACTGGGAACATACTGGTAAGGCTATGTTTGTCCTGTTTCACAAATACAGAAATGTACTAACACAATGACTGCACGGGAACACTCAGTGAGAACAGATGAGCAGACAGCCAGACAAAAAGGGCCTCACTCACCATCAGCTCGGATCAAAACGACGGCACAGACTAGACTCTACTCTACCAAACCTACAGCAGCTAGGGGGAAAGAGTTCTCAGAATGAGGAATCGTTTTACAAATTCAGCACTGGAATGAAATAAATGTGACCTCAAGTGAATGTCATAATGCTGTTACACATTCACTTAAGCTAATTCTGTCCAAAGTGAAATTATATGATGATCTATATGATTTGGAGGATTATAGAGAAACATTTTATCTTAGTGGTCCTTTAGATAGTGTCTTCTATAAAGGATCTAATATTTTTGTTCGTTTTGCACCAAGCCCCAAAAGAACATTTCAATCTGAACTTTAAATAGGCCACTGCAACACCTTGACTCTTTGTATTTTCAGCCATTTTGTTTTAGACTTGTTTCTGGGTTTGGGATCACTGATGATCCAGTGAGTCAATTTTCAACAGGCCCAAACCATTACCCCACTACCATCACTGTGCTGCAGTATTTAGAGTAGTTTGTGCTCTTAAGTTATGTATAGTTTTTTTCACTGTTGTGAATTATTGTCAAACATCTCCACTGATTTACTGTGTCTAAAAGAAATTGTTAAAGGCATTATTTACTTGAGTGCAAGACCAATTAAAAGTTTTTTTTTTTCCTGGTAACACTTCCAAACAAGCCATCCATGTTTTTCTTACATGTTCTTAGTGTACTGTAATGAATTTTAACCCTGAAGGCCTCGCTGAAATGATCAGGTAGGACATATTTCCACTGTTATCACCAAGCCACATCATCTCTATAGTGATGGATTGCAGGTCCTTTATCTATGGATATTTTTCAACCTCAAAAATGTTTATTTTTATTTTTTATTTTCCAACAAGAAACAACGTCACAAAAAAGCACAAGAAGAATTTCCAAAGTGGTGCTATGGGAGCCACAATGCAGTTGAGTTCCTCCACAGAACAGGTTGAAAAACGATTGCTGGGCATACGGCAACGGCTGAACGAACCATTAGGAGATTGACTTTTGACAGGTGTCTGATGTCACCAATGTGCATTGCCCTTTAGGTTGGTGGAGGGCATACTGACCACATTTACCTCTGCTACTTTCTTCTACTACTTTACATTACTGCTGTCACTAACATCATGTTCTCTCTCTGTTTTTATGCATTTCAGTTTAAGCTGTGGTACATTTTTGGAGGGGACCAGCGGCTCAGATAGCTTCCTGTTAACTCTTCTAATAGATGCAGATGAAGGAGATATTGCTGTAACTAAAGAAGATCCTACCAGAGCAGCTACTGCTGTCATTAACTCTTCTCTTTTTCTTTAACATCCAGAAGTGCTTCTGTTTTTTATGCGTCCATTCTGTTTTCTCAAACTCCCACTTGATCGCGGCAGACAGCTGCTTACAATGAGCTAGGTGTGGATTCTTCTCAAAGATGTGATTTAAAAGACAAGACAGTATTCTATTCTGTACATCAGTATATAAACTGGATGGTTATCTTATAAAGTGTCTTGAGAAGATGTATGTTATGAATCAGTACTTTTGAAATAAACTGAACTGATGTGAACTGAATGGTGATAGTAAGATCAGCAGGTTAGCTGTAGAGTGAGAAGCAGCGGTCCTGACCTGCTGCAGGGCGTGGTCGTGCCTGCGGGCCTGGCTCTGCCGTGTTATGAAGGACCAGGTGGAGAGCTTGTAGTGGTTGAGCAGGCAGATGATCACCACCACCATCACTGTCATCACCACGATGATGATGACAATCTGAACAAACTCCAGTTCAGCTGCACAAAGACACAGAGAGAGGGAAGAGATTAGAACTAAATATTCGGTGATGATCTTTGAGTTGCTGATGGGACACCATTCTTCCAGGCCAGGTGTGACATTTACAGGACAAGCTTAAGAGAAACATTTTTTTGGCAGTCCGGACACACGGTACATTCTGACGGACAGTTTGTATCAAGTCATTCTGATAACTTTTGTTTCACAAGGAAACTGATGCATGCCCTCTTGTCTGCTAAACATGCTAAAGCAGAATCTCTACAACTCTTAACTGGTGCTAAGTGAAAGCTCCACAGCACACGGATTTACTTGAAATTAGTGCTAAATGCGTCAACTTGTTGGGAAAAATGGGGCTGGATCTTGTTGCAGCAATCATCTTCCCCCAGTGAGGCTGCCTGTTCAGAACAACAGCTGAACTTTGGGGACTCAATTTCAATTCACAGATATAGACAGTAAAACAAAAAAGCTTTTTAACCATAAAAATAAGTCAGTGTTGTATCTCTATATTTTGATTTCACAGATGCAGCACACTATAGACTACCATTTTCACTTTGAATCCTACTCTGGAAAAGTGCTGTAGCGTTTGTTTACCAGCAGGGGGTAGCACAGGTCAAACTCAGTAATAGTGTGTATGCATGTGTGTGTGTGTACTCATGTATGTTACCTATTTTGGACCTTTTCTGGCATATTCTCTAACCTTCTGGAGACAGAGGGGCCTCATGGGGCCACATGGGGTCACATGGTGCCCAAAGCCCAGTCTTAGTGAAATGAACCGCCTAATTTAGGGTTAGATTATAAGCATGGTGCAAATTAATTTTTGAGGTCAGGGTTAGGAATATACAGGTAATGGTTAGCATAAATGAAGCATAACTTCAGTTTCTAAAATAAATAAGTCCTAATATGGGTAGAAACACAAACCAGGACTGCATGATTAGTTTAGTAATTGACTATTCTATTAATTATTCTGATGACATATTGATTAATCAAATCAATTAATTTAACCACTTACGCTTGTTTTACACAATATTAAAAATGCATTAAAATGCAAGCAATTTGATTCCTTTTTTAAATAAGAAAATAAACATTTTATTATCTCAAATGCAGTAACAGCAATCCTCAAGTGAACACTTGATCATGTAAAGAAAAAGATGCATCTGCAGCTAAAAAATATTTCTAACATCAACATGTGAAAAGCCCTTTCTGCTTGACTTATTGTCAATACAGAGCAGAGCTGATCTGCTAATTATTTTCTGGATAAACCAATTTATAATTGAGTAGCAAAAGGTGCTTAATAGGAGATTTTTATTTATTTAACACAATATGAACCAAGTGAAGCAAAACTGCCATTTGAGGAGTTCTGAGTAGAACAAATTTACATACAAAGATTATTATTATTGTTATTATTATTATCATCATCATCATCATAAATGAAAAAAAAATATTTTCTGTACCATTTTGTCTTAATTACTGACTTTCTTTAATCAAATTACTAAATTAGTTGACTGTTATTTCAGTAATTATTCATCACAATGTAACCGATTAATCGATTCAGCTCTAATAAAAATTGTGTTTGTGTGTATGTGTGTGTACACTCAGAAAGACTTCACAGGGGAGAGCTCCAACCCAGAGATCTGAATGTGTAGTGACTGTCCCACCATACAGTGGTTCTTTGTCAGAATGCTGAATGACTGTGTGTGCACGTGTGTGTGTGTGTGTGTGTGTGTGTGTGTGTGTGTGTGTGTGTGTGTGTGTGTGCGTGCGTGCGTGCGTGCGAGTGTGTGTGTATGTGTCAAACAGGCAACACACACATCTGGGATGACCTTCCCGATCAGGGTAGAACTGCCCACCAGTCAAGTCTGCATTTTGTCATTTTCCACTGGTTTGTGATTTGCCTCACTTGCCTGCTGCCTCTTCATCCACATTCCCTCCAACGGTTCCCATCCATTCTCTATCATCTTCCTTACTCCACAATCTTCATCAGCTGCCTTTCATCCTTCTCTTGCCTACAATCTCTCCTTCAGTTTCTCTTTCTACCAGTTTCTCTCCTTTGCCTCACTTTGACCTCATCTTAGCCTGCAGTCTGATCTCTGACTCACACTCTGACTCCCTTCTGGAAACTGTGCATTTCAAGTGACTTTCTTTGTGTCTCTGTGTGGATGACACATTTCACATGCAGCAATCTGACTTACTAAGGCTTCATTCTGGTGCATATTTTCTCCAAAAAAACACATTTCTTGAGCACATCATCCACAGTCCACCAGGAAAGCTTTAGCAACATAGTTTGAAGTTTTGAAAAACTGGCAACAATTCAGTTGAAACATAATGCGACCCAAAAACGTGCCTGCATTCTTCAACAACAGCCGTAGGGGAAGGTCTGGCAGGAATAAAACCAGCCACACTGAAGTAGGAGGAAAAATGAGATAAAAACCAACCACAGACAAAACGTTTAGGAATGTGGTACCATGTGGAAACCAGCAACACGAGATCCTCACATCTGTCTTTTAGTGGAGAAGCAAATGTTGAGCAACTGAAAATACTGGATCAGAATATGGCTTCCTTAACTTTCAGAAGAGCAAACTCACTGACAAATCAGTGCTGAATAAAACTTTAGATGATCCTGCGAAGCCTTGAGGAACAGGACTTGATCCGGAAGTTCACAAAACTCATAACTGTCACTACCTGGTTTCTTCCGGTTGAAGCCCCATAAACAACCGGGTGCTAATGCCCAAATGAATCTTTTCTCCAGCAAACGAACTGCTTCATTCCCAAAGAAATAATGTAAGACTATTCACAATAAGGCCAGATGTTTTCAAAGTCCTTCAATGAAACAAAGTCTAGCTGGTTGCAATGCTAAATTCAATTTTAACTTAGTTGCCAAGTCTAAACAGCAAATACAGAGAAAACTAATGGAAAATGTCCTTTTATTAAACACTAGTCAGTGTTAATTTTTTACTTCAGGGTCAGGTTTAGAAAAGAAAAAAACTTCAGCCAAATGTTTTCACATATAACCTAGACAGCGCTTTGAAAAAGTATTTGCAGAGGTGTGAAATAATTAATCGTATTGGTCGTGATGAATTGATTATTGAAATTATCGTCAACCAATTTAGAAATTGAAGAAAGATTAACTGGAGTGCACCGACTCAAAAAAAGGCCAGCTACCTAAAGAATGATATATTTAAAGCCATAATTAAGCCAAAACTGTAAAGAAAATATAGATAAAAAGACAAAAACAACAACAACAACAAAAACAAAAACAGGTAGACGTTTTACCTGGTTCAAATTCTGCAAAATAAATAAAGTCTGAGTAAGCACTTTGTGTTATTCATTTATTAATCAGCTAATCCAAAATATAATCACCATATCAGTCCTACAGTCCTGTATTGATGCTAAGCAGAAGAACTGATCTTTTCACATGTTGATGTTAGAAGTATTGTGTTGACTGTAGATGCATGCTTTGTTACAAATCACACATTCACTAAAGGAATCCTGTAATTTAAATTTAGGCAATTAAATGTCTATTTTCAAATTTATGAAGGGAATTGAATTATTGTTGTATTTGCATATTCTAATGTATTATTACTAAGACTGCATAAGAAAGGCTTTAATGAAAAATCTGCATAATGTGCCAATTCTTTATCCAATTAATTGTCAGAATGATAGATTAATTGATAGCAAAAAAAAAAAACCTTAGTCAGAGCTCTACTTGTAATTTGAAAATAAAAAACAACATGCATGTAAAGCCAAAACTGATTAGTATAGGTATTGTGTGAAAATGTTATCAGTTTGTAACCATCAGTGTTACAATCACCGTTGGTAGCAGTAGTATTTGCGGAGTTTTTTTTATCATTTTATCACACTTAGAAAGTCTTCAGTATTAAATATGTGGCATGAATAAATTACAGCCTGCAGCCCGAACACACAATGAACACTGCATTCACTGTGCTGTTATTAGAGAAGATGGTATTGTAAGCGGCTTTAATTAGCTTTATGCTATTTGAAGTTCAGAGCGCTTTATATCTGGATAAGGATGTTATTGTAAAAGGTTTGCAGTATTGATGCTATAAATAGAGCCATAGACCATCATGTTATTGTTTTAGCCATTCTGTTCGGTGTAATCAGAGCCTCTGTTGTAATGCTAGCAATCACAGCTAAGTAGTTAAGAGATGAACTAGAGTAGCTGCATGTTAGTGAGTTCCAAACAGAAGTGTCCTGCTGCTGCTGCTGTAGTTTCCCTCAGCATTTACTGGAAACAAAACATCTTCAGAAAGTCTTCCTTCTGCACTTGGAAAGTCCAAAGTTCTCTCTGATAGTTTCCATATCTCTGCTCCGAGAATGTATGTGTAGACCGAAGTGTGGGGACATTAAAGGCCGTCACTCAGCCACAGAGATGATGAGGGAAAGAAAGGTGAACTGAATTATAACTTCATGTCCACATTTCTCAACAGCAATAAGGTATACGGCTCATTCCACAGTGTAGTAAATTACTCATCTGAAACAACTTTAAGTCGGCTAAAATGCTGCACAGTGTTTGGTACGGTGTGTGAGGGTTCCCTCTGACGTAGAAAAACATTTTCTATAAAAGTTACATTTATCAGGTTTAATGATACACAATCCATATACTTACATTGCAACTAGGATATAAAATAAATACAACAGAAAATGTTAAATGTTTTGTTGGCAGACTGCTTGTTGCCACCAGCAGCCTGGGATGGTGAGTTTGTCCTGGCAGCCACAGGAAGGAGACGGAGAGAGGTTTACTCAGACAGCACCATGCTGAGGAACCAAGCTAACCTGTGAGCCGAATTTAGCTATTAATTTGTTTTTTGGGGGTTTTTTTTTTACCTCCTGCAGGTTACTGTTCAAGCAAAATAAGTTACCTGACTTAGCTAACAGCTTGCTCTCTGAATGTCAGCGAGGAAGAAACCACGAGGAGGGGTGAGGCTGATAGAACTGAAGGAAATGTGAGGAGGAGGAGGAGGAGGAAAGATGAGGTCTGTGTTGCTGAAGTTCAGAAGATGCAGAACACCATGCATGGAGAACAGTGTGCGCTTACAGTCTGCATTACCAGCAGCAGTCTGATGTTATTACTACTGTAATCCGCTTGTCAAAACAATATCAACCAACTGTCTGCAGCCTCCTTTTTCCTTAAGCGGGCTGAATCATTTGCATTGAAAACCTGCCTCCCCTTTTCACGGTTTCCTCTGCTTTGGTCAGGGGAAACGGGGACCAACTAGTTATGTCTTTGTGAGATCTTTACACAGAAATGCTAAAAATTTACTGGAAGCCGTTCATATGATTACATATGATTACTCATCTGGAAGCAAAACTCTGTAAACACCTCCTCTGAAACTTCTCCACATTCTGACAGAACAAAGTACAACATAAATGAAATGAAAGGGAAAAAAAAGGCTTTACAAAAATGACGCTTAAAAGTGTGAAACACATTTGTATTAAGTTGACACTGAAGAACCTCGTTTCATTCCATTGACAGCTGGGAGTCTTTTAGGGCATGTCTGCACCATCTTTACTCATTCCTCTTTGCAAAACAGATACAGAGCATCTCCAATCACTTTTCAAGTCATGTCACAAAATCTCAATTAGATTTAGGTTTGGACACAGGCTAGCTCACCCTTCCACATGAATATAAAGTCTTAGGATGTATTCCCACCAGTTCTGTTTAATCTGCTGTTGTTGAAGTCTAGTTAATTTGCCCACAAAGTCTGGTTTGTTTGAGCAGGTGTGAATGGATAGCTGAACTCTGATGCGGAGCAAAAAAGCAAACTGTGGTCTGCCCGAAAACCTATTCTCTGTTCGATTGAAGTGAACCCTGGTGTGGTTACAACCAAACAAACGCACACCTGAGGTTTCCGACCAGGTTCTTAGTATTTTTGTGTTTCTCGGTAGTCGTAAATCTGACGCACAAGCAACATCCACAAACAGCAATGGACGGCACAGCCGTTTTCTTAACCCACTGGAGGTTAATTTTTGCTTCAAAAAACAATATGATGGAATGCTGTGAAAGATTATTGTTGAGTTCAAATTGTGCTAAAAGCAGCCTAAAATAGCATATGAATGATAAACATTCATATGCAGCAGACGTCCCCAACGCTAACGTCTGCGTCCACAGAGTATTTAGCACTATGTACCAAGCTGATGGTAGAATAATCTATGTAACAGATTCAAATCAACAAATATTTTTGTTGTTGAGCTGATATATCTAGTCAATAAATTTGCAGCAAAAGAAGTTTTAAATTGAAAATGTTGCTTTTTTTCCTCGATATGTAGTTTTCAATTAAAATACAATTAATTGTGGTTAATTACAAACCCTGAAATTAACTCGATTAAAATTTTTTAATTGAGTCCCACCACTAAAAATAACTTATGAAATTTATTTTAAAAACGTTTATAAACTAAACGTTAAATTCCCTTATGAAAACCTAGACACTTTCTCAACTTAATATATACTGAATATGATGTGGAAATTAAATAGTGGAAATAAGTTATGAGCACAAGCATGAGGTTTCCAATCTCTTCTCCAAAATGTAAAAATGCTTCAGTGGTGACCGTCCATACTGTGAACAAAGCCTCATGTATTGTTAACCCTATTGAGTTTTGACATTTTCTGTATAATTTGTACTTTTAACTACAAATTAGAACTAGAATCAACAGCCAATGATGGTTAATAACTATATAACAACCAGGAAATACAATCCCCAGCAGCCCTTGCTGTGCCAGCCTAAAATGTCAGAATGTTTTAATGCCTTAGTAACGTTTTTTCTCAACAAAGTCTAGCAGCACATTAAAAAAGAGAAAAACAATTGAATTAAATAATGTGCAATTAGAGGCTGAAAGATCATCACACAGAGACAGTGATCCAATGATTGTTCTATGAGTCAGTGTGTGTGTGTGTGTGTGTGTGTGTGTGTGTATTATAAAGAGAGATTAAAAAAAGGGGCCAGCAAGAAGTCAGACAGTTCAGCTGACCTGCTGGTGAAAACCTCCCGTCAGACACATGGCAAACATCAGCAACAATATCAGGGCATAGCTCTGTCTGAAGACACTCTGAAACTGAATCAAAACGTAAGTCTGTGATGGCAGAGGCCTCCTGTAATACATGAGTCCTTTGATTATATGATGATCTCAAACTATTGTATAGGAAAAGATTCAAATGCCTCAACAGATTTAACAAATTAAAATGTAAACATATGGGTGGAGCCAGTGGGAAGATTTAGGTCGCATTCACATCAGCCCCGTTTAGACCGCTTTTATTCAACTCCAGTCCTTTTGGCTACAAAGTCTGGTTGGTTTGGGGATGCGGAATCGAACTCTGATGTGGACCAAAAAAGCAAACTCTGGTCCACCTAAAAATCCAGGTCTGGGCTTGGATGAAGTCAACGTTTCTATGGTTTGAATGGACATATTAATGCCAACCAGACTGGAGACCGCTTCAAAACCAAGAAGTTAACAGCGCAGGGCATTGTGGGTAAATGTAATCAAAAAAATAAAACAATGAGTCTAGCGATAAAAGGGAGAAATGGTTCATGGGCTTTTGCCAAAGAGAAAAGAGAAATCCTACAATCGCTAAGATCTCATCCCACCCCATTTTTGTTTACATTTCATGAAGAAGAAAGTTGCGCTCAGTGACTTCTTCAGAGGTTTCTATGTCATTTCCTTCAGTGATTCTTGGTGCAGCGCCACCACAGGTGAGGAGGCGAAAAGGTTTGGATGGTTCGACACGGTCCAATGTGAAAGAGAACCACAGCAGCTAAAAGTGGAACAAATGTTGCATGTTTGGTCCCCAATTGAACAGAGTCTATGGGACTATCAGGGATGAAAGCACCCAGAGAAACAGGGTAGGAATTCAGCATCTATAGATCAGGAAATACATATTTAATACCACTTAGGAATCAAAAATGTGTTTCCTCTCGAAATACACAAAGTATTGAAAATAAAACACCAAGATGAAGGTCAGGAAAGTGATGATGATAATGATGCGGTGAGTCGCAGTTTGAAGTGAGTGAACCGGCTCAGCCTCAGTCTGGATATGTGCAGATTCCTTCCTGCTGGTAACCAGACAGTTAATGCCAGGGAAAACTTCCTTCTGTGAATAATGAGGGCATGCACACTTACTCTGTTTGGCCCTGAAACAAGAATCAGGCTAATGGCCATCTATGGAGACTGCGTTCACTCAGCTGGGGCCTCTAACATTGTTATTGCTCAATAAACTTCACATCTGAGATGGGCCGACCTTAGACGCTTTGGTAAAGGAATCAGGGGCGTCTGGTTTAGTTTGCACACTGGAAACGTTGCTTTATCTGCAGCTAGCAGGCTGCGTTCTGAGATGCAGGTTTGAAAGCAGATTTAGCTGACAGCCAGGAGGAAGAGCACGCTAGCTGCTTGCTAATTTGGACTAGGAGCCTTCCTTCTACCAGCAAAAGGAAATGCCGTCCCTCTAAGCTTCAGCTGTCAGGAACCTGTGTGGCTGGACAAAAAAAAACAACAAAAAAACACACTTTAAATAATCTAAAAGAGGAAAAACTCCCATTCTGACTGGCTGCTGCCTTGGGAGGCCACAGGACAACAGGAAGCAGCTTAGGAATGACACAAAACTTTATCTAAAGCTGAGCTTCTGTCTTGAGTTCAGATTGGATTTCTGCATACAACACAACCCACTCATCAAAACCCCGCAGCTGCCTCATTTCCTCTGTTGCCGTTTACAGTTTCCTGCTGCTCTCCAGATCTCAGTCATGAGCAAAAAGAGAGAAAAAAAAAGAAAAAAAGAAAAACTGTTACATTCTCAGCCACACCTGGCAATCCAGAGCGCACTTGGCTGTAAAACGCAGCACTTTTGCAGATGTGATGGGTGGCGGGGGTGCCCATGTCCCTGTGCCTTACAACGCCCGGGTTTTCACGTTGAGCCGCCGTGTGTGTGGGGGTGTGTGTGTGTGTGTGTGTGTGTGTGTGTGCGTGTGTGTGTGTGTGTGTGTGTGTGTGTGTGTGTGTGTGTGTGTGTGTGTGTGTTTGTGCGTGTGCATTTCGGTGATAGCTTGTGCAGTGATGTGTGTGTTGAGCGAAAAGAGAAGGAAGATGAGCGAATAGAGGGCGCTTTGTTTGCTCCGACTCGCTCGTCCTTCTCCTGCTGCCCAGATAGAGGCCTGCTGAGTTCACAGCCTGCTGCCCACCACACTGGGCCCACACACACGCGCACACACACACACACACAGTTCTACACAGAACCCTGTCTGCTGCCACTGCCGTTGCCATGGGAACCCCTGGGCACGGTGCCGTGATCAACAAGGCCCGGAGCTGCTGGGGCGCCATGGCAGCGACCTGGCTGGCACACATACACACACACACACACACACACACACACACACACACACACACACACACACACACACAAGTATGCTGTGGCACAGAGAAAGATGGAAAGGGACAGACTTGAAAAGGCTGGAAGGAGGAAGAGTTCTCAGTAATGAGGAGACAGAAAGAGTTGGTCGAAAAGGAAGAAATGATGCAACAAACACACGCTGAGTTCTGCGACGTCTAGACGGTGGTGAAACCCAGGCCAGTCCGGATGGATGTGCTACAGCCGCTGCCGAGGCGGCGCTCTGCTACAGTCGGCCAGCCCTCTCTGTGGAAACAAGTGAACTAGTTTAGTTGTGATTAACCCCAAGAAGAGGGCTGCCCACTTGTGCGTGTGCGTCTTCCACCCATTAGACACGCAGCTCGGAGTCAGGGAAAGAGAAGGAGACGGTGAGGACAAAAAGGTAGGGTGGATGTAATGAGTGAGAAGAACGGAGAGACGGCGACAAAGAATGGAGGAGAAGAAGAGAGCGAGCGAGCGAGGTGCCAGACGGGCTGTGGGGACTTAGGGCAACAAGAGAAAAAACAATTACAGCTCTGCAGCTCCGTCTCTTTCCCCCCTCCGTCTATCCAGACCTTCTTCTCGTGCTCACACAGCACAGGGGACACACACACAGCACCAGCTCTAGGCTGTCTGGATTACAGAACACACTGCCTCTGACTTGTTCTCGCTCGATGACAACACATCCATTTTATCATTAGTGAACTAAAAAATGGAGCTGGATTCAGGGCGCCACAGGATTTAGACTAACCAGCTGAAGGCTGTTGAAAATAGTCAAAGAATTCTGCCATTATCATCTCAAGCTGTTATGATCCATCAGAGTGGAGTTAAAGCATTACTCTGATTACACTAGGGCTGTTGTAAACGAATATTTTAGTAATCGAGTAATCTATCGATTATTCTTACGATTAATCGAGTAATCGGATAAAAAAAAAATTATAAAATGAAATATTGGTAAATCTGGCATAATACCGGTGTTACTATCAGATATCAATATCAGTCCAATTTTTCATATTTGAGCATCCCTAACAGTTGCTTTTTTTGTAGTTTAGAAAACTAACCTGTAACAATAATAGCTCACTTTCTAAGTTAACCAGAAGAAAAGTTATAGAAAAATCTGAAATTATATTGAATTTAATAACAAAGAGGCAGGCTCACAAATATGCTTATAAAAAATGTCAACAATCCAGCTTTTAGTTTATGTATTCATCTTCAGTGAGTTTAATAGATTAATTAAACTCACCTTGCCACCTAACCTGTCACGCTTTGGGTTTGAAAATACGGGAAATGCCGCCTGGAGTGGGAGGAGAGGGCGAATGAACGAACATGGGGTGGAGGGGAGGAAATAGACCAGCGGACTGACGAACCGTTAGACCGGGGGACGAACACGGGGGGAAGCAATACGGGATATTTACGACACCTTCACTGGTCACACTCAGAAACTCATCTACCAGCCATGTACGATGCGCTCCGCCACCCGTTTCTTCAGACCGGGATATGAAATTTATTGTGCGGTTCGTCGGTAAAGCTACATTTACACGGTAAGCATCAGCTACTCAGCCGCCCGCCCTGTTCAGTCTATCCGCTCACCTCAGGGCTCTTCCCGCCGTTCGCTTTCAACCAGCAGCCCCGGAGGAGAAATGCTGCCGTACTCCAGGCATTCCCCCAGTCATTTTAAGGATGCTTATTGGTTCCCCAAAAACGATAAAAAGTCGGGCATTATCATCAATCAATAAAATCCCCACGGGCCAATCTTGAAGATTGGACTTTATGCCGCTGAGACTTAGCTTTTGTCAACAACTCAGAGGCGGAAGTGAGAGCTCCGCGCAACGCAAATGAAGTCCCGGCCGGAACACGTGCGCTAACTAATTAAACATAAATTAACGAAGCTTCGAGGCAGGTAAATTTTCCTCGAGGAATTTTAGTAATCGAGGTACTCGAATCATTCGAGGAATCGTTTCAGCCCTAGATTACACAGTTTGCTACTCACATCCTAGGTGTACAAAGGAGTGTTACAGGTGTACAGGAGATCCTTCCATTCCACCTCTAGAACCATCAACCCGATAAGTGTTTATATCCTTGTTGTTGCAGATTTATTTATTTTTTGTCAGTTATTGTATATAGTTTTTTTTTATACCAAGAAATCATTACTGATATAAATTTGTTATAAAAGTATTATTGATTGCACTTTAAAAATTAGGTATCTTTATGTTATTAAAGGTAAAGTTTAAACAGTAATGATTTATTGGTTAATGTCAAGTTGTCATAACAAAGACATTTTGAATAATGTCAACTTTGTATTAAAAGTGTCATAATTTACCGAATGACGCTTTATGACAACAGTCATAAATATTCATGAAGGCTTATTCATGTTCATGACAGGTGTTATGTCATGTTTATGACAGTGTCATGGCAGTCTTATTCAACCCCCTTCAAATAAAGTGTTACCAAACTTTTTAATCTAAGTAATTAGTGAATCGAAATAAATGTGCTAAATTTCCAGCCATATCAAATACACATTCACATTTTGTACATTTTTGAATTAACCTACTCTGTTGCACATTCCTGTGGACCGGAATACAGAACTACACAGTAATTTGAAATATTTCCCAAGTTACTTACAGTATTTTGCTTCTTATTGAGTTTTCATACGTCTTTGTGTGAATCTACTTGCTTTTGTTGCCTGTCGCAGAAATTTCCACATTGAGGGACAATAATATTTCTATTCTCAGATTCCAACAGACCAGCTCGGCCATTTTATCCACCACATGAATCCCTCATTCTGCATACCAACACGTCGTCTCTTCTACCCCTTTCTCAAAAAAAGCTGAACTTTGATTACTGCTGATGGGGCCCATAATGATCAGACCTAATGCTGAGGCGGCAATAAATGGTTACTTTGGCTGGTGAGGAGGCCTGACGTAGTCGTATCATCTCCAGTTGCATGAATATAACATTAATAAGACAGGGAAAAGGCTAGGCTGTGATAACATATCATGAATATTACAGTGTCGTCTAATATGATCAATATTCCAGTGCTGTAATATTCATGAAGAGCGGTAAAAGGGGAGAGGGGGGCAGTGTTAAAGAATTCATTGGCTGAGCTGTCACATGCTCTTGGTCTGCAGTTTCTCAGGTGAATGTGTGACTGGTGGACATGATCAGAGCCAGACAGGAGAGTGTCTGAAACACCAACCCCTCCCCCCATCCCACTCCTCTGCCATGAAGCCAGACTGACTGCACTCTGAATGTCTGAACCAGACTGGAGGGTCAGACTGATGTCAGGGTCAAAGTGCACACGCGCTAGTGTATGTGTGCGTGTGTATTTGTGTGTGTGTGTGTGTGTGTGTGTGTGTGTGTGTGTGTGTGTGTGTGTGTGTGTGTGTGTGTGTGTGTGTGTGTGCTTGTGTGTGTGTAGGATGGTAATCAGGGTCAGCTGGGGTCGCTGTGCAGGAGGGCGTCGGAGGAGAATGTGTGTGTTTACAATTAGAGCTCTGTATGCAGCAGGATGGTGAGCTGCTGAAATGTAAACCGCAGTCTGATGGAACATAAAGCTGTTTAGTAACACTGTGGAGACAATTCATCTTCTCTGTGTGCAGAAAGTTCCATCAGCTGCAGGAAGAGTTGACTGGTCTCTCCTACTGGAGGCACTGAGTCACATTTTGGACCGCTGCTCATTTCACCACTCCGTACTTATGCAGTTCTGGTTGCTTTCCACCCAAAAAACATCCAACTATGTCACAATGAGCAATTATTCAATTAATCAATTAATAGCTTGATAATTTTCCATTCTTACGACTAATATTTTTTTGATGGGCAATTTCATTTACGGAGTCGTCCGATTCATTTTTTTTTTTTTTTTTTTATGATCTTGATTTTGTGTGTGTGTGTTTTTTTGGTTGTTTTTAAAAAATTTAAATTAAAAGATTTTCTGTGAAAACCCATGTGTCACTTCCAAATTGTGCACAACTCCGAGTTGGCCAATCACATGAAGTCCCAACTGAATTTTGTTGTTGTAAAGAATCAAAGCTCCAGGGGTGTGAATACGTTTGTAAGAAAGTTTAATCATCTACATTTGGTGGACAGTTTTCTTTGGACTGTTTGAGCTCACGAGTTTTACATCTGAGATAAACTTCAGAGGAGTGGCTAAGTATCAGGCCTAGTCAAGCTGCAGAGCTCCTGTATTTTTGCAGTGTTGCTGCTGGTGAAGGCCAAAATGTGAAATTATGATCTGGCAGAACAGAACCAAAAAGAGAGGGGAAAAAAAGAAAAAAGCTAAGCGACACAAAAATAATTTGAAAGCGGCAGCCAATAGCAGCCAGACTGGCACAGAGGCAGAGAGAATTAGCCATGGAAATAGAGAACATAACTCAGAATGGAGGGAGACGGAGAGATTGGCAGAGAAACAGGAACCCCTCCGGCCCCCCCTCCGTTGCTCTCCAGTTACCACACACCTCCACTCTCGGATTCATGGCGCAACTCTGAAACAGGTTTTCAACATCAGGGGGGTGAGCAGACACCTCACAGACGTAGGCTGCATGCTGCATATGTGCTGCAAACCCTGGGTGGCTGCTGTGAGCAGCTGAAGCTAGACGGCAGGAGAGGCTGTGGGTGGAACATGGGAACGGACCGGAGCCGAGCCGTCTCCTGGGGTAACGGGGAGGTACTGGGATCACACCAGACAGGCTGCTGCTGGGACAGCGGGGGGAGTTTAAACCAGCTTTAACTAAAGCTACGTGATCAGGTATTAACTAAGGCTGTCAACTTTAACGCATGAGATTAATCACACATTAATAGTACATAACGCAGTGAAATCAAACTACCTATCTTGACCTAAAAGCCTCTCTCCATCAGGGGGTTATCTAGTTCACAGTAGCTATACACACAGAGTGACAAACTACAGCAAAAGATGAAACTTTTCCATGACAGCAGCAAAGGCTGAATATTTTTCAACTTTCTCATGTTGCGTCGCTAGCCCTCGTGTGCATATCTACGTGTACGAGCTCAAAGTTGCATGAATTAGGCTGGACGCCGGGCTGGATGAGGACAGAAGAGTCACCTCATCGCACAAGTTCTGTAGGAAATGAATGGAGGGGCATTTCTAAATGAATGTTTAAAACTAAATGACTTCCTTTAAACCTTCCTTAATACAAAAACCCTGGATAACTGAGAACATTCAGACATGTTTGGTCAATTAAACATTTTTAGAAAACGTGCACACAGTGGCAGTTTTTTATATGGGCAGTTGCCCAGGGCAGCATCAGAAAGGGGTGGGGCCAAACTTTGACCTTCGTTGAAAAAGGTTTGAATATGAACTGTTTGAAACAGTTCAGAAAGATCGGTTTTTGTGGTTCTAGTTACTCCAAAAGCTAACATGACTTCGTTAATAAACAGGAATCTGTTTTTTTGTATTTCATATTTCTTTTAAGATGATGTTACTTATCTGTAAAAAAAAAAAAAAAAAAAAAAATTCTTGCTGTACAAAATGAAAAAATGTCAACCACCTATGCTTGCACTTTGGACACCCATGCCCTAAACACGACAGTTAAAGTCATCAGCTTTAGTTCACAATTGGCACAAAGCCACGAGAGAAACTTTGATACATTTTCAACATCCAGAATTAATCATTAGGAAATGAAAAGTTTTAGGTGTCAGAAAAAAATCCCACATTCCCATTAGTTGTAATAACTCTACCATGATACACGCAAAGGTTTTATTTTTGCATCCCTGTCTACAACGTTCCTAACTTCCATTTTAAAGAAAAACGGCCCCTCAGCCGCAGCATATGCTTGTGTGGCAGTTTTTCAGCTATGACTCACTGTCACACTGGCTTTCTCTCCTCCAACGGGGACCGTCTCTCTGACTCTCTATTTTAGTCTGTCCTCTTTCTCTCTCATTATGTCTGTCCCTCTCTGTGTTTGTCACACTCCTCTCACTCTATTCCATCTGCATTTTTTTGGTTCAACCCATCTATCCTTCCCTTTCATCATCTATTGCTCTTCTCCTCCTCCTCCTCTTCTTTCCCTTTCAGCCTTTTCTGTATCCCACCTCTTCTCTTTTCCATTCACTATATATACACACACTTTTGTCATTATTTCTGCCTCCCTCACTTTGAATCCCACCTCCTCCTCCGTCTCCCACTTCTTCCACCTCTCCCAGTCCCTCCAACTCGGAGATGAAGGGGTGTAAACATGTCTTCCACATGCGGTCTCATTGTGCTGAGCCAACAGAGCAAAACAACCACGCTTAAGTTGCTCAATAGGCTTCGGCAGATGACTAGAACCTCCTCGTCCTGCCGTTAGTCGCTCTGGCTTTTTTTTTTTTTTCTGCGGCCCCTTCGGGTTGAGATGCATAACAACCATGAAGCAATGCCTGGCAGGCAGGATTAGGCAGGAGCGGGACAGAGGCAGAAAGGAGGGGAAGGAACAGAAAAAGAAAGCAAGAGCAAAAAGACAGTGAAAGTGAAGCAGGGATAAAGAGTCTGGGAGGAAAGCAGAAAAGAGGGAGTAGTGTGCAAGTGCTAAGTTCTACAAAGCAAGATTAAGGAATGTATAAGTAGGAGAGGGAAGGGGGGAAAAAATAGAAAAAGTTTTCCCCTCGCTGGAACACTTTGCCATGACCGCAAGCTGAACTTTAGAGCGGTGCTGAGCAACAGCTGCCGACAACAGAGAGAACTGCACACACACACACGCGCACACAAAGAAGAAAAGGTAGACAGGCTGGCAAGACCTGCGGTGGGAGGGGTGAAGGAAGCACCCCACACTAATGATAGCGCTGGTTTCTTCACGTGTCGGGATGTTTTAGCGTTGTTGACAGCAACGATACACAGATGAAGCGCGCCAGCGGAACAGAGTGAGTTCAAAACAGAAGGGAAGACCGTTAGAAGGTGAAGAACAACTTGTGTCTTTCTGAGGAAAAAAAAAAAAAAAGCAAACCTGGCACACTCCAGGGAAAAAAGAAAGAAAGAAAGAAAGGAAAGAGTCCACCCTGCCAGCCAGACGGTGCAGAAACATGGTGTAAGTGATGCCTCGGCAGCTGACAGCTTCACACAGCTGGCACCGGGGCAGGAACGAAGGGAATTTTACAGCCCCGATGCAGGAATTTACAAGTTGTATATAGGTCATGACATCACTGGAGGAGGGTTTGGTCATGCTGGTCTTTCAGCTGTATTTTGGCGAATGAAAGACTTCTGGAGGCACAAGTTTTGCTGCCCTGTGAAAAGGTGAGGAGAGAGATACTCCATAAAGTGTGAGGTGGGAAGGTAAACCGACCCGTCTGGTTCCGAACGCTTCCCAAACCTCCACAAGAACAAACTCACAGGAACAAAACCAGGACTAGGGGTGAGTTAGCAGCAGTCAGGGAGCACCAAACAGATGTATCGATCAGAAGATCTGCAGCAGGTTGGAGTGACTGCAGGAAAGCAGTTTGATGGAGTGTTCAGGTGTGCTGACCTTGATGCTGCCAAAGAAATCTGTCAACATCAATATTTTTACTCCACACACTGTTTTTAGATTCTCATCTTTATTTTCTCAAAATTTCTACCAGAAAAATCGCAGCTTCCTCTAAACGCTGTGTGTGCAGAGAGTCCTTCATCGCGTCTATGCCTTTAATTCAGTCAGGGCTTTGGTTCCAGTCGTCTGTGTTGCCGTTTCACAAAAAGCCTGCCAGATGTACCGTTTCATAGCTCTATAACGAGAGTGGGAATATAAAAGTCTGGAAGGTTTCATAACGACCCTCAGCAGCCCAGCGACCAGCATTAGAAACAGCAGGGATGAACCCAGATGTAGGATTCATGGCTTTAAGCTGCTGATGTAGACACATCAACTGCTCCCCTATTTTCTCCTGCATGTTCGGTTGATTAATTACCTGAATATATAGTGTCAATATGAAGACATTGAGCAAAACATCCTAAATGATACATACAGTTAAGTTACAGTTTCTTTTATTACACTTTAACTAAAACACTCATTTATATTCTCTGGAGTTCCACTGAAACAGACCACTTTAATATCTATATTAAGTAGCAATATTAACATGGGTACGGCAGCTGTTAGTTATTTTTTAACATATCGGCATCGGCCCAACAAAAATAGTGATAATACTACTAATAATAAGTAACAGCAGATATTTATCTCCATCTTATTGCTGTTTGTAAATATCTTTTGGGTGGAGGAGGGGCTGGTCATGTTTGGTCATGTGACAGTGATGCAATGCAGGATGTGGGATTTGTGTTGAACTGAAAGTAGGTGGGAGGTTGAAAGGTATAGATAAAATAGGTAAATATCAACCATCAGCCATAACTGCAATATTAACGTCAGATATCGGTATGGGCCAAAACATTTCACATCAGTTCATTCCTAATATTAACATATGCCATCTGAATACCCAGCCTTTTCAAGATTTTTAAGTTATAAATAAATGTCACTTCATTTTGCTGGATGCAAAGAGCAACATTAAACCAGTCAATTTTTTGAAAACTAAGCACTGACAGTTGCCATAATGTTAGCAATGTGGAAGGGCAATCAGCAATGATCTTAGAGAAACAGCAGTTGTAGAGGGTTTTTAAAACTTTTCCAGCTTCACTATTGTACAGTGAGAATGACAAGTAGAAAACATTCAAGACTGTAAAACTTCTCCGCTAATATCCCAGAAATGTTTACCCAACTCAGTCTGATGTTGGTATGGTTTTTCCACCCTGTTGGCAATTACTGTACCACATACTGAGGGTGCTATCAGGTGTAGGTGTTGGCCCAGTCAAAGTCCACACCTCAACCTGTCACTGTGGTGGGACTGCAAGGGAGTCAAATGGCTGCAAAACTCAGTCAACTGAAGCAATGTTGTAAAGAATAGTAGACCAAAGTTCTTCTGCAGACACTAAGCAGATTACTCTCTGCAAAGGCCGTTTTGCAAGCAGTGGAATCATGTTCTGGCCTTACTTGTATGCTTTACCATGAATGGTGGATCTTTACCAAGTGTATTATTGTATTATTTTTATAACTCTACTGTCCTCATCTGGGAATAGCACAGAGAAAACCACTAAATGAAGGTTTTCTTGTTTTTTTATTTCTCGACTAGAGCCCAGAAGGCCCAGTTCCACTTCAGTTCTTAACTGTCCACAATTCAGCATTTAGTTAGTTGTCTTTAAATTAGGGATGCACCCATCCACTGTTTTCATTTCTGATACTGATATTTGCAGTTTAGCATCAGTCAATACCAAAAAACAGTGGTGAATTCACTTAAAGCATGTCTTTCTTGACTTAAATGTACTGAATTACAAATTGATTGATAACCCTGCACCAGTACAGCACACTTAAATACACCAATAGCTTCACAAGCTTGGTCAAACATGTAAAAACAATACAACTTTAATCTGTTCAGTCAGTGCAACTAGAAGTGGAACAGCCAATGGAAAATAAATAATAAAGAAACTGAAAGGGACAAAAACAATAGGTTGACTACCTTAGTAAAAATAAACTAACATATCTTCTTTCATGTGATTGAAAAACTGCAACTAGGAATTCCAAATATAATGTAAAATAGATAAAGTATGATGTGCTTTACAATTAGACTGACTAGATCTGCCCTTATGAATTGAGCACACTGTCATATTTCTTCTTCAATATCAGGATTGCTCTAGATCTTAATATCAAACTGGTGCATCTCTGTTTTAAATGTCACTCAAGTATGATCCACACTGTAATACCTGTTGCCTTTATTTGTTTAAAGCAGAGAATTTTGGCTGGTGTCAAGAGGGCAGAGGTCAGATGGAGGCCATGCTTTAGCACTGACCTCAGGAGACACTTTAAAAACAACACTAATCCCTGGTTCATTGGCTGAATGTTGCTGCAGACTCTGCTGGAGTCCAACAGCGGACATGTGATCCAGCTCCTTGATATTTAACCACACCGGTTCACGTTTGTGGTCTACTACGGGAGGAAAACTATCCCGACGGTAGTCGGTGAAGTCACCGTTCAGAATCCACACCCACTGCAGACACGGGTGTTTGTGATCCGCTGGGTTAATCTGGCTGACAGATGGGGCAGGCCGTGGGTAAGCAGAGGGTAAGCAGGGGCCATGTACTGTAATAGTGCTGGGACGGGCACTGGGCCGGGCCAAGCCGGATGCTGTGACTATGACCTATATTAATAATTTACACACAGGATCTCCATGCTGCTCAGACTGGGAGCCCTAATTATCATTAGCAACACTAGCCAGAAGACACACATGTAAGCCTCCAGGAAGCTGTCACAGAGGGACAAACCCTTTGCCGTCCCTTTCCTCGTCAAGATGTCCCACGCAAAACGACAGAGGAACTGCTACAAAATCTACAACTTCCTTTTACTCAGTGATCAATTATTTCCATGACAACCAGCTTCAGGGTGAACACTAAACTTGTTCCCCACATAACTTTCAAGTCGACATGATTACATAATCACACAGACTGAAAACAGTCAGTTTACCAGGGGCTGCTTTCAGGTGTGGATGCATCTGCAACCAGTGCACCAGTCTGTATTTTTGGTGCTGTGTTGGTATACCGAGTATTCAGTGTCAGCACCTTTAACCCTGATGTTCTTTCCAAACATAATGCCGATCCGTAACACTTTGTACAACAAGCATCAGATGCACTTGCCAAGAGGGGAGGAAGAAGCAAAGACTGAGGTGGAAAGAAAGAAATGCTGCGTTATGGTTGGGGGTTGGGAGTCAGCACAGCAGGCTAGACTAGACCAGACAGCCTCTTATCTTCCTGACCCCCGTCTGAGTCTGTGTATGCATGTGTCCAACAGTGTGTCCCCCTATCCCCAAGCCAGACAATAGGGAAGGCCCTGTGCCTGATTGGGGTCAGCTGGTGGCTGCCGAAGGGTGGAGGAGGAGGCGGTGGTAGCAGAGGGAGATGGGGGTGGGAGGTACATATCAGACACCACTGTCTGACTTGTGTGTCTGGACTTGGACGATGACAGACTTAAAAAACACACACACACACACACACACACACACACACACACACACACACACACACACACACACACACACACACACACACACACACACACACACACACACACACACACACACACACACACACACACACAGACAGACAGACAGACAGACAGACAGACAGACAGACAGACAGACAGACAGACAGCCATCTGAATTGCTAATGAACAGAGAGGAGCGACTAGACAACAACAAGGCTGTGGTTTCTCTTCCTGTCTCCCACATTTGTCCTGAGCCACTTGACTCCCTGCCGTGTGGTTAAACTGGGTCAAATTCTGAAACAAATATATATTAGTGAGATTAATAACTACTCCAGTGCCTTTCTGTGGTTACTGCAGCATACCAACAGAGCGGAATTTATATCTTAGACAATCCCTTTCAGGTTTCAACCAGCTGACCCAAACTGTCAGCCTATGATCAAAGACATCTGGATAGGATGTTTAAGAGTAACCCAAGAACTTCCAAGGGTCAAGCATGCATTTCTCTACAAAATACTACAACCAGCGTTTCACTGAGAAGGAACACTTGTAATGAGCTCAGCAGATGTGTAGTTCCACCAGGTGTTTGCTAATTGCTGCTGGCTAGTCTTAAGGAGCTTACTGGGGGAGTTCTAGAAGAGGGGGTGGTGCTCTGTGAGGTGGAAGATTGGAAACTTGGAAATTGCAGCTCTGAGGAGGAGCTTTGTCCTTAAAGGAGGTGCTAGGTCCATCCAGGCGTTTTGCACAGCTGAATGGTTGCCATGGAGATGATAGAATTTCTTAAACATGCATAAAAGAATTAAGCCAACAATCCTGGCATATTTTTGGTGAGGGAATAAAATTATAACATTATGTAAATCTTAAAAATTGGCTGTTTTAAAAACATTTAAAACATTTTCTTTCCCCTTCACAATCATGTTAGTCTACCACAAAATATACCAACTAAAGTTAAAGTTTGTTGTACTGTGGCATAATGTGAAAAGGTTTAAGGGGTATGAACACTTGTGCAAGGCGCTCTGTTCTCACTATTAAGAAGTTGCTAAACCATCGGTCTTTCTGTCCGAGTCCACTCACCCATATCGGGCTATTTGACTGTAAAGGACTCATGCAAAACATTTCCTTGGAAGTGATATGAAAATGGTTGGCTTTTGGTGCCTCTCTAAATTTTTTAAATTCTGCTTAAAACACTCGAGGTCCTGTACTGCTGTAATCACAGAGGCTTCCGAACCGTCCCCACCCCAGCGCCATGCCACTGGAATCTTTTCCATGTAAGCCCCCTAAAATCCAAGGAAAACCCTTCTAACCACTTGAAGAGACATGCTGTTATTCCTCTGTCTGGGTGTTCCAGCTCACATAAACAAACAGATTAACAGAAATGTGACAAACAGCGGGTGGTGCAGCATTTTTTTATTTATTTTTTTATCATTTGGAGCTTGCATTGTTTCATACGATGCACCATTAGTAATTTCAAAGCACGGAGGTTCGCCGAGGCTAATAAACACGCCAACCATTTCATTTGTCTGAATGCTGGGAAAAACTAATCAACAACAAGCAGGGGTGGGGGTGGGGGGAGCTGCCTTTGTACTGTCTGCCAGCATGTCTGCAGAGCAGCATCTTGTTTGACTGTAATAGCTCCAATCCAGGCCCACAAACATGGAGTCAGAAGAAAGGAGCTCTTTAACATCTCAGACAGTCCAACTGTGTGTAAATAGATGCTGACCGAGACATCAGACCTCTACACTCCCTCTACCCCCCCAACTTCCACCACCACCACCATCCTCCTCCAACAGCCATCAGTGTCGTTCTCGTCCTTGACGGATGGGCATGTCCTCAAACACACTACAAATACAAATCTGTCCCAGTCCCAAGGGCATTTTGGGAACTCAGGGAGTAGGTCTGGGCCATGGCTGAGAGTGTGTTGGGGGTGCAAAATCTAGACACAAAGGGAGTCCCAGCAGACAGTGATGACACTGGAGTGCTGAGCAGAGAGACCAGAGCTAACCAAGTGCAATTTCTTACATTGAATAGAGTTTAAGCATTGACTAAAGTTAGCCTGAATGGAAAAGTGAGAGTAGGTAAGCTCTGGTGGGGTTCAGAGCTGCCAGGGGTGTCACATCCAGTTCACAAAACACCAACTGACACAGTACACAATATAGGAACGTCAAGTTTCTTCCTCTACATTTTTTGGAAAGCCAAACACCTGTATGAAAACACCACATAAGCATCGGCAGTGTTTATACAAGTCGACCAGTTATTCACAAAACAGAAAAAACTTGAAAATATCTACTTGAATTAAATCTAATGTAGTAGAACTGTACTGTAGAATCTGTGTTATATTGAACCATGATTGCAATATCACAATTCTAGGGGTCAGCTTGGATTATTTGGTAGGGTATCACACTTTTATGTTTGCCAGTTGGATATGCTATCTGCTCATACCTCATGTTAGTGGCTGATACCCTAAAGCTCATACAGAGAAGTGGGGATGCTGAGTCATGTTAAAGAAAGAAAACAATCATTAAAATGAGGGTTAATTACTATTTCAGTAATATTTTTTTCTCCAATTGTGCATCCCTAGGATTGAGGTATACGGAGCCCCCCAGGGGACATTGGGAATTTTTTTTCTTTTGCGTTCCCTCGCAAAACTTTTGCGTTCCCTCGCAATACTTTTGCGTTCCCTCGCAAAAGGTTTTGCGTTCCCTCGCAAAACTTTTGCGTTCCCTCGCAATAATCTACTGATAAGTTCATGCGGCATAATTGATACTATAAGCCTTTTTTACGGTGGAAGCCGTACTTTCTGCTTTAATACAAGCTTATAAGGTTTTTCAATGGACTATTGAGTTATTATCGCGGGGTAATAAGTCATCTGATTGTGTCTCTATTGTGTTCGTGTCTGAATGGTTTAAAGGGCTGCTTTCTGTGCCGTTCCATCTGAGCCTTAACAGACATAAACATGCAGTAAATAAATCGATTTTCAATCAGTTTTTTGCACCAAAGCGTTAATAATAATAAACACGTTTTCACTGAGGCTCTATAAGAGCAATATGAATGAAATAAGTAATTATTGATATGACAGGAGCAGCGGCTTTGACACCTGGTGGTGGGCGTGTCGATGTGGGAGTGACTGTCATGAAGTATGAATGGGAAGGTGACGTTGCTGGCTCGGTGTGTGAGGCAGCGGGTGAGCTGGGGGGTCAGTCCTCGCAAAGTTTGGAGCATAATAAAAATTTAAAAAATCGATAATTGTGACAGAACAAAGAAGAGGTTAGGAGTTGATTGATACACGGACAGATGAGATTCCCCAAGTTAATCCAGTGCGGCCGTCTACCACCATTAGTTTGCTGTGTTTTATAATAATAAAACGTGTTTATTATTATTAACGCTTTGGTGCAAAAAACTGATTGAAAATCGATTTATTTACTGCATGTTTATGTCTGTTAAGGCTCAGATGGAACGGCACAGAAAGCAGCCCTTTAAACCATTCAGACACGAACACAATAGAGACACAATCAGATGACTTATTACCCCGCGATAATAACTCAATAGTCCATTGAAAAACCTTATAAGCTTGTATTAAAGCAGAAAGTACGGCTTCCACCGTAAAAAAGGCTTATAGTATCAATTATGCCGCATGAACTGATCAGTAGATTATTGCGAGGGAACGCAAAAGTTTTGCGAGGGAACGCAAAAGGTTTTGCGAGGGAACGCAAAAGTATTGCGAGGGAACGCAAAAGGTTTTGCGAGGGAACGCAAAAGGTTTTGCGAGGGAACGCAAAAGTATTGCGAGGGAACGCAAAAGTTTTGCGAGGGAACGCAAAAGTTTTGCGAGGGAACGCAAAAGAAAAAAAATTCCCCATGTCCCCTGGGGGGCTCCGTAGAGGTATACAAATATTTATCTTTTTTTTGTGCTTTTTTTTTTCTTTTTTTTTCAAAAGAAATTACAGTTTCAACCAGCAAAAACTTTTCATCACTGTTCCTGTGACTCCAGATAAACTACAAGAGACTAGAGTTTTCTCTATCTGTATGGAGCATAGAATAACACAGTACTGCCCCCTCCCCACCTGTTGCTGCAAACTGCCGGTCAATTGGCTCACAGAAGACTCCCAAATAACAGTTTTAGTCCAAAACAACACGGACTAGAACCTAGAAAAAGGCTTTACCCAACTCAGACTATTGGGAACTACTACTACTAACATTTGTTGTGTGTTTATTCTATTATTTGCATTAGTTTATAAGATAAAACAATGACAACTAAATTGAATTAAAAATATTGTTAGAATCAAAATATTGTAATTTTTTTTGTAACAGTGTGTAAAATATTTGCTTTGAATAAGAAAAATTTAACCATGTTAATAATTTTTGTTTGAAACTTTTCTTTAAATACTGTGAAATAATGGATTTTTTTTCAATTCATCTGGTATTTCCAGCATTTAGGTCTTCATTCAGTCAGAATCTGATCCCATCCAATATACAATAAGCCCAAAGTTTTCAAACATAACAGTAAAAACTAAATATTGATTTTACTCAAGTTAGAACGAAACAACTGTCACAAACTCTTTCTGTAAATAATCTCCCCGTCTTGAACATGTTTGTAGAAAAAAAAAAAAAAGAATAAAAAGTCACAACTTCCTCAGGCCAACAGTGTGACTCTATGTAACCCCTGAGGACCCAGAAATGTGGAACTGCGCACCACTACATCCTGATGTTTAACAAGGAACTCCTTATTGCTCAAATTTTATGAACTGCCAACTCATTGCAACAAGCCGTCCGCTCAGGAGATGTGGTGGATTATTTAAGGCTCCAGAGAGACCCACCAAATATGTGCAGAAATCCCCGTGTCTTCAAATTACTTACAAGAGAAAGGAAATTTTTTTTCTGCAAAAAAACAAACAAAAAAAAAAGTCAAAAGCTTCCCTTCACAAAAGGTGCAAAACTTTCCATTCATACCCAAAGTCATAATGAACTTCTCTTAAACAAAAGCTTATCTTAGCTTTAATTAATAATGAAACTGAATAAAAACTTGAAAAGTTACTTTTGTAAACGCACCAAATCAACCCAAACCACAGAGCAAGAATGTTCTCAGAGTACTGAAATGTAGCTTTCTGGCAGGAAACTACAGTAATAAATAGCTCAGGCTGTATGTATCTGGATGGAAATGTCTTATAATACCTCACTGAGTTTCAGGTGGATAATCTGATTGCTGCAGACTTAATGGTTCCATTTGCAGACACAAAGACAGTCATACGTCTAAGGAAAAAAAAAAAAAAAAGGCTACCAGGACGCAGGGGGTGAAGGGTGACGTGTTTACTATAACGCCTAAAGAGATGATGC
Source organism: Poecilia mexicana (assembly GCF_051168715.1). Taxonomy (NCBI): domain Eukaryota; kingdom Metazoa; phylum Chordata; class Actinopteri; order Cyprinodontiformes; family Poeciliidae; genus Poecilia; species Poecilia mexicana. The sequence continues at coordinate 1,888,834 of NW_028263375.1, forward strand.
TGGAAAAAGTTTGAAATATGATTTGGTAGACTGCACAATATATTGTTAATTTATCATTAGCGTAACATGCATATAACAAAGGACTGCTAGCGCTGCAGTAACTGCTAGCTAATTATTCAAGTATTTGGCAATCAGCCCCACTGTGCAATAATAGATGTTGTGTTTGTTGTTGAGATATAGATTTTGAACTGGTGAAGTCATTAAAGAATTATAACCAAGTGGTTTTATTGCCAAAACAACAATAAAACTCTTGTTTTTGAGATGAATTTTTTTTTTTTTCCAGTAGCAAGATAGACAACTCCTTACCTGGACTCTATGTATCCGATAACAGCATACCTACAAGTTACATCAAATCAAATCTAAAACTTTTTAAGACCTTTAAACTAAATTTAAGACCAAAAAAACATAAATATTGGAGATGGATGGGAGATCCTACTGTATTACAGTCAAGCAAAACAAAAGCAGTGACACTTCTGGGTTCTGTTTGTGGCCTTTGGCTGCAGCTTTGTGCTTCTCATGCTGCATGAGGTTGGTGGGCAACAGAGCCAGTAATGAAACCTCATCCAGCCAACTAGCAATAAATTTACACTTTTGCCAAAAATGTATAAAAGCTAGCTATGTACCTAGCAAGGGTATATTAGCAGTTAGTTAGTGGTAGTCTGAAGTAACCGAATCTTTATACAATGTTTCGCCTCATAGAAAAGTCCTGTGAGAAAAACAACTACGCACAATACAGAAGATTAAATTGTCACGTGAGGACAAAATGTATGACCTGTGATTAACTATTTCAGGCCAACTTACGTTTTAAGAATGCAAGACATTTTAGATACACAAATTCAAGACTTTCTAAGGATACTCAGACACCCTGAATAAACCCAAAGAAAGAAGATAAACACTAATTATTTACCACACAAGTCATATGACTGCAACACTCACCAACATTACTACTGTATGTGTCATACTTCAGTAATATCAATGATATAAAAATATTACTGAGTGCTTTTACTTTTTATTTTAAGAAGATGTGAGAGCATTGTTACTTTCCTCACTAAAAAATAGTCACAGTCTGAACTAGTGGTGCACAGATAAATCAGCCCCAATTTCCTTCATTTTGGGTGACCGACCGATACATAAATGTGAAGCCACTGCCAACTCAGCAACTTTCTTGCTATATTTAGCAACATTTCAAACAAACAAAAAAAAATTATAATAAAAAGAAAAAAATCAATGTTGGACAAAATTTCCATCTGCAGGCTTATTGATCATCATCAGATTTATAACTGATCTTCAATCAGAAAGAAAACTACAATCGGTGCACCCCTAGTTCCCTAGTTGTTTTCCACACAGAAAATGAACCCGTCATAACTGTTGACAATATGGTTTGGGTTTTACCACGCAGGACATTTAAACTGAATAAGTGGCTCACTTCAACCTGTTGAGCTGCACAACTCTGCTGCAAACTTTCTCCACCCAGAGCATTGAGTCAAATCCTACATTTTCCTGAATGTCAGTTTACTTTTCCCTCCATCCCAGAGTCCACCAGGATCCACATTACAAAACAACCCTGCTGCACTGTGTTGAATGTGACATTGCCTGATGGAAATGAAAGGGGCAATTTGCATTAGCTTTAAGTGAAACGCCCTCACAGCATTTCCCTGCAGGGTAACAGAAAGACAAGGCTGTAGAGTCACACAAGGCGATAGAATCAATTCTAGATTAAATGGCTTCAGAGTGGAAAATGTTTGCAGAACACGGGCTTGTAAACTCACCCTGTGGGCACCGGATGTTCACAAAACACAGCAGCCGGGCATCTAGTTAAAAGCCTTCCCCCCCATCTGACGAGTGAGTGCAAGTTAACAGCAGAGAAAGCGCGCCTACAACTGTTCCGACTTCGAGGCTCCATTACGTTACAACTACAATAAGAACGTAGCAACAGCGAGGGGAAGAACACTTGTTAAAGGGTTCCTGCCTTTCAAATCCTACATGAAAATCCCAACGTGTGGGACGGGGTTCGGTTCCTGGCCGTGACACGCCGTCTGAGCTGTGATCCTTCTGTGTTTGAGGTCTCTTTCAATTCCCCTCTTGTCGAAATAAAAGAGGGAACGCACAAGCAAGACGGCTCACTCTGGTTTAAAGGAAGGAAGAGAAAAAAAGGGAGGGAGGAAAGAAGAAAAGGAAAAAAAAGGAGAGAAGAGCCTGACTGTAGCTCTTTTCTTTAGCCAGATAAATCATCAAAGCATGAGCTGCATTATTCAGCCCTGCAGAGTCTGCATGACAACACAGCCGACAAACAAGAGCTCTTTTCAAACCAGACGGCCACTACAGTAGGGCAGAGCTATTTCCAACCACTTGTGAATGGAGCTCCCTCCGACTAGTGAGACGTTGGGGACGAGCAAACTTAGTGAAAAATCAGCCGCCTGTCGTTTATCTCTGAGAACACACACACACACACGCACGCGTGTGTTAACCCAAAATGCTGCAGGGTTTGCTTTTCTGTTTCATGTTGGCACAGTAGTCAATCAGCACAATCTTCATGAACCTCCCATCCTCCCATCCATCCATCCCTTGGTGAGCTAATTAGGCGCCCTGTTGTATCACATAGTCCAAGCCCGGCTATGTGTATTTTTCCTGGCTAGCATCACCGTGGAGCCACAGAATAGTGGAACACCGTCCTTTCTACCACACACACACACACACACACACACACACACACACACACACACACACACACACACACAAGTAAGCAAACACACTTCTTGGTTACAATGTGGCGTCAGCACAACCACACTCAGCTGCCAGATCTAAATCTAATATCCTGTGTTCATCTCATGTTGCCCAGCTCTGGCCTCAGCACCTATGGAAATTACACATCACAGTAACTCTGTCCGTCTGTCTGTCTGTAGACTGTCAGTGGGTCTGTCTGTCTGTCTGTCTGTCTGTCTGTCTGTCAGTAAGTACATACGCCTGTCTGGCTTAGGAGGTGTCTGTGCCTCTCTGTTTATATCTTTGTCGGTACTTGTCTGGCTGACTGGTTATGAATCCACCCGCCTTGTCTGCTCTGTCTGCTATGTGGTCCTCTACTGTTTGTTTGTCTTTGTCTGTCAGTGGATCTGCCACACTGCCAACAAATACCCCCATCCCATGGCTGTCTGTCTGTCTGTCTGTCTGTCCCCTGTATTGCTAGCAGCCCTGTCTGCTCTCCTAAACGCCCCTGCCTCGGCCATAAAGAGGAACATCTGCAGTGGATCAAGCAGGCAGCCAGCAGCAGGGCAGAGCTGATAATGATAGTTTCTCTCTGGGCTACTCGGGAGAGCAGACAGACATAACATACCATTCCAGCGTTTCCTGTCTGTGCTGACAGGCAAACTATTTAACCCTCTGTGGTCATTCCTCCTCAGCATATGCGCTGCTGCTTGGAGGACAAGGAATACTTCTAGAAAACTACAATAAAACTATAGCAACTCGTTAAAGTAACCCCGAATGTTAAGTTACGGAACTATTTCAACCATAAGCCAGCTATTACATGTTTAGAGCCTTTATTTTTCGAAAGCGTCTTTAATATAGCAGACAATGTCACTTTCGTTGAAATACACGCATTGAAAACCGTAGGTTTGCATGAAGTTAGCGAAAAGTTTGCTCCAGACAGCGTAAACAAACTGGAGCTCCTTAAAGAGGACTTATAGGTTTAATGAGAGGAATTTTCAACCCACCGTGTAGCTGTTAAAGATTAAGTCTAACATGTTGTCCTTCTGTGGCTACACAAAACGCATTAAGCACTAAAGTCTCTCGGCAGCTTTTTAAGGTCAGGAGACCGTGAGAGGAGCAGCGAATGTTACTCACATATCTCCATTCCCTGTGGTTGGGAAGCGGTGCAGTTGCAGGAGCAGGTGACATTGGAGTTGCCAGGGCCGCCAGGGGCCGTTACGTTTTGCATGGGGCTGGGCAGACCGGGACACCGCTCCGGGGAGAGAGCCGCCGCCACCTCCGCCGCCGCCGTCGGGACAACCCGACGGAGAAACAACAGGAGGAAAAACTTCCAGGCAGCGGCAGCACGCAGTCTGCCGCTACGAGTAAACTCCCCCGACAGCCTTCGCACTTAGTGTCACACGTCTCGTCTCACGCCATGTTTCTTCCAGGGCGGCTCAGACGGAGAATTGGAGCTAAAATACGGGTTCGAGCCATCGCTTAACGCATTCTGGCAACAGCTCTTCTTTCCCTTCCTCCGCTGCTGAGGGCAGCTGTCCTTCCTCTGTTAGTGCGGAGCAGACACAGAGGGTTTTGGCCCCGCCCACAACAGACAGATTTTCACTGGGGCCAATCACATTTCTGCAAGGGAGGGACTCAATGGCTCAGAAGCCGCTACCTTCAAGTACTGAAAAGAAGTCAGAATTTTGACATAGTTGAGAAAAAGCATTCCTAAACAAAAAATAAAATAAAATCACTGCAGCATGACTCATTATGGCATAGAATTTTTTTTTTTACATTTATTTTTCATGTTTGCTTAGGTGATGAAAGATATATTTAAATAATAACTATTTAAGCAGAAATTGGTTGTTTAATAAAGTCTAGGCTTGTGTGACAACCTGGCATGCTCGAATACTATTATTGTCGCAACGTTCATACAATTATAACCCAATATCAAAAGCACCCCAATGTGTGCTGCTGACATTCATCACTACACTATGCAGTAATGCGTGAAGAGTACGTGAAAGCACCACCAGGGTAACGCTAGTTCTCCTGAGGATGTCTGGGTGAAGGGGCATGTTTGTGTGCCTTAGCCATTTTTTTTTTCTTTTTTTTTTTTTTTTTTTCAAAAGTGTAAGTATTTGTATTGGTGTGAGTGTGTGTCAGTGCTTGGGGTTGTGGGAAGGTTGACCTGACACAGAAAACCGGCAGACGGCCGGGTCACAACTGACAATGGCTGTGTGAGAGCAGAACAGGGGAGATGAGGAGGGGGAAGGAGAACTAGTTGGTCTGGTGTGTTATTTAGAGAGGGTGGGGAGAGCGTTTCAAGTTTCAATCCCTTGTTACAGCAGACCACAGCCAATGGAGATGCTTGTTTTAGGGATCTAACCTTGAGGTGACCCCCTCTGGCCCCCACCAGTGCTGGTCTTGCGGTTCAGTGGCACATGTGCAGCTGAGAGGGAAGAATCTTCACCAAAACACAGTCCCTGCTAATGTAACCAAACAAATAAGCACAACTCTGAACCAAAAATATTTAAACTCAATCATCAATCTGGAGTTTGCAGTCTGAAAAAAAATTAAAAAAAAATAAAAAAATAGGTCAGCCATATCTGCAGAAAGGCTCTGGATCAAAGTACCCAAACTACAATCCAGAGAAAACATGAAGAGCTGTCAAAGAGTTCGACCAATGGAATAACATAATATTCTCACCAACATCAACCTTAAAATCAAACATGGCTGCCATGCATTTGAAATGATTTATTTCTGCACTAAAAATAAATCAGTTATCAACTCGTCTGGTAGTTTATGTATTTTTACTCAACTATATTGACACCTTCCTATCGCGAGCATGTTTCGGGTTTGAATGCAAAACTTGCTGAGATTAAATTTGGTTTTAGATTGCAATTCTCTCAGTAATTAGAAAATCACAGTTTTCATCTTCTTTTAAATGAATCAATCCAAACATTGAAACATGGTGGTGGAACATCATCCTGAGGTCATGTTCTTCATAGCGGAGACTGAGAAAGATGACCAGTGCAAATCATAAGTAAATTCTTAAATGAGACCTGTTGGAGTCTCCCAGACATTTTAGACTTTGATACGGCTTTATGCTTCAGTAGAACAATGACCATAAGAATATAACAAAAAACAATACTGAAGTTTAAGAGGGAACCAATATATGTCCCAGAATGTCCCAGTTTCAAGACCAAGCCAGATTATTTCAATTAAGAATTGTTAAACATAAATCATGTCCATCTAACTAGAAGGAGAACATTATTTCATACACATAGTGCTCAGATTTTAGGAAATGGGGAAAAGCCGCTCAGAGAAGGAGCAGTAACCAACGACAAGAAAAAAAGGAAATGGAACTTTGTGAAGGGGAAACGAGAAGAAAAAGTCAACACCTCCAACAGATGTTCAGCATTAAGTGCTGCAACACTTTGACAAGTTCCATATCCAATTATGAAAAAGAAATGTTCCTTGACTGTAGCTTCCAGTGAATTCCACATTCCTCAATGAGTGCAACACCTTTGGTAAAGGGAAGAAAGGCACAGGGAACAGTGGCACACTATTCAGACACCTGGCACCTGTCAGCATTTCAGTGAAGCGACAACCTGACATGCTGCCACTTTGTCCGCTGAAGAAGCAAATACCAAATCCATGCACTTTGGTTTTTTTTTCTTTCCACGTCTTTAGGCTGAGGTCACGCAAATCCTAGACAAGCTCTCATCCGCAGACACATTCAGACAGCCATCGATTCTCCCTCACACAACCCACCTCCATTCCCTCACAAACACTTGCATCGACACACACGCGGCCGCACAAACATGCACAGTCTGTCTGGAGCGTCAATTCAGTCCCCCAGGGAGCACGTAGGGTGACACCACTAACAGGCCAGACCAGACTAGACAGCCAGCAGACAGATAAATACTAGGCACGGCTGAATACCAAATGCACTCCAGTCTACCAGATCCCCTCCCATCCCCCCCTGCCTACAGTCTGCACATGCACACACACACACACACACACACACACACACACACACCCCCCCCCCACACACACACACACACACACACACACAGAGCCTCTCTGTGTGTCTCCTGGGAAGTGTCTGTCTCATCGTGTATTTGAGGAACGCTAACTTTAGGTTGATGGGTCTATCACGCTCGGCACGTGTGCCTGCATCTATTTTAGGAGCAGTGAGTGGGGTTTCCTTTCTACTGATGCCTACTCAGAAGTTCACTTCGAGCCTTAATGCTCTTGTTTCAGATTCATTCAGATCAAAGCTGCTCATGGAACGCAACCTGCAAATCTTTTTTTTTTTTTTTTTTTTTTTTACAGAATTACAAACAGGCAGCGAGGAAAAAACAGCGTCATCATGAGATGTACATGCTGGTGCAGCTATTGATAGTACGGAAATCGAGACTCTATTTGAAGTCACTGGAGGCCTGTCATGTACAAATGTGTGCATTCAGTTGTATAGTACAACTGAATGCTGGAAGGTTTATGTCTGATGTTAGAGAAGAGACAGTGAATGCAGAAAAAATGATTTGAGGTCCATGTGGGGAAAATTAAAAAAGCAACACAACTATAAAATTCAAAAACGCACCCTTTTCCAGTGCAGTTTCCCCATGTAAACCTGTAACTGTTAAGCTAGACACCACTTCATAGCGCCATCTTGTGGCTGATATTTAAAAAGGTCTGTTAAATGCACCATCCTGGAGTGAACAAAACTGTTTCACTGACTGCTTTAGTTCACCTCCCATTTAGGCCAGGTTAATCCCTTTTCTTTCTGAACTGTCTCCTGATTCAGCTTTGAGTTATAAACACTCCATAGACATGCAGAGAAACAGAACACAGGCTTGTTCATGGAGATATGAAAATATTTTAAAAATGAAGGCTAAATATCAAATACTGTTCTAGACTTCCAGGATGGCGTGGTTAGGGAAGTCACAGGGTCTCAGTAGTGTGAAAAAGTATTTGTAAATTTAAAGATTTCTTCCATGTTTTCTTTTATACCTCACTAAATGTTTTAGATTTAATGTTTTTATTCTTGTAGACTTGATCAACTTGTTGTAACTGATGGATCCTTAAGCGTTTAAGGAGAATGTCCAACGTTCTACTCGGGCGCATTTGGGTTATGCAGAAGAATGATAATTGAAGCAAACCTCTAAATGTCTAACTAAAACAAAGGAAATTTTGGATTGTGAGGGAGCATCATGACCTATGACTGCGGTGAAAGACAAACCATTTGAGGTGCAACAGGAAAGTTGTTGGTCAAGGAGAAAGGATGGGAGGTCTGATTGGCTGGGGGCAGGAGGATGCTGAGGTTGTACCTGAACTTAGCTTATTCAAGACTGAGTTCAAGTACCCGACCACACATCTTTTACTGTTCTGCTGGAGCCAGCTCTCCATCTACTTCCTGCATGCCTCCTTGTTGCCTCTAAATTTTGCTTTAAGCTGCTTTTGCATACTTCACAAAAATTCCCTGCGGGTTCGTCGTTGGGAGAGCACCTCACTGTTCTGGTGAGAATGGTGCTGGTCACAGAGGTGCTTAGATTCAGTCATGTTACAAAGAACTTTAAAAAGGCCATGCTTATCACTGTTCCTATTGTACCTTTTTTTGCCACACTTTTTCCTCATACTGACCTTTGCCTTCATACACTTGGATTCAACTCTCTCTTCAGTTCCATCACTGCATATGTAGCATCACTGTAACATAACATGTATGCATCTAATTACATTTTCTGTAATATTCAAATTTTGAGAAAAAAAAAGGCTTGGAATATATGACTCTGAATCTATGTAATGTATGAGTTTCACTTTCTGAGTTGGATGTAGGCCCCAAAAATGCTTGGAGCCTACTACAACCTTGAGCTGATTCTGTGGATGAAAGTAACTCCATGCAAAATAAGCATTTCGATGGATGCTGAATTTACAAATCGCAATAGAATTGGCAAGAAAGACCTGTAAGACATAGGCAAAGTGGCAATAAGCAGTAGATAGTGACTGATTACAGACATGGTAAAATGTTATGCAACAGTAAATGTACAATGTTGGTTTGTAATCTTCAACAGAGCTAACAAAATACCTTAGAATCACAAAAGAACTCACTGAACCTCTCGTGGACACAACCGTCATGTGATGCGCACTACAGAGGCAGTTAGGCTTGAGGACGATGTATTTTGCCTAGAACGCAACATTTTCAGCAGACCTATAGCTCTAACTTCCTTGTGACCTCTATGTGTACTAAGTATGTCATTACAAATGTCAGAACAAAAAGAAGGAGATGACTCAGTCTTCATACTAGATCAAGAACAGGACTCATGAATTCACCGCGAGGCATTTCAGCCGCTGACAAGCTGGCAATAACAGACAATAAAAGGATGCGTTTATTTTAAGCATCCAGTGGAACCTGCCATCTTGAGCAAAGTACCGGTGAACAGAAAGGCCTCTCCAGACAGTCACAAAGCAGAGCGGAGAGCTGCGCTCGATGAAAAACAACTGGCACGCCACATCACATTTGCTGCTTCTTGCCCTTGTCTGGCTGCAGCGCCGTGTCATATCCTGTCCGCACAGGTGCACCAGCTGTCTGGCTTCCCAACTCTGTTATTGCCGCACACAAACACACACCTCTCTTCCACCCCTGTCATTTAAAAAAAAAAAAAAAAAAAGCACCCCTCCTTGCCTCTCTTGCTGCCGCAGGCACCACTGCAATGACACTACAGCATTTACCTAAAGGTTGTTTTGTATCTGTGTGTGCCAGAGACGGTCGGGCTTGAAGAAAGACCAAAGAGAGAAAAATGCAAGAGTGCATGGAAGAATGACTGAATTCGAGACATAGCCAGACAGACACAGGTTGAGGAGACTGACTTAGTGAATGAATAAATCAAGAGCAGACCAGAAAAAGTAACAGAGATGATGAGGGAGACGGGGGAATACAAGAAGCAAGGAAAGAAGGAGGTAAAACAGCAAGAGAGGACAACAGGAGATGGAAAGAAGTAAGGAAGGAAAGGAAATAATCGTAAGGAAGAAAGAGAAAGCAGGGCACAGCCGATTAAAACAAAGAGAAAAGAACCTAGAGACAGCGACAGTGAAGAAGAGTAGATAATCAGCAGGTATTGAGCTCTCTTCACCCCTGCGGTAGGGCCCTGCAGAGCATTGTAATGGGCTGTCTGCCCAGCTGGGGCGATGAGCTCATGTCTGGCTTTTAATGCCAATCTCCTAAACTGGCACACGGCGAGGCTCGGTGAGAGCCGATGCAACACTGCACCTCCGCTGCCCAGCCGCCGCGAGGAAAGAGTCAGAGGGACACTGAGGAGAACGACAAGTGAGGGGGGAGTGAAGGTAAGAGCCAGGGAGGACGAAGGTGTGCTCCCGAAAGCCACTTACGTCACCATGCCGATAAGAGCTTCAACCAGACGGCAATAATCACACAGCCGCTGAGACGGCGGCCGCAAATGTGTGTGTGTGTAAAAGTGAAGGCTATAGAGAGAGAGAGAGAGAGCGAGAGAGAGAGAGAGAGAGAGCAAAACAAGGGAGAGCTAATGTGCGTGTGTTTTTATGCAGCCATAAACAGCCATGATTATAGAGTGCGGATGGGACAGGTTATAGCTTCCTGCTGTTAGGAGGACATACATTGCTGAACACATACTGGTAATAAAAGGAAAAGCAGGAATGATTCAAGAGTGCGCACACACACCTGTGTGTGTTTGTGTGATTCTTTGATGGCTTTTAAATGCCCAAATTTGAACTACTACACAATTGAGCAGAGAGCTGACTTACTTGCAAAGTAGAGGCTCTGTTGAACATCAGTGTTTGTGAGGTTTGTCAGAAACATTACCACCCCAATGCAAGTGTTTGCTTTTACTCCATGTGACAGTTATTCTCACTGCAGGCATTCGGAGCAGCCATTATCCATGTTTCTCTTGTCCCCAGGTTGGCTGCTCAGCCAGGGGATTCAGAAGAGGAGCACCTTCAATCCAGTAAGCATCTGAAGGTCAAAGCATCTACTTCACTTTGTTTAAAAAGCAGTGTGAGAAGCTCAATACAGAATTAATTTAATGCTAATTTAATCTAATGAGATAGGATGCATTTATTCTACTACAGCCATACATGGGAGTTGGGTGGTTAATAACTACACCAAGGCTGCTTCCCCCCCTGATTGTCCGAGTCATCGCTTAACCTGTTTTCCCAAAATTGCAGCATTTGTTATACACTGCTCAAAAAAATAAAGGGAACACTCAAATAACACATCCTAGATCTGAATGAATGAAATATTCTCATTGAATACTTTGTTCTGTACAAAGTTGAATGTGCTGACAACAAAATCACACAAAAATCATCAATGGAAATCAAATTTATTAACCAATGGAGGCCTGGATTTGGAGCCACACACAAAATTAAAGTGAAATGTTCCCTTTATTTTTTTGAGCAGTATATTTTCAGTTCCACACGGCATTGTGTCAAACAAATCAAATTCTTTGAAAAACCTGTTTCCCCTCCTTGCCTGTGGTGGCGCTGCACCAAGAAGCACTGCAGGAAATGACAGGGAAACCTCTGAAGAAGACACTGAGTGCAACTTCCTTCTTCATGAACAAAAGTGGAGCATCAGATTTTAGCGGTTGTATGATTTCTCTTTGGTCTTTGTTAAAACACCATGAACCATTTCTCCCACTAGATCTAGATATTGCATTTGTTTTGGTTATATTTACCCAGAATGCCCTGCACTACAGTTCGCTTCCTGGTTATGTAGTAATATCCAGTCCACTTGGTATTCACATTTGCTCTCACACCAGACCAGAGTTCACTTCATCCGAACCCAGACATAGGTGTTTAGGCAAACCAGAGTTATTTTTTTTTTCTGTCCTCATCAAAGTTCGATTGTGCATTCACACCTTCCCAAATGAAACAGACTTTCTAGGCAAACGGACTAAGGTTGAATAAAGCATACTCAACAGGGCTGGTGTGAATGCACCCTAAATCTCTTGACTACTATAAACATTTTAGCCTCCATGTTTTGGGTTTCAATTGCATGGGCTGGCATTTGAGACAAAATAAACGACACATAAGTGCCATAACTATTTGATTACCCATCTGCATCCTTACATTTAGGTGTTCCAGTCTCTTCAATGGCCACAGGTATATTTAACTCAGTACTTATGAATGCAGACTAAAAACAAACATTAATGAAAGAAAGAAGGTTGAGGGATTCCAGTGCAGTGAAGTGATGGGATGCATCCGGTCCAATAAGTCAGGTTGTGAAATTTCCTCCCTATGCTTAAAATATAACTTTCTGCAGAACCAATAACTACATTCCTTCAAACTTTACATGGTCTTCAGTTTAACTCAAGAACAAGAGTGATCCATTAAAAAGGATTTTCATAGCCAAGCAGCTGCATCCTAATCTTTCATCATCAAGTAAAATGCAAAGCACATGGTGAATTGATGTAAAATATGCTACCAGTGATTTCTAGAGCAGTGGATACATGTTCTTTGGAGAGCAAATCATGTTTCTCTGTCAGGCAATCAAATGGACCAGTTTGGATTGGGCAGTTACCAGTAGAATGGTACTAGACAGACTGCATTGTGTCAAGTATTAGCGTTGGCTTAGACGAGATTATGACGGTTTATCAGGAGTTACAACCAGTCCCTTTGTTCAAAATGAAAGGAACTCTTAATGCTTTCAGTACACTGAAATATCTTGGAATATTTCATGCATGAGTACTTTGTAGGTAAAGTCTGAGGATGCCATCCTTCCTGTTCCAATATGAGTGTGCACCATTGCATAATAACACGAGGTTCATGAAGTTGAGTGAAGTTGGTGTGGAAATGTTTATTTTACATATGTATTAGTTTGTCTAAAATCAATGATGCATGAAGAACCTACCACTCCATACTGACCAAATTAAACAATGTCTCCAATGTCTCAGGGTGTCACCATATTGAAATCCCAGCTTCTCTGTCTTTGTTAAGGGAATGTTGTTACCTCAGGAGTGACATCCGAGGTAACTGGAAAGTAGTGTAACACTCCATGCTTATTCTTAAAGCAGCAGTGTCCCCTGCTGTTGTGACTGATGACTCAGTCAATGTAACTTTTCATTTAGTGAATGTGACAGGCTGATGACCCTGGAGTGGATGTTTGTTCTGGACTTCTCTGTAATGAAGTCCAGTTTGCCACTGGCTCCACTATTGTGGTAAGAAGGGCTGATGTTTGCAAGAAACTCCTCCTCTGAGCTGCAGCTTCCAAGGTTTGGAGCTTCAGCCTCACAGAGCAGCAATCCCCTGTGGCTCCTCCACTCAGCTCCTGCAGACTGTCCAGCAGTAATTAGCAAACACCTGATGCTACTGCACATTGCTGAGCTTGCAACACTGGTAAAAAGGGTTAATAGAGGAGCCATGTTGTGATGACTTCCTGAAGGTGCAGTTCACTGTAAGAGGAGAAGTTTTAAAAGGGGCAAAGGCCCAATTTCAAGGTGTTGGATTACAAAGTCAAATTTATTTTAAGTCATATTTGATACATAAAGCATTTTTATAACAACTGAAGTTAACAGAGTTATCAGATTGTGCTATAAAATGGCACTATGTGCCTGGAAAATATATAATACTGTCCCCTTCAATAAAGTCAGTGATGCAACCAGGAATCCATCTTGAGATATTATTTTTTTGTGGAGAATATATGCCTTGGTACATGAAGGCAACCAGCTTCTCTAAAAAAAGAGGAATTAAACTGCCAGGCATGTGAGTAATTTAGTGTTTAGCTACATGTTTTTTTTCCCCAACAACCAGGTTAACTCACTCACACTGAACTTTTTAATCACAAAACCAAAACTGAACTTTGTTGTCTGTCCTCATGTTTATCATCAGTCATGTACTTATTAGCAGTGTCTGCCAACCTTCTTCACTCTAAACACACAGTGCACAGCTATTACTTTTGCAGTGCCGCACTTTCCTAATTAAAAACAGGATAATTATCCACTCCTGGGCTCACATATTTTGAAAGCAGTACGTTGTACTTTGTTTTCCAGCACCCAATATCCTTCAGTGGCAGTTTAAAAAAACATAATAATTAACTGTGTTCAGCTGCTGCATTTTATGCAAGTGAATTATTCAAAATTATACTTTATCCAAAAGTGAATTATAGTTTTTTCTGAGGCAATAATTTAACATTGATTATAAATATGAATTTGTTTCAAATCAATGTAATCTCTTTTTATCCTCTCTATTGACAGATTAGGTTTATCTTCTGTTACCAAACATTTTACATTTGGAGGAAAAAGGTAGGTGCTTAAAAGTCTGAGAACCCCATCCAACTGTGTAGAACAAGATTGGCTGCATCATGGAACAACGAGTACAACTTCACATAATAGATGGCATCATGAGGAAAGAACATTACGTGGATGTAGTGAAGCAACATCAGTCAGGAGGTTAAGCTTGGGAGGTCTTAAATAATTCATGAACATAAAACTAAATTGGTTATTATTAGTAGTTTTGGAGTAGCCAACAAGCCCCAGATTTTAAAATTTCAGCAAAAAGTTGAGGAAAATGTTGGGAAGGATATGATATCCACATGGGCAGCTCTAGGCAGGGACCCAGGATAATCCAGTTGTTGATCATGTGACTCATGCGATGAGAAAAAAGTGTTTCCATTGCAGTTTTATGAAATAAACCAATTCTGATGCCATTCTTACCAATGAGGTATGAACTGCTATAGTAACTAATGGATCTCCTTGATCAATTTCATTTTTTCACATCTGAGAATGTTGCAAGCTACAGTAAACTACTGTAGGGTTTGCACTGAAAACATAATACAAACATTTGTATTACCTTTCTAATACAAATCTGAGCAAATCTTTGTCAATATTCCGCTAATATCAAAATGTTTTCATGAAGTGACAAATGCAATCAAAATCACAGGTGAATCAGTTTGTTCACAGAATAAGTTATTAAAAAACATGCAGCGCCACAATCCTCCAACTCCCTGTCATTTTGTTCTTCAGTCTGTGCCAGTGGTGACATCCAGTTGTTGATCATGTGACTCATGGGTTGACAAAAGAGTGTTTCCATTGCAGTTTTGCTAAATAAACCAATTCTGATGCGGCCTAATAAAACCTATCTCTTCGAGGTGGCAAAACTTTTATTCAAAAATGTGAATTTTCATAACAATTGTGTTTCAATTGAGTGAATTTACTTCAGAAAATGTCATATTGCTCAATTATATGGTCAAAGGAAACATAGCTTCTGAGGGCAGCAGGTGTGGAACAGACAGAAACTGATGTGAATATTTAACTAAACCTGCAACACTGAGGAACACAATAAAATCATTACATTAGGTGAGAGATGCTGGACTCACAGCAACAGCTAACAGATGGACAGTAGTGGGAACATGTTGCAGCGCCCCAGACCTGCTACCACCCCAGCAGAACTTCGTGACATGTAGGTTCGCACGGCCCGTGTGCTAACACTGCCTACACTAACACAGCTGCTTCCAATGGACTCCTGCCTGAACTGGTTTGGTTTATTCATAGCTGGTATCATGCCACATGGCTTTATTAGCTCCCGCTTTGGCCATATAGCTCATAAACATCAACCTGTGCCTGCTTGCACCAGCACAGTCAGCATCGCTGCCATCCTCCGGCTCTACAGCAGGACAAAGAAGGAAACAGCTTGTACCAGCGAACGTCCCTGCTTCACAGCTTGGTTTGCTAGAGTAGGTGCCACTCCCCACCCACCCGTCTCCACCCCCATCCCCCTCTCCGGCTTTCTGTTGCGGTGGTGGCAAGCAGGACTATGGGGAGTCAACAGATCATCCCACAACAGCTTGTAACCGCAGCGTTGACTGCTGAGGTGCTAAAACCGAAAGCAAGGCTCGGTGACAACATTAACGCTGCATCAAGTCAGCAGTGGCAGATAAATCGTCTGACAGGGTGGAATTAGCAACAAAAATGATGCTTATTTCATCCATGTCTCCATATGTGAGGTATGCTGACAGATGCCACCATGCTTAGCCATAACCTGATCAGACTGTAACATCTTATTCGAAGCAGGAAAAAAAAAACTCTTAGATGTAAATATTCAATATGGAGGTTTATTCATAAATTATAGACTTAGGAGACAAAGATAAAGAATTATTGTGGTGGTTTGAGCACCAGCTGGAGTTAGGAAGGTAACTCCAGAAGAACAATGGACTTGGATGGTGAGAAAACTATATACATCTATGATACTAGCAATTTACTGCAAGTGTTGAGCTCTTTGAAGAGTGACCAAAAGGTTTACACTTCAATAAGCTGCCCAACAAAACATAATGTATTTTACAGAGAATGCAAACAGAGTCCAGACCACTGTAGGCGTGATATCACTGACCATATGATTGCGCAATTTGACATTTTGAAAATAATTTTGCTTAATGGAAACACGCCCATTTTGAAAAAGTTCTCTTTTGTAGATGAAAAGTTTTGGAGTTGGGATGTGATGTTTTTTTGTATCAAAATTAGTTTATTTTGCAAAACTGACAACAGACATTGACAAACTCTCGACACACACACAGAGATCAAACCAAATTAAAACACTCGTGATATCATGTGTAAGAAATTGGAATGAAGCCGAAAAGTTTTGAACGCGCTTTAGAAAAATGCACTCTTGACAATGGCAATTTCTACACACTATGGAGGAACTGAGGTCTCATTTTGATCCATTTCTTCACAAAAACTGTCTTCTATTCTGGAAGGTTCCTTGTATGAACTCTGGCATTCCTTTCCTCCCACAGACTTTCAGCTGAATACAAGTAATTTGATTTAAAGAGCCACCCAACAGTTTAACTTTCGTTTTCTGAAAGAGTTGCCTCAGCTGCGTGTTTGGGACTAATGTCTTGCTTAGAAATTCACTCTCATTGCAGAATCTTTCATATCTAGATAATTTGTACATTTCTTTATCCATCCTTCTCTCAGATAAATGAAACCTGCCAGCACCGCATACTTTAATTACACACAATGGTGTACACACATTAAAAATGTATTAAATGATTTTGAACTGATGTACAAAATCATTTATGTGAAGACCTATTGTTTCTCCAATCATAGTGTGCACAATGTCATCCAAAATGTCAGTTTTGGCCAAAATTTAACAAATTTTATTTTCTCAGATTTTAGTGGTTTCTTCTACAGGAAACAGGCTTTAACATATTTTTCTTCACCAGTGGAGTCATGTGCGGTGAGTGTGTCACGCAGGTGTAGTGCATTGCTTTTTGTTTTCTGTATTCTGTACTTGACATATAGGCTGTTCCCCATCATACAGGGTGTAGAGATGCATAAAGTTGTCATCAATTGGTAACATGACAAGGCCTACCAGACATTTATAATCCTGTGTATTGTGATCTTCATAAGACACAGAACATTCTGCAGCCATCTGTTAAACTCCTGTTTCACTCCTGTTGCCACCACATATTTCCTTTGCTGCCATTCTGGACTGCTGATTTTAAATTAAAAAACTAAAATACCAACAAGTATATCCTCATCCAACTCCTCTAGGGGTTTTACTTGTGTTTTCAGCGAGAGTAAAGTGCTTCTTTGCCATAGGAACAGTCTAAACCTAATATAAATAGCCAGCTGGAGAGCTAATCCAAAGACTGGCACAATAGCTTGTCAGTGTAAAGCTAACATTGACCCTCTAGTCAGACTTGGTATTCATGTGTGCTGGCTGATTCAGATCCAGGTAGATGAGGAGTTTGACCATTCACACCTGGCTTTAAAATCCATATTGAGAAATCAGATTTCAGTTGCGTGAGAATGATCAGGTAGTCGTATCACATGCTGGGATGACAGCTGAGCAATAAACAAGACATCAACAAAGCTGGGATTCATGGGAGGCATATTTTAGGGAGTAACTTTAACTTCAGACTCTTTATGAGAATAATATAGCATGTAACAGAATATGAGAGAAGAACGGAAGAATAAATAATGTAGGACTTTACAGAGGTCAGAATCAGTACAAAGACTCTAGATTTTACGACTGCATACAAGGAATAGCAATGTTCAACTGATGCAGACAGAAGCATCTCAGAGCATCTCAGAAGGTGACCTGCATATGTAGCCACTCCCAAGTAGGCGGGGCTTGTCCCTCCAACAGCTGAGTAAGATGCTGACGTCTCCTCTGATGGCTCATACATGATGAGTTCTAGCTTCATGGCTGAATTACGAATATACTTCCTACATGGCGTTGAATGGCTCAGTTGGTAGAGTGTGTGCTCCATGTGCAGAGGCTACAGTCCAGGTTGTCCTGGGTTTGATTCCCAGGCTCAGGCCATTTGCTGCATGTCTTCTCTATCAAATCTATTTCCTGTCTCTCTATTGTTCAATAAAAGCTGTTAGTGCCAAAAACTTCTTAAAAAAACGTCAATGTAACTGTATAGATCTGTCACTCCCATAATTTTCAATGACCATCGCGTGAAAAACCTTATTCACATGACTGTAATTAGTGATGCACCACTTGCAGTTTTCTGGCCAATCTCTCATTACTGATCTTTAAAAAGCCTGACCTGTTGATTCAGTTTTGGGCTGATACTGTTTTTTGGGGGGGTTTTTTCATTTGAAATGTTGCTAAATATAGCAAGAAAGTCACTGAATTTGGTAACAGTGGGGTGACTATTATTAACTACAGATGTTCAGAAGTGATCTGGTGGGATGTCTGTTGGACAACCCTGGCAGAACATTGGCAGAATATTGAAAAGTTCTGAACGCATTTGCAATAAAAACGCTGCTAGTAAAGCTCACATAGCATACAAAAATCTGCCAAAACTTTTGTCAATAGTAGCAGGATGGAAGCTGGTACCATTTTTGCAGAAAAGGCGAACGTGGCTCACTGCAAATTGTGAGGATAATTTACTGTCACACTCCCCAACTCTCGAGTAAAATAAGTCCCCTGACCTGAGATCAGACAGCTTTATCTTTCACTGCACCTTGTGCATAAAGGATGTTCTCTGAACCCATATTGGTATTCCATAATTCTCTCTAGAATCAAATAGAACTCTGTAGATGATGTCAAATTAAAATACAGGGAGAAGAAAAACTTGACAGTGACAGCCCTGTCTTTTTGTCACCAGCTCATGATGCGTGACAAACAGAGCTTGCTGTCACTCTGCCTCTCTACATGGGACATTGTGCCCAGAGCTCATTCGTCTCGTGAGCTGAATCGGCCCTTATCAGACTAACGCTGTGTGGGTTGAAGGGTGTGGCTTTCTGCCACCAGGTCTATTTCTCTCAGAGGAGCAGCATCGTCAGCCTCTGTTCTTCGGTTTTCTGTTGGAAGCACTCACTCAATCTTGTGTCTAAATCAGCTTTGACTGACATGTTTCTCTAGATCTAAAACATATCAAACACATCCCAGAAAAAAAAATAAATAAATAAGATAAAACAAAAATCAAAGTGGAACAAACAATCCACGCAGTCGGGAGCAGAGAGCTGGAGACGCAGAGATGGGTCGGGAAAATGGGTTCTGCTGCAATTTAGCCAAACTTGTCTGATTTGTGTGTGTGCTTGTTGTCTGCCTGGTGACACCCTGTGAGAGGCTGCTTCCTCAGAGAGTGATTGGTTTGCTAGCAAGGCAGTCTGTCCGTGCAGGTGGGAAAGCTGCCCATATCATCATCTCATTTTCTGTCTGCTTTAACCACTGTCCACTTCCCGTCATTTACCATTTCCCAGACAGCTAATCAAGCCGCTCTCTCAGTCAGCTCCATGTTTCACGCTCCAATTTATCTCTGATGTTTATCTCACTGTGATCCCACCTTCCCTATTTATTTACTCGTTTTCTCTTCTGATTTAGAACATTTTTAATAAATGAAGACAGGAAGCAAAAATCAGGATCATTTACATGAAATGTTATCAACTTCAAAAAGAACAGCTCTATGCAACCACACAGCAAGGCTTAAGGAATGTAGATGTAATTATTTTAAATCAGATCTAAGTCTTATCTAATCTCAAAGCTGCAGTTTTTCTCTTTTTTTACATATTTGTTAAAACTGTCATCATGTAACAGAATAATATGAGACAGATAATCTGTGAAAATATGGAGTTCCTCCACCTCCTCTCTGAGCTACTGCTGCTGTCTGAAGAAATGCAACGCTCCCAACCAAAAACAACCAATCAGAGCCAGGAGGAGGGGCTTAGCGCTGTCAATCACTTCATGTTCTCGCTGCTAAATGTGCTAATGGCAGAGAAACAACTTACAGTTCCAGGAAAACACTTTATCCGCTATCATCAGTGGCCATGCTAACTAGCCTGAGCATTAATAGCAGACGTTGCTGTCTATAGAGCCTGTCAGAGGTGAAGCTTTATTTCTGAATTTTCTGTTGGCAAGCAGAAAGTAACTGTGCGTCATATAATATAACTGTGATTTCATGGGGGGAAAGTAATTATATGCGCAATAATGGCAAAGCTTTCATCATTTTTAATTAGAACAAATCTGTTTTAAAGCAGCACCAGTCAAACCACTTTGAAGATCTTTCGTTTTTGGCAGAGCTTTATTATCCTCAATGAGTGCAGAGCTCAAAGAATGAGAATCTTTGGCAGTATGCAGTATTTTTTGCAGATGTGGTCGAAGCATTTGGGCATGTCATTATAGGAATGCTATCAATTCTGACACATTGGACAATTTATGTATGCACTGTTCAGCCAAAAACTCATTCTTGTTTAATCTTCTGATGATTAATGTTAAAGTTTGCTTGAGTAATGTACGTCCAAAAAATTACCCTAAAAGTATTCAATTCAGTTAATATTTATTTGACGAGATAAATGCAAGAAAACATTCTGTAAAACTATTCAATAACCAAGTGATGTCTCTCATGTCATGTTGGTTCATTTCCGTTGGAAACTTCTTTGGTTGTTGTCGTTTCTATATGAAGATGAGCACAAACTGAACATTCAGCTTCATGATGATGTCTGCATATTTGTTACGCAGTAACAGAAGTCCCAATTTCCTCCCTAAAACTGTTTTTTGCACTAATATCTAATGATTTGTGAGGTCACCAAAATCCACTGATGTCAATTTGGGGTTCATTGAGCTGATCTGACATCTGCTTTTTGACTTGATGCATTATGACACAAAATGTTCTTTCTCTTTGCAAACAAAGATTCTGAGTTTCAAACTGAAAAATTAACTGAAATTCCAAATAGAGACATTAGATTTGTCAAGCAAGGTAAACATAAAATCCAACATCTGTGCTTTATATATAAAACACAGCAATAGCAGAGTTTAGAAATCAGCCTGGCCATTCTTCATATGCAGTTTCACTTGATTCTCATCTCACTTCACTGCTCCATCTGGGATTTCTCTCATTCAGGAAGATTTCTCAATCAGTGAACAGAAGGAGTTTTGTAAGATCCAAGGAGGTCTGACATTATTACCAAGTGTAATCCAAGGCATTGGAGCGAGTGGTGTTAAAGACCGTGGACTCTATAGAAGTGGAGAGCTGTTCTCTGGAGGGATGAACACCGTGGTATCTGGCAACCAAATGGACAAGTCTGGAATTAAAGCTACAATATGTAACTTCTATAAAATATATATATTTTTACACATTTGTGAAACTATCACAACACATAGCATGTTGTGATAGTTTGGCTCCTCTGCCTTCTCCCAGTCCTAACTAGGAACAACCAATCAGAGCCAGGAGTCAGGTCTTAGCACTGTCAATCATCCTCCGTGTGGTGCCACTCATCGCACCTCCCTCTCCCACTCTTTGCTCTCTGCTACTGCAGCTAGCACAGCCTGTTCTAAATGCTAAGGCTAGTTAGCATGGCCACAGATAATCAGTTCTCCTGTAACTGGAAGCTGTTTCTCCGCCATAAGCACATTGACCAGTCAGTACACAACACTGACTGACAGCGCTAAGCCCCTCCTCCTGTCTGATTTGTTGTTTTTGGTTGGGGGTGATGAATTTCTTCAGACAGTAATAGCAGCACAGAGAGGAGATCAAACTTTCACAGATTATATGTCTCATACTGTGATAGTTTTAACAAATATGTAAAAAGCATTAGTTTCTTTATAAAAGTTATATACTGCAGTCTGAAAAAAGCAGCTTGTTAAAACCCTATGCACCATATCTTCAGCTTTGTGTTTCCCCTAAACTCCAAAAGACAACCGACATTTCTACCCTTGTAAACAGGAGTACTACAATAATATCTCAACGTAAATTAGAGATCGTAATAAGGTTTCTGAGTTCTTCAGGGATCTACCTGGGGTTTTTTCTGAAGTTTCAGCAATAGTATTCTTAAGATTTTTTATTTTATTTTCTGTTTTGCAAAGGACGATTATCCGACACTTCAAAGTATCCAACAAGGTGGTCAATTGCAGTAAAAAAAGAATGAAATAAAAAAATAATCACAAGACGCTGTTGTTTCTTTGAGTCTTTCAAGCTTTTCATCCCTCACCATTTTCATCTCTCATTTATCTCTCCGTCTGTAGCTCCTCTCTGTAGGAGGTTCACCTCAATCATAGTCTCAGAACAACCCCCATTTACCCTGCACAGCGTAGGGAAAACAACCATCCAGGAACACACACACACACACACACACACACACACACACACACACACACACACACACACACACACACACACAAACACGCACACACACACACACACACACACACACACATTCATTATCAGCTTTACTCCGTCTTGAAGACATACAGGCTACACACAAACCCAAACACTCCAAACATGAACGTGGCCACATTAATTACATAAGCGGTGGGGGTTTTCCTCCCTGCCATGTCCACTGCAGGCCCTGAGATATTTAATAAACCTGTCACTGCCACGACTCCCCGCTACAACCTGGACTTAATGAGATACACCACAACACACTCATGCAGATGGAGAGGAAGTCCAGCCACAGAGGTTTGTCACATGGAGCGAATTTGGAAGCCCATTTGAAAAAAAAAGAACAAAAAAAAAAAAAACTAAAAATCTCTAATCTTCCATGAAGATGTCCAAACCACGTGGATGCAGTTTTATGAAAACCCAAACATGAATCTTTGACGTCCCTTCATACAATTTCACAAAAGGAAAGTCTGACTTTTACCAGGAGTGTTGTGCTATTTGCACAAATCTTTCATTTATTTTCACTCATGGAATGAGAATGTTTCAGAGCTCTTTTATTGCACTTATGAAGGGCTTAGAAATATTTTAACTTCAATGTGAACAGCAGGAGCACCATGCAGAGAGTTGCAGCACATGAGGAATGTAATCAGCATTAGGGGTGATCCGCTGATGATAAAATAATGTGTTTGGTTCTAATTACATGAAACAGCAACATGAATTATGTTTGTCATTACTCTGGAACTGGAGGATGTGGGGGGATTATATCTTTTTGTACCACAAAAAAGTTATAAACTGACAGTAAAAGTGAAACATTAACTCTGCATGCAGCAGCATAAATTGCTGAAGCAGACACATTTTGCGTCCAGTAATGGGCAGAATGATGTCACTCCTCTGGTTCTATGTGTGTAAGCCTTCACTGTGTTTGGTTTTAAAGGACTAGAAAGACATGATGGGATGGAAAAGTTGCCAAGCATTTAACACTGCAGCATATTCAACCTGATCACCAGGTAGACCAGGCTAACACAGGTTGTGGAATATGTCACATAATTCTGCTGTGTCAGCAGACGGGGCTCGGACGCGGCGTGCGTTACCACAGAATCGATGCAACTGCTGCAGAACAAACAAAACGGCTGAATCTCGTTCTCTGCTTTGACGAAGAGTCATTCACTTTGGAATGCTGGATGCCTGAGTTGGAAAGTTGTACCTTAAACAGAGCTGAAAAATATAAAGAATAGAAACTGAGGTCTTGAGGCGCCGCAAGGCTGTGGGTCATTAGCTGCATGTCTTCCCTTTCCACCTCTGCCCTTATTCCTTTCCAGCTACTGTTAAAAAAAGGCTAGTAGTGAAAGAAAAACTTTTTAAAAAATTGTCTTTCAAATATCCATGTTTGCAATTCTGCAAACAGAAAAAACTGCTTGGATTAAATATTTGTCAGATTGTCCTGTTTCAGCTGCAATGCATTAAACCTCTGCTTTCCAACCATATTTTTGTCAAATCAGATGAACTTTCACTTTAAGAGTAAGATCAGAATGTTCTACACAATGTGTTCACAGACAATAATTTTAAAATTTTGGAGTTCCCATTTGAATCTGATAGAGAATATGTTGAGGAGAATAAAGATTAGAAAAACAGCAACCAGGCTTTGCAGATCATCACTAAAGGTAAACTGGTAAAACAGCAGCGGAAAACCATGAAAAGCTGGTCAGTTTGACTGCTGTAATGCTAATCCAGATTGTTCCAGTGATTATTAAGAAATATAAATAAAAACAGCAAATCACTTTTTCTAAACTCAGTTTACAATGCATTATTATCTTTAGAAATGTGTCTACATCTTTTACTATCATAACCAAACTTATTTGATGACAGAAAAAATGTATGAATCAAAATCTGCCAGGGGTAAGATCAATTCTAGCCTTCACTGCATTTCTAAGATGCGGATGATCTTATTGTTCCACAAAATCCACCTAATTTTAGACAAATGCGCCAGAATACATGGAAAATCTGAAACAGTTTGGCAGCAGCTTAACTTATCCACGTCCTAGCTTGACCAATTAAAACCATAGAAAAGATGTATCTCCATTTTTGGGAGATTTAAGCATTCAACATGACAAAAACAAACAGCTATTTCATCCTCAGATCATTAAAAAGGTTCTATGTCCCGGCATCTTCTGGGCCTTTGAGTTGTTGCAATGATTTACAGAAAAAGGAATGAAAACATTTTCATCAGCCTCTCCTTGCAGGACTTCAGTCCTCTGACTCCTTTTGTCCACTTCGAAAGAAGAAAATAAGAAAATAAATGGCAAAGTACAGTAAGGAAGTCAATGAAAGAAGTAAAATGATGTTGAGCCTTGATGGATAACTGAAGTGCCACATTGCTTCATTGTATTATTCCTCACAGATCCATAGAAATGGTGGCAATTTCTACAGTTGGCCTTGCATCCCCAGAAAAACAACATTAAGGAGCGTCAAAATCCAATTTCTTGGAAATTAGTAAAAATATTTTGAAATGTTGAAGCCCATCTGTGAAAACTCTGCTCACATCCACACCTACCTGATGTGGTTTTGTGGTCGCATTGCTGTGTTACGTTAAGGGCCTGTGATGTTTGGTTCACTGTTTAAAGTAATTTTCAATGTTTCCATTTGGGTGTTGACATCCTAAGAAAATATTATGTATTCAGGAGGGACTTTATGGAAGGAATTCATCCTGTGATGATCATATGGCAGTATAAACACACTCTGTGAAGTTATAGACTAGATGGTTTATGAATGAATTTGGGGTTGCTAACCATTCGCACAAAATTCTGATTACAGTCGCATGATTCAATAGTATGAACGGCCGTGCAAAAAAAATAAAAAATTCTGCAAAAATTCAGAATTGAACATCAAGACCTTCTGTGTGAACATAGCCTGAGAGATTGTAAACATTTCAAAAGTTCCTTTGTTGTACTCCTGAAGACTTTGCTCAGATAACAGAAGTCAACCCGGCAGCAGGTCATCACAGCCGGACCAAGAACTGAGGAACAAAGTTTGTGAAACAAAGGAATATAAACTTCGGCTGGTAAAAACTCTGCTTCAGAATCCAGGCGCAGATTAAACAGGAGCGTTAATATTCATCAGTGTAGATAGATTTCAAAATGAGGTACTGGTGTTCGGTCAGATACCCTAGAGAAAGACGAGTGGAAAAACATGGCTGAATCGTGTTCTGTGTATACAGGGTGGAACAACTTATATCAAAAACACAGAGACTGACAAAAAAACTCAGAAAGCACCCACACTGTACAACAAGTCAGAGAAATCCCATTCAGCCTTCATCTGTCATACACCAAAGCCCTGTGTGTACTCAGAGCTACTGCAAGCCGTGTCAGGCTTCTGTGTGTCTTAACCTCAGCATGTGCACATGTGGGAGCAACAGACTACTGAACCAAGTGGGGGAGGATATAGGCCCTGTGTGTGTGTGTGTGTGTGTGTGTGTGTGTGTGTGTGTGTGTGTGTGTGTGGGGGGGGTGTGTGTGTGTGTGTGTGTGTGTGTGTGTGTGTGTGTGTGTGTGTGTGTGTGCGTGTGTCTGTGTGTGTAAGTACCTAGTTTTAGAACCACTTAAGGTTCTTTCCTGATATAATCACTAAAGACAGGCAGTTTTTATGGGCACCTTGTCCAGTTCTAGTGTATGTTTTGAGGTTAGAGTTTAGGGTCAGGCCTAAAGACAAAATGTATCAGAAACTCTGTAGTTTGCCACATCATTGGACACATATGGAAGAGCACCGATGCAACACAGATCACAGGACTTCCACTGTGAATGATTTTATCAGAAGCTTTGGCACTTGAAAATAAAAAAAAAACAGAATATAACAAATTTCTAAAAAATATAATTTGAACATGAGGGATGTTAATCCAACCACTAGAAAATATTCATGCACATATTTGGTGGCTATGGTCCACTTCCTCCACAGCGTCCCCCAGCCACACCCTGCCGTGATTTCATTGAGAATTGTGAAATTTTGTCCTGAAAAATATATCTGGACTACGAAGGAGAAGGAGGGCCAAATAGATTTTTTTTTCTTTTTGCAAGAATAAAGTCATAATATCAGCAGAGTAAAGGTGCAATATTGCCAGAAGAAGGTTGTAAAACTATAAGAAAAAAAAAATTACAAGTAAAAAGTCAAGTTTCTCATTGAAACTTTTTCAATGAGAAAAAGCTTCAATAGAGTTATCAACATCTAACATGACCAGCCCAGGAAGTCCTTGTGCTCAATCGTTTCTGTCCTGTTACTGATAATAATTTGATGCTGATGTGTTAACCCCTTATGCCTCCCCTCAAAAAAGTCAAAGTAAAAACTGAACTACTCGTGAATTTTGACCAGAGAAACCACACAGCTTGTATTTCAATTTGAAATATAATATTTTATATTCCGATGCAAACAATAAGCACAGTACGGTGTTTGTCTTTATTTTGTTTTAAAACTTTTTCAGATCTTTCCAGATATAATCACTC
This sequence comes from Poecilia mexicana, assembly GCF_051168715.1. Lineage (NCBI taxonomy): Eukaryota > Metazoa > Chordata > Actinopteri > Cyprinodontiformes > Poeciliidae > Poecilia > Poecilia mexicana. The sequence goes on from NW_028263375.1 coordinate 1,915,597, forward strand.
ACCTTGTGAAGACTGGTAGTCCTCATGAAGATCAAAGCTGGTTCTAAAGTGGTGGGATGTAAATTTGGTGTTAGAGTTTGAGGATAAGTGTGAAATAAGCTGAGGTTTGTGTTAAACAAGCAATGGTTATGGTTATGGCTAGGGTTAGGGTTAGGGTTAGGCCACACAGAGGAAGTCAATACGATGTCCTTATAAGGACAGAAATACAAGCTGTGTGTGTGCGTGTGTGTGTGTGCGTGTGTGTGTGTAGGCGTGCGTGTGTTTTCATCCAGACAAGGTTTTAGAGTGATGATAGGATTAGATTAGACTGAGTGTAGCAACCAGGCCACCGTACGTCTGAACCCTCTTCTCAGCCACTCTTGGGATTAAGGTAGAGCTTCACACACAAACACACACATTTTTTCCCCACTTTAATTGTGTAAACACAAAGCATACTGGACTATGGATCGAAACTGTGTTTCACGACCACACACACACTCCAACGTAAGCAGACATTACATACAGGCACAGACATGAAAACACACTCACCTCCCCCCCTTCCACCCTCCCCCAACCCTGCTCCTGGATTTGTAAAGAAACACACACGAACACTCTTTCCCACAAATTCAGAGATGCACACACACACGCGCACACACAGCCAGGCACAATAACTTGATGAATTCTGCCTCTCTGTTTTTCTCCCATCGAACTAAACCCCATATCCCCTAACTACCACCTCGTGGTTTGCACAAACCCGCTCGCAAACAAATCACCCAGCCACCTACCTGCACACACTCCAATCCTGAGGCCCACCCAGAGGTGGCAGGCACCGTACCACACAGTCAGCCTGTCTCCTAAAACTGTTTTCTCCTCAATCAACCTAGCATGGTCAGTTTGTCATGCAAATGCAGCCCTGGCTTGCCTCCTTTTGTATCCTTGACAGATTAGCGTGTGTTTTTGTAGGTAAGTGTTGTATCTGTTGGATAGTTTTTCTTCATGTCTTTTTCTTTTAAGCTTTTCCAGTAATCCACAGAGAGAGCGTGACGATGTACCTTTTTTTTCCCCTGCTAGTCCACAAAATCTATCTATCATTGTCCTACTGTTTGGTCTCCCTCTGGTCTTCCCTGACCATGAACAGTGCCAAAAAGGTCTCAAACATTTCCACATTTAGAAACATTACAAAACAAACCCAAACTCATTTCATTGGGATGTTAGACCAACACAAAATAATGATTACCTATGAAGTAGAAAGGTAATAATAAAGGAGTCTTAGATTTTTCGTTTTAACAAATAAAATCTGAAAATTGTGGTGTGCGTTTTGTATTCAGTCCCTTTAATCAATCAATAAAGTTTACTTGCATAGCACATTTCAGCAACAAGGCAGTTCAAAGTGCTTTTACATCATGAAAACATAAAAACGGCATAAACACATCACACAGTCAACTATTGTGAAAATCAATAAGATTACATTTTGACAAGTGCCAAATAATCATAATACAAAGTTGTTTTGAAACAAATCTGTTCCAGATTTAAGGTGAATAGAAGCTCAATGATTTAGCTCACCAACATTAGTGTTGCACACTAATGGTGCAGCTACATTGTAGCCACAGCTGCCCCAGGGCAGGGCTGTCCGACAGAAACTAGGCTGCCATGCATGAGCACCTCCAGGCCTTCTGACCACCACCATCACGCAAGGAGGGCGAAGGGTCTTACCCAAGGACACAACGATGGAGACGGACAGTGAGGGATCATACCACCATTACCATTGTCACCTCAATGTCTAAAGCAAAGTTTGATTGTAAAACACTATCCAAAACTGACAATCTTATGGTAATGTAGGATATTTGATGTACCTGGTAACAGAAGACAATGGAAAAAGCAGAACTGAAAACCTTCACAGTCATCCATCCATAATAACAGGGGAGTCTTAATCTGAGAAGAGGCTCAAGTTAAATGTGAAAAGGCTGCAGAAATCCACAGCTTGGTTTGATAGGATAGCTACTAGCCATGCACTCCAACAAGTTCCATTTGCAGTTTGCCAGTAGGGGACATATTAAATGTGAAAGAAGAAGAGAAGGTGCTGTCTGGTCAGATGAAACCTAAAATTGAATTCGTTGGCCTACATACAAAATGATATGTGTGGTAGAAAACGAACACTGCATGTGATCCTGAATATCTCTACATCTCTACAACACGTTAATGGCTGCATCGTGACCTGAGAATGCAGGGAAGATATTCAGAGGTGAGGGAAAGATGGATGCAGTTAGATACAGGGACGTTCTTGAAGGAAGTCTTTTAGAGGCTGAAAAAGACTTAAGACACTGGAAAAGGTCCACTGTCCAGAAGGACAACTACACTAAACCTACAGCCAGAGATGATTTACACTCATGATACAGTACAGTAAATTACAGTAAAGAAACAGTACATGACTTTTTGCCTAATATTAGCCATATGTGCCATAATTTTGTGCTAGTGATCTGACAATGACACGATGTACGGAGCTTAAAGTATTCAGGTTATACTTTAAGCCCCGTATAACCTGAATGAAAAATGAGAAAATATCAAAGAAAACAAACTTTAGCTTGTGAAAGCTAAAGTTTCACAAGCTTTCACAAGCTAAAGTGAAAGCTAAAGTCCTACTGTCTTTAGCAGTAGGACTTTAGGACACAATCAGAAAAGGGAACAAATAAGTAATCATTTCAGTGATGTTTTGTGTTAACTTGGAAGTGTTTGTCAAAATCATAATCACACTGGTCCCACTGCTCCTGCATTACTAAATAAATCCATTAAAGACTTCATGCGTTTTACTGTAAACACACCCACTGAACACAAGTAGTCTGCACAGCTTTATTAAATCAAAGTTGTGATATATGGTTTAAACTTTAAAGCAAATGTCTACATATGAGTAAAAAAGTAATCATTGTAATAGGAAGTGGAACTAAACCTTAGCTGCTTCTCAAAGTAACAGTTGTGAAAAGCTAAAGCAATCAACCCAAATAGGAATACTTTGCTAAGCAAGGTGACCTCATTGCTGTATGTGTGTGTGAAGTACCCAATAATAAACAGACCGGGAATTTAGTTAGAACACCGGCTGTCGCAGCTCATGTTAGAAGCATCAACAGTTTTACATGGATTTCTATTTACACTCTTAATTAGCCATCTACACACTTTATGAAGACCACACACACACACACACACACACACACACACACACTCGCACTCACGCACACACACACACACTACAATGATATTTTTCCTGATTATAATAGTGATTTAATGGGTAAAACTGGAGATTTTGGTCCTCTGGGTGACTTACACTCAGCAGTGTGCCTTAATACATCCGTACACAAAACAAGAGGCTCGAATCTAAAACTGACACTCTATTAGTTGGTGTGTATTTAGAGTCCCAGTACAGTAAAAGACCCAAATTAAAATATTCTTTGAATTTAATTTGAACTGTAAACACAGTTATAGACATATGTATGTATCTTCTTTTTTAATCAGACTAATTGCTCTCATGGCACAAAATGATGCCATCTCAATGTACGGCTGTTGCAGGAAGGGAATTTCCAAAAGATGATGTGGCGGAGGGGGATCAGCAGTGCTTTATGTACAGTGGGAGTGGCAGCCATTATAATTTAAAACCTTATAATCCTTTAGAATACTGTACAGGTCCAACTTGGAATCCAAGCATGTTTGTTAGAAGAAAAATACATTTTGGAAATCAGAAGTCATAGAACAGTTGGGGTGACATGGCTCCTGCAGAACTTCAGATCCACTCTGCATTTGTGCTTTCCAGTCATCCATTTGCTGTGGTCACAGCCTATAAAATATTAAGGTTATGCCATCCTGTTGCCAGGATGAAACATAAAAACTGCTACTAGTTTTTATCCTTACCAACAGTGTTCCTTATGAAACAGTGTAGCATTTGACAATGGGTTAACCCACAATTCTTTATTGCTTCTAATATGTTGTTCCCTCTATGGTGAAATCATGTACTATTGGGTCCTTTTATTCTCCCAGGTTCCTCAAGCTTATGTGCCATTAAGTTTTACAGTCAATTTATCTACAGTTGTGGCCGAAGTCATTGGCAGTTATGTTGTGCTTTGCAACCTTTCCGGCTTCAGATTGTATACAAAAATATCCACCTCAGTTTTGGCTTATATCTTTAAGTCATTGTGAAGTACTGTGTTAACTTAAAAAACATTTTCTAGTTTTGTTCTACATCAGACACATCTGTGCAGAGATACCATTTTATGATTGGTATTGCACAGTAATCTGCCTGATGGGAAACGGTTTTCAAAACGAACTGCTTTGTATGCAACACAGAGAACCAGTGCAACAAGTTGCAAAAACTATGTTTTTTTTCTCCAGAGGGAGAAGAAGCATGCTAAAATCCATTCAGTTTGTGGGAAATAACAGAATTTGTCACAAGAAATGTAGGTAATCAGTAAGCTCCACTATGAAATCCCAGGTGTCCGCAGACAGTTACCTTATCTTTAGTTGCCTTATTTTTGTCATAGTCATTTCATAAGCAAAGATAAAGCTGTGAAAGAGTTTCTCGGGCATCATTCTATCAATCTAATTAGTAGACTGATTCTTAGAAAAGAAGGAGAGATTTGCTTGAGCTCATTAAACTTGTGTGTTAGCAATGCCTTTATTTAAAGAACTGAGCCACTATCATTGTTAGGTATGAAAATGGACACATATGCAAGGAAAAGTTTTGCTAAAAATTCAGAAGATCACATGCTGAGAAGAAGACGACAGGATGTCCAGAAGTGTCCAACTAGCTCCACTGAATCCTGTTACATCAACATAAGGCCTGCTTATGAAGGGCAGCAGGTGGGAGCGAGCACAGCTGCATGTAAGGTGAGGTAAAGACTTTGGGACTATGGCCCTTTGACAGGAAGAGCAGCAGAGCTGCAGTGGAAACCTTTAACCATGGCTGCAGGTTTACTGAAAATGTCAAACATGGCAACAGATTCAGTGAAATGATGGCAAGTTTTCATTAAGCCTCTGGAACAATCTGCATCCTCTCCCCCATTCATCTGCTGAATGTGCCGAGTCTGGCATTAAGAAGAGCTTTTGATGAAACTAGCTGTGTGATCATTCCATTTTGGTGCCACTTCAAGGGTCTGTGTAAAATTAGCTTGACAGTTAGATGAAAACGCGTCTTTGGTTATTCTTTCACTCTCTATTAGCGCTGCCTGTTTTCACTTCTCTCCACTCCGTATGTTAACATCCCCCCCGACCCCAACGTCTTCTGATTCCCTCATCTATCCACCTGTCTTCTCATCCTCTTTGCTCTCTTGACTATTCCATCCTCTTTTTGCCCCCATCCCCTCCAATGCTTTCCTCTTTTATCAGCTTCCTCTTTCTTCACTCGGCCATCTATCTACTTCCCCCTGTGTCAGTGCATTACAGAGCAGTCAGAGCCAATTGTGTCCCAGTCAGCAGCACAGGTCAGGTAATGAATCTCTCCCCTCTGGTGCCTGGTGACACAGAGCTCTTTTATCACCTGGCTCAGTGGGAGCAGGACAGAGTGGGGTGGACATTTGTCTGCGTGGGTCTGGGTTACTACGCCGAGACCACCATACAGGCACTTGATCAGCCTGCAATGTGGGCTAGAACACCGTAGAGTGGAGCATGGAGGTAGCTGGGTCAAAGAATGCAGATGATTTATATGCAGTGCTGAGGAAAAAGTATCCATCCCCTTGGAGGCTTTTGTTTTACCCTTTTATTGTGTTTACAAAATCAATCATCATCAACCAGATGATAATCAAACAAAAGACAAGAGATTGCATAAATATGCACTGCCTTTAAAGTGAGAAAGGACCAGACAATTTGTGCTAGCAGTCTCATGACAGATACATTTCCATCCAATAGTCATGTGAGTTTAGAGCAAACTTTTAATATGTCACCAAAAAAAGAAAAACATTTAAAAAGGGTAAAACAGCTGAGGGTGTTTACACCGATTGGAGATTCTTTACTCATTTTATAAAAAGGCTGGGAGATGGGAATTTGAAAATAAAATTTGTCGTGTCCTTGCTCTTATGAACCTGATGTCATGTATCATTTAGTCTTGTGAGACGTTCAGTATCGCTACAGTGAGACGTGAATGAAGGAAGATATTCCAAGTCCCAGTGCTTTTATAGAGCTGCTGGCCAAATTGGTCCAGGTGAGTTTTTCTGGCTCTTAGAACCAGATACTGTACTACAGCGCAGCGGCACTGAGCAGCAAGAGAGAAGAGACGGTTCAGGTAGAGTTCATAAGATTCTTTCATTTTAACCTGAAGACAAGAAAAATTAAGAAAGAAAGAATGAACTTCTTTCTTGAGACTATGTAACAAAAACTTTTCCTTAAAGTTCCTCAAAGAATTTTCTTTTTTGTTATCTTTTTAGGAGACAGAGAATGCCTGGTTTGCTTTTAATAAACTCAGAAGGTTTCATTACAATAATGTCAACACAGTTCTGCTTTATCATCGTTTTGCATGACAGAAAAAAGTCAGAGAAGAGAGGTGTGAGACGGAACGCATAAAAGGCCAAGAAGAATGTAGAGAGAGGGTTACATACAAGCAGCTGAGATGCTGAAGCAGCTTCTGTTGCTGAGCTTTGCAGCAGTGGATTCCTCAATGAGTTCACATAACTAAGCAGTGTCAGGAATTAACGCTGCAAATGAAGGAGAGGAGGGACAGAGGAAGGTGGATGAAGTGGCAGGACAGAACAGGAGGGAAGGTGAGGAAGAAAGAAAAAAGAGGAACATCGAATGTTGAAGATGAACCTGGAGTATCAGTTGCTACAGTAACGCGGATCGTCCCGTGGTTATTTCGTTTGCTCAAGCTGAACATTACACTGTGCTTAAACTGTTTATCAAAGTCAGTGGCTGCATTTTTTTTACTCCCTCTGCCAGTTGATTCAGTGACAGTGAGGACGGTGGGCTCAGCAGAGACGTTCCATTTAACATACAGAGTTGTGAAATATTGATTTACTTCTTTGTGAAAGATTTTAGCTATTTTTGTCACACTTAGGTGTTTCACACAAAAGAATTTTTAACATCAAACAAAAATAACCTGAGAAAAGGCAAAAAGCAGCTTTCACATGACAATTTCACTCAAAGCTGCAGTATGTGACTTTAATAAAACATATTTCTGTTGAAACTGTCATCATGTCATGGCAGTATGGTACGAGACAGATAATCTGTGAAAAATCAAGCTGCTGGGAGCTCTTAGTGCTCCCTAGAGCTTCTTAGTGCTAACTACCAATCAGAGAAAGGAAGCGGGTCTGTGCACTGCCTATCACCCGACATTTTTCTGTAACTGTAAGTTGTTTCTCTGCCATTAGCACATTGAGCAACGAATACATGAGGATGATTGACAGTACTAAGACCCGCCTCTTGGCTCTGATTGGTCAGAAGTGGTGCATTTATTCAAACAGCAATAAAAGCTCTGCTTGGAGGAGGAGATCCATCTTTTCACAGATTATCTGTCTCATGTTTTACAGCCATATGGTGACAATTTTAGCAAATATGTGATAAACATATTTTTATAAAAGTCACATATTACAGCTTTAGAGGAAACAAACTGTCAAAACTGACCTGGCCCCTGGAGAAAAAACAGATAATCATATACATAATTTTGTTTCTGATCTGGTTTTGAGTTCCTTTAGATTGGTGTATGGCAGCTTTAACATTCTATAAATGGAAATCATCCTTTGAAAACCAAAAACCAGAAGCTTTCAAGTGGAATAAAAAATAAAGAAAATAACAGAAAAAGTTGTATGGAGGGCGGAAAGTAGTTTTTCATGGCACTGTGAGTCACATCTGCAGGAAAAAGAAACTTCTGCAGCTGTAGAGCATCACAGTCTCTGCTACTGTGCTTTTCTAAAAGTCTGATTGCTGGTTTTGTTTAAAGGAAAAGTTATGCTACCACACCACATAGCCACTTCCTCCCTTGCAGTTTGGGTTTATTTACTCAAGGTCATTGTCAGTTTGACAGAGTAGGTTCATTTGCTTCAGGTTTATTGACTTTGTGATTACTACAGTTTCTACTTCGATTCACGTCACGGCTGCTGCTCAAAGAAGTCTCAGTTTCATTTCTTTTTCTTTGCAATAAACTTATTACTGAAAGAGCAAAAAAGGACAGTGGTTGATTTTTAAACTTTTGCTGTGGTAGGTAAGATCCAGGGATAATGTCAGCTTCACATGTAAGCATCAGCCCATCACCAGCATCAACGCACCTTAATTAATAATAATAATACATGCTACTTGTAATGCACTTTATATTTAAACAAATCTCAAAGTGCTACATGACGAAAGAAGAGCTAAAAAATACAACTCAAAAAAGAGCATATAAGACTAGAACAAAAACAAATGAGGTAATCAACACACAGCAGAAGAACTCCTGTTAACCATAAACAGGAAACTAGGGCAATTCACACAGGTTCATCAAAAAATGGATAAAATGACATTTAGAAAAACTTACATCTCACCTCAGAGCTGGCCTGACCCATTCTGGTGTCCTAAGCAAAACCCTGGTTATCCTCAGCTAGCTCCGTAGCTACGCTGCTACGGCTGTCTGAGGACAAACTCACCACTTCTCTTTGCTCTGCTGTATTCTCCTCCTGTCCAATCTGTAGTGTGGCCGTTGCCTTGCCACGCAATTTCACTCGATTTTCATCTCCCTTCAGTGCGTCGTCTGGGGTTTCTCCCATTGGCCTGGATTTCTCAAGTAGAATTTCTAGTGGGCTAATCGGAGAACAGTGGGGCCTCTGGATGAAGCAAAGCTAGAACAATGAGCTGGTTTTTACTTGATTTGCTTTATTTGCTGTTTGTTCAACTTTTCATTTTGTTTTCTCTCTTAAACTCACGCGTGAACAAGCTTATTCAAGTGTGATTTAAATTCCTTATTTAATGGAAACATAGCAACAGTACATTGTTTGTTGTTGTTTTTTTCCATTAGCGGAATACAGACAAAGTTGTGCGCACATTTGAGAAACGCAGCTGGTGAGTCAATCGCCTTTTCGCCCAGTTTTACTTCATCGCTCTTCATTCCAGCTAAATCCATGACTAGATTCCTCTGTGCTGCTCTCATCATTCTCCCTCATCTTCTCCATTCAGTTTTTTTCTTCCTCTCCTGCCACTCTGGACATCCCTCTTCTTCCTCCTCTTCTCAATCCCCCCATTCCCTCCCCGCCTCCCCCACCACCACTCCCTCTCCTCGCTCTGCCTCTCTGCTGGTGCAGTTAGCAATGATTACTCATCCTGGATGGCTGAGTCTCAGCCTCTGTGCCCTTCCTGTCTGCGTTGCCTGCAGTGTGTGTGTGTGTGTCTCACAGATTGGTACGAGGGCAGTGCGTCACACCTTCTTGTGTGAAATGAGTGATGAATAAATGACTGTATAATTCAATCTGAGCGCGGTCAATATGCAGAGGCTGAATATTTAAAAGCCTGTAAGCCAGTGGAGCCGTCAGCAGAGCCGGCCGCCAGCGGAGCAGAGCCCAGCTGGACGCATGGGGCTGACCTGATGACCCTTCTCCAGACGCGGTCATTGGTGCCGATGTGCTCCAGCCTCAATTCATGCGGTGCTGGTTGCTCCATGTAGCGACATGCCAGTACATCGGCGTGCACAGTCACTTTTTTTTAAAATAAAAGCTCTATCCTAGCTCTTGTCTTTTCCTCCAGCAAAAAAAAGGAGAGACGAGAGGTGCTTGGTTTGTTTAACAAAAAAAAAAAAAAAAAAAAAAAAAAAAGATGGTGGTGGGGGCCGGGTGGGCTGTGCGCCTGATCAGACAGGCTGAGTGGGAGGAACAATGACCTAGTTTCCAAAAAATACTCAGCAACTCCACCGGCTCCATGAGCGCACTGGAGAACAGATCACGCAATGCGCTGCCTCCATCAGATCAGCCTGAGACTGTGTGTGAGCCTTTTTCTGTTTGTTTGTGTTTTTTTGTTTTTTCTCTGTCTTTTTCATCTTCCATGTTCTGTTTTTTGCCTATGCAATTTCTCCCCAACCCAACATTTCTCTTTCTTGCACTCCTTTTCTTTTATCTGCCCTACTTCCGGCTCCAAGGCACCAGGCTGGAAGCAGACAAGTGTGTGTGTGTGTGTGTGTGTGTGTGTGTGTGTGTGTGTGTGTGTGTGTGTGTGTGTGCAGAATGTTAGTAGCTGTGTCACGCTGCACTGCTGGGAGGCCACAGGGTCCCTGACTGCTGTCTGAATCTGAGCAGGACGAGTCGCAGCATGCAAGCACCCTTCATCCTTGGCATTTCCGCTCTCTTCCACCTCTTCATCGCTCTCCTGCAAACACACACACACCCGCACACGCACACGCGTACACACACACACACACGCGTCCACACACCAGCTAACTGAACTGAAGTGACCTGTTGGCCCTGGAGACAGAAGGTGTGAGAGATCTCACTTGGTTTTACGTTCATTTGAAGGATGTCCACGTGGCCCAGCAACACATTTGCAGAAACAGTTTGCAGCCGCCTCAGAGCTGCTCCAGATCGAACTAAATGCATCGCGGTGACGTGTGGTACGACAGGGCGGACGCGCTTTATTCTGGAAAAAAGAAAACACGTGGTCCGCCGTCAAAGAAATTGAGTTCATTTGTTACAAGTAATCAAAAGTTTTAATCAAGTAAATATAGTAAGTTTATTAAGTTGTCATGGTGGCTTTGACTAATTTAATTCATATCAACAAATTGTTTCTTTTTGTTTTAGAGTTGGAGCTCCATTCACTTTTTGCTGTGAAGCTGACTGGATCTATTTCCCATGTAACGTATTTAATGGAGGCCGATGTATTTCTGTATGTGTATCTCCATGTGAACGGTTTCTGCGAACACTCAGGTAAATTAACAACCTTGAAGTTAAAGCTGCAGGATGTAACTGCACTGCATATTTGTTAAAACTGTCACAATGTTGTGATTTTGGTGTGAGGCAGACAGTCAGTGAAAAGATCAAGCTCTTTTGCTTTCTCCCAGTTTTAAATAGAAACAACCAATCAGGGCAGAGGGTCTGAGTGCTGTCAATCACCCTCCGTGTGGCGCTCCTTATTCCTCCTGCTTTGCTCTCTGCAGTGCTGAATTAGGACAGCCTGTTGTGAATGCTCAAGCTAGTTAGCATAGCCACCAATGACAGAAGATAAATGGTTTTCCTGTTACGGTGAGTTGTTTCTCCACCATTAGCACATTCAGCAGCGAGTGCATGAGGTTGATTGACAGCGCTAAGCCCTGCCTCTTTGATTGGTTGGCTTTGATTGATTGTCTTTGGTCGGGAGCGGTACATTTCCTCAGACAACAATAGCAGCTCCAGGAGGAGGAGGAAGAACTCAATATTTTCACAGATTATCTGTCTCATAACAACATGACGACACTTTATGTAAAAAACTTTTTTTAAGAAAAGTTACATACTAACTAGTGAGCCGTTTTCTTTTCTATTCAACTTGAGTTGCTATTTCTACCAAATTATATTTCGAGAGGACTGCATAGTTGGACTGTTGGCTTGCAGCAATAAGGTTTGGGGTCTGAGTTCTGACCTGGGGTCTTTCTGCATGTTTGCATGCTTACTCTCTGTGTATGTGTGGGTTCTTCCCAGGTACTATAACTTCCTCCACAATCCAAAAACATGCCTGATAGCTTAATCTCTCTAAATTATCCTTAGATTAGAGTGATTGTGTACGGTTTGTTGTCTTGTGTTGCCATGACAACCTGTCCAGGGTGAATCCCGCCTCTCACGCAATGAGGTCATCATGACGTTAAAGCTTTTAAAGGTAAATCAGAATCGGCAGCAACTGGTACCAAAAGGGCAAAGTTTTACAAAACTTGGACAATCAACCATCAACCACAGATTTGTGATGTAATGAGAAGGTTGGTAGTTTTGTTTGACTCTAATACTGTTTGCCAACATGTCCATGCAATAGATATGAAGCTCAGCAGAGCATAGCATAAGCTTGGGGAGCTATTTGTAATCGAATATCATTTGTTATGAAAGCATTTCTGGTAAAAGGCTGGTGGCAAAGTTTGAAGCCAAACCTTTTCCAGAAATACTAGGGCCCACTAATATTCAGAAGACATTTCAGTGGACCTGTAGCTGAACCCACGCTGCGAGTAGCTAAAGTCACACTGTGTTGGGTTTATTATAGAACCAGATGTGCCCTGAGGCTCTGTGACACAGTATGTGGTTTGATCAGTGGACCCCGACCTGGAGGTCAGGATCTATTGAATGGTTCACAGAATTTAAGAACACAAGACAAAAGATGATCTCCCACTTATTTCTTAGTAATCCTGTTTTTCTCTCATGCAGATTCTAACTACTTGCACAGTGCATGTTCAGATTCAATTAATACATAGTCTGTGTCGCCTTTAGAGTCTATAAGCTTCACAGACTCTGAACAAAGTCTTTAATCAACACAGATTCAAAATTATATACACAATTTTGACTCTGCACACCTATCAGTGTGCATGAATATGTCCATGCACACTAACAGGTTGTTGAATTCCCTCTTGCAAGTTGAACCTCAAATGTATCCTTTTTGAAGCCATTAAGAAACTTCAGATTCATTTCCACCTAGATATTTCATTGTTCATCTTGGTAGAATTAAACTGATTGGTTTCCTGGAACAGATCAATTTAAGCTCAAGTAACCTTCTCTAGGGTTGAGGTCATGGCTATAATGGTGGATTTATTCACAGTCAAATCAGCTCTCATGTATGTTTGGGATAACTGTCAACTGTGCCCAAGCGTCAAATTATTGACAGTAAAACAAGTCTGACCACATCTTGTACTTAAAAGAGTCTCAACCTTAAAAAGAGGCAACTACTCCAAACACACCTTCAAATACACACTTTCACGCTTGGCTGCAAAAATGTTTCATGGTCAGAGGAGACACAGATGAAGCTATTTATCCACAATAACATAAAGTATGTTCTATGAAGTCAATATGAAGCTTTCAGACATAAAAACACTCTACACCATGCTAACACTATTATGCATGGTCGACTTGCTAACGTTCTTTTTCTCTTGCTATCTGCTAATAAGTCTATGTATCAGTGTGATACATAGACTGGTGAGCAATGTAGGATTATCATACCAGAGACATATAATTAGCGTATTTTGAGGGAAATTAACGCACATCCGTCATAACCAAAATAACAAGTCTATGGATCCTCTTTAGTCACTCTAGTCTAGTGTTCGTTAGCATCCAACAGGCACTCACAGCTTTGTGACATCAGTACGGAATGGATTCATAAGCAAGGCTCTGCTTCTTCATTTCATTTTTATTTTCTTTTTTATTGGCTGGCTGGAGTTTCCAGTCAATCATGGATCTGTTCCCGGAAGCAGATGCTTTCAGGATTCATAAAAAAAACTCGGACAGACAGTTGTGAAAGGCTGATTGCAACCGATTACAACCACATATTCACACAATGGTCAAATTATCATATATTTGGCCGTTTTTGGGATTACTGATCATACATAGAGCAAAATTATCGTACAACTATGATAATTATCATACACCTGGCAGCACTGCTGTGTATGCTTCAGTGCCACATGTAGTAATGCCATGCTGATGAGATATTTCACATGAATATTGTGTCATCTTCCACCACTGAAATGACAGGTACATATAAAAAAAAGCATGATGGAGGACTAGGATTAAATTAATTTGTCATTTTTCCCCAGTCTGCTGGTCCTAGTTTTTCCCTTTATTTCCAGTCCAGATGTAGCATCTGTGTTAACACTGAGCAAGAAATGTTTCTGAAAATTCCTGCGGTCATTGGCCTGAGTTGACTTTTGTCACGTGTCCCTCATATATCATAGCAAACATCCTAAACACGTGTCCCAAATGGTTTCATCACCTCACGCAGCTGACATGTTTCTCTCACCAGCAGCATGGCGGTTTGTCATTTGTTGGCAGGTGAATTCCAAAAGGTGACAAACCTTCTGCTGATTTACTGAAATTGTGTCTTTAAGAAAAGGGAGGACAAAATCTGCTTGCCCATGTTGACCAGAATGTGTTCCTTTGGCCATGCTGGTTCCCATGGCGACCAGTGTCACTGGCGCCTGGCACTTCCTCCAGACTGGCACTGAAGAGACACTTCCTTGCCCTGCTTTCTTTCCTCCTTTTCATCCATCCTTCCTCGGTCACTACTGGCTCTGCTTTACTTCTCAATCGTTCTTGGAAAACGTTGAAGCTCACTGCTAATCTTCCTCTCCCTCTGCCTGAGTTTGTCTTTATCTTGACAGCCCCACTTCCTCTTTGCAGTATTTATCGCAGCATCTCGCTCTCTTTTTTTCTCTCACTCTGTCTCTTTCTCTTCCCTCTCTCTGATTCAGCATCCCCGTGCTACTTTCTCTACCTCCATGCTTCCTCCTTATTCTGCTCTCTTCCTGTCTCTAAGCCTCTCAGCTCTTATCTCGCCCTTCTCTCTGCCCTTCCTGTGCTCTGTGAATTTCAAACTCTTCCTCCTCTTGTGTTCCACTCCAATTTAATTCACAATAAAACAGGCCTGCATTTAGAGAGAGAATGTGAGAGAAAATATGGAGAAAAAAAAACTGAGAGAGAGAGAGAGAGAGAGTGTGTGTGTGTATGTACAGGACTTTTCCCCCATACCAATTCCTGCATTATTTCTAGCACAAGCACAGTCCATTTTCTTTCATTTTCCTCTCAGAGTATCTCAGCAGCAATACTTGAGGCAAAAAAGCTGGCGAAGCTGCAATTTTCCTGATATGCATTTTGTTGAGCTGAATAAAGGGAACTTTTAGTGGAGGAAAAGTAATGAGGCAGCCGGCGCTCTGGTTCCACAAACTGAAAGAAAACTTCTTCTCTTCTTTGTGTTGTTCTCTATCTGCTCTGTTTCCAAAATCCGGTGTGTGTGTGTGTGTGTGCGTGTGTGCGTGTGTGTGTGTGTGTGTGTGTGTGTGTACGTGTGTGTGTATGATAGCGTTGCTGGTCCAATCAATAAAAGCTTTGCAGTGGTAATAGCTAAGACATCTCCTTGCAGTTACAGGAGATGTCTCGGTGATATAACTCAATTGGAGGATGACTGATGGTTGAAGGAAACATTTAAGCGAATCACAATCAGCATGTTTGACAAATGACATCTACTGTCTTTACGCTGTTTCACTGATCAAAGTCGAGGTAGGAAACACCCGCAGGCTTTAAGACGTGCCGAGTTTCTTCCTTGCAGTGCAGAAGATATTCAAATCATAATGGCAGATGGGAGCAGGTAGGAAAACAATATATAATTAGAGATTTGGATTGCATGGAAAATTAATTATTTTTATTTAATCAGGTTTTAGAATAGAATAGTAAAGGGGGACGTGCATATTCATACAAATGTAAAAAAAAAATCTATATCTATAAGAATAAGAATGAAACACTGTACAGTAAGAAAAAATGTACAACATAGGTAATGTAACACTGCAGTTACTAAGAAGAGCTCAGATTAAAGGTACTCTCCAACTGAGCAAAGTTGTAGTTAACTAAAACTAACAAAATAACTAAAACTGAAATTGAGATTTTTGTTACGTGAAATGAATAAAAACTGTAATTAAGGGGGGAAACACTATAACTAACTGGAACTGTCCAGTTCAAACATACTGAAATGATACATATAATATCCTTTGTTTTCATGTTTATGAATCTATTGATTAGTCTTGTAAACTGATGTGATTTTTTTCCCCCCACACAAGTAGTTTTCATCAGCTGTCGGCAAATTAATGTTCTCCATATTTCTCCTGGCAGCGCTTAAGCTAATCCACAAAATGGCGACAGTAAAAGTTGTGAGAAAACTCCAGAGCCAGTTGATTATTTTTAAATTGTATCTCATGCTGAGTACTCATTACCTAATCGTCCTATAATCACAGTACAATACTTTGGTTAAGTGCAGAATTTAAAAGGGTCAAAGTATGAAAAAACTAAAAGAAAAGCTACTATAACTAATAAAATCTAAACTAAAATTAAACAATATTTAACTAATAAGTTATAAAGATTTATTGAGTTTGCTTAGTGCAGTTGTGGTTCTAAAGTCTTACAGCTGCTGAAAGGAAGGACCTGTTGTAACACTCCTTTGTGCACCAAGGATACAGGACAAATCCAGCCACTGGCAGGGTGCACCCATCATCACCGATCCTGTTTGGGACAGATCTCAGGTTGTGCAGCACAGTGTCTGTGTCATCCTTGCTTTTTACAGATGACACTGTATTGTTATTATCAAACTTGAAGAGTCAGTCACACCTCCTTCGTCCCTCAATGCCAATATGGGTATTTGTAAGGTCACATGTGGGGAGGAATTTTTTTCTGAAAGAGGTGAGTGTTAGCTTTAGTCCTTAAGTAAAGATAGAAAATCTTAACATGTGAAGCCCAGAGATTATAAAACCAAAATGTGATGGTTACAACATGGTGCTATTGCTGCTCCACTGGCCCACTTGCCTGATATATCCTGTTAATTGAGTCTCACTCCATGTAAAGCGGGGAGTCTGAGAGCAGAACAGAGATGGGCCTGGAGCCACCCAGGTGGAGCCGTCCATTTATTCTCTGTGACATGAAGTGAATCCCACATGGAGACCACAAAGATGTGACATGTGGCCAGAGAGACAAGAGGGAACCAAGAAGAGGTCAGCGTTCAGATGAATGAATCATAACCCTGAAGCAGCAGAGTCACTATTCAGGTTTGACATCTATTGTGCATTTAACAGATACATTTGAACAGCAATTTTTACAGGATGTCAATTTGTGGCAGAACTGAATAGCAAGCTGTACAATTCATTTAGACAGCTGAAATGTATTAAGCTGGCTTCAGTTCATTAGATCCACCAGTCTCCAGATAATGTGTTAATATCAAAATATGACACAGACATTAAATAATGCTCACAGATAATTTGACTTCAAATTTTGATCTGTGGTTTATTACTGTTGTTTTTCTTGTCAACTAAGTGGTTCTATTTTTTTGTGCCGGTGCATCCCTAACGTATATGCTGTAAATATGTCCAGGTATGTGTATCTCTGAACAACCTTTAACTAGACAATTTTTCACAGAGCAATTTTCTTTAAAAGTAAAGTTTGAGATTTCCAAAGATTTTTCCCGCAAGGTGTTTGTCCTACAACCACGACACTCAGGCCTGCATCTCAGTCAGAATCTCTTTCCCCGTTCATCAGCACTCTTTCTGGCATCGCCATGCAGCTACTACCACACACACCCACAGACAAACACACAAACGCAGTTATGTAAAACAGAGAAAGAAAGGGCTGCACATCCAACTGCTCAGAGGCATAAAAACATACAAAGCCAGAGAAATGACGAGGTTATACCAAACCTTAGCTCAGTTCATAGTCCTAAGCTCAACTCATAACTCCTAAAAAAGCACTTCTTCTTTTGAGTTCCCCATAAGAAGTGGGTCTGCACAATTTAGTATTTATTAGAAAAACTGTCCTTACAAGGTGAGAAATGCTAAAACACACACACACACGTTTGCATTTCTATCCATATTAAGACTTTGTATAGACTTCCATTCATTTTAGTAACTGCATTTATGCCTAACCCAGACATTTTCCCTAATTGTCACTAGTCTATATCTAACTTAAATGGTAACCAAAATTTCACACCTTACCTTTAAACTTAACCTCAGACCAGGGGTCCACTATGTTAGGACTGGGCTTTGGTCCCCATGAGGTTCATTGGTCTTCAGAAGGACAGTAAATATACCAGAGGTGGTCTAGGATTGTTAAACAAATACACACACACTGTTATACTCCCATCAAACTGAGGACTTTCTATTGACTTCCATTCATTTTATGCCTAACCCAGACATTTTCCCTAACGCTAACCAATCCTAGTCCATTCCTAGCCCAAGAACACACACGCACACACACATGCACACACACTCCATTTTCTTCCCATCTTAAGTAACCGACTCTGAAAAATATCTGGACCATAAAGACAACATGATTGTGTCCAACAGAGTGTCATCATGGAAAACAAAACAATATTGCGGACGTTGTAAGAATTGACTAATACAATACTGGACGTGGTTTAATGTATCAATATACTGGAAAAAAAACAAACTTAAATGTTCCCTGTATGATGCTCATGAATTATGTTTAAACAATGAATTATTATGAATCATTGTGTACACAGTGTTCACTGAAGAGTCACATAAAAGCAATTCTCCTAAACTTATCAACTTCCTTGTTTGTACGTATCAGCACAACATCTTTAGTAAGAACATTTTTGCCCAGCAGTTACTTTGATGATTTCTTGTTCCTCATTTCTGGACTGCCAGCTGTAGAAAGATCTTTTGATGTTGTTTTTCACCTTAATGTTGACTGAAATGAAGTTGCACCAGCGAGTGTAGGTTGTCAAATCTGTTGACTTTGATTTGCCAAAGTGAAACTCTGCTCAACTCAGCCTGATTTTGTTATTCTTCAGTCAAAGAAAACCCAGTTTTCCTTTAAGACCGTTTAAGATCCGCTTCCAAATATCTCGGCAGTTTGATGAGACTAAAACCATTTAGTGGGAAATAACTAGAATGTCTCCAGGCTAAATCCAGTAATAACTTAAAGCTATAAAGCAGTACCAAAAAAGGTCTTGTTTTACAGTATTAAGAAAAACTACATTTCATATAGTTATAGTGGATGTAAAATGCCTACACAGCTTGGTTGGAGTAATGGGGTTTGTGTTAAATCAGTAAATTATGTCACATTGTGGTGTGAAAATTCCCTTCTTCCTGGGATTTACAAAGTCTATCTATATGACAGATATCCTGGACAATTCAACAGAGATGGGCAAATCTGTTGTAGAGGGGAAAAAATTAAAATAATGGTTAATTATCCACCCTTAAACTACTACCTTGTTATACTTAATATAATTTCAGCCTTCAGAGCTCCTTACTCATATATACTATTATTATTATTATTATTATTATTATTATTATTATTATTGTGAATCTAACGATGTTGAAATAAAGTATAACTGTCCAAGTAGGGCTTTCTTCACATTTAACGAAAGTCATGGTTTGCTGAGGGATTAGAAAGGAGCAAAATAATTATTTTTCAAATGTCATGAAAAGGTTACAAAAAATCCAAAGCAGACTGTTTGCAATAACTTCATGAGAGTAAAATTACAGTTTTGTCATGGCCTAAAACTAAATCTGACAGGAAATCAGTCGGGTCACTTGAAAATGGCCTAGGACGAGATATATCCCCACAATCTGAGTCAGAGAATTTTCTACAAAGCAGTGGAGCAAATACTATGAAGATTTGGAATGAGGGTGGACTCCCAGTAAAGAAGAGTCAAAGCGGAAAACCTGGATCAAAACATGATTTAACAAAGTTTTAGATTATGGGGTTAGTTCATATTTGTTTGATGTGAAGTTCTGTTGAATTATTGCTGGTACCATGTCAACTCTGACCAGTGGTAGAAGTTGACATTGTAAGTTTGTTGGAAATTAAAAAAAAACAAAACAAAAAAAAACTTATTAGTCTGACATTTAGTAAACAGGTAGAATTTTGATAATCTCAGCTGCATTGAAACAAAGATTAATCTGATTTAATGTCAGGAAAAAAAGACAATTAGCTGTCTTTACAGTGCATGATAATATTTGGTATCATTTGTACGTCCGCTTCTGCCCAAAATCCAAGCAATTAAAAACTGGCTTTTTGACACATTTGGCGATTTAAAATCTTTAACTAAAGTCAGCCAAAGTCAAAACACAAGAGAGCCACCAGCAGCATTAAGGTCAGTTTAAAGAAATTTTCAACTTACTGTTAACTCTATTGACAGGACTGCCAGAACAGCCGTGTGTTCTTTGCATTTAGTCTGTGGGCTTCGAAAAATACAGAGGAACAGTTACAGGATGCAGCAAATCCATCAAAAAACATTTAGAGATCCACAAACCACCTCAGGCTCCCACACATCTCAGTCGATATCTGAGAGCACCACAGGCCAGACTCTGCTCTCATACTCCACTTCTAAATCATATAGAGAACAGATAAGAAACACAAGACTCAGTGTAAAGCAGCTGCTGGAGGTGCGAAAAGATTATAGTGGATGGACGACTGCGCCTGTTCCTGACAGCACACACAGCTGATTCCCAGCAGACAAAGGAATCAAAACAAGCAGGATTCAGCAGTGTTTCTCCATGGTTTACTATGATGGAGAGGTAAACATTAAGCATTCTATAAACTATCTGCTCATTTCAAGAGGAAAAAAAAAAACCCGTGGAGGAACCAGAGGCGCGTTGATTCCCCGTGTCTCCTCCTCACAGACGCAAAAAACAATGACTGATTTCACCGTTCGCAGACATTCAAACACATTAAGCTCTGAGGATGATGAATCAGAGCCTGGATCAGCCTAATGGCAGGCAGATGCAGAGCAGCAGATCGCTTGCAGAGGAGAAAAAATAAGGAGCTGGCAAAAAAAAAAAAAAAAAAAAAAAATCCAATTCCAGAAGAACGCAAATTTTCAAAAAGCAGCTCACGACGGCACGAAAAATCGATTCATAACAGGAACTGCTGGTGTGAGGTGTCAAGGGAAAAGGATTAGAAAGAAGGAAGAAAGTTAGGAAGGAAGGAAGAAACAGAATGAATGAAAAGGAGGAGAGGGGCAGCAGAGTGAGTTATATTTTTCGTCTGCGCTGTTGACCATTTGCCAGAGCCTTATTGTAAGATTTAGCCAAAGAGTTATCAATTTCTCCTTGAAACAAAGAGAGCCGGCGCTAAGCTGAATACTAATAGGAGCCCGAGGCGTTCCAAATAACTTTGAAAAGGGCAGAGCAACTCTGTCCAAAAAGGAAGGCAGAGAGGGAGGTGTGGAGAAGCAGGCAGATTAAGAGAGAGGACTGCAGGACGGAAACCTTTTCGTGTTTGAGACCAAGTTTAGACCGCTGCACAACAAATTTTTATTTGCTGAACACAGTTCTTACATTTTTTTCTCTAGTAACATTAAAAAGACTCCAAACGTGCAGTATTTTATGAGCATGTTTATGAGAAGAAAATAGATTTAATTGCAAAACTGGAATAAGTAGTTTTATATGTAAATTCTGATTCTTGTGTTGCCAGCACGCAACGGTAAAATATAGTGCTGCAAAGTAAAACAACACGATAAAAAACTAAAATCTATGAGGAGGAAAACTGTTTTTACAACACTATATGCTTTATGTTGCAGTATGTTGCACGCTTTTGCATCAGTAACTTAAACCATAGTTTGCACAGAAAATGGACCTCACTTTTCAAAGGTCGCAGTCAGGAGAAGGATACAAAAAAATCTGCTCTATTTTATATAAAACAAGTAAGCCAAAGAGTTCAGAGGTATTACATTTAAAAATCTTCATCAAATCATTGAAAGTGAAATACATACATTTCAAAATAATTGTCTGCGTGTCTGTTGACCATGTAACTGCACAATTTGACATTTCAAAAATAAGTTTGCTTAATGGAAACATGACAATTTTTGAAAAATGTTTTTTGATAAAAGGTTTTGGCGCTACAACAAGATGGCTGTATCGAAATTGGTTTATGTTGCAAAACTGTAATGGGAACAACTTTTTCTCATATGAGTCACATGATCAACAACTGGCTGCTGGTATTGGGACAAGCAATGAAGAAGAAGACAACAGGAAGTAGTTGGACGTGTCATGTTTTTTAATGACTTAACCCATGAACAAGTTTTGCACACATTTGTAATGGAAACACAGGCACAGTTCTAGTTCTCTCACAGAATTACTAGTACAACATATGAGAAGTTTTGCTTTAAGTCAGCACATTGTGAAAGTGACTGAGGTTGTGCCGCCACGTCACCACTCTCTGGATCAATAAAGATTTTAAAACGAGCGTGACTGCAGCAGTAATGCAACTGGACATGATTGAAACGCAACGCTTCTGGTCAACACGGACGCAAGAGTTCATTTCCCACACGAAAGTGACAGATCACTGACACAAAAAGTCAATCACATTCCACATGCGCCATTCTCAGAGAAAAGGATCGCGCGCACACACACACACACGCACGCACGCACACACACACACACACATGCAAACAAGTAAACAGAGACTGGATGAGCGGAGGGAGCATCGGCGGTGGGTTTGACATATGAGCCAGAACCACGGGGGTTCTCTGCTTGACACGAAAACATGCCAATGTAATGTCATATCTCCATGTCTTCTCCTAAAACACACTCACTCACACACACACACACACACACGCACCCACACACTGTCGGCATGGACCCCCTGGGGTCCAGCAAAAGTAGCTTTTGATTTGCATACCACATCCACATTTTTAGAATCACAAGTGTTTGTTGGGTCGTCCTGGCTGGTAGGGAGGAAAACCGGCGGCGCGCGCTTCACTGATGTCCACGGGGACTCTCTCCATTGGTCTCCATGGCAATGTGAGGATACAGGTAGAAACTTGCTCACGCACCAACACGCATACATGCGCACAGCTCCCACACATGACTGACGGACTGAATGACTGACTTACTGCTGTTCTGAGAAGCCTCCCAGTCTGGAATCCCCGAGGTGGCAGACGGTTATAATTATCGCTCTGCTTCCTCACACACTGATGCACATAGGAGCACACACACTCATCGGTACCAGTTTTGAATGGCATCCACTTCAAATCAAGTCCTGTGCACCAGTTTGGAGTAAATAAGAGGAAAGATGCTCTCTGGAAAGCTGGTGTTCCCTCGCTTGTACAAAAGGATGTTGACTTCCAGTTTTTACCTTCTGTTATCACATTTTGGAGTCATAAATAATTCATAAATAATGTTTCAGAGCTACATAGGGTTTGTATTTTCTCTTGCTCTATTCATGAAACTCTGCTGAGAGGACTGCATGTGTAGTCAAGATGCACCTTGACATTATCTGGTTATTCGAACTGGTTCACTTTAAAAAGTTGATAAGCTATTAATGATCCGACTGTCACAGGCTCAAAAACCAAATCGATTTCCAGTCAGTGAATGTACCCTACTAGGTGCAACCAGGTAACAGCAACACTCTTCAGTGGAGAATTTGATACTGTGAACTATTTTCATGTTAAGCATGGAGTATAAAATGAAGGTAGCCTGGTCATTGCCTTCCTAAAATAATGGCATAAGTAATTTTTTTGCCAAAAGTGATATTTTTGGCATGCCAAAAGTGATATTTTTGGCAACATTATTATTTATTTTTTTAAAAATCACTTTTGGCAAAAAATGTCTTTATTAGGAAGATGACGATATACCTGCCTGATTCTCATCTCCCTCCATTGCTCTGTCTGGAATTTCTCCAGTCAAGTTTGATTTCTAAGGATGAATTTCATCCTGGCCAATCAGTGAACAGAGGGAAGAGGTGTGAACGATGACTTTGATTTTCTGTACTGTTTTAGAATTGTAGTCTGCCTATGTTGGGTTGCAGTTTGACAATGGCAGCAGATGAATTGAAAGAAGCCATTCAGTCGGTGTTAGCCACTCTTCTGAACATTGAGCGGTGAAAGATGTAGAGAACCTGCCAATTATCTGCCATCTCATTCGGCTTTGGATTTCTCTCTTCGCATGGAGGATGGTTGTTTTCGGTACGGTTGGTTCCTTCATGATCAAGCTGGAGCATTATGTCACAGCCAAGCATTAGTGATTCGGTAAAATCAGATGCAATCATTTTGAGCATCAACAGCAGTGGTCCCCAAACCTTTTCCTGTGAGAGGGGGGGGGGGGGTTTCTATTGATATTTACACAGAAAGCACATGGGCAAAAACCATGAGTGAAATGGTCACTGGGACTGACTAGTATATATTCCATTGAGGGAATGTAACTATAACATATTAATTTCTCATATGTTAACATAAAGGCTCGTTTTGAAGTATACGTTGCTACTTACAGGCATTGCTTCAAAGAATTCAACCTGGAATGCGGCGTTCATAACAGACACGTGTGTTCATCTGCTCTACCGCTAGCAAACAACTGTACTGAATAAATAACATAAGTCAAACAGTTCCCTAAAAGTCCAACAGATGGCAGCAATGCGCCATGTAAAACAAAACACCCATAGTTTACAGGACACACTTCCTGCTAAAGAGCCCCCTGGTGGTTGAAGAAAAATCCACATATAAACCGGAAAATACAATAAATGAAAAAAAAATCTGAATACTCTGGTACTGTTCAGGGGCTGGACCAAATGTGGCCGTAGTTTGGGACCCCTGATCTACAGTGTCCAGGGAGCAAGCATTTCTCAATGGCCGAGGGTTCAGACACTCTGGACGAAGCAAAGTGTAGAACAGGACGCAGTGTTTTTACCAGGTTAGAAGGATGGCAGAGAAAACACAGAAATAAGAAAAGCTTTCCTAAGACAGGTTGAGACCTGTTGAAGTTTGGTTCAATCTGCAAAACACCTTTTGTTATTGCATTGTGGGTTTGGCATTTTGGTGAAAGCACTGAGGAGTCCCCAGGCTTGGTGAAGCACTTTACAAAAAAAGACATATTTATTTAAAAACTAAAGATAAAATATCTAACTTGCACCTCGTCAGATGCTTTTTGCTTTTGTTATTGTAATTGTAAACTTCTTTCTTTAGTTAAAAGTCGTTGCTTGTTTTTTTCTATCATGCCACTACAAAACTAGTGCTAAGTCTTAAAAGTAAAGTACTGAGTGGAACAGAAACGACTATATATTTTACAATAGATGTGGCAGAGACTAAGGACATGTTATTTCAGAAAAAAAATAATGAAATTGATGCCTAAGCAAGCACCTATCAGCGCCACGGCAACCAGCCATCCGACCGCACACGCAGAGGGAGAATGAGCGAGGAGAACCCTCGCTGTGAGGGCTCACACTGCGCTCTCAACTTGTATAGTATGCTGCACAAACAAACAGTAATGTATGTAAATGCATGGGTGAAGTAATTCACTATGAGAAGTCACTCTTCATTTGAACATAATGGCTTGTGTAATGACTAGATTAGCCTCCAGAGAGGCTTTATTTACAGTGCTTAAAAATGAACTAAGGACAGAGGCAAGCTAAAGTCATTATCGACGTACAATCAGCTAACTGCATGCTAATAGCTGCCAGACATTATGTAGGCAAACATGTTAACTCATACACTAGCTCTATGGCAAACGGATTCTTTAAACTCCACACCAGTTCAAACCAACTCACACTGCCTTATCTAAGTATGCAGCTGAAAAGCTTCATCTCCACAAAAGGTTTCCAGATATTCAATATCACCACCAAAGGAATCTACAAGGCTACTTTTATTTTGTTTCCTTTAGTTGCTATGGTTAAGCTACTCCATCTACTCCAATGAAATGTTTCTCAATTTCATAGATGAGGTTTAGAATAAGTATCACAGCTCAACCTGTGAAGAGCATAAAGCAATAAAGATGGATAATTAGGGTAAAAGAGGAGTGATTACTGGGGTCAATAACACTTGTGAGTGAACTATGAAATTCTTTTTATAAGATTTACATTATATTGAGGAGACGCTGGTAGAACTGACTTCCTTGCTCTGATTCTTGGCTGCATATTAACTCTGATGTAGCTTTGGGTGTGTGTACTAAGATTCATCAGAGATCCAGAATTTGTAATGAAAGAGTTATAATGGAATAGATCTGCTCAAAGTACACTTGTGTGTTAGAATGGCCCAGTCAAAGATTAATTACAAATCTGTAGCAAGACTAAAAAAAGTTACTGTTCAAGAAAGGAGATTGAGCAAAAAGTAATGCACTATGTGTGTGCCTGGTAATAGTTGTGGTTTGATCTAATTGTCAGGTGAATTTTGAGCTAACTTTTAAAATGTCATAAAAAAGGGGAAAAAAGGTGAATTAGACAGTCTTCCCCTCGGAGCTGGAGGTTTGGATCCATCCCAACCAAGAGTGTCTCTCACCAGCCGCTCCAGCCTGACAGTCCTCCCCTCCCTGCCTCAGGTTTGGATTTTTACTTTTTCCAAGACTTTCACTGCCATCTAGACAGTACAACTCAAATGCTAATCCAAGCCCACAGTCCGCCTCTCCACACTGGAGACTTTTTCAATTCTTGTACACCTGGTAAGCCACTGACCACCACCAGTGGATGGGAGCATCTCACCACTCTGGTTCCAGCCTGGAGAGCCTCTAACCAGCCACTGCAGGCTAAAAGTTCTCACACTCCATCCGCCTCTGTCGTGTGTCTTTGGGCAAGACATTTCATCAGCCCTGCCTGCTGCTGGTGGTGGTCAGAGTGTCCCAGGGCAGCTGTGGCTACCAACCAGTAGCTTACCACCATCAGTGTGTTAATGGAGGAATGACTTAATATAGTGTAAAAGACTTTGGGGGCCTCTAGATTTGACAAGGTGTTGTCCATTTAATTTTTTTTCGGGAAGGGGGGGGGGGGAGCCAACCCTCTCTCAAACAAGTGTAAAAAGGTTTTTGGCAAAATTGAGGAAATAATTTTGAATTTTGACTCTTCCATCAACCTCTTCTAATGCAATACTTAAAAATATGCACAAAAAAATGTCGATGGAAACACGGCTAATGACTACTAAAGATTTAACATGTCACTCTTTTCATATTTTAATGTAGTGTACTACAGAAAAAAACAAAACAACAACTATGTATATGTATATGTATGTAGATATATGTATGTGACAAAATGGGAAAAACTTGAACGGGTATTAATAAGTTGTACTACATGTGTGCACACTCATCCATCCTTCTGTCTTACAGTGGACCAGAGCCTCTCTGACTGGCATTTCTGTTCTTCAGATGAAAACAACGGACCACCCAGAACTTTCAGAATAGAAGTGCCGACCTCAGAGGCTGATGGATGAAGCTTATTCACATCAAGCCTTCAACACCTTCAGTTCTTCCTCCACGCCAACAGAAATACGCACACGCACACACACACACACACACACACACACACACACGCACACACACACACACACACACACACACACGTACTCATGCACTCAATAGTCAATACAAGCTGTCCACAATCTTCTAAGACAAATGGACAGACTTCAAACACATACATACACAATCTTCCAAAAAGATGTGGGAGTGGGAGTGAGGGAGGGGGGGGAGACAGTCGATAGAGACAGAGACCTAACTTCAGCTCTCTTTCTCTGCACACCCACACTCCTCCCTCTCCTTTCTGCAAAACAAATGCACAATCCTCATGTAGAGAGAAATGCTCAGTGTCAGGGTGACGGCTCCATTTACTCCCGTGGGGGATCATTTGGGTCCATTCAGGGCCTGTGTGTGTGTGTGTGTGTGTGTGTGTGTGTGAAAGTGTGCATGTGTGTTGGGAAGGGGTGCAAGGAATGAAAGGCATGGGGTGCTGTCAAATAGCCCTCCCCTGCTTTTAATGCCCCAGCTGCATCATTACCTAGCACACACACTGGGCCTAAATAGACTTAGGGAGGAAGAGGAGGAGGATGACAGACAAGTCTATCAAACTAAGCATAACAGGGATGGTGGGGGGAGCGGGCGCTTATTACCTAGTGTACACTGTTGGTGGGTGGAACGGGTTGGTGGAAGTGAAAGGAAAACGCACGGGGAGGAGAAGGAGGCGGAGCTGGAGGGGACAGAAAAGCTGCTAACTACAGTGCAAGGCATGTTAGTGAGCTTTCCTCTCATTGTGGCTTTGCTGCTACTCGGAGCCGACAGGGAGGTTTTACAGCAGCTCCTTGTCATGAACAAGGAAGGCCACTCTCGCTCTAAGGTGTGTGTGTGCATGTGTGTGTGTGAGACAGAGAAAGAGAGATAAGGAGAGCTGAGGGCAGGACCCAAATGACCACACAAGGCAGACGTGTGTGGTGGCGACGTGTGAGGGAGAAACATCAGTTGTTGCACAGTGGCACTCATGATGTCTTACATCAGGTCCAAAACACCAGGAAGACGCATTCAGGCACCATGGAGCAGCTAAGGTGATACGCTTAAGGTGGAACTGAGTAAAGGGAATTTAAGGTACTTTGACCATAACATGGCTAATGGGACAGACAGGAGCTGCATTTCCATTAACCATGAAATTGCACAAATTGAACATGCCAATAAAAAAAAAAAAACACAAATTTTTGGATAAAAGTTTTGCCATCAGGATGAGGTGGTTTTTGAGGTATATCAAAATACATTTATCTTGCAAAACTGCAATGGAATTTTTTTTTCACATGACAAGAGTCACATGATCAACAGACGGATGTTACTACTGCAGGAAACGTCAAAGAAGATGACAGGAAGTAGGAGGATGACAGTTTTAATCTCCCGCTTCCTTGACAGATTGAACAAGCTCATTCAGGTGTGATTTTAATTTCAGTTCTTATTTAGTGGAAATGGCAATTTGTATTTTTTTTTTTACATTAGCAAAATATAGACAAAGATTTTCACAGATTTGTAATGAAAATGTATCTACAGTGGTATTTCAGAAAGGGCTGAACTCACAGGCTTTTCACTCACAACCATCTGCAAGATTTACAGAGATTGTTCTGAGAAAAGAAAATATCTTGTGAGTTGCAGATGTTTGGCAGAAAATGTCTTATTTATGACAGAGGTCAGAGGAGATGTGTTTGAGATGACAGGAGGGTAAAAGTAGCTCTGACAGCCACCCCTTTTGATGACATTTGCATTGAAATAATGGCTTATACAGACTTCATGACAGGAAGCACTGAAATCTAGCGTTACATTTGTTACTTTGAGTTGGCACAAAACACAGAAAAAATCATTTGTTAGAAGATGAATGACCTGACTTTTCAGATGCATGATGTGGACTGGATGTACTTAGGCATGTGCATCCCTTTTCTACATGCACATATTTAAAGAGAACATTTTGTACACGTAGTATCAATAAATGCTAAACGCATTCCATCCCCAATCCAGATCATGTCAGTTACATTTATTCCAATTTGATCCTAGTTATCAAGCAATACAGTCACATGATCTGGATTGGGTATCCAGATCATGTGTTGTTAAACTGTTTTGACTGGTTTTGGGGGTTTTGCTCCCTAAAACCAACCAGTTTTTAAATAATTTAAGAACAGGATCCTGCTCCAGCTAAGGTTCGGCAATGGAACCACTTTGATGGAAACGTCCTGGTTACCCACCAGCTGTTTTGCCTCTCATTATTTCCATGAATGAGATCCACTGTGGCATTACCTCCAAATTTAATCATCAGGTTTTCCATATCTATGAGTGCAAAGTGCTTTGTTAGTGGTGTAAACAGCGATTGACCTAACAAACAGAGCTCAGCATGATGGAGTGGCAGGTGTCGTCTCCAAAGAGAGCCGACTGTCAGCGCTCTCAGTCAGGAGACTTCCAGTGGCCAAACCAAGCTGGAGTTATTTCTCTATGTGTCTCAGAAAGTGACGGTATTTTGTGCTGACCTGTGGCTATAGAATCCTCAGCATAGATGTGAAGGTACGTTTTTTCAGATGTCTTATTTTTTTGTAGTCAAATAAGTCGTTTTTCATTTTATATTTTCATGAAAAACTGTGTGGATACACCAAGTACGTATGCTGAGGTCACTGCCATTCTGAATGGTGAACTTCTTTTCCACTTCTAATTATCTGGAGACTGTGCTCTCTGCTGCACTGATAAACATTTTCTTGGTTTTTTTTTTCCTCTTCTTCCAGAAATGATCTCACTCCAGCTGGAAGTAACACAATTTAACAAAGGCACTGAAAGTTAGACGACTGAATTAATTAAGGTCAATGCTGTAAGCAAAGTACATATTACATCATTGGCTAAGTTTTTTTTTTTTACATACAGCATCTTATTTAAATTGTTTTACTTTAAAGCTTTTGATAACTTTCTGGTAGATAAGCATTTTGTATTTTTGTTTTGAAGCTTCAAAAACATTACAAATGTGGACTTTGGATTTCACACATTGGAATGACAACGTTTTATGAACTGTGCTGCTGTGAGAGCTCTGGTGGAGAAAAAAAACATCATCCTCCTATCACTTCCTGTCGTCTTCTTTGACGTTTCCACCAGTAGCAACATTAAAAAAATGCAAAAAAAACGTGTTTCCATTAATTATTGAGGAGGGCACATTAGTGTAGATTCTCCCTCAACCAGAACATGACAATCTTGGGAGTTTTAATTAAAGGCAACTGGAGTTCTCTTGAAGATGTTTGACCGTTCATCAAAGAGGCTTCTTCAGTTCTGAAACTTTGGAAGTATCAGAAAGACAAACAGACAGCTTGAGAAAGAAGTGTACAAAGTCATGTATGTGTAACATAAAAAAAAAAAAACAACAACCTTGAACAGGTTTCATCTCAACACCTACTGTGCAACCTTGACACAAGTTTTTCCTTCACTTTCACAATTATGCACTGTTGGCATATCATATAGAACCCCAACAAAATACACTGAAGTTTGCGGCTATAGCACGACCACGTGTGAAAAAAAGTTTGAATACTTTTGCAGTAACATGAAAACAGAAATTCCTAAAGAAAACCACGTCATCCTTTCCAAATGCCAGTTTATTGGTGATAGACTGGCGAGTTCTGCTCCTGACTGCAGAATTAAATTTTTTCACTTTGGAAGCAAAATAAAAAGAGATGAAGTTGATGAAGTTGTACTCAAGATAATTTCACTGAACCATATAGCAATAACGATACAAGCAGTCAATGCTGAGGCCAAATGTTCTAGCCCAGAAACTCCAGGATATCAACAACAGTCTCAAAGAGATGAAGTCTGACAGTCAATGTTTGAAATGTTACCAATGTAAACTTTTCAAGTGGTACTTGTCAGAGATGCTTGGAATAAGACTCACGCAACATGAGAGACTCATCAATGGTGTTATTTTATACTCAAGAATTCCAACTTGAATTAGGAGAATAAAACAGAAATCAAGACATTGAAGCGCTCCTGTATGACCTGCTGCCTTTAAGTGATAGTCATAAAGTGACCTTAATGACAATTGCTTCAGTTTCTTTGTTTTCAATATATCTGAAGAAAGAACATTCCAAGGCCATGTTAAACTTCGCTCATGTTGAAGGATAGCATTATTGTGCAGAGTCCCTACAAGTTATACAAAATTACATTTAAAACTTTTGAAGACCACCTTAAGACCATCGTGTACAATGCAAAAATAAGAAGGTAACAAACAAATTTAAGCAAACAGAATAAGAAATATAACTTTTTACAATCTGATTCATTTAGATCTATAAGTTATCTTGCTTCAATGCCTTAAAAAATACTATACACAGTAGGGGAACAGGATAAAGTGTATTTTCAAAGTTTGAGTTGCAGACATGGATGATTCTGAATCTATTACCAAATGCTAAAACTTCATCATTTTAAATAACCTGATTTTGAGTAATGTAAAAAGGTGAAACTCAGAGGAGCATGGACAGATGATGTTGAACAAACAGCAGTCTTAAATGCACTGACCCCCTCTGTACTAATGGGTAAGTGAATTAGGCAAAGAGTATCACTATATGCAGACTGTAAAAAACAAATTTGAAATATTTAAAAGAAATGGCAATGATGAGGAGTTACATGACACATTTCCACCTGGAAGCAAAAGAAAAGCTGCTGATCATAACAACTGGACACAATACAACAATCGGACGATGAAGCATGTAAAGACAAAGTTCCACCCTAATGAACAAAAGGTGAAGGTAATTAGTACTGAAGTGACTGAAGAGCTGGATCGCCCTCTTGGTACAGTACTTAAGTCTCACTTAAAACAGCAGGAATGTCTTCATATCAATAGGTCAGCTTTGATCTGGGCTTACAAACATGAGGGTACATCCCAAGGTTCCAGCTTGTGGCCCCTAATATCCACAGGCCCCTGCTAGCTCAGATTACAGCAAATAATAAGGTTAGTTACCATAACTATACAGAGAATGCACAGCTCTATATTACAATGTCACCAGGTGACTATGGCACATTCAAGCATTGAGCAGATGTATGGAAGTGCCAAAACTTTCTCCAGTTGAGTAAAAGACAAAACTGAAATAATTAATTTTGGACCTAAAGAGGAACAATCAAGAGTCCACTCCATGCAGAAAGACTCCAGGCTGGGGTTTGGAACCACGGATCTCTTTGTTGCAAGGCGAACATGCTACCAAGTGAATCACTATCCAGCTGTGATTGAGGTCACATATTAATTTATAAATCGCATTGTAACCTTCTGAATTGTGATCAAATCAAATTGTGAAATGTTTAAAAAACAGGCAGGTATCTTCAATGATTTTAATCGATCAGGTTGCGTGCAACATTTCAGCAACACGGCAGTTCAAAGTGCTTTACATCACGAAAATATAAAAAACATCACAAACACATCATACAGTCAACAGCTGTGAAAAGCAATAACAGACACTTTGTCAAGTGCCATTATAGTCATTTAATGAAAAATCTGTTGAATACGCACTTATTCATGACAATAGAGTGGATAAAAAATAACCAACCAGAAAGTTTTGGCTTTGTTGCCATAAGGAAACTGCAACAGGACAGTTTTGGGAGAGTTGTTTCAGGGGTTCAACTTTAAATTAATTGATTCAGAGCTGATTACTGGCCTATATCACAGGCGCTGAAGTTTCCTCAAACATTAAAGTACCTCAGATCCTCAGGCAGTGACAACAGTACAAGGAACAAACGACGTTGTAAAGATAAAATATATTAACCAAAAAAGAAAGTCATTAGAAGAAACAAAGAATGAACAAATGTATACATTTAAGTCCTAACTGAAGGAACTTTAAGTCCTCAACTAGGAAATCTGGGTATTAATCCCTTCTAAGCAGAGATAAAGAAATCTAAGACACTTCAATTCTTCTTAAGACCCTGCAGAGGCCATGTTGTGCAGTAAAGGGAATGTTATATGACTAACAAGACAGCAGCTTGTTCATCAGTGCCTCTCCTGAAGGAATGTCAATAACAACCGATATCTACAAGCTACACCACTTGCTCTGAATTCTATTTTCCAAGATACCCCCCTTCTCTCTCTCTCTCTTGCTCCCTTTCCATCATCCACATCCATCCATCTCTTGTCGAAGCCTCTCAGCAGGATTCAGGCTGTTGCATGTGAGACATACTTGGGCCGTGGCGTCAGTTTGGAAATGAGGCTCTTTTGCATTTAAACAGTCAGCTCTCTGGGTACTTGGTAAACTTGATGAGAGGAAGATGGAGAGGCAGAGGTGGAGGTGGTGGTGGTGGAGGAGGTGGGGGGTGTCAGAGAAAGCAAAGGGAGTAACTCCACCTTTGAGGGAGAGAGGAGGTAGTGTGTGTAGAGAACAGTGGCTAATATAAATTCATTATGTAAATCCGCCGCTCAAACAAATTGACAGGCGGGTATTACACCCGAGAGGAGTTGAATCAAGAGCATGAAAGCATTAGCTCCACTCACCCTTGACCTCCAACCTTGACCTGTTCACCGGAGTGTGCCTGTTATGCATACTAACCACTAAGGAGGGGCCTGCACAGGAACATTCAAACACGTTTTTTGTTTTCTTTCGGCAGCTAGAGACAAAACCCTCCATCCAGCGTCTCGGCTGGAATGTAAGCTATGCCCAAAGGAAAACACTGGAGAGGAGACCCAAACACCAGGCACAGGCTGCAGCAGCACCAGCTTCCTTCCACCATTCAAAACACACAATGTCCTCAATTTTTTTGTAATTATTTTGGATTTACTTGCTCAGTGACGTAGTTACCCAATATTAGCATGTTTTTAAAGGGTCAGTATTATGTATTTTCCAGGCAGATAGACCCATTTTATACCACTATCAAGTAACTATCTCACCTTCAGTTGTAATAAAAATGCTATGTGTCAAATATGAATTAAAAGAAATTTGACTTTGTAATGTAGCACCCTGAAACTGAGCCTGTGTCTCTTTAAGAATCTTCTGCTCTTTCTGAAACTTTGCCTTCAGGAAGTCATCATAGGTGTTCTATTAACCCTTTAACAACATTTTAACCAGTGTTTCACTGAGAAGCAGCTCCTATAATGAGCTCAGCAGATGAGCAATTTCACCAGGTGTTTGCTAATTGCTGCTGGCTAGTCTGAAGGAGCTGGATGGGGGGAGTTGCAGGGAAGGGCTGCTCTGTAAGGTTGAAGCTCAGAAACTACAGCTCTGTCTCAAAGCCGGGGTTAGGTGCAACCAGATTAAAGGATTTGTCAAACATGCATGAAAGAGTCAAGGCAAAGCTCTAGGTATGTTTTGATGAGAAAATAACATTATAAAATGATGTGAAGCTCAAAAAATACTGCCCCTGTAATGCTGTTTGGATCTATTTGAGGGAAATGTACTTTTGATGTTCTTGTTTTTTATATTCTTAAATTGGTGGTTTTCAAAATGCTTATGCCAGATTCAGAATTAAACAATATGAATATATATTCTAAGTTTGATGTTTACAATGGAGGACTGTATAAATATAGTGTTAAGATGTAAAACGCAAACTGTGACAAGAATACACTTGTGTATATTTTGTATAAGACTTGGAAAATAAAGACATTGAACAAACAAACAAAAACAAAAAACATATGATCTCTGAGTTCCAGGCCCTGGACTCAGAAATGCAGCAAGCCAATGATAATCATAATAAAATGATACATGTGACTCTCAGATCATTCTGTTGCTTCAATTTCCTTCTTTCAATTCCACTTTCCCCGATGCTTGAAGCTGCAAAGGAGATTTTCTGAGAGGCTTTTCAGTTCAACATGAGAGAGATAATGAAAGGCACGGCTCAAGCGAGGCCACAGTAACTGGGAATATCACCTAATTAAAAAACATCACCGCATGATACTACAGGATGGGAGCAAAAAAAAAACATGCACTCCAGCAGCTGATAACTTCTGGGCTGACGCGACGTGAGAACTCTCGTGCATTTTACTGCATCCAAGCTGTTACTCATGGTTGAGCCCCGAACTTTGAAAGTTTTATGCCATGAGGAATGCATGAAGAAGCATTATGCCACACATTACAAACGAGTGAAACAGAAAGAGATTTTTCATTGAAATTTCCACGTTGTATAATCGGATACGCCGGTAGAAGCTCGGAGGTGATAGATGAAAATTTATAGTGGCTTGCTAAATATTCATAGCCCTTTCAACTTTTTCATGCAGTATTTGGCCATGCTGCAGCCACAAACCTTAATGCATTTCATTACTGGGATTTTATGTAATGTACCAGAACAATAACAAAATACTGCAAAACTATGAACTGGGAGGGAAAGCTTTATAAAATGTTTATAAAATGTTTTAGTAATAGGAATTTGAAAGGCTATGAATATATTTTTACTCTGATGTCCCTAAATACAATTAAATGCAACTATTTCCATTCAAAAGTTACCTGAATAGTGTGTGATGTAATCTCACCTTATTTCTTATACACAACCTGGTCAAAAAAGAAGTGGACACCAAAAAAAAAAAAAGTCAAACATAATATTGTTTTTGGTGGTTGCCGATTGTAGCACACATTCACTTTGGTTTTGTTTTTCCCTTTCTAGAGGTTTAGAGGCAGATTTCTAGGGTCTTGCCTTGTTTTCAATATGCTTCCCTCTCTCCTCTACTGCTACTTCCCTCTTTAAACATTTCTGCCTTTCTTTTCCGTCATGAAAGGAATTTCAAATAAAGTTTCATATACCAAGTGGAGCATCATGGTGAAAGCTGTAACGCTCCACTAGAGAAAGTAAATCTACTGGGCCTTACCTTGACACTCAGACAATAATTCTGAGTGCCCCGCTGACAGGACACGGTAAAAAAACTGATGACGCTGAAGTTCACTCTGCTATTTATTTTACCTGTTAACATTTTACTGCACATAGATCTAGAACCATAAATATTTAGAGAATTTTTGTTAATTCTGTTATGCAAGAGGAAAGGGGAAGAAGTGTATCATGTTTCTATGCTGTAAATTTGCTCCAACTGCAGTCTCTTATTCTTATTTTCCAGTTTTTTCTTTTTTTAATTTCCTTTGTGTGAACTTGCATTTTGCTATTTGCCTCTCACTTTGCTGCTGGTTATCTGAATTCCCAAATTAGATTTTACTGACTGTAGGATCTCTAGTTTGTCTTTTGCAAAGGACAATGAGTCATTTTTCATTCTAGGGATAGACTTGCGTGTTTGTTTTGGCTATATTTACCCAGAATGCCCTGTGCTGTAGTTCGCTCCGTGCTCTTGGAGTGGTCTCTAATCTGCTTGGTGTTCACATGTGCATTAAACTTCAGAGTTCACTTCAATCGAACCTACATCCAGGTTTTTAGGCGGACCAGAATTCGCTCTTCTGGTCCAAATCAGAGTTTGATTATGCATTCACGCATCCCCAAACAAACTAGACTTTCTAGGTAAACAAACTACAGTTCGACTAAAGCTGACTGGTGTGAATGCGCCCTTATGAACCGATATTGAGGTTCATAAAAGCTCAACACTAATCGAGTCTCTTCTGTCCATTATCAGGACCATATAGGTTGAGTTATTTTTTAACTCAACAGGTGGTGTGTGTTTGCAGCTGACCATATGGAAGGATGGCCGTTTGAGCCATCACCTTCAAGCTGCAATCCTACAAAGCAGTTGGAGATTTTAGGATCTGCAGCTGCTGTCGGCTTTAGTTCACTGGCAGACATACAGCCAGACACCACTCATGTCTGGTTTGAATGAAACAAAGACGAGGAAAGAAAGAAAAAAAGGGCTCAAAAGGCTTCGAAGTCTGCCACCAGGTTTAGAAACAGAGGCGCTAACACACCCAGGGAGGATGAAAGATGGGACACTGAAGAGGAGCCTCCAGAGAGCAGAAGTGAGAAAGGGGAGGTTAATGGAAAGTCTTCTTGAAAGAGTCCAAAGTCTTTAGAGCACACGTCTAAATCAAGTTGGAAGTTTTTGCTTCTGCAACTCAATTCAAAATCAGATTTTCGGTGGGAAGATCAAGTTTAATATTCACAGTTGTCTCTGGACATGTAACACAAACAGGCAATAAACTCTACATTAAGGAAAGAACCGTCCTGTCCAACCTGAAGAATTAATCTTCACTATACCAATCTCTACTTCTTCACTAGTTGATATCACTTTAAGGTAACACTTTATTCGAACTGGTGTGCATAAGACTGACATGACATAACACCTGCTATGAAAATGAAAGAGTCTTCATGAACATTTACGACTGTTGTCATTAAGTGTGATTCGGTAAATAATGACACTTTTAATGCAAAATCTCATTAAAAGTTGCATTAAAGGTTCATTAAAAGGGCCGACTTTGCATTATTCAGTAAATAATGATACTTTGAAATCAAAGTTTCATTAAAACTTGAATTGAAAGTCCATTAAAAGTGTCAATTTTGCATTAAAAGTGTGATTATTTACAAAATGACACTTCGTGACAACAGACATAACCATTCATGAAGTCTCCTTCATGTTCATGACAGGTTTATGACAGTGTCATGTCTGTCTTATGCACACCCCTTCAAATAAAGTGTCACCCTCTTTAAAGAGTAATAGAAGCACACAGTTCTATTACTAACAGTACTGCAGAGTGTGGAAAAGTTCCACATTAAAATGTTTTACTATAAAAGTGTCAACGCACGATTATAAAAACATTTAACTGCAATCTACCTGGATCCAAATGAGAGGTCATATAGGTCTGAATCAGAACTTTGGTCTACCATTTTGGACCCTCTGCCAAAGAAAATATAGATATTTAACTCCAACGGGCTGCCAGCGTTTCCTTATTCAGCATGTTCCCTCACAAACAGAGCTCACATGGATAAAACAGAGCAACATGGCTGTAATATGTTCAGCTTCCTTTATATTTAGTGAAGACTTGGTGAAAGTCTGGACAGAGTGAACACATTCTTCAATAGAGTCCTACTTTCCTGCCCAAAGTCAAGCAAACCTCCTGTCCTCTCTTGACCCACAACTTCCCTGTCACACATGAAATGTTTTATCTTCAATTTTAATCATGGAATCTGTTGTTTATCCATTGTTGTCTTCAACCAAATCAGGAGATGGTCAGCAGGACAGGAGAACCACAGGGTTCTATCCTCTCAGCATTCCTTTTCATACTGTACCTCAAACTTCAGTACAAGCCAGAGTCCTGTCCTCTGCAGCAGTAAGTGAACGACTCAGCCATTGTCGAGTGTATCAGAGAGAGAAACAGACTAATTGCAAAGAGCTTGTGGGTGGCGACAGTGAAGCTGTACGGGAAGGAAAGACAGGATAGACTGTACTTCTTAGGAGGCTCTTCTAAGTCTCTGTTATGAAGAGTGTAATCTCTTCTGCAGTAATCTACTGGGATAGTAGCATCTGATTCAGGGACTTAAAGAAGCACACAAAGCTGATAAAGAACACTGGCTCTGCTCTGTAGCCAATATATATGGATTGTGCTAAGAAGAATGCTTCAGCAAATGAAGAATGCAACTGACAACTCTAAGAATCCCCTTCACATCACTGTAATATGACAGACTCTCTTCAGAGAATCTGGGGACTGAACCTCCAAGGCGGAGCTTTGGTTAAAAAGGCAGGCATTCAGTATGGAGTTTCAAGAATTTCTCAAACATGCATGAATGACTCAACGCAACACTCCAGGTATGAGTCTAATGAGTTAATCACCCCATAGCATGCTCAAAAAGTTGCATAATGCTCCTCCCCTAAAAACAAATAGGATTTTTAAGTTGCCGACAAGTCTTTAGTTGATTTGGGCTGATGAAGGTGAAAATTCCATCCAATTGATTCAAGCACCTCTGATTACAGGGCATTAAAACTTTTTCATTGCTTATGCTAGCTGCATCATGCAAACATCTTGGGTCATTCCCATAGATGTTTCCCTCAGATGTCTGTTGCGTGATGTTTTTTTTTTCTGACATATGCAGAGTACAATGGAAACTCAGATCAGCTAACATGGCAGCGACACTGACAATGCTAACACCTCAGACAAATGAGTCATAAAACACTGTGGCTAAATGGCAACTCGGTCGACTCTTGGGGATTCCTCACATTATACCAGAGACTTGACATTCAGCTGATGTTTTATGTTGAGACGAGCATGTGAAGTGTTTTCTAAGAGCATAAAGCAAGAGAAATCTTCACTGTAAACCATCGACTGCAGATTGTGTCAGCTGTCACAACTTAAACCCAACACACGCATCAATCACGAGCAACTCATTGATCACAGAGAAAGAGAACAAACACATGAGAACAATGAGTGGAAATAATTTATAAATGCTTGACGGGTTAGGTGTCAGACAAGGAGTTACAGATTAAAAAAATTAATTTGGGACATTTTTAAGACACTAATACAGGCAGACCTTTCTATCACAATTAACATGATCCTAATTCAAGCAGATGCAAGGGTGATTTACATTTGATCTCTGATGCACATACACACACACGCACACAAAAAAAACATTTCTGAGGCATGTCTGTGGTCTGGGCGCCACCGTCGTCTAACCACAGCAATGATCAACCTATCATCCGTTCCTCTGCCACTAGTGCCCAACTCCCAATGGCTCTTTTCACTTAGCAATAACATCCTGTGGCTAGATTCACTTGCTGCCTAATTGACCAATAAGTCGCAGAGGAGATTAAGTGGTGGCAACGACTACAGCTGCACAAAGCGCCACTCTGACGTCTTACAGACGCCATACTTTGAAACTCAATCAACTGTGCTACCTGGAGTCAAAACTGGGTGAAAAATAAAAGGCAGAAAGATTAAACTATAAAGAAAATTGTTTTAGAACTGAAAGAGTTGGTAAAAAAAAAAAAAAAAAAACAGCAGAAAACACCACCAGAAACATTTAAAAGAGTGCATTCACACCAGACCTGGTTAGTCCTCTAATTTGTTTCCCTATAAGGTCCAGTTTATTTGGGGATGTGGGAATGTGCAATCAAACTGTGATGTGGGCCGAAAAAGTGAACTTTGGTCAACCGAAAATTTTGGTTCAGTTGAAGTGAACTCTGGCACGGTTCGAATGCATATATAAATGCCAAG
Organism: Poecilia mexicana; assembly: GCF_051168715.1. Classification (NCBI taxonomy): domain Eukaryota; kingdom Metazoa; phylum Chordata; class Actinopteri; order Cyprinodontiformes; family Poeciliidae; genus Poecilia; species Poecilia mexicana. The sequence goes on from NW_028263375.1 coordinate 1,955,437, forward strand.
TGAACCAGAGACCGCTCCAAAAACAGGAAATGGACTAAAGTGCAGGGAATTCTGGGTAAAAACAACCAAAGCAAATGGGCACCCAGCACTAGCAGGAGAAATAGCTTGTCATGGGCCCATTGTTAAAGAGTATTTGGCACATTTACTAAACACAAAAGAGAAATCCTACAACCTCTAAAATCTGTCATTTTTGTTTCCATTTCAGGAAGAAGAAAGCTGCGCTTAGTGTCTTCTTCAGAGGTTTTCATGTTGTTTCCCTCAATGGTTCTTGGTGCAGCACCACCACAGGCGAGGAGAGGAACAGGTTTTTCAAAGAGTTTGGTTCTTTTGCCACAGTGCAGTGTGAAAGTGAATCCCATCAGCTGAAAATGTAAAAAAAAAAGTTGTAATTTTTGTCCCCAAACGAAAGGAGTTTACCAGCCTTTCACGTGAGAAAACACCCGTTAAGAGCTAAGACACTAAGGATGAAACTGAATTTTAGTTTATTTGAATTCTTTCACATCACATACAAAAAGCTCACCTTTCTCATGACATGAACTACTCACTAGTCCTTGAGAGAATTTTACTGTGAGGCCACGAACATGAAAAGTCCATTTGGAAGGTGTGCAAAACATCTGCGATATTTAGATCCCCGTTAAATGCTTAAGTTCTGAAATCTTTCTGGTTAACACAGGTGTCACTGTTTATTTCAGTCTAATACCTGTGACAACAATAATGGTAAAGTAATATGTCACATGTTGGAGGCAATTAAGATGAAACAGTAAATGGAAAGGCTGCAGCTCTGAGGTCTGAATTCTATTGAAGAGCATCGTGTTGATCTGATACGCTTAGAAAAACAGCAGACAAAACTGGAGAAGACATTCAAACAGCTGATACAGTCATAGTAAGCCAAGGTTAAATTCTGAGAAAAAGCAAAAGGCTCAAGAAATCTGTCTTAGACTTTGCAGGATTCATTCAGCAGTTCAGAATTTAAGTTCATCACAATAAAATTTTCAAAACAAGCTGAGTTTTGCCTGTCTGAAAGGGTTTGGCAGGACAAGGTCTGCTAATGTTTAGTGTTCGTAGAACAGGGCCACCTTTCAATGTTTGAGTCAAACATCAGCTCTCCTGTATGCAGGAGAGTCAAATGTGAGGCTGAGGCTGTCTGTCCGACACCTGAATATCTGTCAAATTTAAAACAAATATCAAGACGCAGTCACAAAGCAGCACAGCTGAAAATGAAAAGAAAAGAGTTTTGCAGCAGTCCAGTCAAAGTCTGGACTTCAAAACTGATTAAAAGTCGACGGTGGGACCTTCAGAGAGCTGTGCAGAAACAAATTCCTGCCAAGAATTAATAAGCTGAGGTAATGTGATAAGCAGCGGTTCCTGTAGAAAGAGTGAATCAGGTTGTTGCTGCTCAAGGTGCTTTTACAGGCCTTTTAATCGTGCTGCCCTGCCCTATTTGAGACTGAACCCAAGTGGCAGGAAGAGAGTAGTGCATCCAAAATGTAGAAGCATGGAAACCAAAGTGGACTGTGAAATCTGAAAAGTAACTGATGGTCTGGTATTTTGGAAGCAAATTACAAACACCAAGCTTTTTAATTGTTGTGTGAAATATTTAAGAAAGCAATCCACTCTCTCTCTGATTTATCATTATTGTTAACACAAAAAAGCATATAAAAGTATTTTCACAATAATGCTACTTTCATTTTCATGTGATCGAAACTGTATAATGTTTTTTTTTTCAGCTACATAAGTCATAACCATTAAATACATTTGCCATTTTTCTGAGTTTCTTGTTTTTGCTCGGAATAGAAAAATAATTTTGCTGCTTCGGAATAAAAGATGCTGAGTCAGCAGCACCCGGTAGCCCTGTCTGAAGCACTGTCTGCAGTCACTTGGTAGTCAATAATAATGAGCCTACGCAGTTATGAATCCCCAACACAAACGGAATCAATTGACCCGCCTGAATGCCTGCTGGATGCTAGTGAAGTGCTCTTTGCACTGAATGGTGATCAATGGTTAAGCTGGAGCTGACCATCGATCCAAATCGTCCTCATGTCTCCGTTCCCCCGTCCCCTCCCCACACTTAAATGGAGCTCAACGAGAGAGTAGAGACGAGCTCGTCTGAAATGAGAAAGCGGAGTGCACCGCCACATTCACCTTGTGATCTGTGTTGAAACACACTCTGAAGAGTGTGCATTGTCTCTGAAGGTTTTCCACCAGATAAAGGGCACTTCACACTGCCAGTGTTTGGACCTCACTGGTCACTACATTTTCATTGTATTTAGAGACAAAACACTCCTTACAGGCACAATACTGTCTGGGTACAACCGTTATTACTATTTTTCGTGCAAAATTATGTGGAGTGATCAATATATAGCAGATTGGTAAATAACTTTGATTAATCTCCTAGATGTGTACATATTGAATTGAATAGAATATTCTTTAACAGTTGCACAGTGAGGAATATTCAGGTATGACGGCGGCATTGCTGTATGTAGGTTCACAAAGATCAAAGTGATAATTATATATGTGTGTGTGTGTGTGTGTGTGTGTGTGTGTGTGTGTGTGTGTGAAATGAAAACAGTACAGAAAAACTGAGATGTGATATCCAATTAACATCGGGGGATAGGCTGATATGAAAATCTGAGCTGATATTGTAAGAAAAGTTCAATTCAAATGTGTATTAATATAAAAAAATACTAAATGTGTTGTCTGGTTGTGCAAAAATATACTGGATGTAATATGAACTTCTGCAAAGAATAAATAATTGGGAGTAAAAAAAAAAATAAAAAAAAAAAAAATATATATATATATATATATATATATACATACATTTTTTTTCTTTTATTTTGTTGTTGTTTGTTTTTTTAACTATGTGAATTTGAATACAGTTGCCCAGGTTCTATGACACCAAACAAACCCAGGACCTTTGTCCTATCACCTTGCTTCATAACCCTGAATCCAACGTTGGTCTGAAACATTGCAGAAGTGTTGTTGGTGATATTAATGAAGATGGCTTGTGTTGCCATAAAACAATGTGGAATCTTTAGTATTTTTGTGTTTTTGTAGAACAAACGGTCAGGTTCCAGAAGAATTTGTTTGAATAACTGCTCCTGAAAAGGATGGAGGCTGGCCTTCAAAGTGTTTAAAGAGCTTGAAACCTTTCCTGGATTGATGGGCAGCAACAACAACCAAGGTCAATGTTTCCCCAAAATGCATTTTTGTCAAGAACTCACTGAGTGGCTGAAAATGAAATAAAGTCTTCAATTTGCAAGCATTCTCAACAAAAAGGCCACTTCCATGTGGATGACAGGTGCAAACACAGTGGAAGAAATGTGTTTTGAAAGGCATCCATGTTAGTGTGGACACACACCGACTCAGGCAGGCAAGTTCTGTAGACAGCTGAAGGCTAGATAGACTTTTTATTATCACACGTTTACGCTTAAAAAGCTAAAAATGCTATACAAGTCTGATGTCATTTCAATGTAGGCCATGGTGGTAGGAGTTCGCCCTGCAATCTGTGGGTCGCTGGTTTGATTCCCACTCCATCTGCCTCTGTCATTGTATCCTTAGCCAAGCTACTGGACTGCAGCTCTGACTACAGTCCAGAAGTTTGCCATCAGTGTGTGAATGTGTGCATGAATGGGAATTACTGATTTCTTTGCAAAGCATTTTTGTGGGTCCTGAAAAGTGCTATACAAGTCTGGTGTTAATTCATAAAATGTACAATTTAAAGAGGATGCACTAGATAATGACATAATCCCTACAAAAAAACAAAGCTGTTGTTGGGTTATGATTGAGAATGGCTAACAGCAGCCAAGAGGACGGTCAAGCAATTATGGAATAATTTAGCAGCAAAAACATTTATTTTAGTTAAAAATGTTGCTTATTTTGTCAATACATAGTTTGATTAATATGCAATAAATTACAGACCCTGCAATTAACCAGATTCAAAATTTTAATAAAGTCCCATCACTAATCAGAAGATAATTAATGTTAGACGTATGGAGTCGATAAGAAATCAAAGATCTTCGACTTTTCACTCTGACAAGTCTCTTACAATAGAGAAAAAGAAATTAAACAGTCAGAAATAGTAGCAGTGCTCAGTTAATTAGTAGTTTAAGACCACTATCGTTTGATATGAGTGATATAACAGACCAGCCGTCTTTCATACTGAATTCAAAGAAATTTGTAGCCAAAGCATTGTGGGCCTTGAGTTATTAGATTTAAAGAATGTTCAAAATTTGATTTAAAAAAAGGGGGAATTCCAAAATGAGACATAAGTGTACTAAATTTAAAACTGTTTAAAAATATTTCAACAATGTCAACAAAAGGCCTGGAGCACCATTGCCATATTAATAATCTATGCGAGCAATTCAAATGGCTACCTGATATCATTCACCGTCCAGTCAATGAATTTTGGCTGAAAAGCCGGCACTAACATTGTTTTATGTCATTAAACAGAACAAGATAATATTTAATTACTGGTTTTTTTTGTTGTTGTTGCTTTTTTGGGGGGGGGGGGGGGGGGGTTGCACTATGATGCTAAAACAACTGGCAGTTGTGGTGACTGCCTCCATTGGAGGGTCCGGGTGTGTGTGTGTGTGTGTGTGTGTGTGTGTGTGTGTGTGTGTGTGTGTGTGTGTGGGGGGGGGCGTAGACAAGGTGGGTGGGGAGCAGAGGAGGTGCGGGCAGTGAGATGTGGGGCGTCAGGCTGCAGTGTGTCTAGACAGTATTCATGATCCATCTGTCTGCCACCGCCACGGCAACAGCCAGCGGCAGCAACAAGATGGCAAACTCCATTACCACACAAACATTTGCTACATCTCTATCATTATCCTTCTCTTTTCCCTCCTCATCCCCCTTTCTTTCCATCTATCCCACCGTCTAGCTCCATCTTCTCTCTTTTATCGCTCCTCTCCCTCCGTCTCTGTCTCCGATCTTTTCAAAACCCTGTCAGCTTTTTTTTTTTTGCCAATAACTCACTTTTCTCCTTTTCTCTCTTTCTTCACCCATCCCTCGCTCCCTCCGGGTCTCTCAGGCATCGCAGGAAAATGTGCACCAGCTCAGAAAATTACAATTGCTCTACAGCTTTTCCCACAGCAGACACATTAGCATTCACCCCAGACACCTGAATACAGTATTTTAAGTACCCATCTCAAGGTTGTATTTATCAGGAATGACCCCTCCCCCCAGCCCCCCTACTCTATCAAACGCCTGCCAAAACTCCCTAACCCCACCAACAAAACAAGAACAAACTAAAAAAAAGAAAGTTTCTCACTACACCTTGAGAGAGAGGTAGACAGAGGAGAAGGGGAAAAAATAGATGAATTCACAAAACAAGGTTGGAGAGGTGAAAAGCATTTAAGGAGAGGGGGAGGGAAGTGGATGAGGGAGGATGAGATGAGAGAAAAAAGATGGAGGAGAAGGTAAGGAGCCCTGCCAGACACACACGTACCGCTCTCTCTCAGAAAGCCAAGGATGAAAGTGCTGCTGTAAAAAGTTTCCCCTCTCCTCCTAAAAGTTGTTGAAAGCAACTGCTGCAGCACATCAAAGTGGTCTGGCAGACAGCCATCGAAGAAGCCCACTGGTGTCCTTCACCCTCTCTCCCTCCCTCTCTCTCTCTTTATCTCTATCTCTCTTTCCCTCTGTCTCTGCATCTCTCCTCCCCCCCTGTCTCCATCCCTCCCCTGATGTTCCCATTGATCATGACGAGCTGAGGGAACGTTCTCAGCTCGTTCCCTGGACAGTGGAGCTCAACAGTTCATATCGAGCTCATATAGTACGACACGAACAAATCCACAAGTACAGCATGAAATACAGAGAACAAAATGCTTTTTCCCCCTTAAAGGGGCAGTAATATGCATTCTTCAGAAATACATTGGTATTTTATAGCACAATCAAGCAATTATATTACCTTCAGTTGTTATGAAAATTATATATATTAAATATGATTTAAAAAAGTTTGACTTTGTGATTTAACTCCTTCAAATTGGCTCTCTCCTGCTGAAACTTCACCTTCAGAAAGTCGTCACAACACGGCTCCTCTATGAACCCTTTAAGAACATTTTTACCAGTATTGCACTGAGAAGTAGCTCCTATAATGAGCTCAGCAGATGCACAGTTCCATAAGGTGTTTGCTAATTTCTGCCGCTAGTCTGAAGGAGCTGAGTGAGGGAGTCGTGGGCGAGGGCAGCAGTGTGAGGTGGAAGCTTGGAAGCTGCAACTCAGAGGAGGGGCTTCACCTCAAAGGTGGAGCTAGGTCCACCAAGCCGTTTTGCACAGTTGAATGGTTGCCATGGAGATTAAAGGATTTCTCAAACATGCATTAAAGAATCAATGCAACACCCCGGGTTTGTTTTTGATGAGGGAATGACATCATAACATCATCTAAAGCTTAAAAAACGTCAATTTAACATAATACTGCTCCCTTAAATTAACTAACATTAACTTCGCAGTTTAAATGAGCATAGCTTAAGTTAACATAATAAATATAAGTATGTTGTAATTACTTAAACAGGACCGAAAGCCTGTTTTTGTATATGTAAATAATCCCCAAAGTTTTCTGAAGGCACATTTTTTAATGATTTACTTATAGAAAGAAAATTACTTGATTGAAATAGTTCCTGCCTCCTGCTTTGTATTTGTTTCTTTAGTCAAACTTTAACAGGAAATATACAGACCACTGATAATTTGCTCACTTTTTTTTCAGTAAATCAAACACAGCCATATGCAAGGCTGCGCCCTCAGAGAGAAACGGAGGTCGTGACATCAATGAATAAACAACCTGGTGCACTTTAATGTAAATGTAAATGATAAATGAATAGAAAAAGCAGGTTTATTCTTGATTAACTAGGTGCATAATTGAAGCTTTGGCCGTTCCACCTTAAACATCTGAAAACTCATTTTTGTCACAAGTAAAAAAGCTCTTCCTCTCTGTCTCATACCCTTTTCACGATACTTCAAATTAAGTAAGTTCATTTTAAAAACATTTTCACATCAAAAGGCCCTCAATGTATTTAAATTGAGTGGTTAGTATAACTGTGTAAAAAATATATTAAATCCAGTTTATTTATTTATTTGAGTCAAAATTGTAATTCACTATACACCAAAAACTCACTTGAATTTAACTGAGTGTTACCAAGACCTTGACCAAAGTCAGGTTACCTTCACTCATCTTTTTCAACTAAATACATGTTTCTATTTATAACATAGGGAGAACATACATATTTTATTTCATTTTTTACCTTAAATACAATGTAGCAAAAGTTAGAGAACTGTATCTATTCTGATTTTCAGTAACAAACATGTAGCAGTGTCATAACTACAGACCCTCTGATCCCCGTGATGCTGGATCTGCACAGTTAAACACAAACATGTCCCATCCAAGAAGAGATACAGACTGTGGTTTTAAAAAAATGAAAAGAAAAAAAAGTGAATCACACAGATCTATTTGCTTTGTGCATCTCAGTGCAAATTACAGCAGTAGTTGCTAAAGCAAAAACCAGAAAAACATGCATGGAAAAAATGTTCTGGGTTGTTTTCAGCAGGATTCAGCCGTGATGCCAGCTGGAGGAGAGAATCTTATCAAGGATGAGATATTTTTAATCCGAGTAGAAAAGTCTGCCAGTAGAAGATGTTATCAAACCAACTGCTTGAGCTGGATAGAAATCACTGTTTAGTAGAAGTGAAGCTACACCAACTATCCCAAAATTATGTAAAAATTAGTTTTTGGTTTATGTTTGCTTCTGAACAATAAATAAATCAGCCATTGTGCTGCAGGCAGCGCTGCAGCTATGACAGGTTTCCATTTCTGGTCTCCAGCATTAGTGTGTGTGTTACTATAGAGATTATTGTTGAGCAGCAAAAACTTCCTAGAATGTGGACAGCCTAGAGTGTGTCAGTGTCTTCTCTGCATGAAGAGGAACAGAGCTGCAGCCACTTAAAATGGGAATATGGATATGCAGGATTTTTTTCTCTTCTGCAATAAACAAATCATTATTTTGAAGCACATTTTGTAATTATTCAGGTTATCTTTGTAAAGTAAACATTTCATAAACTAAAATATTAAAGTCCAACAAAAACAGAACAACTATGAAGGGAATTCATTTTCTACAGCTTTATGTGCAGGTTTTTGCTTTTGGTAAATTAGTTTATTTTTCTGTTGTGTATAACTTGGTTTATTTGTTGGATTCTTATTTCACATTTTTGTTAGAAGTTATGTTGTTATGTTGCATCATTCCAGAATTGGAGGACATTTTCTGCTCCACCCATGAAATTTTAAATAATCTATAAATAAAAAGGCTAAAGCATTCACCAGGTGTATAAAATACACTTGTTCTGAGAAAAAAAACATAAATAGAATTATGGCCGTATAATTATTTTAATGTTAGTAAAAATCTTTTCTGAAACGAATGATCATCCAGCTTGAATATGACTCTATTTAACGCTAAAGGATTATTTGTAATAAAGATTACACTTTATTACACTTTATCACTCTTATTAGATCTATTACACTTTATTACGCTGTAATAAAGTGTCAGCCCAGTCCACTCCTTACAGTGCAATAAAGGACTACACTGTAATTCTTTATTACAGTTTAATAAAGGATTTATTACCCTGTAATAAACCAGAGCTATTTTTGATGATTCATTACATTGTTTTCTTAAATATACAGTGGAAAATTTGAAAATAAAGAGTTGATTTTTCAACTCTCGGTTTGATATTTCTATTTTTTTAGACTAAGACAAAGAAACTGTTTCTGTCTCCTGGTGGCTGACAAGAGCAACCAGCAGATGAGACGACAGTAAAACAGCAGATAGATGAGGAAAAAGAGACAAACAGCAAAAAAAAAAAAAAGGAAAGATCTTTGTGTACCAGATAGAGGAGCTGAGTTGGAGCAACATCCCGCAGCACTTACAGTTGAAGATTCCAGGTGGAGGGTGCTGGGTCACCACGGGACAGTTCTCCTCGTCGCTGTTGTCCCCACAGTTATTCAGCTGGTTGCAGATCAGCGAGCCCAGACGCAAGCAATTCCCGTTGGTGCAGTGGAACTTGCACTCTGCACAGACCGCAACGCAGGGCAGGGGGGGAGGGAGGAAGAGGAGAAACTTTTCTTAGTGTTGATATTAAAAGCAATTAGTCACATCAATAGAAGTGAGCTTTAACAGCAGCAGCAGCAGCAGCAGCAGAAGCAGCGAGCTGCTTTTCATCGTAATTAAGCGAAATGTTCGGTGGTCACGCCGCCTTTGAAGAACAATAAAATATTCCAGCTGCCTGTTGTAGGACATTCTTACATTAAAACAAAAAATAGAATCAAATAATGGAAATTGTACAACAACAACAACAAAAAAAAGTATTTTTGATAAAAACAGAGTGTCCCTGTTATTGCAGTGGAAAGAGTATGCTACTACTGATAAACTAATTGGTCTACAACAGTGAGAAACTGGGCTGCTGTGGGAAGTTTCTCGACTAAGTGTTCAGAATGTGCAAGGTTATGTGTAAAACCAAACACAAAGCAGAGTTAATGGTTTGAGTTCACATGAAAACAAGGTCAGACAACAGACAGGGGAAAAACAGGCCCTCCCATGAAAAACAACAATTGAATAAACATTTTTTTTTTCTTCAAATGAGCCTTTGATGTTTAGCAGCCTCAAACCGTAATGTGCTCTTGTCATGGTTATTACCAAAACGCTTTCCTTCTAAATATTAATATGCCTGATTAGCACTATCTGCTGAGGGGGAAGAAAAAAAACCTCTCAAACATATGAATGTGAGAATGAAAAATATATTCTGGAGGGAATGAACAACCGAGCAGAACTTTCATCACGGTGAGGGATAACCGCAATAACAAAGTGTTTGATGCACTGGAAAGCAAGGCCGTGTTAGCGTGGCCGTAAGTGTGATGTGTAGGTGTGTGTGTGTGTGTGTGTGTGTGTGTGTGTGTGTGTGTGTGTGTGTGTGCATGTGTGCATGTGTGTTGAGCCGACATTTTCGGAGAGCAGAAGTCACGCTGAGCCTCCGCACCGGGTTAGAGGGTCAGCAAAGGGAAGCAAAAAACTCCAACCTGAAGGATAGAGTCCAACAGACAGTCAGATTATCCTGGTTGTTGCCTTGCAACCACTACCTTAACATCTCCAGCTCTGTTGCCTCCAACTCAAGTCTTTTGTTCTTTCTTTTCACTTTTGGAGCTTCATTTGTGTAACAAAACATCCCATCCACATGGCTCCATCAGGTCTTGTACATATGATGTTTGGGACATTTGACACCATTCAATATTCTCCAAGTCTAATACAAACAATGTTTTTCCAAATTTAGCAAATAATCACTTTAAACAATCATGATTCCAATACTGACCAAAATATTCTCAACTCTACCCCACCTGTCTCCCTGCCCTCATGCCCCGGCCCAGTCTCACATATTTCCCTTTCGCCCCAAACATCCAAAGTTTCTTTTTTTTTTTTTGCAGCTGACATTAGAAGCTTTCTTTAGATCCAGTTGTCTTACGTTCACACAGCAGGTCTTGATGCTCAGTTCCAGCTTTTTGCTGGAATTCAGTTTTTTTTTCCATTCTTACTAATTAAATGCGACCACAATCAGATTTCTGTGTGAACGGTTTACGAATGGATGCCATCGTCTGTGGATCATCATTAAAGTTATTCAGGAATGGGAGTCGACAGTATGGTCACAAGACCATAACAACACCAAGGAAGCTAATAAAATAAAACATAACTAATAGCAATGGCCGTGTTGTGGAGCACTGACTGCTGCTTGTCTGTTTGGATGTGTAGTCAGAGCCAAGAGTGGTGGGATTGTGATGTGATGCACTTCACTCACAGAGACTTCTTTCATAGTTATAATTTTCAGCCATTGTTCACATCTGGATTTACTGTGTCTGTTGGTGCAGAATTATAATGTCTCACGTCAATGGCATAAATCACAAATAAAGTCAGGTTAAATGCAGTATAACTGTTCAGACTGCAGACGGTCTGAAAACTACCAGATACATATCCAAATTAGTACCACATATGAAAGTGGCTCCCTTACAGTTCTGGCTATAACCAGACCTGTTATTTCTAAAACCTGACAAGACAGTTTGGATCAGGCCTAAGCATTCCAGTTTGACCCGTGGACATTGTGTCCGAGTCCAATCCATCCCCACTAATTAACTTTAACTAGAGGCCTGAGCCCGAAGTAAACCCAACATATTTTTAATTAACATTTTACAGCTTTTGTTTTTAGACCATAATTTGAGTAAGCAGTGCAACTTCTCCCATTTTTAGCTTTAAGTTTAACGTCTTCTGGCTCCATCTTGTCGCTTGTTGTTACCGCAGGGTGAGTCAAGTGCAAATCATCTGGGCTGTGTGACTGAAAGCAGAGCAGCGGGTCGGAGCCACATGGGGATTTAATGTGCAGAGCACTGTGTGCTTGTTACAGTCTAATGAACTTCTGCGCCTTCCTTCATTCTATCCTCTATTTAGGCTGTACTAAGAAGATTAGCACAACTTTGTATCGTCCATCCTTGTTTGATTTTGTTTTATGAAATTTTAAATCAGGGTCGAAGGAGATCGGCGGCAATAACGAAACCAAACGCTGTTTCTGCTAGAATTAAATGTGCTCGATTTATTTCCCCACAGAATACAGCAAAAATAACATGCATCAAACACTGTTACTGCTAGAACAAATATGCTCGATTTATTCCCCACAGAATACAGTACAAAACACTCTATGACTAAACACGTGATGCTCGATTCATTCAAGTTACCAGCGCTTACCTCGTGAAACTTGGCCGGAGAGCCTTCGGCCTAGAGATAGAGCAGTAGCATCAACGTAGCTGGGCATTCGAACGCGATCCACAGCAGACTCTGACCAAAACCGCGGGCTTTTTCATATTTTATCTCTTAAACAAAGGGATGCTTGCGTGGAAAGGGGGAGTGGCCATCTCCATCCTTGCAGGCGAGCCATCCAATCAGAGGTAGCCGCTCTCCGACCATGAGCCAATCATGGGCCGAGAGCGCGAACCAGCAGACCAATCAGAGCCCAACCCAAGTCAACCAGAGCCAAGCACGCCCTGTTCACGTGATCCGTATGAGCACAATAATCTGAGCAGAATAAGTTTTATATCAAATTATAAAGCAAAGAACAAGTTAAAAGATAATAAAAAGAATAATGATTATCAAAGAACATAAAAGATAATAAAAAGATAAAAATACCAAATACCATATCATTCCACCCCTTGGTCTTTGATAATCACTTTAGTCTTGCGTCCCGAATTCGCAAGGTAACTTTCATCTTAAGGCTGTGTTATAAATTCTATCAACCAAAGACCTTTTCACTCGTCCAATATATATACGCAAGTACAGACATTAATCAAAGCTAAGATTGGGGGTATGTAGGTTCCATGTCAGTTGTTGCTGGAAGATCTTCGCTGCTTCTTCCTGAGTCATAACTGTCGATGGCATCCAGACCCCTATTTGGTGAACAGCTCTAGCTGCATGTTGTCCGGTGTTGGACAGCATCGTGCGAGTAACCTCGTTATCCACCGCATTGGATACTCCCATCAGTGTTCCGTTGTTTCCTAGACATCGTCTGTCGGTGTCAGAACGATACTGACACATTGGTACATGCGATTGAATTCGTAGTGTACATCCTCTGGTGACAATAGGCATGGGTGACCTTGAATAACACTGTTCACATAATCAGACATCTGGTATGTGCTGCACAAGTGAAATTATCCTGGCTCCGGTCATGGGTACTGCTTTCCCACCACAGTCGCTCGAGAGCGAAGCGGGACGTCGTCAGCAGTACCATGGCGACCAAGGCACGGCACACGATGACTTCGCAGCCGGTACATCCTCCTCGGCGCCTCCCATGATGGCGGACGTCGTCACCGCCGGCGTCACGGGAGTATGGAGCTGAAATGACAATTAGCACTGCTATAACACAAAATAGAAAAATACTGATTAGTTTTCTTTTAAATAACATTTTGACACAGGCACATTCAACCACTTCTCTTCTCCTAAATATATACAGTTGCATCGTTGCCTTGGGCAATGATTTATGCGGCTTCTGGTGGACCATTTTCCTGTCTCACCCAAACCTTTGCCCCAGGTTTATCTGTGGAACCAAAGCCCCCTTTTCTCCTTACTGTTATCTCAGTGGGTGGAGAGATTTCCTGAACTTCTGACATGTCACACGGTTGCAGTAGCAATTGTGCAATCTTGTCTCCTTTTTGTAATACCAGGGGACTTTCGCCTTGGTGGCGACACACCACACCCAATTCTCCCTGATAATCACTGTCAATAACCCCAGCCTGAATGGTCAATCCTTTTAAGGACAATCCTGACCGCGGTAGAATATGTAACCCGAGCCCTGTTTTTACAACTTGAACCTGATTAGGTATTAGGGTCATGGGTTCCAATGTTCTCAAGTCCAACCCTGCGGAGCCTGGGGTAGCTCTGATAGGAAGTTCTGCCCTTTCATCAATCTTCCACATTTTGATAGGTTCTTTATCTGGGGTGTTATGGACAGTGTTCATTTGGTTTAGTGGTGTTACCCCTGGTGCGATTGGCCTGTCATTCAATTGGGCCACCGCTTGCGCTAGATTTGGTTTCCAATTGGTCAAGTCATGTTTATCACTCATCTTCCGGAGTGACTCTTTCAACAATCCATTCATCCGTTCTTCCAGGTGTGCAAGGTCAGGATACAGGGCTGAATGTCTCCTATCCTTATTCCTACCTTTTTTGCCCTTCTTTTTCTTTTTAACAGTCCGCAGGTGTATTTCCCCTTCTTCAGATGATCCTGATTCTGGGTCCGAAATTTCAGCGATGATCTTTTTCTTAAAGGGCCCACCCGACTGTATTTGTCCTACCGACTCAGATCCACGTGCTTCGCTCATGGACTCCTGGACGACGTCGCGGAGACTTTGTGCCAAAGTATGCAGTCCTGGAAATTCAGAATATCTTGTGCAACTTACCTTCAATCCTTTTTTATGGCATTTCTTCTTTAATTCCTCTGTGGGAAGTCCATCTATTTCAGAGGGAGAGACCCCTGCCTGGATCAGTGCTCTCCAGTACACAGATCTGGACGGTCCCTGTCCTGGTCTCAGCCCATCCCTGTGTGGGCCACGGGATCCTTGCTGATGGTCATCCCTTCTTCGTGGCTCCTCCCAATTCCCCAGGGCTCCTAACTCCCCTATACGATTCTTAATGTCAGACATGGAAGCACCTGGATCGCCTAGCATCACAGTTAGCATTGCTGCTCGGTAATGGGGGGGTGCAGTACGAATCAGCTGATCCCGCACGGCTTTTGGAACTGCTAAGGCTTGATATTGATCAGCCATGCCCACTACCAACGCATCTCTCACACACAATCGAGTCAAACGCTGTGTACATTCTCTTAGCGTTATCCAAGCTCCAGTGATTTCTGGCCAGTCAGTAAACGCGGCGTATTTGTTTTGTATGGCGGCCGTCCATACCACAAACAATGATGCTGTATCTGGCATTTGTCTTACCTCTTGGCGATAATTAGAATTTATTACTCCCTCGGTAGACAATCCTGCAAAAGACATCCCATCAACTGCATCTATTTCCACTTGTGAGGCCCCTTCATCCAACATCCGTGCTAACCACAAATCTGTCGGCTCCCCATTCTGCTGCCGCAGTCTGCGCGTTAGATGTGACACTTCTTCTTGTGTGTAATCTTCTACAATGGTACGGTAAATGGGATCAGGCTGAGGAGCCGGCACCATGTCATACACTGGATTTCCCTGACCATCAACTACAAGCTGTCCTGCATTGTCCCTGCGCTGTTGTCGCACATCCGGTAGGTGTCGTTGTTCCTGCCTCCTGCGACGAACAGGTCTCAGGTCCAGCAGAGGGCGAAGGGGGGTGTTCGGTGTTCCCCCACAAGCATCTTCCCCCTCCTCCCAGATATAATCTGTCTCATTTCCCGAAATATTTCCATCCCATTTCTCTGGGTCCCATTCTGCAGTTAAACCAGCAACAAATGCACGAACATTTTTTGGCGAAGGCTGCCGGGGCTTCCTTCTAAGTTTCTGTTGCTTCTTCAGTGCAGCTACCTGAACCACAGTTCTCTCAGCTAACTCAGTCATTTGCCTTAACCGGTTATTTAACAGCTGCACATGTTGCTTATGTGACGATTCTGCGGCTAATGCATCGGCTAAGGCCTGTCTGTCTTTCAACTGCTGCGCCTGTGCTTCTTTATTAATCTCATGCTGCTTTTTCCAAGCGGCTGCGCAAGCCCACATACGCCTTTGCAATCCGGCAACAGGGCTTTTGGCCTCCACCTCAATGCTTTGCAAAACAGCTAACAACTCCGGCGGCTCGGCTTCCCGCAGCGCATCTCCCCACGGCTCGGGTCGCCCTCCCCCCTCGCGCAAACACTGCGCTACATCCTGGTGAGGCTGATCCCAGCCAGGGATTATTTCAACTTTTTTCCCAACGTCATACTTACTCTTATTTTTATTCTTTCTCTTAAACATGTTAAACATATTTGCCGCAGTCCCCTTTAAAATCCTGTTCGTGACGCCAAAATGTTTTATGAAATTTTAAATCAGGGTCGAAGGAGATCGGCGGCAATAACGAAACCAAACGCTGTTTCTGCTAGAATTAAATGTGCTCGATTTATTTCCCCACAGAATACAGCAAAAATAACATGCATCAAACACTGTTACTGCTAGAACAAATATGCTCGATTTATTCCCCACAGAATACAGTACAAAACACTCTATGACTAAACACGTGATGCTCGATTCATTCAAGTTACCAGCGCTTACCTCGTGAAACTTGGCCGGAGAGCCTTCGGCCTAGAGATAGAGCAGTAGCATCAACGTAGCTGGGCATTCGAACGCGATCCACAGCAGACTCTGACCAAAACCGCGGGCTTTTTCATATTTTATCTCTTAAACAAAGGGATGCTTGCGTGGAAAGGGGGAGTGGCCATCTCCATCCTTGCAGGCGAGCCATCCAATCAGAGGTAGCCGCTCTCCGACCATGAGCCAATCATGGGCCGAGAGCGCGAACCAGCAGACCAATCAGAGCCCAACCCAAGTCAACCAGAGCCAAGCACGCCCTGTTCACGTGATCCGTATGAGCACAATAATCTGAGCAGAATAAGTTTTATATCAAATTATAAAGCAAAGAACAAGTTAAAAGATAATAAAAAGAATAATGATTATCAAAGAACATAAAAGATAATAAAAAGATAAAAATACCAAATACCATATCAGATTTCCTCTATGCTGTATGTATTGTAGGTTTATTAAATGGGCCACAGAAGCCAGAACCCTACCTGGCTATAAAGCCAATCATTTTGGACCACTCCAGCTCAAGGTTCAGCTCAGGCTCAGGCCAGAGGCATAAATTCTATAACAGGAACTGTTTGGAAGTTTTAAGGATGTTGCGTTGCGTTGCGTTGCGTTGCGTTGCGTTGGATACAGCTCACATCTCACTATTTTTCAGACTCTGGGGCCACCCAATGATATGATGACCCCACCTGTTACTCAATTGTAAAGGAAAACCACCTGCACTGAGTAGAGCTGAGCAGAGTCGAGCCATGCTGTGGAAAAGGGCCATAAAGCTCCAACGGGCCAAACTTCCTCTGCTTTATTGGAATCACATTATTATTTAAGTTTCTGTGCGAATAAAAAAATATTGCATAAACTTCTCTTGCTGAGTCCATTATTACTGTCACTGCTAATGCAATTTCTGTTACACAGAAATGTTCAATAATTTAATCAAAATGGATGAAAAAAGAAAACTTTACATGCTTTGAGAACACTGATATTCATTTCAAGGGAGATTTTGAATGTAGAGACACATCTATTTTTCAGACTTTGCTCCCTAATTTAATTCCATAAACAGGTTATTGAGAGGATTTGGGGGAATGTGCATGCATGTGTGTTAGTGTGCATGCATGTGTGTTAGTGGCAATGTATGTGTGTTAGTGTGCATGCATGTGTGTTAGTGTGTGTGCGTGTGTGCATGTGTGTGTGTGTGAATTACTAATTCTACCATAGCACAAAAAGTGGCCTTTTAGATGCTGTTGGATGTCGCCTATATAACCTACATCACGTTTCTCATTTAAAATAGCCTCCAAATTAACAGTGCCAGCAAAATCATTACTGTAATTAAAACTGCACAAACTTGAGCAAGTAATAACAGAGCGGTGGAGGCGTGCTCACCTGCATGTCATCTCCATGGATATGTTTTCTAACTACAAGTGCTGTTTATTTTCTCTCTTTTAGAGTTAGATTTTTTTTTCCCAAATTGACGATGCAGAGGATAGAAAACCATCCAACCATCAGCAGCAGGAAAAAAAACAGCAGCAGAGCAAAGAAACGACTGAGAACTGGGCAGAAACGGATAAGCTCTGTGAGGCTCACATTTACTACAGTGCTTCTGAAAAATATGGATATTTTTTTCCTCTTTATTGCTTTTACAAATCAGTCATGATCAAAACAATAGAGCTTTTATGACAAAATAATTTAGAAAAGAACCTTTTCTGTCACAATGCAGTCCTGTGTGTATTTGTCCAGTATAACTCGCCAATGTTTGAGCTCCTGGTTGTGACCTTGCTTCTGCTCTCCGCTGCTGTCAGACATTTATCTCTGTTTTCTGGTCACAAACCATGGAATCATGAGTTTCACCTGAAACAGCTGAATTTTCCCAGTGAGAGAAAATAAAGGACACTTCTGTCCTTTGTTTTGTTTTGGTTTTGAGGCGGAAAGAGCAAAGAGAGAAATTGGTACCATCTTTCAGCAAGCTGAACTCTGCAGTGAAGTCTGCATTAATTCTGCTAATAAAAAAAACCTTAACGCTTTAAATCTATCAATTAATCGAAATTAACACATTAATCCCAGCCAAATATTTGTACAATATTATGTTCCATATTCCAATATACCTTGTGGTTTTAAATTAGAATTGAAAATGACCAATTGGAATATTTATTTGTGTAGCTCTCACCGTAAAACTATTCTTTTTATCTTTCTATCACTAGCCAAAACTCAGCCATCACTTACCAAATGTTTGGTTCTCATAAAACAGCAGATTGGAATGAAAAGAAAATTCTTTGAATACTTTCATTCCTTGAAACAGAAGCCAGCATGAAAAAATGTGGCTCATCACAATTAATTCCAGTTTTATTGAGGAGAAAATTAGTTGAGTTTAGTTTTTTTCTTAGGGCCTGGCTGGTTGATACTTCATAGCACTGTACACTGGGTCTTCATTCATTGTTATTTTGGGGACAATGTTTCTTAGCCAGTTGACAGCAAAATGTGCCACCTTTAAAGGTGCAGTGTTATGTGTTTTCCAAGCACATGTTGCCATTTTATAGCATAAGTATAGAAGTATCTATGTTATCTTCATTTGTTATAAAAATGCTTTATATCAAATATGACTTAAAAACATTTGACTTCGTACTTTAACACTTTGAAATTGGGCCCCTGCCTCTTTAAAAACTCCTATTTCTGAAGCTCTGCCTTTAGAATGTCATCGCAACATGGCTCCTCTATTAACTCTTTAAACAACATTTTTACCAGCATTTCACTCAGAAGTAGCTCTTATGATGAGCTTAGCAATTCTACCAGCTGTTTGCTAATTGCTGCTGGCTGGTCTGAAGGACCTGAATGGGGGAGTGAAGGAGGAGGGCTGCTCTGTGAGACTGAAGCTTGGAAACTGCAGCTCAGAGGAGGGGCTACGTCCTTGAAGGCGGAGCTAGGTCCACCCAGGTACTTTGCACAGCTGAATTGTTGCCGTCGAACATTAAAGGATTTCTCAAAAAAAAGTCAACGATTTTATATAATACTGCCTCTTTAAGGAAAAATCAGGAGCGGTTGAGAAGGAAAGTACCTGCCAGCACACACACACACACACACACACACACACACACGTTTGTTTTGCTATCTTTGTGGGGACTTTCCATTGACTTCCATTCATTTTTTCTCATTTCTACAGCCTAAACCTGACCTTTACCCTTTTCCTAACCCTAACCATCACATACCTAACCCTAACCCTAACCAAAACTCAATTCATACCTTAGCTCTAACTCTGACCCCTGACCCAAAAACAGGGTTTCCCCTCGTGGGGACCAGGTTCAGGTCCCCACGAGGAGCGATTGGTCCCCACAACGTAGCATATGTCAGGAAAATCGTCCCCACAAGGTATTACAAACAAACGCACACACACACACACACACACACACACACACACACACAGCATGAACATCACAGCACTGGAGAAAGAGCTTTGCTGGCCCTGCTCCTGATGCCAGCACTTCCGCTTTGCCTGCCTGGCAGGGAGCGACCCCATGACAGTGCACATTTTCTCTTCTGCCACCCATAACAAGAACAGCTTGTTCTGCTCCTGTCTAGACGGCGGCGCAAGGAGGAGGGGCAGGAACAGAAATACAATTCAACGAACAGGCCAGCATGACTGTTCTTTGGAAAGCCCTTTTTCCTTTCTTTGAAACAGCAATTAGTAAGGGCTGAGTTACTTGCTCAGGCTGTCTGCTCCTCCAGTCTTTGATTTGGTCTCACCTATTACTTTGATCATCTGTCTGACCTCCTCTTTCGGTCTCATCACCCCTCTCTGCCAGAAGCTTCAGATTGATTACTTTGTTCAAGCTTGTCTTTTACCCCGTCTCCGTCCTGTGCAGCACTCCTTTTACTCTGCTGTCGCCCGTTTCCTCCGCCGCTCATCCTCCCCTCACAGTCACAGAACATTGCTGATAAGTTGCCATAGAAATTAGAAGTAAAAAGCCTGGAAACGCTTGAAAATGTAAAGAATCTGCTAACCTGTCCTCCCCCTCATACGCACACAGGTTAATTAATGTGATCAATACACGACAGAGGGTTAGGTTCAAGAAAGCTCTACAAAGCACTTAGTTTCACATAAAGCTTTGAGAAGTGAGCAGGAGGCAAACAAAAAGCATCTATTGTCATTTAAAAAGATGATAAATATGGTATATGACAGATTAAATGAAAGGCCACAGCACCGGAAGAATATCTCTGTAATTAGAAAATAAATCTTTGTGCTACGCCGGTTCTTTAGGACAATATGAAACCTTGACAGAAAGCACTATGGCTACCTTTTGAAAAGTCACTTCTCTATGTATTATTTCTCTTTCACTCATCTGTAACCCAGTAAGTCACTATAATGTTTTGCTTCTTGAGACTAAAGGTGTTTTCATGCCTGACAGTCCGGTAGACTCGATTCAATTTGGGACCAAATTTGCAACATTTGTTCCATTTTCAGCTGGTGTGGTTCACCTTCACACTGCACTGTGGCAAACAAACCAAACCCTTTGAAAAACCTGTTCACCTCCTCACCTGTGATGGCGCTGCACCAAGAAACACTGGAGATAATGACATGAAAACCTCTGAAGAAAACACTGAATGCAACTTCCTTCTTCACAAAATGTAAGTAAAAGTGGAATGGCATCAGATTTTTGCAGCTGTAGAAATTTTTCTGCCGCTAGCTCTAGACTCATGCGTTTGTTTTGGTTGTATTTACCCAAAATGCCCTGCGCTATAGTCCACTTCCTGCTTTTGGAGTGGTCTCCACTCAGATTAGCATTCACACATGCATTCGAACCGCACCAGAGTTCCCCAGATGGAGGTTTGGAGGTGGACTATGAATTAGCTTTTTTGGTCAGCATCAGAGTTTGTTGACGCATTCATTCCTCCCCCCAAAAATCTGACTTTTTAGGCAAATAAACTAGAGCTGGACTAAACAGAGCTGGTGTGAATGCATGCTAACTTACAGGCACATATAAGAAGCTTTTGCCACAAGTCGAAGCGAAACGTATAATAAAAGGATTTTCTTTTTCTTGAGGTTAAAGTTATTCTAAGCCTGGTTTAGGTTTCTAACAGAGGTGTGGTAGCAATATTGCTGTAGCACAAATTTTGTTCTGCTTGACCCTTCAAAAACCCTGGCTGACAACGAGCGCTGGGGAATACGGAGGTCATCAAAGAGAAGCAGATGGGATAAAGATAAAGGATAAAGGCTTTCTAAAAGCCTCCATATACAAAGTAAAGCGTTTGAAAGAGATCATGCTCACAGTCAAGAGATGTGGGCCGAAGAATCGAAAAATGAGAAAAGTGAAATAGAAAACAGATGGAAGGACTTTAGAAGCTGCAGCGCCACTAAGCTATGATATAAGTGAAGCAGGTGATCAGAAGATAAGGCAATCAAAGTAAAACTAACTGATCACATTCAAGAATATTCATTTAATTAGGTGAAAATCAGTGGAACAGGGCAAAGACAGAAATCAGAAAGACAGGTAGTCTGAAAATGTCTATTTAAATGGAGAGATTGTATTTGTGAAGCATGTTATTACAAAACATTATATATTCATATATGACATATTTTGGATTAGAGGTTCTCCTACTCTTGACAATGTTAAATGTCCGTTAAGACTTCAGCAAATTGAATGTTATTTTAAATAATTAACCCTCATTTTTCCGCTTTTTGTACATCTGGTCCTGTCAGACATGCAATGTGAAACTCCTGCTAATCAAGGCTGCGTGAATGTTTTAGATTCGTCAACAAATTCTGCAGCATGATGTATACTGGACAATATAACTAAACTACTGAACTAAGCTAACCTACTGAACTAACCGCCCAGTGCTACCACATTATACATGAAGTTTTATACAAATCTGGTAGTATTGACCAGCATCTGGAACACAGCAGATCCCCTCTGAGGTTCTGCGCTCATACTTTCAGTTATTTGTGGATTTGTGGAAGTATTCCTGGTCCCTAACACCGCACTTAGCTATTCTTTCTCACTAATTCGGCTAATAACTGTTTGACGGCCGAGACTGTGTCCAGGAGATTGAAATATACCCCCTGATTATTAGATTAGTCAATCATTAAGTATAAAGAACAAAAGTCAACTAGAATTAATGTCACACTCAAAGCATGGCACTCTTACTGCATGGACGACTCCCATACAATAACTCGATCTGTCCTGATGCAGTACCACATTATACATTTTACACTCTTCATCTCATTGCATATGCACTATTTGTAATGGAACAATACGCATCCAGCACAACAAAATGATTGGGAAAAAGTGTAAAAGCTTCCACCAATTTCTGCTATTATAACTCAACACAACTCAAAGCCAAGGCAATCATAAATTTTTTTTCTAACCAGCTAACCAACCAGCCAGTCAGTCAGTCAATCTATCAATCAAGGTATCAATAAAATTGTCATGTTCCGTGTTTCTGTGTGTTTATTTTTGAGTTTCTGTGTAGTCCTGTTCCCTGTGAGTCTGTCTCTGCGTCCTCCCCGTTGATTGTTTCCCAGGTGTGTCTCATTCCCTTGATTACCCCGTGTGTATTTAAACCCACCTGTTGTCTGTGTTCCTCGTCGGATCCTTGTCAATGTCAATGTCTAAGTTTGTCAATTGTTGTCTACGTACGCCTTGGTTTGCATCAGTCTGTCCGTCGTCGCAGTGGAACTGCTAAGTCCTGTGTCGGCGTCAGCTCTAGTGTTTCAGTCTCTGTAGTCAGTTGCTACCGGCATCTAGCTGTGTGCTTGTTTTCTGCCGTGCTGCCTGCTCTGGACTGTTTCGAGCATCTTTATTATTAAATACATCTTATTCATCACCATAACCTGGGTCTCAGCGTCTATCCTCACCACCACCCACAACCACTTCTTGACAAAAATGAAACCTAAGGGCATAAATTCTCTAAGGACACTGAGGCTAGAGGGACACAAAACAAATTATTATAATAATAGGCTTATTAACATTTAATGTAGAAGGATAAATCAATCACATATGGCAGATGGAAGCGGTGTTTTTTTGGCCTGGTCATTGCCTTCTTCTTGATTCTCATCTCCCTCCAGTGCTCCATCTGGAATTTCTCATATTGAGTTTGATTTCTCCTGTTACATTTCATCCAGCCAACCAGAAAACCAGAGGAGGAGTTGTGAACGATGACGTTGATTTTCTGTGCTATTTTAGAATTGCCGTCTATCTATATATGGTTGATATGTGGCAATGGCAGCAGAGCACATGAACTAAGCCTTTCAGTCCTTGTTTGCCGCGCTTCCAAATACTGAACAGTTAAAGTCGGAGCAGAGGAATGTCTAAGACATCTTATTGTTGGAAAGTCGTCGTAGCCCTACTTCCCACGGGGTTCTTTACAGCGTACACAATTTCTGCTAAGCTTCATCATGCTGGTGTATCACATACATCATGGCCAAACATTAACAACTGGTAATATCAGATCCAATCATTTCAAACTTTAACAGAGTTCACGCCTCTGACAAACAATCTTTTCTCAATAGCCAAAGGTCCAGATCCTCTACGAAGCAAAGCCTAGAACAAGGGGTTGTTTTTTTCCAGGCTTTGTCATTCAAGTGTTTTGTATCAATATTTATTTGATGAGGGTCCAGTTTCTCTAAAACTTTACTTCAAAAGGCAAGTTAGAAATTTGTCTAAAATAATCAAACATGAATGCACCAAGGCTGCTTCTCTTCAGCTCGAGCTTAACAATGCATCCCTAAAAGTAGTGATAAAAACACCATTCTAAAGACCGAAAACAACAGATTTCAATATCAAGCACGTCATTCTGAAAAGAGATTAATAACCTAAAAGGCACATTTTATGTTTTGGCGGAGAAATGGCTCTGCTTAGCATTTCAGCATCAACCAAATTCTGAAGTGTTTCCTCACTAACCAACAATGACTCTCAGGTAATGATATCCTTATGTGGGATTTGGGATGAAGAAAACTAAATATTTTCAACTTTGTCTCTGACTTGTATGTTCATTCATTTATGTTTACTGACTTAAAATTTTATTGTTAAGTAACAATAAAATGTTACCAAATCCTCCTGATTAGCTCACCTGTATCCAGCGCCGCTCTCTGCGGCGCTGGATACAGCGGATACAGCATATGCTACATATGAAGCATATGAAATGCTTCATATGTAGCATTTCATATGCTACATATGAAATGCTCCATATGTAGCATTTCCAGTTGTCGCTAGCTATGTTTTCATTACAAATGTACGCAAAACTTTGTCAATATTCCACTATCTGTTTATTTCCATGTAAAGGACATAACAAAGACCTGTTTGTTCAGGTAGAACTTGAACAGAGAGTATAAAGATTCCAGTTTGTTGCTGGTCTTGTGTTAGGATGCAGGTGAATGGCAGGTATAAACAGACCCCAGGATCAATATACCTTTGAATGATCCCTTAGAAACTTGATAAAACTTCTCTAATTTATCTCATACTTTTTTTATTCTCTCCACATGCCCGTCATCATTTGTGAAGTAAGTCTGTCTTTCAACTGATCAACAGGCAGGTACAAAAACATTCTGCTCCAGGAAACGGAGACAGAGGAGGTAACAAGACACACTGACAGAAAGTCAGAAAGAGAAGAGGAATATCATGGAAAAAATGCAATTAAAGAGAATGATGAGGATAATGAAATTAGGGGCGATGATGAGGGCTTTCTGAAGGAGCGACAGAAGAACGAGAAGAGGAAGAGGTCTGTTAGACATCCCTGCACAAAAGGTAGAGTAAAGCGAGATCTAAACGGATTGAGCCTCTTTATTACACTGCAGCACACAGGACGTGTAACAGACTTTCATCTGTCTGAGTCTCAGCAAAACTCAACACATCCCATCAAAGGTCTCACAGGGAATTCTTTCTGTTTGAAGAAATTATTGCTGAGAGATGCACAGAGGGTAGCCTCTGTTATAATGCCATTTCCTGTTACTGTCAGCTCCTGCTCTGAAAGTAACAGGAGAAATCAAATTCCACAGTGGGGAAGAAACCTGTTCATGCTGACTCTGACGGGAAAAGTGTGCCATGGATTGCACTTTGAATAGTGTGTGTCTACAGGTGTGTGTGGGTGTGTGTGTGTGTGTGATTAAGTCTGTGGATGAAAGTTTAGTGGTTGGTCTTTGCCAGTGACAGACTTAGGGCTGGATTTTCCTTTTTAACAGACTCTATTTATTTGTAAGAAATGCCAAAGGTGACCTTTGACTTCTGCTATAGGGCCTTGGGTTCTTATTTCAGAAAAGTCAGAGGAATGTAGAAGTTTTTGTTAACATTTAAACCACTAAGCTGTTAATTTCTGCAACAAAATGGTGGATTTTGATTCTATTATGGCGGTGGATGTGTGAAGGCAGAAAGACAAGTCGTTTAAAGAAATATGGACCTCTCTACGTTCCGCTGTTTTAATGGTAGAGTATTTCACTCCCATTATTGATTTTTCTATGTGGGGAAAACTGATTATATAGAGTCATTTTATCATTCCAATGAAGTGCTGACATTAATGTTGCTACAGCAAGACATACTGAGCCATTTTAGTGGGGATGGGGCAAGAACGTTTGACATCATCCTCCTCTAACTGAGGCTTATCCAATCTTTTTTATCATATGAATTCGTAATGCGCTCAATTAAACTGCAATCTTTTGGTATGTGGCTCTGTGAGGTACAAAGTGAGTCTATCAGTCAGAACACCAGCCTGGTCCAGAAGGAATATGTTGGTTAAAATGGAACAGAAATTGCTTCGGCGTTAACAAAAAAAGCATATAATGTCGCCGACATTCCACAAAGATGTCAAAATAGCCGTGTCTTCATAATGTTGGCTGTGCGCAAAGAAGCTGAAAAGTTAAAGCAAAATTGCTTCTGCATATGAAAATTCTGGGATTTTTTTTCCCCATTAGGCTTGATTTCTTCAGGTAGAATTTCATTTTTAAGTCAATTCTGAAATGTTTATTTTTACTCTGTGAATTTTTTTACAACTTTAAAATGTTCATTCTTTTATTTAAAAAATATGTTAGCGAATCTAAATAAGAAACAAAAAGTTTTAGGGACATTATTTTATTCAAGTCAGGAACATTTTCAACATTCAGTTACACATAGTACTGTTAAACCAGATATAGTGGAGCCAAGGTCCTGGAAGTAGAATATTGTGGCATTTACTTAATAACTCGCGTATCAAAAAATCAAGACATCTGAGCCACAATAGAAGCTACGCATTTGCTGATAGGACCAGCCTCCCTGTATGCGCTACAACAGATAAAAACCCAGTCGGACTGCACTAAAGTGGAATTGCAACGGGGGAGAAATGGTGTTGTTGTCAAAGTCACCAGAAAACACAACATTTGTTCATTTCCTGGAGATTCTAATGGTCAATAAAAACCAAGTACCTTATTTTCCTCAAACTTTGTTCTGGATCAGTGGCTCTAGTTTTCTAATAAACGAGTCTCCGTCTTTACAATCTACACAACATCTTATTAAACATATCTGTGATCCATGAAATAGTTTTGAAGCGTCACGTTAACATTTGATCCCGAGTCTCTGTGTGTAAAGCACGGACAGAACATCAAATATCGCTGCAGATTTGTCAAGTGCGTAACTCTGTTTTCTCCATGGTAACTGTGAACTGTCCATGTCAGACTGTTAAACATTCCCTCTTGCCTCGATCACTCTTTGTCTTTCACTTTTTATTTCCGTCCTGCTCGCTGCCCTCCAGCCTGCTTCCTTTTTATGAAGTCTATAATGTAATGATGTCATCTTTGAGCCGTGAAGGATCAGGACGTTGCTCTAACCTGGCTCCATCGTCTATCTTTTTTTCACCTTCTTTTTTTCCTTTTTTCATAACTCTTTTTCTATCTCTTTATCCCAAACATCCCTCTGTTTTGAAGTCTTTCTCTCCTTCACTCTTGTCCCCCCTCTCCATCCCTCATTCTCCAGTAACTCCGCTCCCCATGTCCCTCTTCACCTTCCTCTCGCCTCTCCTCTCTCTGGCTCGGCCGGGATAATTAGGCATGCCTGAGATGTGCTGAATCAGCTGAACGCATCACCATAGTGAAGGAGAGATAGGGAGAGACTAACAGCGACGGGATCAGGGAGAGGAATAGAGAGAGACCTTCAGGCTGCGTCTCCTTTCTGCAGTCCAGACTGTGCATCCCCACTGCTCCGCTCTGTGGGTGTGAGTGTGTTCTGGGCAGCCGGTGAATGTGCTTGTGTGTGCCTCGAGGAGATCAAGTCATGCTATATGACCACAAACTGTTCTGCATTTTCAACCTTACATCTACTACTTCTTTGTCATGAAGCCTTCTATTGGCCAGGCTGAAAACACACACACACACACACACACGCGCGCGCGCGCGCACGCACACACACACACACCTCATGTGAATTCAACTAGACATCAGAAAAAGGCCTGTGGGACAAGAGCAGCACTGTTTTTACCTTCTTTTTTTTTGTCACTTTCCACTTAGAAGAGAAATCAGCTCCCCTGTCCCTATGGCCTTTGACAGAAGTTACCAAACTTCAAAGCTGCTGACACGTCTTGTAAAACATGAACTGTGTTACGCACTTCTGTTGAAGTGCGCATGTCATGCAGCAGGGTTGTGGAAATGACGGGATTCTGCCGAGTCAGGATTAGCTGCGTTGCTGTTGCCATGGCGTCATTGTCTAATTTTAGCTGTCATTTGATATTTAAGGATCAACGGACAATCTGGGAATTAAATTTCAATGTTCTGAAAGTCTGACAGTTCTGAAAGTCATGTGACGTCACATATATGGGTCAGCTGTGATTTTGTTGATATATATTTCTGTTGCACATTGGTCAAGAGTGTCCATATACTGATATATGTTCTTTTTGTTGGTCTCAAAGCCATGCTTCATCTATGCTTTGCGCTGTACTTACCTACTAAGATGGCACACATCAATTTTTTTAGAATAACTAAGAAATCTGTGGGAGTCTATTTTATTTGGTGATCCAACGTATCCTGCGCGGTTTAAATTAGTAGGAAGGTGAGGTGTTGATCAGCCACTGATGTAAAAGGGGGAGGACAACCTCTAAAATACAAGAATTGTTCGCACAAGTTAACACAAGGAAGCAGGTCTAAAGTCAATTTGGTGGCTTAGTTAACACTATGCTAGCCAAACAACTTTCACTATGGATTCTGAAGAACTTTCATCTTGTCAGTGACTAACCACCAGGCAGGTCTGCCTTGTGTTCCTGCTCCAAAATTCTCCAATAAATAGAAACATCCTTTCCTGTCCCTCAGTGGGGAAATTCATGTGTACTAAGCCCACTAACAGCTGATGTATGCTGTTAACTATGGGGCCATGCTCGGTCATGTGACCACAGGTACCATCTAAAATGAAATTACAAACAGTTATCCACCAAAACAGCATGAGTAAAGGTGGAGGAAACAGGAACACACAGCACATCTTAAAAACTACATTTCAAAAGAGATAAAATCCTGACTAAGTTGGAGTTTTTCAGGGTGCCCAGAGTCAAAGTGCACTTGTTTGTTAGTACAATGTTCTTCTTCTGAAATGCTATGATAATTTTACTCAAGACGTATCTGAACAGACATTCCAACAAGTTTCTTTTTCAATAAATCAGACCTTAGAATATTTTCCCGCATTTATTTTCGAACATTAATTTATTTCTCTATTAAGTTCACAAATTATTATCAGTTGTGTGTAGAACTTTTTATAAACCTACCTCTAAAGAGTTAGCTTTGTCTGATGCACATCTGACAGAAGTAAACAAAAATAAAAATACACATTCTGAAATCAAAAAATCAGACTGACTTGTCTGTGTAGTGCCTTTCTTCTTTCCTCTTTCTTTCATGCCCCAGTGCTCCATAACAATGCTTTAACTGTATTACCTCAGATGAGAAGAAAGAAAATGTGAAATGTGGCCTCTGATGTGTTGTGCAGCTCGAGGTGCTGGGAGTGCATCAGGTTAATATTCGCTGGTTAGTGTCGACAGAGAGAGAACTCATAAATATGTCTTCAGGTTGCCTGCTTACTGTCAGCTTTAACACTCTACCCACGCAGATGCCCACACACATGAATAACGTACAGACACACACACACATGCACACACACACGCATGCACACACACGCACGCACCCCGCATGTGTGCACAAATACATATGACACACATGCCAACATACAAAGACACAGCCATGCACACACACACGCTCACGCACGCTCACACACACACACCCACACACACACACATACACACGCACACACACACACACACACACACACACACGCCCACACGCTACCTAGCCATGGATCTCAGCAGGCAGGCGGTGCCAACAGGCTGAGCCAAAATAACAACTTAAACTCAGTAACCCCAGCCATCATATCAACAACTGAATCAGAGCAGATAGGCAGTCTGGCTGGCTGGCTGTTCAGCTAAACAAATCAAGTCTGGTTAAATGAGCACACAACAAAAAAAAAAAAAAAAAAAAGATGTGTCCTTGCAACGCAGAAAAGTCAGCAGCTTGTGCAGAAAATGTTAAGAAATGCCTGTAAATCATTTTCCCAAACGTCTCTCGATTTGTTCAATCACCCGTGCAAACTATTAAGGATGTGGAGGCATGCAGAGAAGGTGAAAAATTGCCTTTTTACAATATAACAGCAGGATGCTTGAGGGAGATACTTTATATTCTCTAGTTTTCTTTTTTTCCCACCATTTTCTTTTTTCTGGTGAAACAGAAAGTAGAAGATGATAATGATGATGATGATGATGATTATTATTATTATTAGAAGGTTCAAAACACTGGTTTGGGTTTAGTTTAAAAAAGAATATATTGTTATTTCTATTTTCAATCATTTTTATGTTCTTCTAGAATTTTTTTTTGAACATCAGGTTACTTTGTCAGACAGACATTGTAGCCCTAATAGTGCTGTCACATTGTTTCCTGCCCACACAAAGCAAACACAAACACAAGGCAGATACACAAAAGAGTGACGATGAGATAATTCTCCAGAAAATCTGCTGGTTTATCAGTTCTACCTATTATCTGTGAATATGTCTGATAAATTTAGGTTTTCAAGTCACACAGCTTTTAACAGACGAGGCGTTGAGTCTTAGGCGATGCTGCGTTCTCGTTGAGGTTACTGCTGTGTCAAAGACGCCTCAACTAGTCTTAAATTATTTGTTTGGCACAATTTCAGGTTTACAGTAGGAACGATAAATGGCGACAGAGTGGCCAACAACACGAGCAGTGTGTGAGCACTGCAAGTTATTTAGGCGGTGAAAGAGACGAACGCTTTGCCTATTCTATCTCCATCTCCATCGGGCAAGAGTTGGACAACAAACTGGACGGGACAGGGAGTAACACAGAGACACACACACCCAGTCACACACTGTCCTGGGCCAAGTTGGAGACACCAGTTTATCTTACACGCTTGTTTTTTAACCGCAAGAAGAACCCAGAGAAAACCCACAGCATGCACAGGCAGAAACACAGGAGGACGCCAATGCTAACACTTTGACCACTTTCAGGCTCCAACACATAAACATAAAAGCATGAATGGAAATTCCCACTTCCTTACTGGTTTTTACAGACATTACTCTGCATTTAAGTCCCTCATCACCACACAGTCTGCCGCTGGATTTTGGATGAATTCCTGGAAATGATGTAGAGAAGCTGAGTTGGAGCAGAAGGGACCAAGTAAGATGAAACACTCTAAAACCAGGGCTCCAACTTTGGCTGTTTCATTCAGATCCACTGTCTCTCTATCAGTTTGGAATAAAACCTAAGGCAAGTGCTCTATATCCCAGCCAACAGAACGGCAGATGAGCAACATGGTTGCTCTTTTACACAAAGGGAGCAGATTTATCTTTTTTTTTCCCCTCTGAAGCACTACGACCCACAGAGTACATTTCTAGCAACGCTCAAAAAGGAGAAGAAGAATAGCATGTGGTGGCTGTTTGAGTAGTGTTTTTTTACTTAAAAAAAACAATGCCCATCTCTAAGTGCAAGAGAAAAACACTGAATCACTTGTGTTCACTGACCCAGCAACCTTTTGTTGGTAATAAATACTGAAAGCACTAATTTCACTGTAACATCCACATACAAACAGCCAAACAACAGGACAGCTTATTGGGAGGAAGAGTAAAATATGCAGATTGTATGTTTACAAATGCAAACACTTTACAGCACTTTGGCTTGTAGGCAGGAAAAACCAAGACATGTAGCTCATGTACAAAGACGGGGGTCAATCCCCCTACACACACACACACACACACACATTCCTGTTTGGGTCAGTGTGAACATGAGCATGGTGGATTTCTGACTGACTGGTAAATAAGCCACACAGGAAATAAATAGAGCAGACAGTAGGAGACAACAGGCTGTCATGCACAGGGAGGCAAGGTAAACACACACACACACACACACACACACACACACACACACACACGCACACACACGCGTAGCTGCACGCGGAGTAAATCTGAACCATTATGGAATAACTAAATATTTGCCTATTCCACTCAGACAGACAAACGCTGAAGAGGAAATTAGTCGAGGATGACGGCTTATTGTGTCTGAGTGAATGGGTGTGTTTCCGCCGTGCATGCTGTCGCATACAAACTCACACCAGGCACACTTTTGTCAACCTGGTAATGATGATGAATAAATATCAGTACGCATATGTGCACATTCACAGACACATGCTTGCCATTATGTTGCAAATCCTCTAATTATGGCTGCTTTACATATACATATATATCTATATATGTAGATATATAGATATATATGCATGCATAGACACACAGATTGTCACTCCCCGACATGCGAACACATGTACAATTATTTTGTCATGCATCTGGTAATTAAAGCGAATTATAAAGACACACATCCTGTGGACCTGTTCACACAGGTCCCAGCTGACAACCAGAATCAAAGAGTTTTTCTGTTACAGATGTGTCACTAGCAGCGCTTTCATGAAACACTAAGTACAAAGCATTGAACTAAAGTTAAACATTAACTGTAGAGGAATCTATAGAATCTGTTTTGACTTCAACTTTGTGACTTCTGCTCCAAAAGCCTCTGCAGAGGTTAGCCTGTAATGAGCCAACCAGGCACATGTGGGATCTATATTTATTCAGTAAAGAAAAAAAAACATCAGAAAAAGCACCATCGTTACATATGCATGGTTTAAGTTTAAGCTACGAATCTGAGTCTTTTGTCCGTGTATTCATCAGGAACATAAGATCATTTTGAGGGCATCGAAATCACAGCGTCAAGAAAATACAGCCCCCACATTCATTCAAATGAAAGCAACATTAGGGCACTAAGCAATAGCAAGAAAAGAAACTGCTTGATTATCTAACGAGTAACAGAACCCTGACGTTTAGTTATTGCTTTTGGGAGAAAGAACAGATAATCAAATAAATGTGCAAGCTTGCAGTGTAGTGTCAAAAGTCAAGACAGAAATTTAAACCTCTACACATCATGTGTTTATTTAAAAGGACACAGGCAGTAAGAGGTCTTCAAACTACATCAGTGATTGTAGCAGAGTTGGTTCCAAACTGTTTCTATAAAACACAGCAAGGAATCAGTTTGCTTCCACAGTCGAGTCGCTCGTTTCCTGACATCACTAAAAACGTCTCTTGCAGTATACTGTTAAATGATCAACTTTTTAAATGATCAAATTATCATTTGTAAAATTGTCCTTAAATAAATTTTGTTTTGAAGGCTTTTAAAACACTAAGTCGCCTTGCATGCATCTGATCAGCATTTATAAACAGAACTAAATACTGTTTAGTTTTTTATACAATGTTTAACTCATGATCTAATATATTTTAGCTGCTAATAGCTTGAAGATCTTTTCAGCTTATTTTGAAAAGTCAAGTTTTTTGTTTAGTACATTTCAGCAACAAGGAAGTTCAAAGTGCTTTACAAATTAAAAGCATAATACAGCAACCAATTATGAAACAAGCAATAAATAACACATTTTGTCAAAGGCCATCAAAATCAACTGTACATCAATCACAATGACTAATGTTCCAGTTATTCTGAATCAAAGGGAAATCTAAACAGGTGGGTTTTAGCCTTAATTTAAAGGAACTCGGTGATTCAGCAGTTTTGCAGTTTTCTGGAATATTGTTACAGATTAGAGGAGCAAAATAACTGAATGCGGCTTCCCCACAATGCTTTGCGAGAATTGTGTGCAGAATTAAATAACCATCATTCTTACATGTAGCCAAACAGGATATTAAAAGATACATATATCTCACTACATTTTTCTTTGAAGGAAATTGATCCACAAAACGTAACTCCTTCCAAAATTATAGTGAAATCCCATCGGAGCATTTTGGACTATTACAGAGGAGCTGCTATTACTGAGTCCAACCCAACACAATGTGTACCTGCTAAAGTGGCCGGGAAGTGTACGACATGAAAGTCACATTCCTTTTTATGGTCAAGTCCTAAGAGTTGCAAAAAATAATAGACCAGAACATCAAATCATAAAACCACCTGTTCCTTCTTAACACGGCCACAGGTGTGATGTCAGTACGCTCTGGCAGGACAGCGAACAGCTTTCATAATTCCCCCCAAACACACATCCCCACGCACACACACACACAAACACACGCACACACACGCACACGCACATATGGCATGCTGTAGTTAGTAAAAAAAATAATAATTTACCATTTAAAATTATGATTAGTCTTCTCCCTTAATCTTCTAAATTATCTTCCAGTCATTGACAGCTAATACTGGCTGTGTTTCCATAACAGATATGCACAAAAGTTTGTCTATATTCCACTAATGTTGAAAAAATACAATTTCACAATTGCTGTGTTTCCATTAAATCAGAAATGTGTAACAAATAACTTTGCTC
Source organism: Poecilia mexicana (assembly GCF_051168715.1). NCBI lineage: Eukaryota > Metazoa > Chordata > Actinopteri > Cyprinodontiformes > Poeciliidae > Poecilia > Poecilia mexicana. The sequence goes on from NW_028263375.1 coordinate 1,989,094, forward strand.
ATGCGACAGGTTGTTAAAAAACATGCCATGCCATCATCCTCCTGTCGTCGTCCGGTTGTTCACTACAGGACTTGTGTGATGTGGAAAAAGTGTTTCCATGGTGAATTTGCAAAATACACTCTTTTTCATACAGCCTAAAGACCACTTTATAATAGTGACAAAACTTTTTATAAAGAAACAAGTTGTTGTTTTTTTTTGGGGGGGGGGGGGCGGGGGGGGGTTGTTTTTTTTTCAAAATATCCATTAAGCAAATTCATTTTCCAAATGTAAAATTAAGCAATTAAATGGTCAAAGCAGCATATCTAGTGACATATGTGATAATTCAAAGAAAATTAGAAATATATATGTCAAGTATTTACAGTGGATCCAGACGTTTACAGATACTGAAATAAAAAGACATATAAACCATTTTCTCACTTTCTGGAGTTAAATCAGACCAAACCTCTCTATTTTAGGTCAGTTGTAATTAGTAAAATTATTTCTAATTAATTTAGTACACGGTTTTCCATTTCTGCAAAAAATTTTGACATGCATAAATAACAGTTTTGGGACTTTATTAATTTGCTGTGGTTCAAATTATTTGTATTTTGGGCTTCTGCTTGTGTGACATATTTAGATGTGAGCTCCAAATGCTCCTCTTAGCTTCTACAGCAGTTTCTATGGCCGCTCACCTCTAGCCATAGATCCTGTTGGCAGGTGCAGCAGTGAGGACGCACCTGGTAGCAGTGTCAAGCTAAAGCAAGTTATGAAACAGCGTAGCAATTAACATTTATCAGCCTAAAAAGGTTTCCTATCGGATCTGTCCTAATTATAACTTCCACTAGCAAAGATACACAGCTGGTCTCTGACAGAGACTTCTGTGTTTGAAGCACCATTAGAGCAGAGGATGCAGAGATGAGAGAGCTCCAGCTGTAGAGGCTGCATGTTCGCCAGGTGAAAGTCGCACTACCGTTTCTTTAAAGGGGCAGTGTTATGTAAAGTCCACTTTTTTAAGCTTTACATCAGGTCGTAATGTTATGTTTCCCTGGATTGTTGCCTTGATTCTTTCATGCATATTTGAGAAATCCTTCAATCTCTATGGCAACCATTCAGTTGTGCAAAATGCAGGAGTTTCTTAAGAGACAGAGGCCCGATTTTAAAGTGTTAAATTATGAGGTTAAATTGCTTTTTAGTCAAATCTGATCTATATAGTATTTCTATTTAAACTGAAGGTAACATAGTTACTTAATTTTAATAGAAAGTTATACTACGTTTCTGGAAAATTCATAATACTGCCCCTTTAAATCTGTAGCATTCTCGACTCTACTGGAATTGATGAACTCAGATGTTGTCGGGACCCAAATCATTTTGTGTTTGGGTTGAGATTATTTCCCACTACTGCAAAGACAATTAGGAAGAAAAAATGGAAAAGGTTTTATGAAATTGAAATATTATGGAATTGTTTTTTCACCAACAGACATACTTAAACAAACAAACAAACAAAAAAACTATTAGTGACCATGATTTGACAGTTGGAGGGCCCAGTTCTGGGTCCCTGTGACATTGGACAACTAACTGGGTCATCCTACACTTTAGAAAATGAAATCCGATTTATAGAGCCAACTGACAAAACTTTACCTTGTACTTCTTGTACTCCTGCTCAGAGTTATGAATATAAACAACCAGCATTTGTGTTGCTATAACTTCTAAAAATGTATTTCCAATAACTGCCTGGAGCATTATGAGCTTATGAATTCAATTGCAATGCATTTGTGAAAAAACAGAACGTATACCTGCAGAGCGTATAAACCAGTACAAGCGAGCAACTTTCTTCTTTCGCAACTTAGAACAGAAATTTAATACACCAGATCATGAAATTTGAATTGACTGCCTTAAGCATGTACGCCATTATCTCCTGATTGTTTTTAACATGATGATTTTGTTCCCAAAACTCATTTTCTCAGCTCTCGGGGTCCCAGGGGGTAAAGTTATCTTCCTCTCTACCTACTCACTCGATAGCAAACTGGCTTCGCAGAGACAGAATAAAAGCAGCGTGTTGAACTTTAAGGAGCCTAAAGACGCCGGCAAAGTAATTGTCTGGGGGAAATTTGCTATTAAAACAACAGTGGGAAACTGTGGAAATATGACTTCGATAGGAATTAAGTTAGAAAAATATTTTTCTGCCTGAAAACTAATTAGCACAAATCTCTAAGAGCTTTTCAGCTGAATCAAATCAGTGTTTGTCATTTTTATTATCTTCTCTGCCATCATGGCTGGAAAGTCGACTGAGAAGATACAAATGAGTTCATAAGTGGACTACAGCCTATCTTGCTCCTTTTAATTAAGGTAGACACTAAGGTAGACTAAAACCTCAGCCAGTGTTAGCAGCCAGCCAGGGGTGGGGGGGCAGCAGGTCCCCGTGTAACGGTCAGAAGCTGTCAGTCCAGTTATGGATGAATGAGGGCTCCACATTAGTACAGCTCAATATGGAGTTGCTGCAGCAGGAGACTCCAATGGAAGAGACTAAACCCTAAAGGCAGGAGGGGAGGACAACAGACAGCGTGAGACAAATGGAGGCAGACAAACGAAGGTGACCACTGAGGGAGGGATGATATTAGGAAATATGTCAACGGCAGAAAACAAGACGACTAGCAAAGAGTCAATGATGGACAAAGTATCAGCTCTATTATTTGAGTAAAAGTATTGATACTCATGGTGAAATCTTACTCCAAGTTAAAGTTGCTCGGTCAAAATCGTACTCAAGTCAAAGTGCTTAAGTACTTACTTTTGAAAAGTATACCAGAGTACAAATTATATTTTCTAATATAAGTACTTTTCCATATTGTTTTCTCAGTGTTTTTGTAGAACTTTGTAACTTGCTGAAACCACCTGATGATGTACTGACATGCATAACACTCTGCTACAAAATTTCTACACCACCTGTAAAAACTTAAGCATTAAAATGCAATATTTTTTTTATTATTATTATTACCATTTAAAACGTTCTTTACTATAGAAGCTTACGAACGTTAAACATGGGGCTCAGATGTGATCATGGGTTGTGCCAGTGTCTCTGCTTGAGGTTTCCATCGTTGAGTTCTGTTTGAAAGCGACAGCTCAGCTGGCCACACTTAACGAGGAAAGCATCACTCCAGATCTCAGGTGGGTGCTGTGACTGTGATTGGCTCCGGGAGCGTAGTGTGTGGCCAATTGCATTATAGTAAAGAAAAACAGCAACGGCGGACTTCAAAGTTAGCCAAAAGTAACACATAATGACAAACTTCATAGAAATGTAGTGGAGGGAAAGTCAAAAGTTCCCCAAAAAATAAATGCTCAAGTAAAGTTAAGATACTCAAATAAAATGTATTTCAGTACAGTACTCAGGTAAATGTACTGTCCACCTGTGGTTAAACTAATAGTGAGTTTGTAGTATTGGTGTGCATAAGGATCCTGACACTGCTGGGATTTAGTAGGAAAAGTTTCCCAGTTGAAGGCGCAGTGATTGAATTTTACTGCTCCCTGTGAGCAGCCATAGCTTCTCTTCTCACCTCTCTCTGTCGATGGTAAACAGTAGATCACCACCTTGCCAACAGACTTTTATGATCTACTTCCATTCTCCATGTCGACACGTTCCATTAAAATCCAGCAGATTTACAAAGAAAAATAATAATGCTGAAGGAGAAGACTTTGGAGACTAAAACCATGCCATTTCATTTGAGTGACTGACTCCAGGACTGAACATAGAAAAGGTGTTAAAAGGGTGAGACAGTTGGAACTGGAGTGAGAATACAGCACACGTGCAGAAAGACGTTTTTCAGAAATCGGTGAACTCTGGCGAACCAGTGAAGTGAAAGACATTGGAAAAGACAAATCATCAACACACCTGGCAAGCCTTTTCTGAATTTCATGCAAATTTTTCACTAACCCCCAACCTTTCCAGACAACATCCAAAGGTCTTGCAAAAACTTAAACAGGTTGTTTTTGTTGGTTTACTTTCCCAGCTGCTCCCGGTCCCACAGGCAAAAAAGGCCTGATAGGGACTTGGATGTCAACCACCTGGTTTGAGGGTTGCTGCCACAACAAGCACTGGCCACCTTGCAGCCATAGTTGAAAACAGATGTCTCAACGATGAAGACATGGAGCACGTCCCACACAGACTCAAAGTCTCATCTCCCTTGGGACATGTTCATAACTCTGCTGGAGGTGGGAGTTGGAGCTCCGACTGACAGGAGACTACACCAGACGTTTCCAGAGGAGGACGCCAAGTCTAACCAGCATCCTCCTCCCCCATCGGTAGCAACTCACCACCAGGTAACAGCTGCACCCTCTCTTCACCTGAGCATCCATCACACAAAGTAGAGGTATGGTGGAGTCGAGAACAGGATTTGCAATTGTAATAAAAAGATCAATAATCACTTCTTGGTATGCTTTACATATTTGTTCATTTTTGTCAAAGTATGGATGCCGCTTTCGATTTGATTGTCTAAAACAGTGCATCAAAAAGTATTTCAACGCCTTCAGATGTTTGTTTTTTTTTGTGGCTTTTTTTGTTATGCATAAATGTTTCATATTATCAAACAAAAAATCCAGTCTTTACAGGATTTAATTGATTAAGAGAAAGTAAAAATCAACCTGTGTCAATGTGAAAGAGTGAATCATAATCAGATAAACCACATTTCCTGGAATCAGGTTTGACTATCAAACCTGCAAAATCAACTCAATAGAACATGTCTGACATGTGGTATGTTAAAAGATCTCACAAAGCAATGATCTAATTGGAAGAAACTCAAAACTAGTTGGAAAAAAGTCACCGGAAAGAGCCAACAGGTCATTCCCAATGCTTTCATACTCTGGCAAATCAATGCCTCAGTAATGACAAACATTATCCACATATAGAGAAAACATGGAACAGTGGTGAACCTTCCCAGGAGTGAGCAGTCTGTCAAAATTACTCAAAGAATGTATTAATTACTCATCCAGGAGGTCACAGAAGAGCACAGAACAACATGTACATTACTGCAGGCCTCTGTCAAGATCAGTGCTCATGATTCAACAATAACAAGGGGACTGGAAAAAAATGGTATCCATGGGAGAGTTCCAAGAAGAACGATCACTGCTGCTTAAAAAGAACACAAAGGCCTGGATCAAATTTGTCAAAAAAAAAAAAAACCCACTAATGATCACCAAAAATGTTTGGAAAATGTTCTGTGAACTGATGACACATGGAACTTTGTTGAATACTTGTGTCCCTTTACATCTAGTTTAAATAAATCACTATAGAATGAAATACAGAATAAACAGAAAACTGCACACACAGCAGAAGATGAGAAACTGAGATGTGAGCTGGAGATACTTTGAAATGTAAAAACAAACATCAGCTAATGTTATGCACTAATCATATGGACACAGTTATAAAAACACAGTTATAAAAAGTAAAGGCTGAAGAGTGTACTGAGAAAAAAAAGTGAGTCTACGGCATTTCAAACATTATGAATATGCTGATTCATTTAATTACTGTCAAACACAGCAGACACAAAACCCCATTATGGATCACTTTGTCTTACAAGGAAAACTCCTGAGGTCATAGGTCATGTGAGTCTTTACATCATGTAGTTGGGATGACAGAATCAAAAGGGTGTGGCTTATAGGTGACACACTGCACCAGTGAGGCCCCATAAGGAGCAGTAGGACCTCACATCGGTAGGATTTGTTGGGAAAATGAGCCTTACAAGGTGAGAAATACTAAAACACACACTTTCTGAAGGGCAAGTTAGAGGAACCAAATTCTCTAACATAAATACTCTAGTACTTATGTGACTCTAGGAAGAAGCAGCAGTACCTGGAGAAAACCAGCATATCCACCTGGAGACGGTGTGACTCCACATACAAAGATCCCAGGGTGGTAACTGAATCTTCAACATTTTTATATTAAAGCAAAGCAAAAGTTGGAATAACTGGAACCTCATGTGGCCTCATCTTGGAAAGCATAGACAGCAAGATAGGAAAACATTCACAACTGATGAGCTAATTTATGACATTCACTGCAAATACAAGAAAATGAAACAGAAATTTTACAGAACTGAAAGTCATTTCAAGCTTGTCTGCAATTGCATTTTGGAATAAATAGAAATAGATATTTTTTTTATTATTTTTTTTAGGTTTATTCACACCTCAAAAAAGCATTAGAATAATTTTAAGGTCAGGTCATAAAGTGAAGCATCAAAGAGGAACACCGAGTGATTAGGAATGTGGTCAACACAGAGGTGAGGTCATAGAAGCAAAGTCAAGAGAGGTGTAAAAAAAAAAAAAAAGAAGTGATAAAAGGAAAATATTATTTTCCACTCAGGAGCCACTGGGGCACCAAACCACTCTTCCCTCCTTTAAAACAAAGCTCACAGTGGAACTTGTTGCATTGACAGATAGATGCACACAGACCAATGCAGAGATGCATGTAAGTTCAGACAGCGCGTGTGTGTGTGTGTGTGTGTGTGTGTGTGTGTGTGTGTGTGTGTGTGTGTGCGTGTGTGCGTGCGCGTGTGTGTGTGTGTGTGTGTGTAGCACAGCATTTTACCCAACGTGAACCCTGCAGAGTAAACAGAACCTTGCATTAGCCTTGCAGCTATCGACCACTGCCGTCTGCCTACATCTGAACGGTTTGTTTACTATCGCTCGATGACTTCATTCCCCTCCTCACGCCCTCAGGGCTGCAGCGGAGACTGACCTGAGCAAATCCTAAACACACACACACACACATGCACATGCACGCTCATACACACAGCTGATGAATTATGTAATACGAGTGATTTGGGAGTAGCGAGAAAGCCTGGCTCATGAGGGATTTCTCCACAGATGCAGCAGTTTACTACACTAATAATAACAACAGCAGGAAGCGTGGACATATCTTCCGACAAAACTAGTGTCGAAGCTGGCACATGAGTTGAAAAATTTACCCACACCATTCCGACCGGTCTTTCTGTGAACTCACAGGGTGGACCAGAAAGGAACAGCCTGAGCTGTGAGTCAGCCGGGCCATCAGCGTTGGCTTCTTTAGGTCTCCAGACTGGGAGTTTCTGTCTTGCTGAATCATCTTCTCGAGAGTAAAAGTTCTGTAAGGCGTTCCATGTCCACAGAGCCATCCCTGGGCCATCCAACCCACCTGAGGTGAGAGTCAAATTGCTTTGACAAATGAGTGGCGAATGGTGACCCTGACCCTGGTGTGTTCTGGTTAACATTGCCAGTGGAAACATCCCACAGGGACTCAGATCAAAGGCATAACGGCAGAACGTGAACTTTGTAGAAGCAGTTGGAGAATCTGTACTGTGAGGCGTTATGAGAGTGTGATGTTTAAAATGTCATCCCTCACCCTCACAGGGGTGAGGGGAGTTTTAATGGCAGAGGTCTGAGGTGTTAGTTCAAGCAGCTGTTTGACGGAGGACTGCTTCATTTGAAAAGAATCCTCTCCAGATTTTTTTGGAGCAAGATCCATGGGGGACAACTGTAGCTGGCAGGGTTTTTTTTCACACTTTTTATCAACAATATGACATATTAATAGCTCCTAATTAACCTCATGGTGCTTGATGAACAGTCAAAGGTTCTCCAGGTTTCTTGGGCAACATGAATCACAGATGGAGTCCAAGTGAAAAGGCATTTACTGGGAATAATGCAGCTAAAATGCTAGTGAGGTTTGCTTGGGAGAGTTACCAGGACAAAGACGGCTTACGCTCCAAAGAATACAACAGCACAACTTAAATTGACAAAGTTGCATTTGAATAAACTTGATCACCTCTGGAACAATGTTCTTCTCATAGAAGAAGACGCTTATTGAAAATCCACAACATGTTTACAGAATACCAATCAGAGAATCTAGTCGGAAACACTTCATCTCAACGCAAAGGAGTGTAGAAGAGGAGTTCTGATTTGGACTCACCTTGTAGTCAGTCAGTCAACATAAACTCCTCTGTATACCAAGGTATTCTAGAGTCAGATTTCAGACCATTTCGTCATCAGACATCCTCATAACAAACTGAGTCATGAAGCAGAACTATGATCCTCAAAAATGCAGTAAGTCTACCACAGAACGGCTGGGAAGGAGAATAATCAAGACGTTGCAGTGGTTTAGTTGGGAACCTCTATCTAAGTGAAACGATGGGGCTCGTGAGGTTTGTGCCTTCAAACCTCAATGAACTGAAGCAAAGGTGAAAAACATAGCAAGACCAGATTTCCATAAAATGTGGGTAGAGACTACTTCAAGTCAAGGGGTATACTTTGTTTTTTGGCATAACTTTACAGGACATTCCTGTCTGAGAACAGTCTTACTGATTTAATATATATTAATGTTATTAACAAGCTGAATTCATGTGGTTGAGGACATGTAACACGCTCTTGACTGGATTTGGACTTACCTTGTTAGATGGTTATGTTAACATAAAGATGAAATCAAGTTATTCATGAATTCCATTTGAAGCACTGTCAGACACAAAAAGGAGTGTAGGAAGTTTCAAAACCATACTGGCTTATTTCTGTTAGGATCTTTTTTACATTTCTTAGACACTCACTAACAAAAATGTTAAGCAAGTCGGTCCAATTTGAACACAACTTTGACTTATGGTGGCATGATCCTGAAAATGCTTTTATACTGCTTCTTACCGATAAGGCCACTCTTCCCCCCGGTCATGTCCTCGACGTGTTTTGACAGTACAAAGGTACAAAAACCATCTCATTTAAACAACAGGCTTCCACATAAAAACATGAAATGATTTAGAAATTGAAAGAAAAGTTGTTAGGCTTTGCTAAGGCAGAGTTTGGAGCACACCAAATTAGCTAAAGAATGCCTGACAAGGCCAGCCTTTAACATCTTACTTTTGGTTGAATTTGGACAAGAAACACTGGCTAAAAAATGGTTTTCATCACATACATCAGGGCCAAGATAAAACAATGACCTGAAATAGCTACAGAAAAGAAAGACATGGACATTCAGTACTTTAAAGATGGCCTACAAACATAGCACAAGCAAACAGGTATGTTGTCTCCTGCAAGAGATCAGAAGATTGTAAAATTGTTTGACCCCAAATTGCAAAATCTAGTTAGATTTATAATCATAATTTTGGGGACATTTGTAGTCCCCAAAATTGTAGACATATTTATAGCTAAGTACGTAATCCCAATTATATCTCACAGAAAGTAAGATCTGGATGGGTTGAACCTAATTTGTATATACGATTAGAAGAAGCTGTATTTATGTGGAATTTGGACTTTTGCTTCCATCCTTTGGATAACTCTAACCTCAACTATTTCAAATCATAATCACTTTATCACAACTGTAAAGTAATATATCTGTTTCTGTTCTTTAATCAGCCAGGTGCTTGTTGGAAACTGTATCTTCATTTTTAACACTCTTCTTGTACAGTGCTTAAGAATAATATTTAAACAAATGTATCAATGAAAAATATTTTTTACTCCTAACAAAATAAAAATTACCTGATTTATTTTCTGGAGTGTTTTAACCAAAAATAGGTCAGACGTGGATGTTTCGACAAATAAAATGGTATTTATTTCTGCACATTAGAGTGAAAAGGAGAAAGTTTCACACTTTATGGGGTATGCCTGTTTAAAGGCTTAATTACTCAAACTGCAAATCAGCCACTAAATGCATTTAGGCATCTGGTGAAGGTGACCTGCTGGAGTTCAAAGAACCAGAATGGGGAAGAAAGGAGATTTAAGGTTTGTTGGAGACAGACTAGTAGGTCTGAATACTTCAGAAAACACTGAGATTTTCACACAAACCATGTAAGATTAACAGGGGACAGATCCAGAAACAGAAGTTACCCAGTGAGGAACAATTGTGTGGATAAAAATGATGTATTGACGTCAGAGGAAGTTCAGCAGTAGTTCAAATAAACACTAGCTACAACCAAAGTATTAGGTGTATCATATATAAAGGGTCCTTGTGGAACATTGAAGCTGCTATGGAAGCAAAAGATCACATCAGGTGCCACTCCATACAGCAAAGAGAGAAACCAAGGCTACAATCCACAGATGCTTACCATAAGATGGCAATAATAATTTGAAAAATGTGACTCGGTTGGATGAGTCTTGCCACTGTACTGTGGATGTGCAGCTCACAAGTATCTCTGAGGAATGTTAGTGGCACCTTGTGGGATCTATAATATGAAGAATCAAGGCAATTCTGGAGGCAAAGGGGCAATTTGGTCTGGTACCAGTAAGGAGTATATCGCTTCTGTCCACTGATCAATATTGGCTCATAAGGATGCATTCATGCCAGCCTTGTTTGGTAGTTGGTTTGTCTAGAAAGTGCGGTTCGTTTGGGGAGTTGTGAATGCATAATCAAACTCTGATGCAGACCAAGGTCTCAGTTTGGTTGAAGTGAACCCTGGTGCGGTTTGAATGTGAGATTCTCTTACAAGGAGACAGCTTGATACACAACAAACACAAACACACAGTAAGGGACACACAGTGGTGCTCATCGTCGGCTTTTACCTTTGAAGGCATTTGTAGCTGGTAGGTCAGTTTCCTGCATACTGCTCCCTCCCACGCTCAGCCAGCTGCTGTGGATGCTGCGATGGATGCCGATGGACCGACCTTAACCTGTCCGGGCAGAGGCCGTCGGAGGGGGGGAGGGTGGTCGAGAGGACAGGGTGGCACCGGCCAGTCTCACCGCCATCTCTGTTCATTAACAGCCCATGTGCCCAAGCGAGAGGCAGCTGCTTTCTCACACCCAGCAGCGAGTCAGGGTCCCTCCTGTGCTTAGTGACAGCTTGTCTCGTCACCCCTTGTTGTTTTTTTTTTTTTTTTTTTTTTTTTTGCTGCTGCCTGGATCACTGGTCTGTAGAAGGGGGTTCAGCTATGTTCTGAGGGAGGGGAGAATAAAGGGATGACTCACAAGAAAAGAGGACGGATTGTGACAGAGATTGATGGGGATTTTGTGGCACGGTGAGAAGATGAAGGATGCGGCCCGGCGCGGCTCAGAGTTGTCTTTCATAGGCAGCTCTTATTGCCGTCCCCTCTGATTCATTTTGATCTTTTGCTTCCTGGTTTTGATTTCCTCTTCCCACATACATCCCATCCGAAATTCATCAGCAACTCCTCCGCCACTCTCAGGTCGGCTCCACAGCTGGGGAAAGGAGAGGAAAAACACAGACAGAGGGAGGGAACTCGGTGAAGAAATTCATGAGATACCAGAAACAACAGGTGGGTTAGGTAGACCACAGCAGAACGCAGGCAGGGCTAACCGCTAGCCTGCAGTACCAAGCTGAGAGAGCACGCACCTCCACTAACTCCCACGCACAAACACAAACACACACACACACAGATGCACGCAGCGGTGGACGATTGGCGTCTGAGTTGGGATAGCGGGCGGCGGGCTGGCATGGCCCCCCTTTGGTTCCTCTCACCCACCAGGCTCTCACATGAAAGGGGAAAGTTTTTCTTTTTTTTTTGAGAGCCAAGCGCCGCCTGTGACCCTGTTTCACAGAGCGGCGGAGAGATAGCGCCACATGTCAGCGTGCCACTTTGAAGTCTGCCTGATAAACAGGGCTGGAGGAGGCTACAGCTGAGGAAACAACAAAACTTTATTTCCATTTCAAAAGTATCAAGTGCGGTTTTTGTGTGACTGGGAAAGAAATAAATTCCAAAAGAAAGAGAGGGGTGGTAGGGGGAAAGAGGACAGGAAAAGAGGGGGAGGAGGTGAGGCTGTTTGTGAAGTAGGAGAAAACTACTTTTTCTTGTTATTGAGACATAAAAATGAGGGTACGAGGGAGATGCATCACACACGGGGACGGGGTGTGACGGGGGAAGGAATCACAGAGGGAGGAAAGCCTGTGTGAAAACATGAAAGAGAGAGACAACCCACATAAAATGAGGCAACTAGGAAAGGAAAAGAAAAGAAACATACAAAAAAATATCAAAGAACAGACGAGGCAGAGGCATAAAAGCATAAAGAAATCAAACACCAGATAAGAAAAAACAGGTTTAAAAACAAGTTCAAGACAAGGAATGATATGGAACAAGTCAAAGAGGGGAGGGGAAAAAAGCAGACAGATAAACAAACATACACCCTGTCTGAGTTTTGGAAAGGCTCAATGGATCTCAGTCTTATCTCGGCTTTGTTTGCTGGTTCTTATCGAGCCTCATTACAGTAAGCAGATGCACAATAGCTTGGAACAGAGGAGGTGAGGACCGAAGTGCTGTGGAAGAAAATTGAGTTTGTGATGTACCACACACACGGTGTGACTCGTCACAGTCTTCTTTTGGCTTAAACCAAGACAGCATCCAACATGTTGCAATGTCAAACAATGAGAACAAATCGCAGTAGATCAATATGACTTTTTCTACATTTTTCTCTAAATGTTCAGACATCTGACTGAACTCACCTTCACTATTTTGCTAAATGTATCTGTACTTGAGTGCTATCCCATTCTTAATCCACAGGGTTTAACATGGTAACAATTACAACTCTTCTAGGAAGGCTTCCCATAACATTTCATATCATCATTCCGCCACATGGACATTTGTGAGGTAAGAGACTGAGGCCTGGCTGAAAAGTAATCTTAAAGGTGTTCCATCAGGTTGAGGTCAAACTGGCCAAACTCCTCTGTATCAGAGTTGCTCACTCATGTGTTTGTGGATATTACTTTGTGTAGCGGTTCCCACAATACTGAGAGAGTGAAATAGTCCAAAATGTCCTGTACTGTGCAGGCAGTCAAGAGTCGTTCTCCTGGCAAGCATCCATTTGACTGCCTGACAGAGAAACACGATTTATCACTCCACAGAACACATCTCCGCTGCTCCAGATTGTAATTGCAGCATGATTTGCACAGTAACATGCAACACTTTGAATTCCACTTGGTGAACATGGGGTGGATGCAACTGCATAGCAACCGAAACCCATCACATGATGCGCTCAAGGAACAGTTCTAGACCTAACGTCAAGGCAGAAAGTTAGTGACCTCTGTTTTTTATCCCCCACAAGATCCAATCACCTTGCTATTATTTTTACATTTACATTACCACATCTTGGCTGAATTGCTGTCGTTCCCAATAACTTTAACCTCATTATAATAATATCAACCATCGACTGTTCAATGATTTTATTTATTTATTTTTTTCAGGTTTTATTGGTCTTTATTTGAACGTGCTATGACAGGAAAGTGGGTCATGAGAGATGGAAGACATGCAGCAAAGGTCACCAGGCCGGGAATCGAACCTATGACGACCATGTCGAGGACTAAGGCCTACTTATGTGGGTTGTGCTTAACCCCTGCGCCACCACAGTACCCCCGACTGTTCAAAATTGAACCGCAATAAAATTTCAGGACCTGACTTCTTGCACAATAGGCATTGTATCACAGCACCATGCCACAGCTCAGGTCACTGATCTCCAAATAGCAACTCATTCTTTCACAAATGTTTGCGGAAGCAGTTTGCTTGTCAAATGCTGGATTTTATTCTCTTGTGGTCATACAAGTAATTACAACAACTGGATTCAGCGATTTCGACAGTTGAGTGAGCATTTTGGGCATTGTGGTGAATTTTGCCCAAAGAGACATTTAGGGCTGAAACGATTCCTCGAATGATTCGAGTACCTCGATTACTAAAATTCCTCGAGGAAAATTTACCTGCCTCGAAGCTTCGTTAATTTATGTTTTATTAGTTAGCGCACCGTGTTCCGGCCGGGACTTCATTTGCGTTGCGCGGAGCTCTCACTTCCGCCTCTGAGTTGTTGACAAAAGCTAAGTCTCAGCGGCATAAAGTCCAATCTTCAAGATTGGCCCGTGGGGATTTTATTGATTGATGATAATGCCCGACTTTTTATCGTTTTTGGGGAACCAATAAGCATCCTTAAAATGACTGGGGGAATGCCTGGAGTACGGCAGCATTTCTCCTCCGGGGCTGCTGGTTGAAAGCGAACGGCGGGAAGAGCGCTGAGGTGAGCGGATAGCCTGAACAGGGCGGGCGGCTGAGTAGCTGATGCTTACCGTGTAAATGTAGCTTTACCGACGAACCGCACAATACATTTCATATCCCGGTCTGAAGAAACGGGTGGCGGAGCGCATCGTACATGGCTGGTAGATGAGTTTCTGAGTGTGACCAGTGAAGGTGTCGTAAATATCCCGTATTGCTTCCCCCCGTGTTCGTCCCCCGGTCTAACGGTTCGTCAGTCCGCTGGTCTATTTCCTCCCCTCCACCCCATGTTCGTTCATTCGCCCTCTCCTCCCACTGCAGGCGGCATTTCCCGTATTTTCAAACCCAAAGCGTGACAGGTTAGGTGGCAAGGTGAGTTTAATTAATCTATTAAACTCACTGAAGATGAATACATAAACTAAAAGCTGGATTGTAGACATTTTTATAAGCATATTTGTGAGCCTGCCTCTTTGTTATTAAATTCAATATAATTTCAGATTTTTCTATAACTTTTCTTCTGGTTAACTTAGAAAGTGAGCTATTATTGTTACAGGTTAGTTTTCTAAACTACAAAAAAGCAACTGTTAGGGATGCTCAAATATGAAAAATTGGACTGATATTGATATCTGATAGTAACACCGGTATTATGCCAGATTTACCAATATTTCATTTTGTAATTTTTTTTATCCGATTACTCGATTAATCGTAAGAATAATCGATAGATTACTCGATTACTAAAATATTCGTTTACAACAGCCCTAGAGACATTACAGCAGACCTTCACACAGATTCACCAAGCAGCAGATGTGTCTGTAGAAAGTAACTCCAAATTATTCACAAAAAATTTGCCTGTTCAACAGCTTTCTTTGTCTACTGTATCATATCTAAAATATTTTAAATAACAATAGCTCTAATATTTGGCCGATATTTATATCGAGCCACTTCCTTGCTTCTGATTGGCTGTACTCCAAAGAATGCGTTTGCCTATCATATAAAATACCAGGGTTATAATAGTTTTGGGTTTTTCATTGTAGTTCAGTTTTACTTAGTTGTTCCCTTTTGTTTGTCTATTTCAGTTAGTTTTAATTAGTTTTTAGAGTGTTCTGTTTGCTAGTTATCCTTAGTTAAATACTGCTTAGTTTTAGTTTAGTTTTTATTAGTTATAGTAGTTTCAGTTTTTTCATACTTTGGTTAATTTTAAGGTGCAGAATTCAAAAAGACCAAAGTATTGTGACTGGTGTAAGAGTTGCCAGGAGGAATATGGAGAATCATAATTTGCCAACAGCTGACGTAAACCGCTTGAGTAGGGAAAACAAAAAACATCTATTTTAAATCATTTTGAAAGGTTAATAAATTGATTCATAAACACGAAAACTAAGGATGTCTATAATTTTAGTATGTTTTAGTGAGCTTTATAAACACATCATATAGTTCCATTTAGTTATAGTTTTCCCCATTAACTCATTTCAGCTAACAAAAATGATTTCTCAGTTTCAGTTTTCGTGATTTTGGTAGTTTTACTTAATAACTATAATAGCCTCGCAACATACCAACAAACGTACAGGCAAACATTCAAAGACTTAAGTACTTTTGCAAGACACTATGAGCCTTAATTTACACTGAAAACTGTACAATGTTCACATTTATTTTATAAAATAACTGTCAATCTTTTTGTCCCAAATTGTTAGTTATTATTATCATTATTATTATTATTATTATTATTATTATTATTATTATTTAACTCAATTCATGTGATGTAATCTCCTGGCCCTCAAACAAAATGGGCCATGGATCAAGCCTGAATCAGCATAAAAAAATATTAGCTCTTTCTTTTATGCTCCAAATGTGATTCTCCTACATTCACATGAAAGGAATCAAAACCAACTACAAGCTGAGGGTGTTAAAAAAAACACACACACACACACAAATTGTGCAATTTCAAATTTTGTAGTCAAAATTTGTACTGTCCTGGAGAAATTAAAACACTGCATTGTCAATTCATGAGCCTAAAAACACTAAATTAGGATCCATTTTTAAGTAATTATTTATAGACTGATACCATATATAGAGGCAAAACAGTGCAAAGTCATTAAACAGCTTATCAGACAGACAAGAGTTTTTCCTACCTTTATGGAAGAAATGCCAATGTGACCCAGTCAAAGTGTGGAGAGAAAAACTATTACTACAACTACTTCCTAAGCTGTTGGCTGTCTGTCCGTGTGCCGTGTCATCTGAGGACAACTTGTTGTCGAGGCTGGCTGAGAAAGCAGGGTTCCAAGTGGATATTTGTTTTCTGGTCATTTGAGGACAACACCTGGTCTCCAGTCTCATCTCAGACTGTGTCCAACTGTAAAATGTCAAAATCTGACACTGCCGAGGTATTCCACATAAAAAGCTCCTGGTTTGTTGAAACAGAACCAACATAAATTCCAAAGTTTGCTGCAGGTTGTACTTGGTGTTATAGTGTACTGGAGAAACTATTGAGTTGAACTACAGAACAAATCTGTGAGTGCTACAAGGAGCTGTATGGGGATTTCAACCTAAAGAAAAATATAGATAAGTCTGAAAAAAAGCATAGGGGCGAGTAAAGAAAATGAAGAATAACACCTGCTGTGATATCAGAATGAAATCTTTAAGTATGTAGGTTGCCATTTATTTGCTCCTTGTAGGATAGTGCATGTGTACCGAGATCAGTGGTGTGGAGTTCATATTGTTCTGCTGCATCAGAACAGGGTGCGTCACTTTTGTCTCTGAGTGGCCCTAAATGGTTAGACAATCACTAACGCTTATCAGAAAGTAAGATGAGCCTGATGGAGACGATATAAATTAGCATCTTGTTTAGCATCTTGCCTGCCATGGTGACTGAATCTTCATCAGTGAAGACAGCGTTTCCTATTTTTAAACTAAGTAATGCTAGAATTTGAAAATTACTGCTATATTCATTCTGATGTGGATTGTGGAGAAGTTGCAAATGGTCTGTCACTCATGAAAAGCTCAACAACTTGATGGATCACCTAAGCTGTAGGAAACCACAGGGATCAAACTAGGATCCCTTGTGTTCCTGTTACAGCATGCTGTCTCTCAGCCGGCACATCCAAGAATATAAGGTACATTCACATTTTTACTTAGCTGAACATTAATTAAACATATTGATAATTCCTACTAATCCCAGGAACTATAAGGTCATCTATATTTGGTTGCAGTTCAGTATTAGAGGATTTACTTATTCAAGGATTTTTCTGTGGAACATAACTCCAAATTATTCACTGAGAATTCATAGAGCATTTTTAAAATACACAACCATGAATGCTACATAACATGTTGTCTGGCGTTTGCAAAGCAATCAAGGATTTACTTTCCTTGGCGCTGATTGGCTGTATCCCAAAGAGCGGAGATGAAGAACCCCATGGATGTTTACATCGCTTGTATTAATGCATATCAAGGCATTTTTAGCCTATTAAAATAGGCAGTTACAAACGTTTTTATAGGGGGTCTTAAGTATTTGTGGATTTCAGCTGTTGTGGTCGTCCACCACGTCATCCACTTCACAATTATGCACTGCTTTGTATAGTTCAATCACATAAGATCCCAGTGAAATTCACTAAAGTTTGTGCTTGTAGTGTCACAGAAGGTGAAACATTGTTCATCTGTAAGGCAGTTTGAAGCTTGTCTTCGTCTACTGTCACCTTGATGACGGCTGTACGCTTCACCCCGGAATCAGTCAACAGCAGGACTTATCGCCATTCTAAACATACAAACACACCATCATTATTTGGATTTTGAATTCATCTCATTTAAAATTCATCACCTGGCAGGTTCCTATTTTGAAAGTAACTCTCCCTCTTATCTGATCTCCAGAACATGGAGATCCAGTTAGGATTTCCAGGTCACAATTTTGTGGCAAAGAGAAGACATCCACCTTCCATTAGAGCTCCAGTTTTATGAAAACCTTTGCCAGATGAACTAAGGTGCCTCTCTACTTTCTTTCTTTTTTTTACAAGTCAAGGAAAAGCAAACTCAGGAGGAAAAAAAATGGCCAATAAAATAATTTCTGCTGTGGCTTTGAATGCCTTTGTGACTGCGCCGGTCCCTGCTGATGTTGTCCAGACTCTCTGAACACACACTCAAAAAGGTTCTTTTTTTCCCCAAATAAACCTCTGAGGGTCCGCTCTTAAAGACAGGTGCAGCAAGGCTTTAAAAAAAATCCCCCGGAATAGACGGCACTATGTTTGTGTTCCTGTTTGGTGTTATTGCATGAACTCCAACAATTCAAGAGTGGCCTCGAGAGGCTGCTCTAACAAAACAAAACCAACAGCAAACACAGCAGAAACCCTCTAATCAAGTGTTCTTACACTGAAGACTCAATGTTTACTAGCTTCAACCAGCTTTATGCTAAGTGTGACCTTTGGCCTGCTTAAAGTGGGTAAAGAGGAAAGCTTTCACCAGAGTGTTACTCATACTGGAGGACACTTGTGAGGCTCTGGAACATTTGGTGACGTTGCGTGTCGCTTTGCAAACCGCCGGGGTCATGCAAGGATACGGGCTAATCAGCGAGACAGCAGTCAGACGGACAGAAACAGAGCGAGGAACGCAGCATTCAACCTGCAGCCGCTCACATCTGCTGCACTGAAACATCCAGGCATGCTGAGAATTTGATTTCATAACAAAGAAAGCAAATCAGGTCGCTGAAGAGACTTACAGCTTTGCTGCAACAGAGGAGGAGAAAAGAGATTTTACCTTATTAATGTCCAGAAGTGTCAACTCCTGCTGATATAACCGTATTACAGTGTGGCAGTATTCATAACCTTTGAACTTTGTCACAAACCTGAACATATTTTTATAACTATGTTTTGTGAGAAGAAAACACACAATAGTACATACAATTTTTTAACTTTTTCTTCTTTTAGAAATGAAAATTTGAAAAGTGCGGCATGCATATTTTGCTTCACTAAATCACTACTTTGTAAAGCAGCGGTGAGGAAAGTTTTTAACTCTTGGGTCAAAAACCTGTCAAGTTGAAAATGAATTGAGGGATTGATTTTTGTTTTTCATTTTAAATTAAGAATGAAACAATGGATGAATTTTTATCTGCACAACTAACACAACGTCCCGGTGTTTTCCCATTAACTCTGAACGCCATGTCTGTTCCTGCTAACGAAAAGCATCCCCACATCACAATGCTGCCACTGCTGTGTTTCACAGAATGGTGTGTTGACTGTAATATGCAATTAGTTTTCAGACACGGAAAACTTTGGATATTGTCTAAAGACGTATTTGTTGGTCTCATGTGATCACAGGACTGTCTTCCACAGGTGTGCAGTGCCACCTACATGGCCTGTGGTGAACTGCGAATGGGAATTCTTAAGGCTTTCTCTCTGACGTACCGTCCTTCTTGTCACTGGCCAGATTTATGCACAGCACAAATCTGACCTAGAGAATGACTTATAGTTTCTCCCCATTCAGTCTGTGCAGCTTCTACCAAGGACTTCTTGGCTGCTCCTCTGATTAAAGCCCTTCATGTCCGGCCTGTTAGTTAAAGTGAATGGCTACGCCTTGGTAGGTTTGCAACTCATTCCATTTTTGGATAATGGATTGAACAGAGCTCTGTGAACTGTTAGGAGGCTGGGATGTATTTTATAACCCAGCAGTCCTTTAACACACAGGCAGGCTCAGTTTATGATTGCTCTATATTTCATTTGGTGGGATTAAAGGACACCAAATTCAAATGATGGACGCCACACTGTTGATACTTTTATTTGCAATTAAAGAATTGAAAACCATGCATATTTTATTTCATTCATTCTATAGCAGGGGTCTGCAACCGGCGGCTCTGGACCCACATGTGGCTCTTAACCACTGAGGTCAAAAATGCTGAAGAATTAGAGTTTTATAATGAAGAGGTAATACAATGTGTGTGTAAAATAGCACTAACTGTAAGAAATATTCCTTTTTGCTTGCAAAGTATGTGCTTATTTGACATAATTTTCTATTTAAAAAAAATAATACATGCACCGTTGAGTTTTGGTAAGGCTATTAAAATGACCACCGTTGCATTATATGGTAAATAATGACATTTTTAAAGTTGACACTTTAAATGCAAGTTTTAGTACAACTTTGCAATAAAAGTGTCATTATTTACTAAACAACACTTCATGACTACAGTCATAACCATTCATGAAGTCTCTTTCATATTCATTACAGGAGTTATGTCATGTTTATGACAGTGTCATGTCAGCCTTATGCACCTTCAAATAAAGTGTCACCTGATTTCTCTTTATTTTAGGAGGCAAATATCATAAATTTACATTCTTTCTGCTCCTTTTCAGTCATGTTTTTTCCTTGTTTTTTGATTAGTACATGAACTATTCATTTTTATGATTGAGTGAAAGAAAATAAATTTAATTAAAAAAAAATTGAAAACCTAAAAACAAAAACTGTTTTTTTTGTTGTTTGTTTTTTGTTTTTTGGTAACTTAAAAACACATCTTATTGTGGATTTTGTTAAATTAAGCTACTTTGTTCCATGTAGTTTTTGTGGCTTTAAACTGATTTTGTTTTGCTGAACCAAAAACAAGAATGCCTCTCATGTTTGTCGAGGTCACTGAGCTATGACCTGTAGAATGAAACCAAAATAAAACTGTGTAAAGTTTGTGGTTCAAACTTGAAAAATCTATGAATATTTTATTCAAGGCACTGTGGCCTTGAATAAACTTGTCAATACCAGTTCATGAATAAACACAAAGAAGAGAAATGAGGCACAAACATAAAAGCAAAGCAAAGACAACAAAAGAAGACTTAACACTGATCTGCCTTAAAGTGTCGCTTACTGCCAGCAGAGTCTGATGAGTCTGACGGGTTTAATCTGGCCATG
This sequence comes from Poecilia mexicana, assembly GCF_051168715.1. NCBI lineage: Eukaryota > Metazoa > Chordata > Actinopteri > Cyprinodontiformes > Poeciliidae > Poecilia > Poecilia mexicana. The sequence continues at coordinate 2,009,863 of NW_028263375.1, forward strand.
CATCAACTCCAGCATTGAGAAGATGGACAGACTGACACACAACCCACTGAGAGGCAAATGACAAGCAGGAAGTTGGTGTCAGACATGGGAAGGCTCAGCTGCCTCACTAGAGGAGGGACACCCAGGGTTATTCTTTCTGTTTGGATATCAGACAAATACATGTCTGTTCTTAAATGATTTTATTTTCTCTTTCATTGACACACTTTCAAATGTAAAAGAAAGAGCTTTAGTTTCTGCCTTGCACATCTCTTATAATGAACATGTAACAAACAAGATAAAAATCACATCTCAGTTCATGAGCTTTAATTGAGATGGATGTAGATGTTTGAGAACAAATAAAGCTTTTCTCTCTTTTTTTTGCATCTATTATCAAAATCTACCTTGAGTTAACCCATTTCTATAGTGTTAAAGGAACATAAGAAGAGCAATAAAAAAAAGAAAACATCCCAGAATAGAAGCTTCAAAGATTTTTTTTTTCAGGAAAATGAAAAAAATTCAATCTTTCAGAATTAAGAAAAAAAGAAGGTTGCAAACAGAGAAACTGTTGTTACTCCTTTGAAGAAGCTTTGAGCAGCATAAAAAGGACCATTAGTTCTGTTCGACAAAACAACTTACATCTGGTGAAGCACCGGTGCTTTTAAAGCTTCTCTGAAAAGAACAAAGACATCACCATCTTCTGCTATAAAGACATCAATGGGAACAAAAATACGAGCCATTCAAAGGAGCATGTCAACATGAAAACATGTGTGCATATTTAAATGCAGACAGAAGTTTGGAAGTGAAGCACAGCATGCACACAAACAGCAGAGACATCGTCAGCCTGTCAGGGAACAGGGACAACTTTTCCCTTTTTCCTCTCACTGTGGAAGAGAGGTGAGCGATTCACATCACGAGAGAAACTAAGTGTGTGAGAAGCTGGTGCAGCAGAACAACATGGTATGGTTAGCTTAAAGGTTCTGCCAAAATAAACTCACTTGGACTTTAAGAAAACCTAGAAAAGTAAGAAAGTAGATTCTGCCAAGAGCTTCACTTTAATGTGAAATTTTTAATTACATGAACGAAGTTATGAAATTGTGAGGAAAAAGGCAGAACACAGAGGAAATGTCATACGAGGATTAAGTCATAATATTACGAGAATGGAGAATGTACGACAGAAAGTTGAAATATTATGAGAATCAATTCGAATTCGCAATAATATGAGAATAAATTCGTACAACAAAAAGTCAAGCTACTCTGAGATTAAAGGTGTAATTAGGGCTGTTGTAAACGAATATTTTAGTAATCGAGTAATCTATCGATTATTCTTACGATTAATCGAGTAATCGGATAAAAAAAAATTATAAAATGAAATATTGGTAAATCTGGCATAATACCGGTCGGTGTTACTATCAGATATCAATATTAGTCCAATTTTCCATATTTGAGCATCCCTAACAGTTGCTTTTTTGTAGTTTAGAAAACTAACCTGTAACAATAATAGCTCACTTTCTAAGTTAACCAGAAGAAAAGTTATAGAAAAATCTGAAATTATATTGAATTTAATAAAGAGGCAGACTCACAAATATGCTTATAAAAAATGTCTACAATCCAGCTTTTAGTTTATGTATTCATCTTCAGTGAGTTTAATAGATTAATTAAACTCACCTTGCCACCTAACCTGTCACGCTTTGGGTTTGAAAATACGGGAAATGCCGCCTGGAGTGGGAGGAGAGGGCGAATGAACGAACGTAAGATGGGGTGGAGGGGAGGAAATAGACCAGCGGACTGACGAACCGTTAGACCGGGGGACGAACACGGGGGGAAGCAATACGGGATATTTACGACACCTTCACTGGTCACACTCAGAAACTCATCTACCAGCCATGTACGATGCGCTCCGTCACCCGTTTCTTCAGACCGGGATATGAAATTTATTGTGCGGTTCGTTGGTAAAGCTACATTTACACGGTAAGCATCAGCTACTCAGCCGCCTGCCCTGTTCAGTCTATCCGCTCACCTCAGCGCTCTTCCCGCCGTTCGCTTTCAACCAGCAGCCCCGGAGGAGAAATGCTGCCGTACTCCAGGCATTCCCCCAGTCATTTTAAGGATGCTTATTGGTTCCCCAAAAACGATAAAAAGTCGGGCATTATCATCAATCAATAAAATATCCACGGGCCAATCTTGAAGATTGGACTTTATGCCGCTGAGACTTAGCTTTTGTCAACAACTCAGAGGCGGAAGTGAGAGCTCCGCGCAACGCAAATGAAGTCCCGGCCGGAACACGGTGCGCTAACTAATAAAACATAAATTAACGAAGCTTCGAGGCAGGTAAATTTTCCTCGAGGAATTTTAGTAATCGAGGTACTCGAATCATTCGAGGAATCGTTTCAGCCCTAGGTGTAATAATACCAAAAAAGTCATAATCACATGAAAATAAAATCTGAATATTATGAGAACAAAGTTGGAATAATACAAGAACAAATTCAGACAAAAACAAGTCAAGATATTATGAGAATGAAGTGGAAATACGAGAATAGTCAAAAGACAAGAACAAATTTGTATAAAAAAAGTGAAGATATTATGAGAATAAAGTCACAATAATACCAAAAAGTCATAATGATACAAGGATAAAGTCATAACACTACCAGAATAAAGTTGTGGTATTAATAGCTTGAAGAAGTAATTTTATGAAATAAAATATTAAAATGAGGAATGTTGAATGTGGTAAAGCTGCACTTAGGTATTGGTTTTACTAAGAAGGACATACTTACTCATTTTAACACATCAGCATCAAATTATTATCAGAACTTTGAAATGATTGTGTTATTTTAAATAAAGACCCACAAACTGGGAGAGCTGCTCTCATCAGATCTTTTATCATTGAAGCTTTGCTCTGATTGAAACCACTTTTTTCTAGTAATTTTATGATTTTTCTTCTGGTAATATGTCTCTATTCTGCTAATATGACTTTGCCATAATATTACGACTTTATCCTCATAATTTAAAAGAAGCTCTTAGTCTGGCCCTAATAATCTGTCGCAAATGTGTCCCTGAATGAAGGTTTGGTTCCTGTTTGTTTCTCGTCTCTCTTTCTGCAACAGATTTTTGGTGGATATTAATGTCCCGTTTTTTTTTTTTGTTTTGTTTTGTTTTTTTTTTTAGGAGAGACTGTCGCACCAATGACATTTGGGACGAAGTCTCAACAGAAAGCAGGGTAAATAGGTCAGGGCTAGTGGCTCATTTGCTTCAGCTGTAGGCAGACATTAGGGGTGACACTCCACTTGAAACGGCCTGTTATGACTCCTTAATCTCCCCATTCAGTCTCTGAGCTGCCATAAAACGGCAATGAGACAAGAAGCTGACTAAGGACAATGAGAGTGATAATAAAACAGTTAAACTGCTGATGAATCTTTTGGGTGCTTTGGATACACTGACCTTCCCCTAAATCTATCAGCTAAAGGTCACTGTTGCCATCGTGTCTGTATTGGTTTTACTACAGAGTTCCTCTGTTGCTTTAAGACTTTAACGAACATTTGATTACTTTTGACCAAATGTTGATGGGAGAAACACCAACAGGGACGAGACTGAACAAAAAGCTGTGCTATACAGCAGCAGTGTGTTTAAAAAAGGTCATGGGAACTTTGACACCTCTGTCGCATCTTTCAATTTGGAAAAAATTAAAAGCCCACTGCACTGACCCCCAAAGAAAGACTCATGGTTATTCCACCAAATATTAATTTCTGAATTTAAACATTAGCATTGTTGTCTCTAAATGAATATGAACTTGTTTCTTTGCATTATTTGAGGTCTGAAAGCGCTGCATCCTTTCTGTTAATTTGAACATTTCTTATTTTCTGCAGATAAATACTAAATTTTTGCTTGAAATTTCAGAGACATGTCAGTAGTTCATATAATAAAAGAACAACGTTCATTTTACTCAAACATAAACCTATAAAAAGTAAAATCAGAGAACTGATCATAGAAACAGAGTACATGTTACCTTTAGTTGTTATAAAAATGCTGTACATATCAAATATGACCAGATAAGTTGATTTCAGTCCAGCTCAAATGAATCTATCTAATCAGAACTCTAAATTTTGTAAAAGATGTCCATCTGACTGAAATCATTGTTTTTTTATGTTTCAATTAGTTACCTAGAAGCAGACTGACATGGGCTCATCTGTTGGCAAAGACACTGAAGAGTCAAGAATCTTAATGGTATTATTGAATCTTCCACACCAATTGATTTTATCTTATTAAACTGATGGTTGACCGATGAAACTGAAGGAGTGTCTGTCACCATCTATAGAGATCTAGTGGAGGAGACATTTCAGCTGACTCTGGTGGTTCATGTGTACAGGATGTGAACCCCTGAGCACAGAGGACAGTGACAGAGCCATCTCCTCTGGGACCTGTTGCCAGTCGATACGCAATATTAATTAAGCTACAAATGAATGAAGGTTCTAATAATCAAGCTGCACACGAAAAAGCCCTGCTGTCCATTAGAAGATTAACTGTAGTTTTTTTTTTTTTTTGGTCAGCCAATAGTCATAATTTTAAAATGGGGGGTGGAAAAGTGTAGAAGAGTTACTTCTAATAATGATGTTTTCACATGCATGAAAACTACAGTCGATTACTGTATATTACATTTCTGGACGGTCAGGAATTTCAAGGTAACAGATTCAGTTGCAGCTAAAAACGATTGAGGGCATTTTGACCAATAAGCAGCAGCCACAGCCATGAATACAGGCTGGAATCCAAACATTCTCTTAGAGCAATTTGGTTCAGCAATCAGTTCAATTCAAATTAATTCAATTAAGTTTACTTACTACTAAAAATACTATTTTCATTCAAAAGAAAAATGAAATTTTCTCGTAACTCATATCATCCAAGTATGTTCATAGAGTATCGGTGGATGGTGACGCTGTGGCCAGGAAGGATCTCCGGTAGCAGTCCGTCTTCCAGTGAATCTCAAGTTTTACATTGGTTGTTATTCTCCCAATTACACTGACTGTACAAATTAAGGTTGTGTTATTTTTTAACATGTCTGGCCAAGCTTGCAGAGTTTATTTAAACCAATAGCAAAGTTGTCAAATAAATTAGTAATTCAGTACATTTAGAAATGTCTGTGTTTATAAAAAGAATCATTTTAAGTCAATTCAGAGCTGATTTTCTGTATTGCCCGATAATAAACCTCAGATATCTGTATCAGTATCAGAAGTGAAAAAAGCGTATTGGTGCATCCCTAGTAAAAACAATGTCTTGTTGTTACGGAAACGCATTTTAGCAAATATATGAAAGTAAAAAAAAGTAAAATCAAAAATCCATCCATCAGCACATCACCTGGGTCCAGAGAGAATGAATCTTACAAAAAGTAATGCCATGAACAAAAAGAAACAAATCAGCATGAATAGAGCTCCTACAGCATGCTACCACCATGAGAAATGCAACATCATCCACCATAACAGAGGCCAATAGGTGAATGGGTAGATAAGAGAGAAATCCAGAAGTTCTAAGAGTCTGTAAGACAAAGATCTACTCTTTCCATAAAAGTAATGAATTATTGTTTTTCCTCCTTTAATTTAAACTCAGGATATGTTTTTATTGTTATTAAGTAGGCCTGTAACAATAACATTTTTACTGGAAAATAAATTGTCCCAGAAATTATTGCGCTAAATTATAATATTTCTGTTTGAGCCCATTTCAAGTAATATATTGATAATGATACAATAATGAAATCTCACCCTCTCAAAGACATTCATTATTTAGATCCATCCTCCATTTTCTTACACCCTTGTCCCCAGTGGGGTCAGGAGGGTTTCTGGTGCCCATCTCCAGCAAACGTTTCGGGCAAGAGGCGGGGTCACCTGGACAGGTCACCAGTCTGTCGCAGGGATCATTATTTACATTGCATTGAAATATCCAAAAATAAAACATAATCAAAAACAACAAATAAAAAGGAAATAAAAAACCACACACAACCAAAACTATAAAGGAAGTCCCAGGTATTAAAAATTGCCCTTCACAAAATATTAATTACCAAAACAGAAATAAAAATGACGTGGAAGCAGAAACACAGGATTTGTGTCTGTGGAAAACTTTTAGAGATGACTGTCTGTGGTCCGTCAAGTAGGTTTGGATGGTTGAAGACGTTAATAGACAATAATTAACGAGGGTGAATGCTGTTAAACATCACTGTCCTCATTCCAGTTCACTCTGGTCGTCTAGTAGACACGATTACACATCTGACAGTCAGACAGTCTGTCTGTCTGTGTGGCGGCGGCGCACAATTGCATAAGTCCTGATTACTCATCATGCATTAAAAGCTGTATTAGCCTAATGTGTGTGTGTGTGTGTGTGTGTGTGTGTGTGTGTGTGTGTGTGTGTGTGTGTGTGTGTGTGTGTGTGTGTGTGTGTGTGTGTGTGTGTGCTGTCTAATCTTATCATGCAGCCTAATTGCACAGATGTCTCCCGCCTGATACTTCTGTCTCTCAGCTTTCTTGCTGTTTTTCTTTCCAAGCAGTCTACTTGGATAACTGGTTTAGTGAAAACTTTCTGAATGTTGTGTGTTCCTAAAACGGGGACCTGATTAGAAGGTGCACCTCCTGCTACAGCCGGCGCTGTTCCAGTTTTCCAAAAAAACAAAAAACATTAAACATTCGAACAGCGTGGCAGTGGTGTAATGGAGATTTTGTTGGGTTTGATTCCTCAGGATCCAGATGTTTTGTTGAAACTGAAGGAACTATGAGCGCTATTATTATTTGGAAAAAATAATCATAATAAAATAAAAAAAATTACCAACTTGATTTAAGCAAAAAAAAAGAAAAAAAGAAAAAAAAGGTCATTATTTTAGGAAGGTGACAATTTATACGTTGCCTGGAACTGTGCTGACTAAGCCAAGTCACAGTAATCATATGTGATTTAGATTCTTATCAGACTGTATGGTTATTTAACAGCTGGTTATTTAACAGCTGGTTATTTAACCAATAGCTTTGGTTATTTAACATGGGGATAAAAACGCAAGATGATTCTCCTCTTTCATCTAAATTTCGACTTCTGCCTCTTAAAAATGCATCAGGTCCAAACAAACGCGAACTGAGAAGACCCATTTGAATTTATTTGGTTGATAACAAAAGGTGCAGCACAGAATAGATGCCTAAAGTTTACAGAGTGGATGCAAAGGTTATCTAAAGTCTGACTTTGAAGAGGACACATGAGAGATAAACTTTATGATAGAAAGTAGAGCGGAACAGATTGGAAGAAGCAACACAGACTGAGAGCACTGAAGCATATCAGGCTGAGGCAGCTTCAGGAAAAATCCTCAGCTTAGGTAGCACACACAAGTATTATTAAAATCAATTAAAAATAACATCTTTTTCTGCTTTCAACAGACTACACAAAGAAGAAAATCTACAGTAGAAAACCTAGCTTGTCATTGTTAGCATGGCTAACTTTTGTTTGGTTACTCGGTCATCTTTAAAGCTTTAAGAGGAAAGTATGTGGATTTTTAAGAAAGTATGAATTATTTGAAAGGTTTGTTTAATTTGCACCAACCCTGAGTTGGGAAAAGGAAAAGAGAAGAACTTATGGCCGCCAACAAGCAATCAAGACAGTGTGAACTCTATATTTGAAACTCCAGAGTTGGATTCTTTTCATAAAACCAAAATAAAAAAACTTTAGAACACAGTTCTTCAACCTGAAGAAGAAGTTCAAGTTGGAAAAACATGAGTTATGGATTCACTGTTTATTTTCTCACCTATCATGTACTTTGAAGCCAGTGTAATGTATAGAGATGCGATTAATTTCCTGCTGAATCACCATGTTTCATTCATTGTTTAGATTTAGGCATTTTCCAGTTACACTCTGCTTTGAGGCACGGTTGATACCAAATACATCTTGCATTAACTTGTATTTTTCAATGATATTATGATTGTTATACGTTTTGTTTGTTGCCGTGGTTATTCTGTTTTGTTTGCTCTCTTTCTGCAAGTGTAGAGGCAGACTTCAAGGCTGCTGACTTGCCTCTTTCTTCCGTCTACTCTTATTTCCTTCTTTCCCTTTAATCCTTTTCCCCACTTTTCTTCATTTCTTTCCTCCTTTCTTTTCCGTCTCTGTGTCCATTACACAGATACTCAGACATTTCACTGTGCCACCTTGCCAGACAGGACATGTAAAAAAAAAAAAAAGAGGTTGAATTCAGAAAAAATTAGAAGATGGGGTAAAAAGGAAGATGAAGCATAAACTGCCTGCTGGCGAGAAGACAAAATCTCACAATGTCAATCATGTTTCACATCCTATATGATGTCTCATTCTGGTTCACATTACCTTCTCAGGACTCCAGTAATGACACAGTGTGTTTCCCCCCATACAAACAGAACCCACAGCTGAAAGCTACATTAATGGAGTCACACAGCAGCACACACAAACACACGGTTTTGCTCCCTGCAGTCCAAAGCATATGGCTCACAAACATGTCTTCTTTACCTCAAGCAAACATAATCTTTAAACATGTAACCTCCACCGCACAGACGCTCACACACATTCACAGTACATATCCACAAAATGTCATTACACCCCAACCACCCCCAGCCACAATATGCCCTGAACAAGAAGTTCAGAGATGTGTTATTAGAGATAATGTTTACCTTCCCAGAGAAATTCCCACAGTGACGGCTACATTCGGAGTTGGAATAGCTTGGAGCTACGACATCCCAGAATGTAGCTGTAGATGTTTAGACACTTATTTTCAGGCTATTTCTACTTTAAGAGATAATAAGAAACCAGAAACGCGGCATGAGGGATAGATGTTCCAGTGTTTGAACACATGGGAATACACAGGATCCCTGCTGAGAACAATATCACACTGGTCCTAATGGTGCACACAGCTCAAACAGGTGCATTATTAGATCCAGACCAGATCATATTAACATCACCCAAAATCTATTTGTCCCATTTTCGAAACATTAGCAACATCTCTCTCTAGGAGAGCACTGATTTACCGGCCAGCTGATTCATCAGCCCTGATTTCCTTAATTTGGGAGATCAGGGATTGGTATTACATGGGAAGCCGATCTTATTCACTGATCTTGCTTTAAGATAGGTTTGACTGAGAGACCCGCCCACCAAGTCATGCTCGCATGTTTGCAGTTAATAATAATCACCCCACTGTTACCCACTCAGTGAATTTCTTGCTGTATTTAGCAACATTTCAGACAAAAAAATGTCAGTATTGGACGAAATTAAAACACCTGGCCGGCAGGTCAGGTGTTTTAAAGATTGGTAATCGGCGATCGGTCAGAAAACTACAATCGGTGCACCCTTACCATTTTATAAAAATAAGCTACTTCAGTTAAGCTTAAATGGTTCTTTGTAATAAAAAAATCAAATTATGTATTAAACTGTACATGTACAGAACCATGTATAGCCCTATACGTTTTTCCTGCTTATTTTGCAAAAGTATTAGGACCTGAATTAAGACGGGTTAATTTTAATTAATGACACAGAATCTAATACATCAACAAATCTTAATGCAATGAATCACATTTTATTGTTACAAGTTTCCATCCGTTTCTGGTAAGCCCATAAAGCGACATCTGCACACAACAAATATGGGCAACAGATCTGCTTCTCTTGGCCAAATGGGCGTTCATTTTTGCTTCGCCATTTTTAGAAATGGCAGAGGAGGAAGTGAAGGAAGTCCAGGTTGGCCACGCCTCCAAACGTTGAGCAGTTAAAGTCAAATCGAGAGGAATGTTTAAGACATTTTACAGCTGGCACAGATGTGGTTCGGCTCTGCATTTCTCTCTTCGCAGTGAGTGATGGTTGTGTACAAAGTCACGGCTAAACGTTAGCGATGGGGTAAAGTCAGATCCAATCGTATCAAATTTCAGAGTCTGCGCCTCCAGCAAGCAATTATTTCTCAGCAGCCGAGGGTCCAGACCTTCTGGATGAAGCAAAGTGTAGAACAAGAAGCTGGTTTTTACCAGGCTAACAATGTCTATAAAAAATGATTGTGACACATCGGAGCAGCTGATGTGCGCTCCCCTTGTCCATGTAATCCATCATCTCAATTGTAATGTTTGTCACTGGTTTCTCAATTGGTGACTGTATGTTGTTTTAATCACTTTTTATTCTTATGTTTTTATGATATAAAGCACTTTAAAATGCCTTGTTGCTGAAATACGTCATACAAATAACTTTGGTTGATTGATAGTACAGATTAAGAGACATTTAAAGATGAGCATTTCTGATTAACTGGATTTATGTACCTAGAACAAGTCTCTTGCTTATCAACAACCTTATCAACAATAACAAAAAGGCATCATATTACCCCTATATTTCTACCTCGTCGCTACTGACGACGTCAGAGCTTCACAACTGCAGTTCTCAAAGTCTGATCATAAGGACATGATCAAATTAATATTCACAGTCATATAATTTCATCCTTCTTTTGAATGTTCTGTAAAAGAAAATAGAATGTATTTCTCTAATAAACAGAATAATGAGGTACTTTAAATGTGCACTTAGTTCCATGTGAATGATTAAAGCTGCATCTCACAGACCAGAATTTAATCTGATGAACCAATTACCATCTTTAACACGGATACCACACATTTGACTGGTAATGTTATTCATAGTTTTTGATTGCAGTCGTTTTCTCCATCTGGTAAGCCGATGTTCTAATCCTTGCTTCACTGGATATAATCCAGGAAGCCCAGATACCAACATGATAGCTGCCTGTCGTCTGATTGCTTAAACTACCGTAAGAGGGTCACATCAGACGACAGCGAGAAAGCTGCTGGTCAGGCATTCTTATAGGCTGATAAATAAAAACAATTGTTTTCTAGTGGAGAACAGAAATGGTAGATGGGGAATTGCCTTACAGCATGCAGCTGCACAACACGCACAACGAAATGTGTAACCTTTGGTACACAAACTGTACATACGCTGTGCATCCACACTCACAAATGACACACATAGGCCTCCTATGTGTGTCCTATTCATACAAATCCAGCTCAGACAGGGTGTAGTGCAGCGGTATTAAAGATGAGGCTGTGAAAGCTGGATGGGATAAACACTAACAACAGAACGGAGCACGGCTCCTGAAAATCTCATTAACTGTAAATTGAAAAACAGACCAAAATAATGTCTTGCAGAGCGATAGCTGAGGCAACTTGGTGTCTTCTTCCTCTCCCCAACGACTTTCATGACTGGATTACCCCCCACCCACCCACCCACACACACACACACACACGCATGCATACACACACCCTCTCTGTCTGTCTCACAAACAGACATGTATTGTCAGTGTGAGCTTCTTGTTTTATACCTGTGGGGTGGGGGAGGTTTCCTACTCAGGTAGGTGATGCCTGAAGAAATGAAGAACAAAAATCATCATCGCCTCAGTGAGGCCTGTTCTTACAATTCGAAGGATTAATCCAATTTTATTCAACCTTTATATTACAAGGATAAAAACCCACTGAGATTAAAAATCCTCTTTTTCAATGGAGTCCTGGCCAAGAGACACCAACAAATACAAAAAATTACACAGTTAAAAGTGTGTAAAGTTATAAAAAAGCAGGTCATTGAATTAGACTCAAGAACTTTTAGTTTGGATGCAAAGCACCAAATGAGATTAATTCAGTCAGTCTAAGTTTAATTACTCTATGTGAATACATGATTCAACATCCAACTTTTTTTAATTACTCTCAACATCATCGTACCAAAATGGTCCAATTCCAATCCAAAGCTGATCTCACTATGTTTCTCCTCAAAGTCGGGTTTTTCTGGCTTTGAGGAGAAAATAATTACAGAAAAAAGTCGAACAAGCCGTCACATTTCAGCCTTACTGGCCAAAAACAAAAAACGTAGGCTTAATTCTTTGGTCTCTGAGGGTGTTTTGATAACTAATGGTTCTTTTTCTTGCTACACTGTGTGAAATGATCCAAAAACCCTTTGAAAAACCTGTTCCCCTCCTCGCCTGTGGTAGCGCTGCACCAAGGAGACACTGAGTGCAAAACTGGACTGGTGTCAGATTTTAGTGGTTGTAGGATTTCATTGCTGTTGCTGGTAAAGGACAATACGTAATTTCTCCCGCTGGCACTGGACAAGTGTGTTTGTTTTGCTTGTATTAACCCAGAATGCCCTGTGCCATAGTCCTCTTCCTGCTTTTGAAGCAGTCTCTTGTACATCATGTTAAACCTGAAGTTTTTTATGTTGAACTTGAATTTTTTCTGTATTTTAAAGTTATTTTCCAACTTTTAGCTTGCACTTCTGATATGTAATGATGTGACTTCTTGGCCAGGTCTTCTTTGAAAAAGAGATGCTGATCTCGAGGTTAAATAAATGCCTAATTAACTGCTCTGCTGATTGAGGTTTACTTAACACTCTCAACTTAGCTTTTACACTTCAGTCAAACATAAAAGGGCAGCTGGTTTGAAGAATGGAAGAGCCACAGGTGAAGTGGGAGGAGGACTCCGTTTTAGCCACAGGCAGGCTGCAGTACAAAGGTGAAGCAGCAGACAGCAGTGAGCTGAAGGTCTGCCATCAATCACACCTGTCTGTCTCAGACGTGTGCTCATCTGACCCTACTGTGACCCTTAGCTTCACACGAACACATTGTGTGACCATTCTCCATTCTCATCCAGTTTAACCTACATGATTCACCATCATTCGTTCCTTACTTACTCTCCCTCCTCCCCCCATCCATTTCTAACTCCTGTCTTATGAATTTAGTATTCCCTCCACTCTTCCTCTTTTGACGTTTGCACTCACCCTATTAATTTCTTTGCGAGTACCATCTTTCTCTCTCTCTCTCTCGTCTTGCTGAGGTGGTCTAACTCAGATGAGCTGCTGCAGCTTTCGCTACTCTGCTGATGATTTATCGCCCCACTAGTGATCAGGGATGGGAATGATGGAGGCCGGTGTGTGGAAGTCAGAGAATGTGGTGGGAGGGGAGCAATAAAGAAAAGAAGAAAAGAGGATAAAGGGAGAGTAGGGACAATAGATGGTGTGTGGGGGGGCGGACTGGGGAGAGGCAGTAAACCTGCTGTGATCATGCTTTTTATGATGAACAAAATGAGTCTGGTAATCAGTCAGGTCTATAAGAAGGCGTCAGTTAAAGAGGCAGTGTTATATAAAATCCAATTTTTTTAGCTTTACATGATGTTATAATGTTACTCCATCATCAAAAACAGTCGTGGAGTGTTGATTTGATTGTTTCATGCATGTTTGAGAAATCCTTTAATCTCCCATGGCAACCATTCAGCTTTGCTAAACACCTGGGTGGACCTAGCTCCGCCTTCAAGGATGTAACTCCTCCTAAAAGCTGTAGTTTCCAAGCTTCCGCCTCACAGATCAGCCCTCCCCTGCTACTCTTCCACTCAGCTCCTTCAGACTAGCAAACACCAAGACTGTGCATCTGCTAAGCTTATTATAGAGCTACTTCTCAGTGAAACGCTGGTAAAAATGTTAAAGGGTTAATAGAAAAGCCATGTTCTGATGACTTCCTCAAGGTGGAGTTTCAGAAAGAGAAGTTTCTAAAGAGACAGCAGCCCAATTTCAAGGTGTTGAAGTACAAAGTCAAATTTCGTTTCAGTCATATTTGATATATGACCTTTACCTGCAGTTGTGTTTATAACAACTGAAGGTAACAGCTACTTGATTGTGGTATAAAATGGCATTATGTGGCTGGAAAACATATGCACTTGACAAAATCTAATGTTTGTTACAGGTTTCTCAATTGGTGACTGTTTTTATGATGTAAAGCTTATTGAACTACCTTTTTGGTGAAATGAGCTACACAAATAAACTTCATTGCATGATTATACTGCCCCTATAAGCAATACATTTGGCAGAGAATATAATATATCAATTTTATATTTTCCATAAGGAGCTTCTAAATGCATCCTTTGCACATTTTGTATCGCTTCTTCAAGTTCGCAACAGGTTTGCAAAACCGACATATCGGACATGAGTGTGATTGAGAAAGATATATATACACATGAGGAAAAAAATGAAAGTGATTGTGAAGAAAGCAAAAGGAATCAACTGGAGAAGTCAGAAAAAAATCAAGAAAAGAAAGCATGGAGAAGGGGAAAAAATAAGAATCAGATCAGTCTACTTAGTTTGGCTCACCAGACACCATGCAGAAAACTAAAGATGGAAGACAGAAAAAAGGTGTGTGGAGGGACAGAGGACTTGATGGATGAAGATAGGATGGGAGGGGTTTGGAGGAGTTTGGATGAAAGAAGGATGGGAGAGTGGAGAGGATGCTGAGAGAAGCAGCCAGGAGTGAATTTATTGCAATCATTACACTTGATGGACTCACTGAAGCTGCACCTCGTACACACTGTCTCCTCTGTGTGCGCACGCGCGTGCGTGTGTGTGTCCAAACACAACACATGCATATGCACATGTATGTGATCAGACTGGCTGAGTGTCTTCAGCATGTTAACATTTACGTTGCAGCAAATAATTTTCCACGAAGGAGGGCAGAGGGTTTCTCTGTGTTTTTCTCTCGTTGTGATGATTAAAATAAGCTGTCTGTGCTTGTGTCTAACTATATGTTGTTCTTGTAATTACTTTTTCAAAATCCTTTCTGTATTTTTCCTGAAACAAAATCATATTTAAGTGGATGGGATTTTAACACGGTGGCTGACAGGTGCAAACGCATAGAAAGCAGCAAAACATGCTGAAAATAAACAAATGCAAGAGAAAAATCGCTGCACACAAAGAGTGCTGCAACCACATATAAAATGTTGCTAATACAGAAAAAAAGAAGCAAGAGTAGAAACTCTGGAATTAGTAAAAACAATAGCAAGTATGAAATGCTGTAAACTCGCTCCACAAAACAGAAGTGCTCCAGACCACCAGGGGGAGTCAACTGACAAATCGTACAGGACCAAACTCTCTAGAGACCACAGACATGCCTATGGAAAAGACAGGATGTGATGGTTTAATGGGATGTGCAGCAGATGGAAAAGCAGTACACATCATGTTTTTGAAACATGCAGTATATTTACATTTAGTATTACTGACTCCAGACTCCCTCTAGTGGTCTGGAGTACTGCCGTTTTTTGGAGCAAGTTTGGAGCTTTTCAAATTTGCAATTGCTTTTGCGGCATGTTTTACTTGCATTGGGTTTTTCTTTCAAAGCTGCAGTATGTAAGCTTTACAGAAAATGTTTTTTTACATCACACTATCACAATGTCTAACAGTATGAGACCCAATCTGTGAAAAAACTGAGCTCCAGTGCTGCCAGTGCTGAATACACAAATACACCACTCAGTCAGAAACAACCAATCTACCAATCAGAGCCAAGTCCAGCTGATCAGTTGATAGGGTTTAGAGTACGATTCTAGTTTGTTCCACATTTTTCAAATAAAACAAAAAAAAAAAAAAAAAAAAAAGAATTGAGTGTGTTTGCACTGCCATGTGGTGATTTAAAGGAAGTGTCTCGGTGGAGCTTGTTGGTGCCCCCTGGAGGTGGGGTTATCCACCAACGCATTCTATCTGGGCGTGTTAAGCCCAAAAACATGATGCATAGTGAAAATATGCAAGTTCTTATTTTCCTGGTCAGACATGTTGAATATGTTGGTTTAATTGCTCAAAATACATATTTTCTCAATTTACTGTACCTTCTAAATAGTAAGCCTCTTAAAAGTTATCTCTGTTTTCAGACGTCTCTCTAAAGGCAAACTTATTCCGCGAGTTCCCTGTCGGAACGTCTCAGGTTAGCCATCCAGCCGCTCATCCCACTCAGCCGTTTGCCAGACACCGACTCCCCGTGCCCCACACCCAACCACCACCAAGTCAGACAGCCTCTCAGTGTATCCCGCAGCAGCCGTCGCCTTGCGGTGCTCAGGTGACAGCATGCAGATTTAAAACCCGGCAGCAGCATTTTGTTTCTGCCCTGCTGACTCTTCCTATAACCTAAGCAGGCTTTATCAGCCCGGCGCAGCCTGCAGCGAGCTGGATGCAGCCCCCTGTGATGGGGGGAGCGGGAGAGGAGGTGCAAGAAATAAAAACCTGAGAAAAACAATCTGCCAGAGTGGATGTGGAGGGAATGGGAGCCGAGAGGAGGATAAGAGCAGAAGGAAGATGATGGGTGCAGCGGGTGTGGGTGTGGGGGATGTAATGGAGCAGCTAGGGAGCTCTTTAACACACCACTGAGGTCTTGGCCTGCCGGTGACCCTGTCATTATAGCGTGCATATGTTTGTGTGCTCTGGTGTGTCACAGCTTTTGACAGGTGTGCGATATCGAATCTTTTCACGCAGCTGTCTGGCATCCAAGCCACAGGCTCAACACACGCACACACACACACACTCAGCAAAAGGTAGCTCATTCTTGCAATGGTCAGATGAAAAAAGGGTTTTACCTAGTTGTGTAATTTCTGCTTGACCAGAAAGGGGAGAAAGAAAAAAAAAGTCTCAGCAATAGAGTGTTGGCCAGAAACTAGAAAAAACAAAAAAACAAAACACATTTGCAAATAGAAAACCTGTGTTCACAGCTAAGGTCATCTGGAGGGATGGCTCTACTGAAATGAGGTCATCTTTCTGTGTACTTAACTATCTTTCAGGAGCAACCTGTTCTGAGCAAAGAGCAGAGGTTAAATATTTCAAAGCTTAAAAAAAAAGTATGTTGGAGGAATTGGTAAATAGGAGCTGATCGTGGTGGCTGCTTAAAAAACAAGCACTAACAAAATTTAATCAAGTCTCCCACATTTTTTTCAACATTTTTTCAACAATTAGCTTTTCCATTTTTCTGAATTCCATGTTACACATATTTGTTAAGCTAAAATGGAGAAACAACTATAAAAAGCATTATGTCAGATGATGCTAATACTCTTCTGACACTAATGTGCTTTTCACTTCAAAGGTATAGTTAGTTGTGAACTGAAGTAATGATCTGGCGTTTCCAGACTGGAGACTATGGCCAGCATAATTTGATCACTTTTTTTAATGCCAGTATACATGCAAAGGCAGAAAACATTGTGACAGCAACTTAAAAGTGCAATCTCATTGTAATACGCAATATTGCACAATATTTCATTTTTAATGTGAAGTGTTTTCAAATATGAATTTAATGAAATCCTTAACCAATGGAAGTTATCATTAAGCAAGCCCCGCCCATTCACATTTAAAAGGTAGGAAACGGTTTGTAAAACAAAAACAGCAGAAAAATGACACTGTTTGGCCTTCAGAATCAATTTCTTTTTGTTGAAGTTCATCGTGTGTCAAAAGTGATGTTCCCTCTGTTAAGGTTTGATTTCTGGTGTAATATATTCTTTCACGTTAATCCTTCATATCGACTGCAGAGTTGCACATTAAATGGAGGCTATGTGCAGCAGTCAAATGCTTGACTCCACCATGCTACTACAGCAATAACTGCTGCAGCTCAGACCTGATTTCCTGAGCTGCTGGAACAACTGAATAAATCAGCTTTTCTAAAAAAAAAAAAAACGAAGCGAACATAGGGGCACTACGAAGGCAACAGCCATCTCCACAGAAGAATTATTCGGTGCCTCTTGGTGCAAGAAATGCATCATATTTATTAAAGATAAGGTGTACTATCAGGGTTCCTTCTCCAGAAGTCAGACGCATCAAGAGCCGACAGCTTTAAGTGTAAATCTGATAGGCTTGGACAGGAAGCCAGAGCAAAGAGATGCTTTTGCCAATCATTGTCATCATGAGCCATGCATGCGCCTACACACACACGTGCGCGCGCAGTCAAGCCTAAGTACAGTAATCTTGCGTGTTGGAATACTGAAAAGATTGGTGCTGCTCTTGCTTTTGCAGCTGGGTGTTATCAGAGCAGAGTTGTCAGGCAGGCGAATCTGCAGCACAGGAAAACGTGGCTGGGGTAGAAAACAGACACACTGTCAGAGTGTGAGTGTGTGTGTGTGTGTGTGTGTGTGTGTGTGTGTGTGTGTGTGTGTGTGTGTGTGTGTGTGTGTGTGTGTGTGTGTGTGTGTGTGTGTGTGTGTGTGTGCGTGTACGCGTGTGTGTGGGTGGGAATCAGATGTTTGTGCTGATGAGGTAGACTGAAGGATCTTGCCTTTTTAAACAAGCCATCTGAAACCGGTTCTTCATACCATTGGCATTATTCTATTCATTACTGGAAACCATTAAGTTTGTAAATGACAACATACTGATTTAGGCAGATCTTACTGAGAATGCAATATTTTATTAGAGTGAACCCAGAGTTACCTTCTTTGTACCTATTAAAATGCTAAAACCTTGATTTTAAAATTAAGAGAAATTATGCAAGCAGTATTTGCAGATAAATTTAAAAGCTCGACTAAAAAGCTCTTAAAGCGTCTGTATGCAACTTTGATAAAACCACAATTTTACATATTTGTTCAAACTGTCAGCATGTGGTGACAGTTTCCTCCAAGGGAAAAAATCTGTGAAAAGATCAGTCTCCTCCACCTCATCCCTGAGCTATTACGGCCCGCTCCCGGTCAAAAACAACCAATCAGAGCCTGGAGGGGGGGTCTTAGTGCTGTCAATCAAGCTCATGTACTCACTGCTAAAATTGTAAGTGGTAGGGAAACAACATACTGTTACAGAAAAACTGCCGTTATCGTGGCCATGCTAATAGAGCTTCGGAGGGTGATGTCACTGCTCTAGTCGGAGGGGTATCAGCACCATCTTTGTTGCCACCGACAAAAACGACTGTCTCACAGATATTTTAGCTATGGCACGAACTTGCTGCATTATTGGGTCTAATGTCCTTTCACATGACCGAAGGTAAAAAGATGGAAAACGGACTTTCTTTTCACTATTTTCCTGCTTGGAAACAACGCGAGGAGGCTAAGCTATCGGAGCTAACGAGAAGAAGACGAATGTCCTGGGTGTCAGCAGTTGAGACGTCCTGATATCACCTTCTCCAACATCTCCAGATGCTTACAAGTTTCTTCCAGACATTACATTCTGGTGAGTGTCTAAATTTGCTTTGTTGTTGTGTCATAATTTTTCATGTTCCATTTCTGTTGAGTTCATTTAAGTGGGTAAACCTTGCTTAGGTTGGGCTAATATTGTTTAGGTAGCATACTCCGAGTTTTGTCAGTGGACATCGAGGTTATTACATTATTGTGGAGTAAACTATTTTACTAGTGTTATCAAATTTACAGTGTTAATACTGATGTGTGTTCTGATATGTCCTCTTAAAGGCAAACCGACGTATGAAATGGATGAGATCAATACTGACTGGGTTCCAGTCCTGAATATGGGTCACTGCCAGGTAAACGCCACAACATCGGACCGACATGGGCGTCAATTAAAGAGGCAAAACAGCAAAACCATGATGGATCAACAAGTTACAGAGACTGTTTTTATTATTTACCCCAGAAGAGGTAAATAATGCCACAAGAGGCTGTAGATGAGGAGCAAGTTGGAGAGGCTAATGAGGAAACGCCAGGAGAGGAGCTCAGCAAGGCTGCAGGAATATGTGTACAGTTGGAAGTGGCTGTTTTCTCTCATTCAATAATTTAACGGTTTAACGCACCTGGATCAAATGATGGCTCGTTAGATGGCCTAAGGAACATTGACAAGCTGAAAAGGTTGTTGCTACCACCAGGGAGAGAACTAAAACGTGCAGGATGCCGGAGCAGGAGGACCAACTTTGGACACCCCTGGTTTAGCCCTTCATGGTTCTTTTGATATTATTTGACGTATTTAGTGTAGTTAGAATTATATTATTGCTTTCCTTATTTTCAGTCCTTTATAGTGTTTCTAGTTAGGTTAATTCTTTAGTTAAGGTTCTGTCCTTGTTTGTCTGAGTCCATCTCAAACCTTCTTTAATGACTATAGTTTAATTGTATTTTATCCTTCTAGTCATTTCTTATTTCAGCCTCGCTGCAGTGTTTCCCTTCTCACCCTCCGCGGGTGGTCTCTCTTTCTTCCTCTGGTCCTCTACCAGAGGCCTGGGAGCTTGAGGGTTCTCCTCCAGTATCTTGGCTGTGCCTAGAACTGCACATTTCTGGACTGAGATGTCTGATGTTGTTCCTGGGATCTGTTTGAGCCACTGCTCCAGTTTGGGGGTGACTGCCCCGAGGGCCCCGATGACCACAGGCACCACTGTGGTCTTCACCTTCCAGGCCTTCTCCAGTTCCTCTCTGAGGCCCTGGTATTTCTCCAGTTTCTCCTTCTCCTTTTTCCTGATGTTGTGGTCACTTGGTATTGCCACATCCACCACAACGGCTTTCCTCTGTTCTTTATCCACCACCACAATGTCCAGTTGGTTCGCCATTACCATCTGTCTGTATCTGGAAGTCCCACAGGATCTTTGCTCGGTCATTCTCCACCACCTTTGGGGGTGTGTGTGTATATATATATATATATATATATATATATATATATATATATATATATATATATATATGACTCCTAGTTAGGTTTTTTCTTTGTTTAGGTCTTCACCACGTTGCCAGTCATTACCTTTGGTATCCCTCGTCTCCTGTTTCATTGTGTTTTGGATTTCCTTGTTTTCCCTGGATTTTGGATTTAGTTTTGTTTAGTTTATTAAAAATAACATCTTCATAAAGTACATCCACTGCCTGCTGCGTTTGTGTCCACCGCCACACCACATCATGACACAAACCAGATGAAAGAGCTCATCTTTAAACAATTAATGTGTAATTAAACAATAAAGATGATGTAAATTTTGTGAAATAGATCACACGTTAAGTAAATATTTGTTGTAGTTAACATATTTCAGGTAAGTAAACATGTAATGAAATAGATCCAGTCCTAGAATTTTATGCAATTGAACATTACAGGTTACAAATGTGCTTATCATCTGAGGTAATACATTTTATGAACTTTTTTAAAAATATATTTTTAAAATATAAATTTGGTTAAAAAATAAAGGGGTCAAAATGAAATAAATATATGCCTCATCTATATGGTCTAGTAGAATAATTTCACTCAGATTTTGAGTTAATGGGGCACTCAATTTGGAAGCTATTGAAGAAAACATTTAATATTTAAAATATTGAATATGACTTAAACATTGTATAGAGGACAGTGTGCCTCGTTTAATAGCATGAATGACCACTTTTTTGTATCAGTTGGTCACAAGACAAGACATTTATTTACAGGAGTGTTCAGAAATTGACTGTCCACATGTGAACCTTCGAGTGCTTCAGGAGGCATCGGTAGAGAATAGCTGGCCGAAATTAAGCAAATATGTAAAACAAAACTGTACATTATACACATCTCATGAGCTCATGTTCTGCATCCCCAGAACCAGAACCAAACACGGAGAAGCAACAGTGAGCTTCTATGTACCACACATCTGGAACAAACTTCCAGAAAACTGGAAAACATCTGAAACAGAGTTCCTTTAAATTAAGTCTAAATCCACCTGTTGGAAGCTGCCTTTGATTCATAATAACTGGGACATTGATAAACGATGTTGTTTGATGTTGCTTTTGACTAAATGTGTCATAACTGATAACTGTGAAGGACTTTGAAGTGCCTTGTTGCTGAAATGTGCTATGCAGATGATCTTGACCTTTTCTAGCAAAATATAAATAAAAATGGCTAAATTATTAATTTTCCCGCTACACTGTCTGGTTATCTTTTGAGAGATTCCCATCTCATTTCCAGCCACAAGCTAATTTCTTGGTGGAAATACATTAATTCAAAATCTAAGCTGTGGCCTTAACCAGATATAAATCTGAGACACCGGAGTATTTTTATCTCCGTAAATGTCTGTCTTCCAGGCTCCAGCGTACCAAACACGGTTGAAAATAAGCTTAGCAAAAACAGGGAGATTCATTTTTGAAGCCCAGCAGTGTTATCGTTATTGATGGGATCCAAAACAATTTAAGACTAATAAGCTTCATATACATGCAGCTCTCCTCCAAAGGGTTCCCATTGTCTTCTAAACAGATAGAATGCTTTTCCAAATGCATACAATCCCAGGTGAGACCTTGTAATAAGGTTCATTGGCCTAAAAGCGAGCTGTGGGAAGCAGACTGAAAGAGAGGTCTTGCTGGAAAGAATGAAACTGATTAGGGATGTTGAGCAGGGGATTAAGGAGCTATTTTACTGCCGCAGTTCTCAAGGACTGAACGCAGAGTTTCTCGCTTTTATGAGTTTAACAGCGTCGGAGGAGGCGATGAATGGCCTATTTAAAAAAAAGAAATCTCCCTGATGAACAAAAATGAAACCAAAGGAACATGGAAAAACTCTGAAGGCATAACAATTCATGTTATTCAACCGACCTTGCTTAGTTCATACCAAATCTGTAGACAAGAGCAAGTTAAGAGAAAGAGAAATGAAAGACTCGGCTCAACTGGAGTGGACAGATCTGAGCAGACGCTGGAAAGAATTACACAATGCAGTTATAAAATATTTAAACTTTAAACACACTAAAAAGATTAAATGATTCAAGACCCAGAGAGAGTGTTAGAAATTACTTTAAATTCCTAATCTTTACATAAGGAGTCCAGTTAAACTTAGCTGAGGTCACTGTGGCAAATGCTAAGGGTGCTAGCAGTGCAGGGGGCGCCATAAAAAGGTGCAAGAATAAAAAGTAACTTTTACACATAGATCATATTATTTCCTTATATGAAAGACTCTATTCTAATTTTGTTGCAGGGTAAATAATATTAAAAAGATATATTTAAGAATAATGATACTTTCCTTAGCTTTTCCTCCCAAAGCCCAACTGATGAGAGAGTACTGCCATAGGAACTGAAGATAAAAAAATATTTCAATACACAATAGCAACAATGTGCAACCTTTACTGGCACATTGCATGCTGGGTATTGGAAAATAATCATTTTGAAAAACGACAAATATACTCACTCCATGTAGTCTGTCATTGTTTGCAGAACCTTCCACTCAATTAGCTATTTAACAGCAATTTGACCTTTTCAAAGGGGTTAACTGAAGAATATCAACAGTATCTATAATTTAAAACTATCACAGATTCTGCTACTATTAGGAAAAACAGACAGCAAGCATCGCATCAGTCTTTATTTAGGGTTATTGTTTCAGATATCAAAGCCGGAACTGAATGTATAGTTGATCAGATGTCTAATACATGCAGTGCTGCACATCAACATTTGGGTTGTGGGTGAATCAAAGGATTCTAAGTCCTCCTAACTGATACCAGTTATTATTATAGCTCAACAATGCTGAAATGATTTTTGTTGATGTTTTTTTTGGTCATTTGTTCTGTTTTCATCTTAGTATCTTTTTTTTTTTAATTAGGTCAACATATGGACTGCTAGGCTAGAGATTAATTCTCCTTTGGCACTTAAAATGTCTTATTTCTGAAAAGTAAGTCACTATATAAAATGAATATAGTGAAGTTTTGGACTTGCATTATAACGCTACAGCAGCTGTCAAACTCACAGTGATCAGTCAGAAATACTCAAGTTGTCTGAAGCTAATATTGATCTTGTAACTGACAGAATAAAAATAATCTTCTCCATCTTAGCGCTATGAATAAGACAATTTCAACAAGTTGTACAGAAAGATCCTACTCTCTGTGTTTCAAGTATCATAATAATGAAGGCACCCTGAGTCAATATCTGCTCAAATAATCTTCTCTGCAGACTGCTGCATATGAGAGACACAGCATATTTGTTCACAGGTGGCTTTTAAATCTTTCTTAAATCTCAAAGTTAACGAGCCCTGCACTCCAGTCTTGGGAGATGTAGCTACAAGGCAAAACTATAAATTACAGTGGCACAGAGGAAATCATCATATTTATTGCATGGAGAGATGCGTGTTTATTTTTGCACTCCAAGACTGTCAGCATGGGCCATAAATCTGCCCTTAATAATCCCTTAACGTACGTGCTGCTTTGATGAGTGTTAGAGAATGAGGAAATGTCTTGAAGCATATCTCTGGAAAAGAAAGGAAGTAGAATCAGCCTCTTGAGGTTAACCTTTTATATCAGACACATTTGTGTCTACACACTTTGCAAACTTTATTTGTGCTTTTTTTTCACATTCACATTTACAGTCACTGATTAGTGTCATTTTGTGAAGGTTTGGGTAAAAGTAAGCTCGTGCCTGAAGATGATATTGTGTTATCTGCTATTGCCTTGGTGCATTCAATCCAAACCAGATGCTCCAACTGTCAGAAAACGACAAAGAAAAAAACAACAGGAAGTGGTAGGACACGGACACACAGCTGGGGTTTTCCTCTACATGCATCTGATAAGACTGGAAGACTTTGTGTTGCCATCTTTTCCATTAGCAAGCCTAACCCTAAACCTAACCTCAGTTCAGACCTTAGTCCGAAACCTAACCTGTACAGAAAGACAAGTTTAGTAGTTTGTGAGACACAAAGAGAGCGATGGTGCAGGCAAAACTGTAATAGTCAAGGCTACATCATTTTTAACAAAGGAGGAATAATTGTTAGTAAGCAGTTTTAATAAAATCATTCATCACATGTTAAATATTGCTGTTGTAAAGTTCTGTGTAAATGCCAAAACACTGCAAAGCAAAAATATTTTTATGCAAGATTTATATTATGAAGTTTGTTTGTTTTTTTTTCCAAAGGAAAAAAACACTGAATAAATATTTGACGTGTAGTTGGAGAACAAGTGTTTGTCTCAAGGTGTAGTTTGAGGGACTTCCATCATCAAAGCCTAATTGTTTTTGCATCCTTGTGTGTTTTAAGCTTATCAAAATTTAAAAATGCACAAGTTACAGATGGCATCTCGAATTACATATTTTGCCACCAGTGAACTAAATCCGTTAACCACTGAGTTGCTGCCCTATGGTTCTCCTTTTTGCTTTTATGCCTCTTGCAAATTTATGTTTAAAGGAATATTGTTATTTTGACCAGCATGTTTCATCTGACTGGAAGCAATATCAATATTTTACAGGTTCAATCTCTACTTGAATCTGAGAGTCTGTGAAGAGAATTAAGATTAGGGTGATGGCAAAGAGGCCCTCCAAACTAATGTACCAAATACAACACTAGCATAGCTAAAGGTTTTAGTCTAAGCTAGTGTGAGAGGGACCCAATAGCTGAATGAACAGCTTCTGATCCAATTTTAAATGGTAAGACATTTTTACTACAATGTTTGTTAATTTAGCAGTTAGTTACTCTGATAAATGTTTATCTACATAAGCTACATAGGCTAAATGGTTAAAAAAGGTTAGCAGAGTTTATTTGTTTATTATTATTACTGATTTGTCTTTATTAAATCTAGGTATTAATTATTTTTCATTTGTCTTAATTGGCAAGGATTAGGAAAAACAAAAGAAAGCAGGACCTTGTCAATAAGATGAATAATGTGTATTTTACTTAGAAATAATGAAAGAGATAAGTTTATTGATCACAAATTACCAAAAATTGTTGTTTCCCTTTGTTCCTGTGGTTTCATGTTAAGTGGCAGCGACTTCCGGACACACACCGACCATGTGACAGTTGATTGTTTGGGACATTGTCTGTAGACGCACATCTATAGCGCACCAGTCTAGACAAGTGGGCAGGCAGAGTAATCACAGAGGAAGGCAGGAGGAAAGTGGCAGTGTGAAAAAGAGGGACAGAGAGGGTGAGAGCTAATGAGGTTTAAAAAAGTCTGAAGTCTGACAAGGAGAGAGACAGAGGATGAGCACAAAAGAAATGTCTGAGCCCAGAGATTAACGATGCAATAGTTGATGCGTTCTTTTCTTCAGCCTACAAAAATTTAAGCACATCCTGTATCTTCAGAGGATGCGTTCAGGTACGGTATCGACTGTAGGCCACCCACATATGGAGTCCTACGCCTTTCTGCTGTTCAGGCCTGTGCTGAAGTGTGTGTTTGTCTCTGTTTAAGACAGTTTGAGAGAATCTCTCTTCGTTTTTACCAACATTTACTGTCCAAAATCTATTTTAAGCCACATGCTTTTTATGGTCAAATCTAAAGGGGAGTGAATTGTTTGAAAGCATTCTCATCTTACATTTAATGCTTAGTATTGCACAACACAGCACTATTGGTCTTTTACAGCATAGGGAAGAGCTAAAATTGAATCCCAAACAATTGTGGTCAGTGTAAGGTTTTCAGGGAGGACCCCAGACCTTCCACATATGGGAAGAGGGATGGAGCGGTGCTTATGATCCTTACAGTAAGATCCATTTGAAACCCAAAGTTAACACATTCATAAACACCAGTGTGTTTGCGAACAAGCAGGATGCATAATACACATTCTGTGTAATGCTACAATTCCATTTACCTTGCATTAAAATAAGTGCTATTGATGAAACCACCATACACACTGAGGCACTGAAAGAGCGGAAAACGCTGGATGGAAGAATAATGGAATGGAAAAGAATTTACAAAGCAAAGAACATACATACATACGTACAGCATGAGTAAATCAAAGCAACACATGCAACAAAATTATTGTTCCACAAAATTTCCTCAATTTCAACCAAACAATGCAAGACAGACAGCGGTGTGGCCACATCTTAAGTTATAGAACTGAAATCGTACAAATCAGGGGCAAAATAAGCACATTTAAAGAAGTTTGAACAGCCATAGTTTTTTCTATGTGTATTGTAAGCATTATAATTGTAGAGTGTTATATAGATAGGTGTTTACAAAAAAAATCAGCCCAGATTTCCTTAATTTTGGGAGATCGGTGATTGGCTTATACTTACATGTGAAGCTGATCTTATCCACAGAGCTTATCTACCTCTGCAAAGGTCTAACTATCAACCACTGTCCTGTTCTGTTCTGCAGTGAGAGGTTTGACTGACAGACCCACCTGCCAGGTCTGTGGGTGGGTCTGTCAGACCTGGTGGTCATGTCTGCATATTTGTAGTTGACAATAGACACCTAACTGTTGCCAACTCAGTGACCTTCTTGCTATATTTGCCGACATTTCAGACAAAAATAATTGGAATCGGCCAAAACTGGACTCAGCAGGTCAGGCTTTTTAAAGATCGGTTATCGTGACTGGCTAGACAACTGCAATCGGTGCATCCCTAGTCAGAGCTACTTTCAAATAAGCACAAACATTTGAGGACTACTTTCCTTAAGATACACTGCAAACGCTCCTTCAATTAAAATAAAGAATTTTTCTAGTATTGTGCCAATTTAAGAAAGTGCAATGTCAACAATGCCAAAACCATTTTTCAAGAACACTTCAGTAGCTATTGATAATGATTATTTATAGCTTTCAATACTCATGCTCCACAGTATTGATCAACCCCTAGCAGCTGGAGTACATCACTCACTCACTCTTCCCTCTGACACCAAGGTGAAACCAGTCACACTCTGCAGAGCCAACACCTCTCACTCACAGTGCTGTCTTTGCCTCTCAGCTTGTCATGTTCGCTCCTCCTCATTATGGTGCAGGGAAGCTGACAGGTTCAGATGGGTTCTGACATTTGTCATTTGAGAATAAATCAGAAAATTGCATTCCCTTGATCCCGATGCAATCTTTTCTTGCATCTTCTAAAGATGTCTAAGAATGTAAATTTTTGAGACAATTTTTTTTCTTTTGCTTTTTTTATTTGAGTCTAAATGAGATTTTTATTTTAAAAAAAGACAGAAAATTGAGTACATGTATAGTCCAACAGAGGAAATCAAACTGTTACAGAATCAGTAGCTGTGCTATCAGGTGAACAAACTTACTCGCCTGTGACTTTAATTGGGTTTCTCGTTTAAAGGAAACGGCAGTTCCGAAATTGTGGGCGGATTTTTTAGATTAGTGAAATATCGACAAAGTTTTGCATACATTTGTAATGGAAACACAGATAGTGTCACACAATACTAAAGCAAATGCTCAGTGGTGCAAGGATTGAGGTAATGTGTTGTTTTTGTTTCAACAACTTGCTTTTATAATAACAGAGGCATATTTCATTGCCAGTTTCATGAGGAACCTATTTAGAAAATAAGAAAATTGTATCGTTGCCTTATTTGATTAGGTAATGATAATACAATAAAATAAATGTGGAGAGACCGACTGCTATGAAGATTCTTTTTTTTCAGAGGCAGAGAGCCAGTGCTCCACCCATGCAGATCATGCAACGCACGCAGGGCACCAGAAACCACAAAAATCATGATCATGGTGAAAAATCATCATAATCA
Source organism: Poecilia mexicana (assembly GCF_051168715.1). Classification (NCBI taxonomy): domain Eukaryota; kingdom Metazoa; phylum Chordata; class Actinopteri; order Cyprinodontiformes; family Poeciliidae; genus Poecilia; species Poecilia mexicana. Next base: position 2,037,899 of record NW_028263375.1, read on the forward strand.
TAATAACGACATATTAGAATAAAATTGTGTAAAGCATGTTAAACAGTCATGCTGACACCGGTGTCCTCATGAACCAATCAGAGCAGCTGTGAGCGCAGCTCAGGAGCGACTGGGAGGAAGAGAAACAGGAAGAACCAAAGGAATTATTTTACTGTTATAGACTCACAAAAAAAAGGTAGCAAGGTATCATTTTTAATTCTGGTATTCACTGCTGAAGCACCATTAAACTTCTTTGAACAAAAACCATGAAAAATAATAAATACAAAAAGCAAAAGAAATGATTTCATCTGTCCTGTTTCAAGAATGATTTACGTTGAACAGCAACATTAAAATAAATCTGTTTTCTTAAAATAATATGTAACTTAATCTTAAAGAAACAATCTGCTCATTATACGAGCTGCTTCTCAGTGAATCACTGGTAAAGATGTTAAAAGGGTTAATAGAGGAGCCATGTTGTGAGGATGTCCTGAAGGCGGAGTTTCAGAAAGAGCAGATGCTTCTTAAAGAGACAACGGTCCAATTATAATTGTTAAATTAAAAAGTCAATTTTAATTATATATATATATATATATATATATATATATATATATATATATATATATACACACCATTTTTTCAAGAACTGAAGGTAATATAGTTGCTTGTTTGAGCTATGAAATGATTCTATGTGGCTGGAAAACATGTAATACTGCCCTTTTAATACATCTTTCACTGATAGACATTTTCTGTTGCAATTTCAGTTGTTGCCTACCCCATGTTTTATTCTCAGTTCATAACTGCACTGTAGTTCATTGATTCAACATGCTAGACTACAAGGAGAATAAGCCGAAAGGGAAAGAGGAGGAGAAAAGTGCATTAGCTCCCAGACGAAAGCCAGCTTATAGCTTGTATGCACAATTTAACCCGGCTTATCTCCACAAGCTTTACATCCTTCTGACATCCACACGTACATAAATAACATCCTTATTTTGATGAAACACAAGTTCCAGTTGCGGTTAATAACACAGTCTTCTCGCCCCCCCCACCCAACCTCCCTCGAGCAAGGAAAATAAAGCTCTAGTAAAGTGTTATGGGAGGTGAGATGAGGGTGAGAGACAGGGTGAGGGAGACGGGGGGGGGGGAAAGCAGGCGGAGAGGCAGCAGAGAGGACGCCATAGTGCTGCAATGCAGCAGCAGAGCCGACAAATGGCCCAACTTTGCGAAGCGGGGGCCTGGTTACGCTGCGATGACCCCGTCTGAGCTGTATCTAAGAAGCTCCTTCTTCTCTAAAGATAATCATGCATGACCCACTGGAGGAAGGAGGACACTCAGGCTGACACTTTGCAGCCGCTTTATCAGCCTTTAAGTCCGCGGACGTATCTCGAGTTCATTTATCTTTCGCTTCACTCTGAAGGATAATAATGGCTGGGCAGCAGGGAGAGGGCTTCGCGGGGCTACGTGTCGCTCAGAGCGCCGAGTTTGCTTTCTGCCATGATGGAATGTGTTTTTATATATATTTATACATCTTGTCTGGATGATTTTGGAGTTGGAGTTGATAATGATAAGTTTGCTTGTATGACACTCTTTTCAAAACAAAGTTTGGAAAGTGCCAGAAGATATGGGAAAAAAAGACTCTGACTCAAGGTTACATAAGCAAAAGGAAAAAAAAGAGGAAAACAGATGGAGGAAACAAAGTGAAGCAGTTTATATAAGAACAATCATTTAATGTTTTTGTCTGGCAAAGGCTGTCATTTTATTGCACAAGTAACTATGTCACATTCAGTTGTTACAAAAAAATGCTACAAATTTAAAATATTACTCATATTTGAAATATGAGTCATATTACAAAGAAAATGTGACTTTGTAATTTAACATCTTGAAATTGGGCCTCTGTCTTTTCAAAAACTCCTGCTCTTTCTGAAACTCCACCTTCAGGAAGTCATCACAACATGGCTCCTCTATGAACCCTTTAACGTTTTTATCAGCATTGTAAAGTAGCTCCTTTAATGTGTTCAGAAAATGAGCTGTTCCACCAAGTGTTTGCTAATTGCTGCTGGCTAGTCTGAAGGAGTTAAGTGGCTGAGTCATGAGGGAGGGCTGCTCTGTGTGAGGCAGAAACTCAGAAGATTGGAAACAGCAGCTCAGAGGAGGAGCTTCGTCTCGAAGGCGGAGCTAAATCCACCCAGAATGGCAACCATTCACAACTGAATGGAGATTAAACTATTTCTCAAACATGCATGAAATAATCAAACACTCCTGATATGGTTTTGATGACGGAATCACTTTATAACATGATGTAAAGCTCAAAAAGTCAATTTAATATACTGCCACTTCAAGTTATTCTAAACGAATAAATGAAATGTTGGACCAGTTAAGTTACTTTATGTTACTGACTTCATCAGTAGGAGGATATGGTTTGCTTCATGATCGCCAAAAACGTCACATACAGCTATTCTTAAAAAGTTACATTTGGAGAGATGACTAAAGTTGAATAAACTTTGTTCTGCGGAGCGTCAAACAGAAAGAGAGGGAGTGGTGGAGTTAAGCTGGTGGGCACTGCTGCATGCAGCCAGCCAGCACAAACAGACAGTCAGCTGTCAGGCTACGGCTGTCAGTCAGTGCTGTTGCTGCAGCTGCTGCAGCAGAGTGGTGCAGTGCCACAGTTTCCCTCCTTGACTCCGCTCTCCTTGTCGTTCCTCCCCCAGCTGTCTGCCTAACTCTCCTCTCATCTGGATGTTGTCCTAAACCTCTCCATCCACTTTTCTTCCTACCCCTAATGTCCTTCACTTTTTTTCAGCATTCATGTCCTTTCTCCCTTCCTGTCTCCTTAACACTCCAGACCTCATTCTCCTCCCTTTTTTCTGTGGATTTCCTGTCATCTCTCCACCAAATTTCTTTCCTATCAGTTTTCCATTGCTATTCTGTCCTTGTCACTCTCCCAGTTCCTGTCTAAACCTCTCACATCTCCCAAGTCACCTCCCTACTTTTCCATTTCTTAGACTGAAGTGCTTATGAGAATGTTGATTAAAAATCGACACAAGAGTCAAAGAGGGAAACTGACGGGTCAAATGACACCTTTACAAAGGATCTAACCTTCCCTTGTTTCTATCCAAGTCTTTATGGTACAGATCAGGTGTGCACTGACGGCAGTTTTCTGGCCCATCGTCAATAAAAAATCTTTAAAAAGCCTGACCTGCCAATTCCATTTTTGCACGAGACTAATTTTCTTGTCTGAAATGTTGGTAAATATAGCAAGAAAGTTGCTGAGTTGGCAACAGTCAGGTGATTATTGTTGACTGTAAATGTGCAGATATGATCTGGTGGGCTGGTCTGTCAGTCAAACCTCTGTCACTGCAGAGCAGTCGAGGACAGTGGTTGGTTTTTAGATCTTTTCAGAGGTGGATAAGATCTGCTTCACATGCAAGTATCCACAGATCGCTGATCTCCCAAAATTAAGGAAATTGGCGCAGATTTATCAGCTTGCCGATTTATCGGTGCACCGCTTGTACAGACATAATGGTCTGATACATGCAATCAGCTGGAGAAGTCACAGGTGATCACCTGTGTTTCTTTGAAAAATTCTGAGATAATCAAAGGACAAAAATACCATCTAAACACTCCACACAAAAGCAATGCAAGAATACTTTTGTAATGAGTGAATACAAAGACACTTAAAGCTTCTTCCTTATTTTTAAATCAAAAGATTAAAATGGCTGCACTTTCATGCTGTTAAACCCTGAATCTGTTTTTTTCTTGTAAAACCAGAAGCTAAATGAACATGACCAGACCAAAACACTGACCTCCCATTTCTTTGTTTTGGTCTGATGCAGCGAGTGAAGGTCTCACCGACACCCGTCGTGTTTTTTGGCTTCCAATAACGCGGCAAATAAAATTAGATTTTCCAGCTCATCAATTATTTCTTCCTCCTCTTCCGAAGGAACTGATGGCCAGGAGGTCCAGCAGGGTACCTGACATTCCTTTCCGTCAGCGCAATCTGAAGATTCAAAGGTATTCTGAGGGCAGATTGAATACATAATTCCCCCAGAGAATTCTGGGTTTTCCCTGGGCAATCCTCCATGAAGAATGACTGGAAAACCTCAGGTGGAGGCAGCCAGGGGGGCATCCTGATCAGATACCTGAACCTCCTCAACTGACTCCTTTTAATGTGGAAAATCAGCAGCTCTACCTTGAGCAGTCACCTGACGATAGAGCTTCTCAAACCCATCTCCAAAGGGTAAGGGTAAATCCAGCCAAACTCCAGAGGAAGCTCATTCTGACGTTTGTATCCGGGATCTTGTTCTTTCAACCATAATCCATAAGGCTCAGCTCTTCCTTCACCACAACAGACTGGAGCGGTGCAAGCACCACTGCAAATGGAGCCTCAATCTGTCCGTCCATCACCAGCTCCATCCCACCGTCACTCGTGAACAAGACACCAACTCCTCTTCCTGAGGTAGAGACTGATGCCCAACCCATAGGGGGCAGTACACCTTTCCATTTGAAAATCCTGGCCTCGCACTCGGCATACTTCACACTTCTCCACGACTACGTCTTGAGAAACTGAATGTTTCATTCTTTTGTTTATAGTATTTCTAAAGTATAGAGAAACGTTTCCTTTCTGCCCCTCGTTCTCACCATCTCTCAATGACTTCAGTAGTTTCTACAATGCATTTGCAAAAACCTTAGTTTTTGCAAATGCTCAAACTCTGCTTCATCCATTTACACATTACTCTACTTTCATCCAACCTTCCCTTCCTGCCTCCCATTCAATCCTCTTCGTATTTATCGTACTGAATAATCTCTCATTTGCCAACTCTTCTCGTACCCAGTTATTCTAGCCCTTTGCTCACCTTGTTTTTCCATTTCACTTTTTCTAACCTTGTGTCTGGTCTCCCATTTTTCCCCCTCCTTCTTTCAGAGAGGTGCTCTCGTCCCATCTGGTGAAACACTTTGGTTTCTCCTCACCCAGGGCAAGGATCAACTTGAGCCCATTTCACACATGACAGAGTATGCAGCACACCAGTGATGTACGTATACAGCTCGAGGAGCCATTATGGATGAAGAGAGGGCAATGAGGAAGTGTGACTATCTGTGTGCCTTTTTCTTGGTGATCGGCAACAGTGCTGACTCGAGTCTATCTGAATTTCAATGTTCTTCGCCAAATAGATGCATTGAGATTCTGTCTGCATATTCTGAAATATTCTCAACATAAAAAAAAGGAATTGGGAGTCGAAACAGCCAATGAAACAGGCAGCTATCGATATGCTCATTTACCCCATGCTAGCAAGACTCGGGGAAAAGTGAGAACGGAGTCATAAAGGCTCGTGAGAGCGAAGAAAAGAAAAATAAAAAAGTGAGAGGAAGAACATTATATTTCGCAGAGAGGGCAGGAGGTGAAGACGGAGTGGGCGAGACAGCTTATACTACTCAATCACACATGAATCAAATGGATCAATTTTTCTACAGGGTGAAATAAAAAAGTGTCTTTGTGCAAGAGCACCATGAGGAGTTGAAAAAATACCAGTGTGACCGTGGGTGTATGTGGAATATCTGAAAAGTGTTGGTCTGTTTTTGTCAATGTGTGCAAAGTCAGTAATGAACTTGAAAGATTAACTTGACTCTTTGGTCAAACACAAAGACAAAGTCTTTGTGTTCCAGCCTCTTAAAACGTGGAGCGAGGCATGCGGAGACTTGACAGCGCCAGGTTTTCATTAAGGTCTTTTTACAGTAGAGGAGCCCTTGAACCTGAGCTCATCTGTATGCTCTACCACGCAACTAAACAAGCTGAAAAGACAGAATTTCTGCTACTGTCCTGAGCCGCGTGCCTGGCGGTGGATATGCCTCCTGTGCATATCAACAAGACATGAAAACGTTCCCGCTGTGCCTTTATGAACATGACCTGCAGGCTGTGTTAGTTGGCAAAAGAGTTCCTGCTAGCACATACTTTATAGACAAAGTAAATATTAAGTTTGGTTAGTGGAAGCTGGTTGTTATTCTTCCACCAAACAATTTAACCATGTGATACAGTCACAAATTTTCTTGTCAAAATTTCACACTTTTTCAGTCTTAGATCACAGTCACCAAGCAGGTCTTAATGCTCAATTCTGATGTTTTTGCTGAAATTTGATTCATTTTGTGTGATCATACATACTACTAATTAAAAGCAAGCACAATCAAACTTCTGTGTGAACGGTTTACAACTCTATAACGAACCACATGTGCAGGAGTACAACGTAGAAGTCACAAAGCAGCGCACTTCTTATGGAAGTAATGGATGCCACTGCATATGGATCAATTTCAAATTTGCTGAAAGGTGGGAGCCAACAAGATTGTCACAAGATCATAACAAGATGAAGGAAGTTAAAAAAAAAAGAAGTTGAGTATTGGGACTGACTGGTTCAGTCATTGTTTGTATCCAGATTCACTGCATCTGATTTCATGGTGCAGAACTATGACGCCTGTCGAATAAAATGCGAAATGACCATTCAGACTGCAGACACTTTAGGAACTATCAGATTCACATTTAATTTAATGGCAGTGACACACACTGGATTTTTTGAGGGGTTGAAAGGTATGGAATTGGGCCATTAAAAACATCTGACATGGGCTCGCATATGCCTGCTGTCTGAATGTGACCTTAGTTCATTTGCTTCCAATTTAGGTATACATAAAGGATACACATTTGGGATAGAATTAGACAATATTGAGAAACAAATTGAAAAATATCAATGAATGCATTGTCTTTTTCCTCTCCATCACTAAGGCATACCCACGTCTTTCCTTTATCTTAGAGATCCATTTGGTATAAGCACATAAAAGGCTATTAAAATCCATCCAATTTTCCAAATAGATTAATTAGTAGCAGAATGTGAATGGATGGCACATGAAAGAAGAACTACCAGAAGTTCAATCATGCAGACCTTTTCAAGTGCAATATTTCACACACTGAGACTATGATAACATTCATTGTAAAGATCTAGATTTGGAGAAAAAGGTAAGAGAAAAATACAAAAATATTCTGTACTTTATTTTCTTTTTCCAGGCTCACCCAGAACTTTAAAGCATTTTACCAGAACGCTTTTAACTTAATATATGTCAAGATTTTTAGACATTATTGTAATTCAGAATGTATTGCTCATCTAGTTGCTTTATTGAAATACTAAATCACCAGTTTTACATGTACCCGTTTGAAATACTTTAATTAAAATGTCATGTTACATGGTACTGTAACTATGTGCAACGATGGCACAATAATGAACTGAATGGACTTTCCCTGATTGATTTCACAAAAACAACAATTCTACCACAGGGCATGTGATGATGTCACTTAAGGAAGTACAAATCAACACCAGAATAAGCAGCGGGTGTGGAGTGATCAACTGGATTGAGTAAACCCTGCGGCAGGTGAGCTACTTTTGAAGGATTCTAATGACCATCCTGAAACAATTTCATCAAGTGTCCTGCAGTTCACACCAGTAAAATTCAACCTTAGAACAAAAAGAAGCTGATAAAAGGTCAGAGACAGGGACGGTTCAAGTTGCGAAGGGTCAAAGTTTGCTCCTCATGCTCCCTAAGAGGATGAGGATGCTGCTATGGTTGGCAAGCAAGAGAAAAGTGAGACAATGTAATTCTTATTGGGACAAATTCATTTCTATCCCTGTTGGAATTTTTCCACCTGAATGGTTTTTATTCATTTTTCCGCAATTACAAATTACATATTCTGAAAAATCAAATCAAATGCAGTTCAGAAATGCAAAAAACAATGGCTTTGTGGAAACTCAGTTTTGCTGCGTTCTGAACTAAAGCTACTGTGATTAATCAGTAGCTTCTTCTCTTTATGGCTATAGAACAATGTATTATCTTCCACCAGGCTGATGGTGGAAGACAATACACCAAGGTAGATTTAGCTGCAGCTGTATGGAATATAATGTCATTGAAGTACAAAGTAGATTAAAAACATCCAAATGAAGAGTAAAAGGTTGAGACGAAAGTACAAGTGGATGACTGCAACTGAAATACCTTAACAGTTATTCATTTGCTTTACAAGATAAGCTGCTTATCTACTGCAGCTTCAGACATTATGATTCAATAAAGGTTCGATAAAATTGATGCCTTTTTTGTATTTATCTCAAATCTGCACAAGCCATTTGCTGTGGCAGAAACACAATTTTGAGCGAAATGGTGCAGCTGGGATATTTGGGGGAATTAGAAGAACGGTAGACATGTGTTCTGGTAGGAGTTGTGAGTCAACATCCGGTAAGTTGAACCATTACAGGCACTGCCAAGAAAACATGAGCACAACGGCACAGACTCTCTGTACTCAAAGTCATTAGCTATAAATAAAACCAGCTTTGGTTAGGCTTCTTCAAATTACAAGTGGACTATTGAGGGGGAGAAAAAAAATCATAATAGTTAAACATTAGGCCAGCAGAAGTCATTTAAAACCAAACCCAAATGATTTTCATTCGACTGATACGGACACAGTCAGCAAAGAAATCCCGGGATCTTGCTGCAGGAGAGGAAAGCTAATTAAAACACTCGCTCAAGAGTGAGAAATGACATTTTAAACATGCATGTCCTTCTTTCATATTTACATCAGAAAGGAAACAAAGCAAAGTCAGCATGTGACAACTGAACCTTAGCAGAACCTCTGTTCTGTCTATACCTGAGGAGACTTGGAGCAGGTCAGGTTTCAGAGCAGATCAGACATTGTGTTTAAAATGATCAGACTCGGGACAAAATCGTTAGTGTTGACAGACAGCGTTAGACACAGCGTCTCCAGTGATTGAAAAAGCAAGCATGAGAGAGGCATAGGAGAATAAATGAAAGTTATGGAATCATCACACCAGCAACATGACAGCAGAACTAAGGCCCTATGATTTGTGGAAAACACAGATTAAATTCAACTCACCCTATAATGCTGAATGCCTCCAAACTTGAACGACTATGGATTTTTACAAGCTAAGAGATTTCACCCTTTGACTCACTGAGAGCCAAACCCTGTTAGCTGCTCCCTGTCTGTTCGATGTGACGCGCTCAGCTGATGCCCACTCTGCTTCAGACCAACAGTCATGTTGGAGGGATCTCTGCTCAGTGCAGCAATAACAGGAAAGCTCTTAGTTTATGAAGCAGGACAACTGTTTCGTTGTTTTGTCAACATAACACATACTTTACAGTAAAAAGGAAGCTATACTGCAAATACATATATTTCAGTTGTCTTTTTTTTCTTTTATTATTTTATGCTGAACATCAAACTTATATAATGGCATATTAGTGCCAATGTAGATAAAAAAGGAGTAAATTTCCACCAAAAACCTCATAAGTTTTAGATTAATCTCAGAAAAGTTTAAAGTTTAAAAAGTCAAACATTTTCTAGAAAAAATACTTTTTTTATTAATTTTAGAAATAATATATATTTTTTACTTAGCATAGATCGCATGCACACCACTTTTCACTCAAACTGAACAATTTGGATGTTTCTTGTTTTCTGTGGACATGTTGCATTGCCAGAGTTGCAGTTACACTTTAGGTCTATTTTAACAAATTATTGAAAGCATGAGTAGTGCGTATAGTCAGAACATTTACTCACCAATTCAATTCTATTTAATCTGTTCAATGCAGTCAAATTCTCATAAGGTTTTACTATATGCACATATTACTATGGTGTCCAGATCTATGAGCTGCTTCCAGAATAGTCCAGAGTAATCTGGATACAGAATATATATAACCTACATGCCTTTAGGGTGAGCCATTCCCAGAAATGCCTTTTTTTTTTTTTTTTACCAGGAACCTTTTTAAAATGGAAAAGATACAAAGATGTGTAGGCATATTCACCCAAAAACTCACTATTATTCTATTGTAATTTGCATGAGTAAAGGAAATGTGTGTGGGAAGGGCTGCATGACTGGCTCCAGCCCAGGGGCCCACCTTCTCCTAAATCCAGCTCTGTTTTTGGCCTTTGTTTAAGACACATTTAGACAACCTGCAATGAAACGATAAAACATTACATCACTAAGCACATTCCACTTTTGGTTGCAACCTCTGTTTTCTTAAAGCTCCCCACAGAGAACATATGTCTGGATGTTTATGGGAGGTGTAAGCACTGACCAAGCAGCAGTACGATAAAATGAATAGGTCTCTGTCTGCACTACACAGACGTCTAATTAGTCTGAATTGGGATGATAAAGTTGTCTTATTTGCCAAAGATGTGCGGCTCCAGCTGAGAGAAAACCTTTTGTCTGATGAACAATTGTACAAAAATTAGTATTACAGTCAACGGTGTTTGTCACAGCACACTCGTAGTCTGTAAAGAAAAGCCATCATAGACTATAACAGCTCGCTCTGTGAGACAATCATATTGGCACAATGGCATGCTTATTCTTGCGTTTTATTATCCGAATCCAACAATAAACTTTGGGTGTATCGGATCTATAAAGTCTGACATGTGTTCCAACATTTTTTTAATACGGGATCATTTTATGATGACCAGACGGCCCACAGCCCCAGCGTAGTGATTAAGCCGAGACAACATTTGCAGTTTCAGGGAAATTTTATTGAATTCCACATTTCCATTCAATCGAAAACCTAAATTAACATTTGTCTATCGACATATACTGGAGTCTGGGCATGTGCTTACAAGAGTCTTGGCATGTGAGGAGGTACAGTAAGAAACAAGGCCAAAAGGCAGACAGAAAAGAGCCGAGGTAAGAGGATGGAGCGGGCCGCATGCCTTGAGAAGCGCAGTTGCTCTTGGAGGCCCAGAGAGCTGCCATCTGTCCCGGGGCTGGGGAGGCCAAGCCAGGAGACAAGCTCCCCTGACAGCATGCAACCGCCATATGCTGCTGGAGCGTGTACACGACAAACTGGCATGGCTCAGAGCGACATGGGATGGACTGGCCTGGTCTGGTCTGTGGAAGCTGTGAGCTGAGCTGACCTTAAATGCTGCAGCTTCATTTCCATGACAAAAAACGGCCTAAAAGCAGTTGAACATGCATTGAGATCTCTGCTGAGTCAGGACTACATTGGACTTTTACCGTTGCACTTGTCACTGGGTATTGACTGGACAATAAAAATAAAAAAAGCCAATATCTGCCCCAACGGACCCACCGGTGGGTCCAGCTGCCACGTGACCTCGGCTCGCTCTGTAAACAAAGGCTCCACGTGCCTTTAAATTTTTTATTTTTTTTATTATCCGCTAAAAGAGGCTTTAATCTTTCAAAAACTATTCCGCATAAAGGTTTTGCCCAAAATGTTAAGATTTAAATTTATTTATACCCCCTGAGGGTGTAAGAGGTTTGTTGTCATAGGAACATTACGTATAAAAAAAATACCGTAGAGAAGCTTGCATACACTCATCACCGACATAAATGTTAACTTTGGGTTGTAATCATTTAGCAAACCCATCTTGGTTCATTGTGGAATGATCATACAACAAGCAAGCTCAAACTCCACATGAGTCAAATTGTTATTATTTAGTTTGGGTTTTTGAAATCTAAGAATACTAACAATGTTAATAAAAGACATCTTACATACTCCTATTATTGTGGTAAAAGTTGTACATAATTGGCTTTGGGCACCCAGCCATGATCTCTCCTACTGCACCAATACGGTGAGAGCCTCATGTCCTCTTGATGCGAAAGGTGTGTGTTATTGTGTGATTGTGTCACAACCAGCAAACTTGGCTGGGTCAATAGACTAACCAAGTTTAAAGAAGTTCTGATGTTTATGTGTACACACTAATCAATACACTCACCCCAAGTCAACATCAAAAGTCATATCATGGCATTGTTTCTCTGTTAACAATTAGGAGAAGATGGAGCATGCAGTATTCCACTACTGTTATCCTCCAAATGTGGGTGCAGCCGACTGCACTTAACTTCCAGCCTTCAGTGAGAAGAGCAGGCAGAAGTGCAGGCTTTCTGTTGCTTTTATAACAATGTGTAATATACCTTTTATACGGGACGATTTAGCTTGTATGATTGTAACAGTCCTCCACATGCAGAGTGAGAACTTCAAACTCCATAGCTACACGGTTACTGAGTTCAGCACAGAGTTCATCAGACTCCTGACTTTTTTTCCATCTCTTCCAGCCTCAACAATTTGGTGTTCTGACATTCATAAACAACTCTAGAGCATCATAGTCAATAAATATCAACATAGTCGGTACACTGAGACACATCGACATCAAGAGTTAATGCATTAACTCTTGGTTAATGTATTAATTTCAACTGAGCAATTACACAGAATTCAAGGCATTAAATCTAATCAGATGCTGCAGTCGGTTCCCAGAACTCATTTTAAAACTCGTGGTGATGGAGCATTTCAGATGGAGGCCCCGAGGCTCTGGAACGCTCTCCCTCTATCAATGCGCTGCTCCGAGTCAACTGACGCATTTAAAAAAAGTCTCGACTTATCTCTTCAGACTGGCTTTTGGTTAATTTTTTTAATTGATTTTAGATCCTTTTATTATTGATGTGTTTCCTTTTTTGTAAAGCACGTTGTGATTTTTATGTCTGTGAAAGGAGCTATATAAATACAGTTTACTTACTTAAGTTTACTTAAAAAAATTCAACAGATTTAATCTTTTCTTTTACATCCAAAAATTCCAAGCACAAACGATACGACAACCAAGCTGCTTCCGTTGACCCAATAGAGGTTCATTTTTGCTTCAAAAAAAGGAAAAATGAACCAATCAGCGTCCAATCTGATTGGACGCTGGAAAAGATTTATGTTAACGTGCTAAAAGAAGCTAGCCTATCACTGAAACTATTCAGTGCAACATTCTTTCTTAATGCTAAACATGCTGTAAGCATCCATATCTCTAAATCTTTTTTTCCAGAGAAGTTCCATGAATGCTCAGGAGTTTCTGAAACACTTGAAATGAAAGCTGATTGGTACAAAGTAACAGTACTTTGCACCAATCTGATGGTTGTTTAACCTAAATAAGAGATTAGCAACATGAAATATCTTTGTTATTGAGCTCATAAAAAAAACAGGTTTCTGAAGTGAAAATGTTGTTTATGGACGCAGCCATGGAGCAGAGGCAAAGCGCCACCCAGGTGAGGACGCCTTAGTCCTCAAAGCGACCATCAGATTTGAGTCCCGGCCTGCTGACCTCAGCTGAATGTCTTCCTCCTCTGTTATAACCCACTTTCCTGACTGACAATTTCTAAATAGGCAATTAAATCTAATAAAACCTTTACTTTTTTGTCAGAGTTTGGTTTTTGACTGAAATGTGATTAATTAATTACAAATCTCGCAAATAACTCAATTAAAAATTTTAATTGAGTCCCATCACTGTTTTTTTTTTTTTTTTGAATATTCAGAGTCACTGAATCACATCAGCTCTGTCAGCGCATGGCAGAGCTTACCGGGTAACAAATCTATTCATAAAATTAATTCTGGTAACTTTAATATGCTTTCAGTGTGCAGGGAGATGCAAGGATTGGCAATTATCAAAACTGCATCAGCCAGTGATCCCTAAAGACTCAGATCCTTATTAAAAACAAATTATGATACATGTAAATGATTTTTTTTTCTAAAATGACCCTTGCTGCCTGCAGCTGTAAAATTCCTCTATTAAAATGCTACAAAGTTAATCCACAAGCCATACTGGGGAGAGATGACCGGCTTTGTTAGTTTTCAGACATCAACATTCTGAAAATGAAATTTGGATTAGAGGCACATGACTACAGTTAGGCTTTTGAATCTGGCACATACATAGAGAAACACACGTCTTCATTCTACATCAGGAAGAGACAGAAATGTCCAGACAGAGAGGTACAGATGGACATGCAGATAGACAGCATGGAGGCAGATAGACAAACAAAAGGATAAAGAGAGGTGAGTGCCAGGTAAGCAGACTGTTAGGTTTTATGAGCTGCACACGTAACACACAGCATGAAACAGGAAGGGCTCCTCTCAGCAGCGCTGCCACACACACACACACACACCCCAAAGATTTTATCCGTTAATGTCACGGGTGTCAGTGAGCTCTACTGAATCAGCATGGTTCAACATTACTGCACTGCAATCACACTTTTCTACAAATTCTTATGAAAGTATTCCAGTCTGAGGCTTTGTCAAATTTGGAAATCTACATTTGAAATAGACATTGTTGTACAGTCATGTTAGAAAAATTAAATAAAAATAGACATTCCGAGGATACTGGTTTCTTAGGATAAAATGACCTTTTAAAAATAAAAACCTTAAAGTAGGTAGTAAACATACGTTTTAATTAAGCCCACATTTCTGGATTGAAAGATTCATTGGTCTGCTGTAATATGCTGATTTTAAAGGTCATGTTTTTATTAACTGTAAGTGCAAAATCATCATTTGGAAACAAAAAAATAAAACATCTGTGTGTAATTAATCTATATAAAGTGTTTCACTTTATGATAAAGTTCTGGAAATTAAATATTGCCATATCAATAATATTGTAATTTCCTGAATGGGTCTCTGACACACTGACTAGTTTGCAGTTTAATGAGCATTATTGGTGTTTCCTACAGTGTGTTTTGTCAATCTGATGGTATAATCTTTTAAATAAGTTTATGCTAACCTCTCACATCCAGAGTAATGTTATATTTTAATTATATTTTTTTTATACTGCATCATGTGCATCATTTCACAATTCACTAGAAGTTATAAAGACCTCTCTTTGAATGATGTATTGTTTTACTGTCAGTCTGAAAACAATAACTAAAAAAATAAGTCATTTTACTGCTCAGTTGTTTACATCTGACAAAGCACATCAAGCTTTGGTACAATATAAGAATTCATTCTTATATTGTACCAAAGCGCAATGTTCATTACTTGAATTATTTAGTAATGTAACAAACTTATGATAAAAGGCTTTCTTGTAAAAAAAACTTTCAGAACTTTCAGAAATAATTATGCAAATTTATATTTAAAATAAAATTTGATATTTACATGCAATTTTACTTCTGTTACAGCTCTGACCTTATAGTAAAGCTGCAGCAGGTTTTACAAAAATATGTTTGTTTTTCTTTTACAGAATAGTGTCACCATGTTGTGACGGGATAAAATGAGACAGCTAATCCGTGGGGGGGAGGCGGATCTCCCAACTGCAGTCTGCAGAAAAAAACAACTTACCGCTCCAGGAAAACTCTATCTGCCGTCATCAATGGCCATGCTAACCAGCCTTAGAATTCCTAGCAGGCTCTGTTGTGGTGAACCAGCTGTAACGCAGCAGAGAGAAAGGAACAGAGCATGAGCAGTGTGTACACGAGGGTGACTTACAGCGCTAAGACCCTTATGTAATGCATTGGCCAATCAAAGCCAATACATCGGCTCTGATTGGCTGTTTCTGACTGAATAGCTTCTGCCATTAGTTCTGGGAGTATTGGGAAATGGAAAAGGAGCTTGATTTTTTTCCACAGAACATCTATCTCATGCTCTACTGTCATGACATAGTGACAGTTTTACCTGCTGCATCTTTAAACCTGCACAGTAAAAATGCTGCTGTTAAAAATTGTGGTGGTAAAGAAGCTTAAAAAAGTTTGGGTCGCCTTTAACTGAAAAAAGTTAGATACACAAGTGCAAGGAGAGCAAAAATGTTAGCATGAAGCTCCAGACGACAGCTCTTTTAGTCCAGAGGGTTTATCACACACAGAGGGTGCAGCCCCCTGGTGGGTATGAGCTCATTTCACCCTCACTGACAAATAAATGCTATTTTCGTGTGTGTGTGTGTGTGTGTGTGTGTGTGTGTGTGTGTGTGTGTACGTGCACACATGCACGGTATTCCACTTGAAACCCCTGAAAATACTGTCACAACTGGCAAGGTGCCAGTTTCAGAACAGTTAGCAAGGCAGGACTGCAATGCTCGGCACAAACTAGTAACACACACACACACACACACATACATACACACACACACACACACACACACACACACACACAACGTAGAGATAATGTGACTCTCCTTAAAGAATACATGCCCCTCCAGTGCTTAGAAGTTTGTAGATTCATTTTCAAGTCTTACCAACTTTACAGGACATTAACCGCTAAGGTCAGGGAGAGCTTTTATACGATCTCCCACATCCAGCGTAATGTTGGAAATATGCTGGCAGTGAAAATGGAAATTTTATGTCAGAACATGATTATCCAAGTGGGGCATTTAGAGTAGAATAGAAATATCCTTTACCGTCTCCATCTCTGAAGAAAACGAAAAACAGTGCTGACAAATAAATGGCGTTGGTGCAATGACAGAAGTGTTGTCATAACACCAAGCTCTTTTTGTTCATAAAAATCAACCTTACTTGAACTTTTGTCCTGCTGATTTGTAGAAAAAAAAAGGGTTAAGCATCCAACCCTTTAGAATACTTTTTAAAGGTGCTGTAAATTAGGAAACAGAACACACAAGACTGGAGAAGACTGCTGAACACAACTGGTTTATAATATCTGTTAATTAAGAAGTATTTGCTGTGTCTTCATTTGATAGCCTGCCAAACAGGTTCCCCTGTTACTGCCTGTTTAAAAAGGGTAACCCACTTGGCTCCTTATTTAGACTCCCTGAGTTGGGTCATTGTTTTGTGGAGGAGAAATCTCTGGGTGTGAGTTCATAAAGCCTATTGTTTAAGATTTAACATTGGAAAGTGTGTGTTTGACTTTAAAGATGTTCAACATTTGCATAAAAACACAATCGTGAAGATATTGAAGTGGCCTGCACCGAAACAATTCTATGTGAAATGTACACAATGTACCATAATCAGCCTTAACATTAAAATTGAGGTGCACCAAGCTCCGACCTCCATCAGACCCCTAAAGATCTCCTGTGGTCTCTGGCACCAAGATGCTGGCAAGAGTTTCTGAAAGCCTGTGAGGTAGTTTTTCCATCTTATCCCCAAGATGCTCAGTTGGATTTAACATGTGGGGAAATTTGGAGAATCTTTTAACACTTCAAACCTGCTGTTTTGCTCCTCAAACCTTTCCTTAGCCATTTCTACTTTGTGGAAGAGCATAGACAGAGGGAACAGCCGTTACAAAATGTCAGTTCCATCATAGAGTTTTCAAGATGTCCTAACAATGCTTATATAGGCTGTGCATGTTAAAGAATCATCAAAATGTGGATGGTAGGATCAAAGTTTTTCCCAGGGTTCAGAAGCTAGGCATCCACATTCACATCAAGTAAAGCACTATGTATGCACTTTACTTCATTTTATTAGCTCCAAGAATTGTTGTCTAAGAAAAGATACAGAATAACAAAATTAAAACCAAGAAACGAAAACATAAAATTGACAGAAAGGAGAGACAGAGCTATTGGTTTCTCCAGGTATTCACAAAGACTTTCAGTCGCCTAAACTGTGGATTTAGATCCAAAGAAACTTCCTTAAAGATCTTGGCAAAGGCTACATGGCTATTAGCTGCACCGCAGTCTCTCTCGCGGCATCTCTGTCTCTCCTTCTCTCTCACACACAACAACCTACAACCTCAACTGACCTCCAGTAGCCTCTGTGACCTGCAGTATCCTGCATTAGCTCACATTCACAAAACAAAAAACCTACATGAGCCTACACCAACCCACACTCACTGAGTCATTACACAGCACAAGCAGACAAAATCTCACATGCACACTTAATTCAGCGCAGCTGCCTAGTAACAGGTAGGTTATTTTTAATCGCTCAGGAAGTCTGCAAGAAATTAATTGTTTGTCAGATGGAATCTAATTGCACATCGAATGCATGAAACAACTTCACTCCATAATTTAAGTCCAGTCAGTTTAATTCATGTTTACTCGTTTACAGACTGACCCGCCATATGTGGAGACACCTCTGGGATTTAATCCCAGAACCCACACAGGACCAGAGCACCACCATGCAGCTTCCTTTGTTTTTAATAGCATCAGACATTCACACATGCAAATTTTGATTGCTTTATCTCATTTTCAACTTCGTTGAACAACATAACAGCTTTCACATTATAAAAATACCAACACAAAGTGTTTCCATTTTTTGTGCGATACACAACATTTTAACAATGGCTGGAAATCATTGGCCTCAGCTTGTATTTATTTGTTTTACAATCAGAATTTGAGTGACAAGTTAAATACAGTGGAACACATTTGCTTGAACTGATATTTAACTTTTCTCATTTTGGAAAAGGCCTTGAGATGATTTTTGTATTGAAGAGATGTAATTAAAAAAAAAGAAAAAATATTCAAGCATTTCTGTCTGGGGACATTATGTTATGAAAAGATGAAGTCAAGAGGTTCCTGTGAAGAGTTTTGTCTGCTCTAACTTCTGCTTCCTCGTTGAAAGAACCATAATACTGAACTAAATAATACCAAAAGTTCAGATACAGAGTTTAACTAGCAAAATCATATCATCCTATTCTGACCTTTTTTTTATTCAATAAGTATTTCGTTCTTTGTCTTTTTAAATTCTAGTTTCCTTAGTGACAGTTTTGGTATGATAAATAACAGGCAGAGGTCAGAGACCTTCAGAAACTCTCAAATTAGCAGTAGATGAAATGATATTGTCCTAGATCATCATTAGTAACTTTTAGAACTGTGGTTCCTAATCCTGGTCCTCAGGCCACATGGCAGGTCAGTACATATTTTAGGATGAATTCACATCATAAAATATGTGAATTAACTAAAGCACTGTTTAGTCTGCTTCAATCAAACTCTTCATCGTTTACCTAGAAAGCTTGGTTTGTTAGGGGAGGTGTGAATGTGTATTCCAACTCTGATCCGGAACAAAAAAGGTGAACTCTTGGTCTCGGTTGAAGTGAACTCTGGTGCGGTTCTAGAGCATAAGCGGACCGGAGAGCGCTCCCAAAGCAGGAAGCGGACCACAATGGGGGCCATTCTGGGTAAATGCAACCAAAATAAACACATGAGAAATGGTTAATGTTTTTTTTGTCAAAGATGAGAAAAATCCTACAACTGCTAAAACTGAACCCACTGCATTGTTCTTTACATTTCGTACAGAAGGAAGCCCAAGACCGAAAAAATAAATAAAAATGCTTGAGACTCAGTGCAGAACATGCCTCTGTTGACAGAACATAAGTTTCAGGTCAAATTATCACACTTCAGGTGTATTTCTTTTTATTTTGGAGTTTTTGATGATTTCAGTGGTGTTAAGATGTTTTCTCCATGTCTGAAGCAAAACGTTTTCCAATTGATTTCTAAATCAATTGGAAAACGTAAAACACATAGAAGCAGATTGTAAAAAGAGGACCAGGGCAGACTAGAACTGGCAGATTTGATCAATAAGCTGCAACGATTTCGAGCCAAGTTGTTATAAACGATATATCCCGCCACAAGCTGCAGAACTGCTGCATCATCCACCACTAATGCCAAGAATGATCGCCAGGCAGACTTATGATGAGCTCCTTCCCACCAGTTTGCTCCATTATGCCGGCGCTTGCAGTACAGCTTAAGCCATCAACATTATTCCAGTCAATACCAGCGGGAAATATGGAAAATAGAAATCACACAGCTCTGCAGCAAAGAAAAGTTGCTTCAGTATTCTCACCCTTCCTGTGTAGCTACATTAAACTTGTACGTATTTCTCAGTCAAATACACATCTGCAACCAGCTGAGGTAAAGAGAGCAAAACGTAGCATTTACATGTGGAGAACATGCACAGAAACCAATCTGGTGAAAAACTTCAAACAGGAAGATAAACAGAGATAAATGTGGAACAGTTGATTAGAGGACAATAACTGTCCTTGTAATTTGCTTGAGCTTTGTCATTCACAGCGGTTTTTATCATTTCTGAGGGAATAAATAAATAAACAAACTCTGAGTCACACAAACTGAACCAATTGAAACTCTGAACACTCACTGACCTTGGTTGTCTTCATCTTCACATAAGTTGTAGTCTTCAGGCGTCGAGTTTATCAGATAAGATGGAAGTCCTTCAGTATGTACATGAGTCGGTCAGAATGATCATCTACCAAGGGGATTATTAAAATCAGCTGGTCATATAAACCATCTCAGACCCACTGATGAAGGTTCCTGGCTGGATATTGTTAATGCTTCTGTGACATAATCAGCCTGAACAACAAACTGAATCAGTATTTGTTAGCTTACTTTAAAAAAGCCTGTATTTTTGTGAAATGGTGTAATGACCATCCAGACACTGAAAAAAAATTAAAAATTCCAAGATTTTGTGCAAATATCTTAGTTCACTTGAAATAAGACAAAACTAACTTACAAGAGACTTTTCAACAAGAAATATGAGCTTCTTTTAAGTCAGTAATTTCTTATTATTGATGAACATCTTGCTCCACTGGCAGATTAATTCACTTAAACCAAAGGGAAAAGTGTCTTATAATAAGTGAAATAATCTGCCAGTGAAATTGGTAGATTTTCAGAAGAGACACATAAAGAAAGTCGGCCTTCTATCACCTGAAGAACATTTCTAGGATCAGAGGACTAATGTCTCAGCGAGATCTAAAGAAACTCATCCATGTGTTTATCTTGATTACTGCAACAGCGTCTTCACAGGTCTGCATAAAAATCAACCCTCCAGCTGCAGCTGGTCCAGAACGCTGCTGCTGGTGTTCTGACTCAAACCAGGAAGATGGAGCAGATCACCTAGTTCTAAAGTCCTTCTACTGAGGGAATAGATTTTAAAATACTGTTAGTTTATAAATCACTGAACGGTTTAGCACCACAATACGTTGAAGATCTGCTGTTGCTGAATCAACCTTCCAGACCTCTGAGGTCTTCTGGTTCTGCTCTGCATCCAGAACCAGAACCAAACATGGAGAAGCAGCATTCAACAAATCTGGAACAAACTTCCAGAGAACTGGAAAAATAACCATAAATATTCATTAGTATATTTTATGTGCATTTTATGATGATTTTTGATGATTATGATGATGACAAAATCTAATGTTTGTTGCTTGTTTCATAATTGGTTGCTGTGTTATGTTTCTAACATGTGAAGCATTTCAAAATGCCCTGGTGTTGAACTTGATTTGACTTGACATATTTAAAACAATTGACTGTATATCAAATTAATTTGTTTCCACAGAGTGTTTCACATTAACATGTATACTTATGTACAGTGGATACACAAGTGGATACACACCATCTACGGTTCAGTATTCACTTATTCTGCTACGGAACATACTTCCAAATTTTTTTTAGAAAATTTTGACAGTTTTAACTATAATTATATTATGTTGTATTTGGTGTGGGGTCTATTAAAATGAGCAGCTATAAGCATTTTTAGAGCGTGTCCCAAGTACAAATTTTAGATATATGGAGGAGGTTATGCACTGTGTTACCAGGTACAATTCAAACATGATATTGACCAAATATATTCAGTTGCCTTCAGGCGAACTAAAACTAGTGCGTAGCCCAAGCAGAACAGGAAAGCAGAACAAAATAAGAAACTTGTAAGCATGCCAAATTCATGCACATTCTGGACATTTCTGCCTGTCTTTTGATGTCAAAGTAAAAAAAAAAATTTTTAACATGGTGATTATCTTTAGAAAGACAATAATAACAGCCGAAAACGTCCAACACAAACTAAACAGACTCCCAAATGCATCTTTGGGTTCCCACCTTCGCACTCAGCTTATCATGAGCTTAGGGCTTTACATCAGCTCTCCTTATGTGTGTGACTGCAAGCAGAGTCAACACAATGCTCAGTGTGGTTAGATGATTGAAGTGCTTTGTCTTAACCTTACATCCTTCACTGAAACGAGGGTGTGTGGGATGCAGTAAGGCGTGCCAACAAGCTGATTTTTCCCCCCCCTAATTTAAAAAGCTTGCTCGTGTCCTGAGGGCAGCAAGACGTCCTCCACTAATTTCCATTTCTGAGGCATCAGCAGTACAAGTTTGAGGAGGTCTGCAAGTTTCTTCCAGAAGGAGAAAAAAAACTTCCTGGTGAAAGTGAGAATTAAATAAATATACATTTACACAGTTCCCCCAACACAATTAATACAAACTTGTCTCATCAGAATTCCTCTTTGCAGTCCGTCTTAATTCTGACCTCCCAACCATCTGTAGCAAAAAAAAAGTATAACATCTCCATCTGATTACTATTCAAGGAGTGTATATATAAATAACCAATGACTGAATGCATAAATGATCATAAGAAAGTGTGCAGAAAAAAATCCGCTGTATAGAAAGTTTAACAGTAAACCTGAGGAACAGAAAGAGACGAGGATAAAAGAAGCAAAGCAGAGCAGTGAGTAAATTACAGTGAAAGCATGCAAGTAAATACAGAGTAAATACAGAGCATGACAGTGTAGCACAAATTCATCAAGAGTTCCTGAATACCTGCAGAAGAGTTGCAGGGTTTAATGGCAAAAACATGATATGCAGCGTTTTGCATTAATAAGTTATAAATGCATTCTAGCTTCCTGACTCATAATAATTTCTCAATCAAAAGTCCATAGAGATTTCTTCCTCCTAAAACAATTATATAACAGCATGTATGTTTGCATCATGCCCATCACGAGCAAATTCATCACTGTGACATTCCCAGAGGCAGATTTTAGCGATTGCAGGATTTCTCTTTTGTCTTTGGTGAAGGATCACGAGTCATTTCTCCAGCTAGCTAGACCCACCCATTTGTTTTGGTTGCATTTACCCAGAATGCCCTGGTGCCGTTCAAATATGTGTGTGTGAACACCAAGCGGACCGGAGTTCACTTCAACTGAACCCAGACCGAGGTTTTTAGGCAGACCAGAGTTTGTGTTTTGGTCCTCCTGAATCTGGGAAAAGGCATTGATCACCATCTTCATCCTCCTCCAACACCAGTTGTCTTCATCGGAGTGGAACTGAACAGCCTCAGAATTACTTCGTCACAGTTCGTTCCTTTGTCTCTCAAACTATGGCAAAAAAAAAGAAAATCTGCTGTTCATTTACTGTATCAATCTTGGTAGAAGGAGCTCCCCAAGTTTCCTCCTTGATCTCACTGCAGTCCAACCATCCGTGTTCACCACTGTACAAGAGACTGGTTCAGAAAAGCAAGAAGACTGACAAAAGGTTAGATGCTTGTGTGCTGTAATGCGTAGCGGCTGCTACCACAAGCACAACCTGAACGCAAAGATCACTGAAATATTGCAAGCTGTACCAACTATAGGAGGATTCCTGGTGTCGATCCCTGTTATTAAACAGCAGTCTTTCTGGAAGTTACTGTTTATGTTACATAGAGCAGAAGATGATATAAGGACAATAATGAGGCCGCTCAGATCTGTGCTTCACAGCGCTAATGGGGCAGTCGCCAACAACATAATCAAAGTGAACGATAACTTAACCCAGCAACGTTTTACTGGCTGAACACACATGTAAAGTTGAGTCTAAAATATTTCAACATGGCTCACATTTTTTTTTATATTTCTCCATAGAGCAGCGAATCCCTGTCTAAAGAGGGGCGTTCGAAACTTTAACAGCCTAAATGCTAAATTTAATCATCCCAGCGTCGCCCCGGGGACCCGGGCTCATTAAAACGCTGCAGTAAACCCGACGTGTCACAACAATTAGGCCGTGTTGTCTCAACTTCTGGTACAAGGCGCTTCGATGTTAGCATGCGATCGGGGGGAGGCTCCTTATCTGCAAGTCCTCTTTAGCTAAATTCCCTTTGAGTTCAGCCAGAGTTCACTCCAATTCTTTATTCTTTTTTTTTTTTTTTTTTTAAAGTTGTAGCCTATGGCAAAGCACAGCCTAGTCGCAGTCTGCATCAATAATGTAGACACCACAGCCTGTTAACATCTCAGCCTTTAGCTAGTGGTCTGCTTGACAGCCATGCACTTAAACAAAGGCAGGCTGGAGCTGTGATTAGCACAAAGAGAACAGAAAGCTGGACAATTTTAAGTGTGGGAGAATAATAATTTGAAGTTCAGAGTACGGTCAAAGAGATGAACACACACTGCTGCTTTAGAGCCAGGAGGAGTACAGTAGATGAAGTGTGTGTAAGTGTGTGTGTAGAAACTGGCTTCTGTGGCATATCTACCAAATGACCACACTGCAGCATAAAAAGGAGTGAATTTCAGTGAATTTGTGGAAAAACTGAAATTTTTCCACAAATTCTCTGAATTTGAAAAGTTCTAAATTTGATGAAAAAAACTTGGAAATTTCTGAGTTTAGAAATTTCAACTTTTGACAAAAAATTTCCAAAATTAAAAAAAATTCAACTTGAAATTCAAATTTTGAGATTAATGTCATTAAATTTAAGAAAAAAGGCTTTGTAGAAAGGCTCAGATATTTTTCTAGAAAAACGTGAAATTTCAATTTCAAAAGCCAAACATTTTTGACTTTTAAAACTGAAATTTTAAACTTTTTTTCCCAAACATTTCTGAGATTTTCAAATTTTCAAACTCAGAAATCCTCCCCCTAAAAAATTTGCGCATTTTCTTTACTTAAATGTTCTGTTTTTTCTAGATAGTTTCTGAGATTAATCTCAAAGTGTCTAATGAAAATTTAATCTGTTTTTTTTTTTTCTCTCTCTGCAGGGCCCCAGTACACCGTCATATCCTCTCTGTCTTACAGACAAACACCTCATCTTGGAAGAATCTCAAAAAGCACCTCATGCCACGCTTTCACACACAAAACTATAATTTAAATATTCCAACAAAATTCGGTTTGCAAAAGAGATGGTGTAAATCTTTCATCAGTAAAACTAAAAAGCCACAGAGGAGGAGACTTTTCAGGCTAACGGAACACGCATGAAACATGTCTGGGTCTCACTCACTTTCTCCCATGCAAGGATGCCACTGAATTATTTAACTACTACTTAGGCTCCGTGGTTAAATTAAACTATGCAAACAAGAGCAATCTGAAATAAAATCACATCAGCAGCAAATGAAGCTACCGTTTGACAAAACAGCTTAAACGTCTTCAATGATGCGCATTTGAAGAGGAAGACCTGATGAAACTGCTGTCTTCAGCACTTTTCTTCGCAGGGCTTCTTATCTACTTAATCACCGACGTAGCACTGCGCTTTCTGGACTGCCTCTAATCAGCGTGGGAACTGTGGAAACATTTACCCAATGCTGAGGAGCTCTTCTATAGAGCTTAAGGAGCTGTGAGATGTGGGAAGCGGATTCGTTAAGAGAACATAAACGACGAGAGCAAATATCTGTCAAGTGTTTTCCTTCAGGATCACATGCCAGTCAAGGCAAAGCGGCTTTTTTCCTGCGTTTTACTGGAAGTTTAGGTATTTATGGACTGTACGGAGTGTAAGGACTGTATGCTGCGAGCGCCGAAGTTCTTTGTGTGTTCAGGTTGCAAATAGAGAAATTCTGAGTTTGCTGTTGAGAGACAAAATATCACAAGTAACCATACTACTAGTAAAACTGATAACATTTATGCTGAAATTAAAATATAATTTTGATGAATTTGCAAATGGCAACGATGGTAGAAAAAAAAATATCAGAATCTTGTATACCTAGTATGTACCAATGGAGGACATTACCTTAATGGAGAGAGAGACAAGCAGATGAATCAGTACATCATTTCAGAAAGAGCTCAAACAAAATTATTAATCCAGGATTTTAAAATTTTAATCTAGCAAATCTCATCTAGGAAACAAGGCCAGACTTAAATATTCTACTGGATATTATTCTGGAAACTTACATCTTCATTCCATATCCTCGTGAATTCATTATTCAAAAACTTGACATTTCTGTTGACAACTGAAAACTAAAAAAAATATTTTTTACATACTAATCTGTATAAAAATATGACTTACAAATGTTTAAACATTGGTGCTGCCAGCACTTTCATGGTTTGCTCCATTTCTTGGCCAAAGTCAGCTGAAGCAGGCTCAGAGTTTTCATGACTCAGCACAGTGATGAGTCATGACTGAGAAGCAGCGTGCAGAAAGGGGGAGAGAAAATATGTCACTGAAGCAACTTCAAGTAAAGTGTGTTTAGTCCACTGGAAAGTCAAAAACTGTTGAGAGAGAAACTGATGTCTATGAAGCGAACTGCAGTTGTGGAGGAGGAACGGCAGAACGCTGGATGCCAGATTGGACAAAAAGCAGGACAGTTTAACTGAAGGGTTTTAAGCATGGATACAAAATGTCGTTTTTCTTTATTAAACTGTAAGTTCAAATATTAACTTTATTAATTTTGTAGACAACTAAAATTAATATTAATCGCATGGTCTAAAATCTATCTTAAAATGCATTTAAGTTGTATGTTTTAAACGCACTACTGTATTTGCGAATTAACTCTAGCTAATATTTTGAAATATGAGTCATGGAATTATATTCACAAATTTATTTTTCTTTAAATATAAACCGTCAGTCTCATAATAGTTTAAACAGAACCGTGTGAATACAAATGGTTTCTGAATAAAAAATTGTTTCTGAATCGACTTGTGACCCTAAAAATCAGAATCTCATCGATAGACTCGCAGATCGAAAAATGATGCATCTTAGTTACGTTTCTGCACAGCTTTATTTAACTAGCTCAGGGCTGCTGTTATAATAATCTGCACTGATCTATTTATTCAACACATTTTTTCATTATCCAATCTTTTTTAATTTAGATTTTTTTTTTAAATCTAAATTTGTTCAGTGAGTATTCCATGTACCACTGAGTCGCATTTTGCTCTAATCGTTGACTGGCTGCGTTTGAGCTTCAGTTTCCAAACATAACCGTGCGTTTTACAAGCCGCCACAAAAACAACTCAATGCGTTTGTTTTTGAAGCAGCTTAAGGCACTCTCTCAGGTCAGACTCATTGTCTGGGGCCATATTTTCCTCTGAATTAATGTAAATCTGGACCCACGTTTACTGATTCATACTGGAGCTGGTGTGCCAATGCTCAGACTTCATCCTGCCAACTCCATTTATTTTTCTGCTGCTCGTCTTCTAAAACATTACTGTATAGATGTCTAAAACCTGGCATGTAACAAAGCTCTTAATTCCTAATCATGCTGCACTGAAATGTAAATTTTAAGAGCTTCATTTTATCTTATTGTCATGTTGGAGTTTGTACTGCATAGTTTTTATTTTAACACATTTTTTTTTTTTATATATATATATATTTTATTCTGTGGTGCACACAGTATCATGGCTGTTAAATTAAATAGTTATTGATATTCAAAAGAAAATGTTCAATAAATTCTAATCCCAAAGAATTAATATTTTCCTCTGTGAAATGGGATCCCATTACAAATACATACAAATAACTTTTCAGCAAGGTATAGTGGTTTGTTTTAAATCAATAATTTCTTAATATTGATGAAAAAAAATCCTACTTCCACTGGCAGATTATTTAACTTATAAGGGAAAATGTCTGCCAGTGTAACGGATGCTTTTTATCTATATTCAAGAATTCAATGCCAACAGCCATCACCATCTACAAATAACGCTTTGAAGAATTTGAATTACTGTGAGTTAAAACATTTAATATCCCCTTTGGATCAATAGTATTTTTGGATTTTGAATTGTTCACTGAAAACAAGCTCCCATATTTTGCTGAAAAGTTACTGAAATAAGACAAAACATATTCAAACTAGAAACTAGACAAAAATACTTAAGATTTGGCGTTTATGCAGCGAGTATCTGAAAATGTTCTCTTTCTTGAAAGTTGGTGAAAAATATTTATGTCATGTAATGAGTGTAAAAAAGTTGGTAAATATACAGCAGACGAAAGTTTGGACAGAAATCCAAATATTCCCCTAACAGCAAGTTTACTTGAAAACTACAACTAAATGTTTGTAGATCTGCTTTAGTTTATTTATGAAAATCCAAATTATAACATAGGAATAATTGTTTAAACAAACATAATTTGGTAATGTCATACTGTTTCATGCAACAATGATTTCATACCGCTATGGTATTTTTACTAGATTTTAACACACTGAGGATCCTACGTTGGGCCAAACGGATCCAGGCCCAGTAGCACTGGTGAGACGGGCTCACACTGATTGGTGCACAAACAAACCAGAGTTTTGAACGATTCCTTCCGATCACAGAGAGGATGGCAGGCTCAGTGCAGCCTCTCTGCAACACATCCACAAAATGGGACTGCAAGCAGTGCACTGCAGGGGGCAGCCTCTCGGTGAAAAGTCAGAGTGCAAAAGCTAGAACTGAGGCAAAGTTAAACGTTCGGCTTACAGGTTGAAGCTTCAGGAGACTTTTTTTTTGTTGCCAAGAACCACAGGAAAGTTGAGAATAAAAATATAGCCTGGAAATAGTGAACACTTAGTCTTTGTACATTAAACGGATTTAAAGACTGCACTAAGAATAAGACATTATTCTGTCTTTGATTTGTGACAGAATAAAACGTAATGCTAATGGCTTTAATGGTCTTTTTGCCAAGACCTTTCAAAAGACCATTACCCTATTCACTGCACAAAAAATCTAAAGACTCACAAGAAATTGAGTCTTTACAAATGACTCACAATTACATAGTGCCAAATTCTGTCAATTTTTAAAGGGGCACCATTATATTTTATAGCATAATCAAGAAATGATGTTAACTTCAGTTAACTATATATGCTGTATATATTAAATGCGACTTGAAAGAAATTTGAGTTTGTAATTTAACGCCTTGAAATTGGGCCTCTGTCTTCAAAAACTCCTGCTTTTTCTGGAACGCCGTCTTCAGGAAGTCATCATAACATGGCTCCTCTATTAACCCTTCAACGTTTTTACCAACGTTTCACAGAGAAGTAGCTCGTAAAATGAGCTCAGCAGATGCGCAGTTCCAACAGGTGTTTGCCAATTGCTGCTGGCTAGTCTGAAGGAGCTGAGTGGGGGAGTCGAAGGCAAGGGCTGCTCTTGGAAGCTGCAGCTCTGGGGAGGAGCTTCGTCCTCGATGGTAGAGCTAGGTCCACCAAGGCGTTTTGCACAGCTTAATGGTTGCCATGGGAGATTAAAAAGTTTCTCAAACATGCATGCATTAATCAAATCCAACTCTCCAGGTATGTTTTTGATGAGGAAATAACATGATGTAAAGCTAGAAAAAGGCACATTTCACACAATATTCTTTAACCCATGATCCAGGATTGGTTGACAGAAAAGTACTCTTCTTTTTTTTGTTGACTGAAGAGTAAACCTGTCACAATAAACAATTAACTGCATAACAGACTCCAGTGAGCTTGGTAATTTGTACTATGTTTATTAATAATTTTAAAGAGCAATTTTGTTTATAAACATTTCATAGTTTTTTATTTATGGCTTTGTTTAATTTCATATCGTTTTTGATTGTTGTGTTTTAGATATTTAAAATGCCTGTAAGTTCCAGTGTGGAGTGTTCTGTACAAAATTAAAGTTTTAGGCTTTGAGAAGGTGAACTTGCATTATGTCATTATCAGCATATTAGCTGAAAATGGTTGCAAAGCAACAATATCATCATTTATCAATTTTTGTTTATTCATTGTCGAGCAAAGCCTGTTATGGTGATTAGCCTATTATTTTTTTAATTTCTTTTAAGGTTTTATTGGCTCTAGTGGCTTTTATTTGATAGTGAATTGAGAAGGAGGTGGGTAATGAGGGAAGGGGGAAGACATGCGGTAGGAGTCACCAGGCCGGGAATCGAACCTGCAACGCTGCCTCAAGGATTAAGGCCTCCATATGTGGGTTGTGCTTAACCCCTCTGCAGCCACAGCACCCCGATAAGCCTATTAAACAGGAAGTAAAAATGTATATTTGACTGAAAGCTGATCCTGAATTCATGACCTGAACCAAACCATGGATTTTGTGAGCCGCTCCACCCCTACTGCTTGCACAACTCATTAGGTAACCAATAGAGACGGGAAGAACAGAAGCAAAAAAGAGGCTGAGAACCACAAAAAAAAAAATAAAAATAAAAAAATATATATATATATATATATATATATATATATATATATATATATATATATATATATATATATATATATATATATATATATATATGGAAGCCTGTTCTGACTGAGCTGACTTTTCTGATAGGACGGAAATACTCCCCGATGCTAAAGTGTCTGCAGGGTAGAGCTGAAAAATACAGTTCGGGCAAATTGGCACTTATCATGGTGTTCCAACTGGGGTTAAAACTGAAGGTTTTCTTCAGCCGTTTGATCTTCTGTTTGACTAGCACAATATCTTGGATGTATTCAGTCAGAACTCAGCCAGATGATTAGCTCTGGCCAAGAAAATATCCTAAAACATTTAAAAGTTTAAAAAATAAATAAATAAAAATCAGAGCAGAGATGTAAAAATGTTTTCCTTTCTTTGGAAACAAAGGGAAAATCTAGCCTGCAGTGCTTTTGAAAAGATAAACAATTCAAACAGATTTTCTTAAAGGGTTGCTAAATTACACACGGTATCAAGCTGGTTCTAAAGCAGTTCAGTTGTGATGGGGAGAATTAAAGCGAGCCAACGTAGAGCAAAGAGAAAATCTGTATATATTTTTTGCTAGAAAATGTATACATTTTAAGGGTAATTACATAAAGAAAATATCAACATGTGTGCATTGTGCTACATCTACAGACCAACTACAGACCAGGCAGTAGTTCTTCTGTCCGTTTTGTCCACATGTGTTTTCTTTTTTACACTCACAATTTTACAAACACTTTGTCGGAGAAGAGCCCATATATTTGTGGATCCAACACACACACCAGTGCAGACTGCCACTAGATTTACCCGTCTAGCGCCTTCGTTCCACCAACAATACTGTCGCATTTCGCCATGTCACATGGACTGGCAGACAAGACGAGGCTCTTGTGTGTGCGCGCACGCGTGTGTGTGTGGGAAAGCAAAAGCGCGAGAGTGGAGTTCAGATTCCAGCTGATCCGTCAGCAGCAGACAAGCTCCATCAAGTCTGTCTCCTCCGACAGACACACACTCCGCCTCTTGCCTCAGGAGGCGAGAAGCCGCTAATTGGCAAAGGGCAAAAGAACACACACACACACAAGGAGAGTCAGGTACGCGCACACACACTAATAAGAACAAAAAAGCAGACGGACACAGAAGTCTGGCTCTGAGAAGCACTTTTTCCAAAGTGTGTGTACTCCGAACGGCTCAACCTGGCAGACGTTACTCGAGCTAAGAATACACACCGCCTGCCTGCTGAGTTTCTCCGCAACTTACCTTGTTGATAATCTGGTTGATCCCCCCCATCCCCATTACCCTGGCTTTAGTCATTTTATGCTATAGCTAAAATATAAGGGACTGCAATAATCATTCACTTCCCAAATCTCCTTTAGGCAGAATATATGTGCATTCTGGACTTTTACACTTGAGAAAAAAAAACTTCCAAGTGGAAATATTTGAACATCCTGGGATTCATGACATGCTAAAGTTTTGGTTAAAAAAAACAGCACACACCCGAAGGCTGGAGAATTAATGAGCAAATGCTGAGGTTGTTTTACCAACAGTTGACATCCCCCTCTTAAAAAGATATGATGAAAATAATTAGAGAGCGTTGCTGGGGTGCTAATATAAGGCTTTTTTTTAATAGGATCCCTGTGGAATCACAAGCCATCGTGACGACCTGCAGACATTTCATACAAGTGTGACCCAGTTTTTTTTTCTGTTCCTATGGAGATCCCAAACACAATTCCCAACATAAATACAACACAATACTGTTAATGTGGGAAAGCTGTATTAATCTAAGACTCTAACCTGTATCGGCCCGTGTGAACATAACTCTACAATGAAGCGTTATTGTAAAGTACCACATAAGGCTTCAGGCGAAATGCTAACTCCTAGCCCTTAATCCATTAATTTCTTAACTTACTGTGTATTAAGATTAAGAGAGCATTTAAAGCCTTCAACAATGTCTTATGAAAAACCCCAAGCTTGAATGTATTTTATTTGGATTTTATTTGATATCCCAACACAATGCAGCTCAAAATTATGAAATAGAAAGAATTTTGCTTTTCTCAACAAATAAAAACAAAGTTTGTTCTTAGCCCGTCTTACATACTGAGATTTATCACCATTCTTTGCAATGTCGCTCAGCCTCGTTCAGATTGATTGGACAGAGAGCATCTGTGAGCGTCCATGATTAGAGTCAGTGTCCTGTTAGAAAATGTTTGGTTACATCCAACAGGTTTGCTTTCAGGTTTATTTTATTTCACTTATCCATATTCACTTCTCTCCCACGCTTCAGCCTAATGGCCGATTTGTGGTCACATATGCAGGCATTTGTATTGGCACACACACCTT
Organism: Poecilia mexicana; assembly: GCF_051168715.1. Lineage (NCBI taxonomy): Eukaryota > Metazoa > Chordata > Actinopteri > Cyprinodontiformes > Poeciliidae > Poecilia > Poecilia mexicana. The sequence goes on from NW_028263375.1 coordinate 2,069,973, forward strand.
TCATTCATAGCGCAGTCCACCTGGGGACTATCCTTCCGCTCAGTACCTGTATTCTTTGGTTTGCTTAACATGGTCATGAAGAGAGTGCCACAATGGAGTCAAAAATCAACTTAGCAATTTCCATCCTAGAGTTTTTAGCCATTTGACAAACTCAAGCTATTTTGTAGCCTGGCCAAAATAGCCAGGCTACAATATCCTACACAATTCTCATCTTTCTTCACTGCCCTGTCCTCCCGCTGAGCTAGATTTCTGTTTTAGAATTGTGGTCTGGCTATACAGGGTTGTAGTTTGGCAATGGCATTGGAAGGAGTGAACAACGTCATTCAGTCCGAGTTGTTCACGCTTCTAAATATTGAGCAGTTAATGTTAGAACAAGAGGAATGTCTAAGATGCTTTATTGTTAGCAAAGATGTCATAACCCTACTCCCCATCGTTTTGTTTACAGAGCGTGCAGGTTTTGTTATGCTTCCTAGCGTAGCGTAGCATGACATACATCATGGAAAAGCCTTAGCAATTGCCAACTTCAACAGAGTCCATGCCTTTCAGCAATCAACTGTTTCTCAACAACCGAAGGTCCAGACCTTCTGTACAACAAAGCGTTGAACTAGGTGCTGGTTATCACCAGTCTAGGTATTTTGTGAGAAATTGTACAAATGCACATACGGTAATTCCTCACCCCATCTGATAAATGCTCCTCAAAAGTATTCATGACGTCTGCATATACAAAAACTAGATGGTGGAATAGCAGATAGGTTGAAGCAAAATAAAGCTGTCTGAACGCATTTCTCATAAAATGTGCCCACAAACTTCTGACCAATCACACAACAGAGCACTGTGCGACGTAGTTTGGCCTGATGTCGAGAAGGGGAGGAGAACGCAACAAAATGCACAAACAGTTGCACAACAAATAAATGTAACGTCATTGCAATATCATTGTGTGGAACATTCATATCAAAAATGAGTGTTTGGAATACAATAATGGCTGGCTACTGTAAATTTGTATCAAGTGATTGAAGCAAAGAAGAGAAGGAGTTAAGAAACAGACTTTTCTCAACCATGTATGGTGTCTTAGGAAAGGCATCACTAATTTAAAAGGAGGAAAGACTGCAGAGCCTGCTGTTAGTTTCATAAATGACAGTAAACAAAGAAAGAAAGCTTGTCAATTACATGGTGTCACACTTAATGACTCCTTCATTCAAGAAATCTCACGGTCATCTCTTCCAGTAAGATGTCTGGATCTGCATATTCACTGTGGAGATCTCCACTTGACTCTAGCATAGTGAATTAAGTCTCTTGGCTCTACAATGAGAAATTACATATCAGACATTACAGAAGCATCTTATCAAGCTGAAGGAGATTTAAAGAACTTTACCTGGATCACCACACCAAATATGGACAACCACAATCGCAACATGGTCAGACATAATTCACTAATGAGAGAGAGAACCATGGTTTTCTTTGGGCTGAAAGTAACTGTTTGTACAGTGAAGAATTTTATTCTAACACAAGGACGGCATCCCATCCTTGCCGTCTCACAGCACGGAGGTTGTTGGTTCAAATCAGAACAGGAATCTTTCTGCATGGAGTTCAGAGTTCAGTTAGGGTTCTCTTGGGGTACACTGGCTTCCTTTCATCATCCAAAAACAAGTGAAAGTTAAATGGGATTCCTATAACTACCACAATGTTAGTGTGAACCAATAATACCGTTACTTTTAAGGCAGTCCACGGTACAAAGCATTGTACGGTGATGTGAAAAAATATGCCCCCTCAAAGATTTATTCTGTTAAAGATTTTTGCTACACTTAAATGTTTCAGCTGATATATTTTTTTAGTATCAGATGCTGATTATGTATAAAAATTAAAAAAAAGCTATTTAGACAAGACTGGCTCAGGTGAAAAAGCAATTATCTAATAATAAAATCAGTTTGATTAACAATTGTTTTTGTTCAGTTTCACAAACAGGGTCTGATTATTGCCAGACTGTTGCAATTATGAAAATACTTAAAAAGAACCTGTCTGACTGCATGAAGTAGTAAAGCATCATCTCAGAAAACAATACATCATGCCTTGATCTAACAATTCAATAACATGGGATGACAAGGCCTGTAGCGATATCATCGCACGATAAATTAAACCTATCGACCTCATTTTAATTATCGGCTTTATCGTCTCTTCCTGCCTTTCTTTCTGTTGACACTGAATGAAAAAAGGCTCAACTCCGGTGCTCTCCACTGACCGTCCATTCCTCATTTCCTTAGTGTAATGTCCAGCGCACACTATAGCCGACTGTCGGCCCATTTTCAAAACCTGAGACCACCACACATTAGTCGACAGAAATCCTAGGTATAACGGTTCGATCGGGTTCGTCGTGCCGTGTGGTGTCCAGCCACATGGGCACAAAATAATGGCTACGAGTCCAGTTAACTAATCTTAAAACCAGACATTAATCAGTGCTTTATTAGAATCTACTACCTGTGATGCATGTGGCTAGAGTCAGTGTAAAGTCCTGACTGAATGAAAATCATTATAACCTATTTATGTCACGTTAACGAAGAACAGCTGAAAACTTACCGGGTTTATCAACTGCGGTAGCAATTTGGCTCCAACTCTTCCCCTTGTCATTTCTATATTCTTTGCACAAAATGTTTAACAAACAATGTCGTTTCCACATATCTCAGATGTCCGCTGGACTTCGTGTCGTGCCGTGTCAGCTGTTTGGGATTCCCCTCGTTATTTCCCCTCAGAAATCACGGAGGAGAATCCGCGCTTTCTGATTGGCTCCCTGTCACATTCAGCGTTAAGCTCCCAGTCGGGGAAAACTCCTGATTTAGATCGGAGCGGCCACGACGATCTACATCACACTACAGGATTATCGGTTACGACAATCTTAGATCGGCCAACTTTCTAAGATTGTTGTAAAGGGAAAATGGCGGCAAAAAAAATCGTGTAGTATGAAATACTGCATTAGAAGTCGGACGTGCCCATCTTCTCTATTTAAATCTAGTGATTACTGAAGGGCAATATAGACTTCATAATCTGCACTCTTTTGGTTGAATGCAGTATTTATTTCCACTTTGGCTTTATGTCGTTTAGTTTTTATTAAAGTACGTTTTTTGTTAATGGAGACTGAGAATCCATTTTATTTTTGTTTTTGGTTGTTTTATTTAGTTTATCAGTTCCAGTGTTATGCATTCTTTTGAAAATAAAATGTATCTATCTATGGCAGGAAATCACATGCATTATTAGTCATTTCCATTAAATCAGTGTCATTAGGTCTTGAAACAATATTATCGTTTATCGCAATAATTTTTAGACAATCGCCCAGCAAAATTTGTTATCGTGACAGGCCTAGGGATGACAAACACTATTGATCTCCATCAGTCTGAAAAGAGTTACATAGCCAATTCTAAGGAATTGGGACTCCACCAAACCTCAGAAAGCGCCATTGTCCACAGAGAGAAAAACATGGATCATTGGTGAACATTCTCTTTAGTGACCACAACTCACCTTGGAGGTCACAACAGAAGCAGAACAAAAAGGTTCAGCTAAAATGTGCTATTTAAAAATAATTTTAAAAAAAAAGGGGGAGAAAGAAACCATCTGAGATTATCCCAAAATACCCTGGGAAAACAACTCTTTGGGCTGACAGGACAGAAGTGAAACTTTTTGGAAGATGGTACAAAACTAACAATTCTACAACTAACAATCATTACCAATTGTCAAACATGGTGGTGGTGGAGATATGTTGCTGCAGATAGTATTTATCCCTAATAATAAAAAGATACAACTGCATTTAATTTTTGCTAAGGTTATCTCTGTCAAATATCAACAGTTTTATGATGTGAAACAATTCAGTGTGAGGAAAAAGCAAAAACTGTGGAAATCCATCATGGGGCAAATACTTTCCTGAGTCCTCTAGTGTTCACATCTTTTACCAGCTTTGCCTGCATGAAACCACAACAGCAGATAATCAAGTGCCTCATTTGCATTTACAAAAGTTGTGTGAAAGAAAAAAAAAAAAAAAACCACCCTCGGGCATAAATTGTTTTTTTAAGTATTTAACTTGTGCATCTCCCAGCTAGCTTGTTCTTTAAAATATATTGAACATGACAGCTGCTGGCACAGAATAAGAGATGAAACAGACTCATTTCTGTGCTTAATACAGCAAAAGAAGAAATCTCGGTCAAAGGGAGAGAGAGTTACCCGGGAGAAACGTATACATAGCGGACAAGTGCTGTGGTTCCTTGTAGAGAGAGGGAGGGACGAAGGGAAGGATGGATGGATGTGCCTTCTTCATGTCTGCCAATTTAGCCTAGTTAGCTTAGCTCTTCAGTCTGGCGCAGCGCAGACAGTGGCTCCCAGTCTGCACGACAACTTCCAGCGTCTGGCCCAAAGTGCAGAGCAGAGCCAACCCCGGACAGCTCAACAATCATTTAACAGGACCAGTCAGCTTGGTCAGAACATTCCCTCATCCGCCTACGACAGCAGTTTGTCTTTTAATATAAATACATAAAATACAGAAATTACTTTCAAAAATCTCGCCGGCTTCTTACCTGCTCGTGCCGCCACTCACGTGCAAAGCCGCCGTGACCGGTTGGTTGGTTGAGTGTGTGATGCTGTGGATGTTAGACGTCAGGTCCAACTGCACTACAGTGGTGTCACGGCTGGGAGGCAAAATAAAGCTCAGCTGTCCTACTGTACAGCACACGTTGCAGACAGCCGGGGCCTAAAATAACGCTTTGGCGACACCTGCTGGTTACTTTAACAAATAGCGGTACAACAAAAACAATGACCTCGTTGAGAAGCTGCAGTGTCCCAGCAACGACGGGCAGGGGGAAATTTCAGAAAAGTACGGATTGATTCATGGGTTTTCAGTCCACTTTTTAAGCTAAAGATTCGCTCGAGAATTAAACTGGTTCTTGAATTTTTGTCAAGTTCAAATGAGCCAATTTAAACTTTTTACAAGTTAAATATTTTCAAGTGGAAAACTACTCCACTGACCTGGGAATGCTAACCTGCAACTAATATCCAGTTCTCAATGGATCAGATTGATAGGATTTAATAAATAAAAGTTACTTGTAAGAAATTCATACCCTCTTGAATATACTAATTCAATTTTTCCTAATTCCAACATAGGTTACATTCATGTTCTCCTTCAAGATTTAAAATAGTACCTCATGAGAAACTAAAGTTAATTTAATGAATTTGCCAGTTTATTCACAAAATATACACAGGTTCACATGCATTTACAGAGTTTGAATACTGCTGAAGCAACATTGGCAGTTACAGCTTCAAGTCATCTTGGGTACATCTCTACAAATGAGACATCTTTTTTGGGTATTTTCCATCATTCTTCTCTGCAGATCCTCAAGTTAGCTCAGACTGAATGGACAATATAACTTCAGTCATTTTTAAGTCTTTACAGGGCTCAATTGTATTTAAACACTCAAAGACGACTTTTTCTTTGAATCACTCTCCTAGTCCGAGGTTCAGACTGATCTGGAGCAAGTTTTCTTGAATAATCTTTTTTTGGCTTTAGTTGAAACAATTACTTTCCGCACTGTGTCAAAGTCGTTTCCGTTACTTCTCAGGAATAATTGTTGAAACAGCAACACGTGTATTAACCAGGGGTGCTGTGGTGGCACAGCAGTTAAGCACAACCCACCTACAGAGGCCTTAGTGCTCAACACTGGGTCGCAGGTTCGATTCCTGGCATGGTGACCTTCGCTGCACGTCTTCCCCCTTCTCTCATTACCCACTTTCCTGTCAATGCTATCAAATAAAAGCCACTAGAGCCAATAAAACCTTTAAAATAAAAAAATCTGAACTTTATTTTAAAAATGTCTACATACATACATATTACATAAAATTGGTGCAAATATTGTCACCAAGATTTCAGAACGTTGCTTAGATACCACTAGACACGACGGTGCCCTTGTTATAAAACTTTCAATACGCGCAGGTAAACAATGCCAGACATTAGTGTTCTGCTGCCAAAGTGTGTGTCATCTAACAAGTTAACAACACATGCTTGATGGAGTTTGCACACCTTTCCCCATGCCTATCCCGCTCCAGAGCTCATTATGGAAATGGATCCAATGCTCCCCCCCCACGCCAAGCAATTTTGGCGACTTGCCTTGGAGCCAAAAAAGGAAACTGGGATCAAATTCTCTGTGCCTGGAACGGTGATTAATCACATTTTGCCATGGCAACCATACAAGGCAGACCTGGCAAGTTGCTGAACAAAACCCCCCTAAGGAAACTGATTTAGCTTGTAATCTAAACCATTAACCATCCTAATGTTGTGAGCTGCCTTCATTGAGACTAAATTAGAAGCATCTGGACAGTTTTGGAATCTTAGAGGTTGCAGGGGTGTCAGCACATGGTCCAGATAAGCCCCAGTTCAGGTGGGCTTTTTAAGTGGATGAAGACTCGTCTCCATAGAAACGACAAGTACAAAACCTGAAATCCATAAAGACCTAGAGCAGGTGTTTAAAAGTAAAGCACTTCAAAATAAGATAGCATCTCCAAAACTAGCATTACCACAATGGCAGAAATGACTTCCGTTTATGTTTCAGATTTTGGGCAAAAGTGGTCAATAATTCTACTTTTACAAAAGCAGAATTGCTCCAGCCATCTTCTCAAACAGCAGACAGAGGCCTTCCTGTGTGATCAAGTGCAAGTAATGCCAAATGGATCTCAACTGGTACTGCGACTGTGACGGAGGCTGTGGAAACAACAATGCCGCCTTGTGATGGAACTGAAGGAGAGAAGGCAAACACCCAGCCTAGAGTCAAGTGACAAAACTGATCCTCCGTTTCAAAACGCCACAGTGGTGCAGAATTGTAAGCTGGATACATTCAATCATTCTGCATCAGACCATCTTTTCATGGGTGAGCTGAGGACAGCTGAGCCCTCTTCAGAGATACAAAGGGCCCTGTTGGTGTCTCCACTCAATAACAGTCTACAGCTAGAGAAACAATTCTACAAAAAGGAATCCATTTCATGCTATGCTTTTAATTCATATGTAAGAGCTGGTGTTTTGGTCTTGTGTTGCTCTTGACCAAAAACTCAAAGAAATGCTTCACCACTCAACTGGACAACCAGATTTCCACTTGATTCTGATTGGATGAGCAGCAAGCCGGTGTGTTTGCCGGCTGTAGTGGGCTTGAATTGGACTGGTAGCTTCACGTAATGCTGTGATCTAATGGAAGAAGGAGAACAGGAGGAAGAAGGAGAACAGGAGGAAGAAGGAGAACAGGAGGAAGAAGGAGAACAGGAGGAAGAAGGAGGCATTAGACAAATTTTTGTCAAATGAAGAAAATGCACTCAAAAGCACATGATATTTGAACTATAAAAATAAAATATTTACTTTAATTCTTATGCATATCAGGTGGAAATGGATGAAAATAGTTTCAATATGAATGTGGGAACAGTGCCTTGCAAAAGCATGTATAAACCTTGAACTTTTCACATCTAGTCACATTACACCCCAAAACCTAGAGTTTGTGGTTGCTTTACATAAAGTAGCACATAACAGCAACTTATGTTAAATAGAAGTTATCAGCTGTACTTATGTCAAAATCAAATTATACAGATGAACTCCATTTATGAAGTTCATCTGTACGCTAGTGTTTGCTCTCTTAAGGCACAACGAAAGAAAAATCAGTACAAAATTACTCAATTTATCCCAAAAGGCAAGTAAATGTTTAATTGTCTTTTAATGCTTGTGATGGTAATCAGCTGCTCTCAGTTGAAAAAACATAATGCTTTGTTGCCAGGGTTGTGCATCATAGCAACTGCCCAAAAGTGAAAAAAAATTCTTGCAGCTGGACAGCATCTAAAACCTCAGGGAGTAACTGTCCAAACATGTAATGTCTCAAAAAAAAAAAAAAAAATTAACTCTACAAATTTTCTTTGCTGAAAAATTTGAAAACCATGAATCATTTGCCTTCCACTTCATGTGCCATTTTGTGTTTGCAAGAAAATCCCAATAAAATCCACCAACTTTTGTAGCTGTAAAGCGACAAAGGCTGAAAAGTTCAGGCGGTATACATACTTCTGTAAAATGCTACATAGAAATAGGTGATTTCTGCAGGATGTTTCCAACCTTTGTTAGATCCAACAACAATTTCAGAACCAATATAATTTAGTTTGAAAGGAAATCTGATATGCAGAAACATGAACTGAAACTTGCGAGGTTTTTCATGACCTGCAGAGATCCTGATGAGAGCCACAGCAAACTGCAAAGCAGACGTCACAAAAAGCAGCTGGGGGACGTCCAGGTCATACAACAATATGGTGTTTGCACATAATGGAGGAATGTATGACAATGCTTTATTTTTGGTAAATGAACAAACCAATCCCAGGAGGTTTGCTCTTCATGCTCTACAGATCTTAACGCACTTAAAAACTAACTAATGAAGGACTGTTCTCAGAGTAGGCATGCTTTCTTTTTTAATCACAACACAGTCGGTACCTTTGAGTTGGTACCTTTGAGTGGGGAACACCTGCCCCGGCCCTCTGGTTAGGTAAAACTAAAATCTTTAAGGCCTCAAGTTTATTCCACAGCAACATTACCTTCCAGATCCCAGCATTTCAGAGGACCTCCATGAGTGCATTCACAATCAGAAAACCGTTACAAAGTTTGTATCACAACACGTTATAGCTAAGCATCACCAGCTACGTCCTTGAATTAAGTCAAGTATGAAAATACAATTAGCCACAGAGAGAAAAAAAGTGGAAAGAAATCAGATAATTAAGAGTTGACTGAACTCTCTGTTCCTAATTAAAGGCTACATTCACATGGCAGGTCTCGACTTTCGATTCCAATTTTTGTGCGTGGTCGTTCATACTGCTAATTAAATGCGACCAGACTTCTGTGTGAACGGTTTATGATGCCCGAAGCGACCCTCATGTACAGAAGAGTAGATGTCAACACAGAGCACTGTTTACAGAATTAATAATGGACGCCACCGTCTATGGATTTTAAAGTTATTCTGCAATGGAGGTAATATTGTAAAATAATGCAATGGAGGAAGATAAATTAGTGGCTTTTGTGGAGCATTAATTGCAAATTCTGTAGACAAATTTGTTTGGATGCGTAGTCAGAGCCAAGCTGGGCTTGTGATGTGCTTCACCAACAGACTTTCAGAATTTTGTAATCAGGATTTTCAGCCATTGTTTTTGTTCGGTCCCTCTTCTTCTGGTGCAGAATTATGATGCATGTCTCACATCAATGATGTAAAAGTCAGATAAGTGTGACATGACTGTTCAGTCTGCACATACTTTGAAAACCATCAGGACTAATCATACTTAGAGCCACATATGTAACTGGCACAAAACTGATTTTTGGGGGAGTGAAGAGATCAAAATTGGGTCGTTCAGACTGCCACCAAAAAGTCAGACATGGGCCGCACATAGGCAAAAAAATAAAATAATGTGGTTGCATTCGGCTGCTGTGCGAACGTACCAAAAGCTAAAAATCTAGCGGCAGAGCAGAGATGTGGCCAAGCGACTCACCTTAGAGAATACTCAAAATGCTTCATGTGGAAGGGCTCCTTAGGTTTTATAAATCTCAGCTGCAAGTTAATTAGAAAAGCCACACGTCAAATCCATGCAGAGCACAGACAAAAATGCATAAACCAATACATGAATACATTGAGTTAGTCATGCAAGTTCCTTGTCAATTCACTGTGAAAAATTAAAAAAAAAAGACAGTAAACTGGGATCCTTGTCAGCATACACCTACAGTCTGAGCCTGATTTGAAAAAGTCTTGCCTAAAGCAAAAACCATGACTTGTTTTAAATGAACACATTCTGTCTTAACTTCTCCTTGGCTAGCCTAAGTTAGCTGCTGCCAGGAGAACTTTGAACTTTCCACAGTGGTTTTGAAAGAATCTGCAGGGGCTCACCTCATGCCTGTCGGAGGAGTTGTTCCGGATGTTAACCTTCAGCGTGCTGGACTCCCCCAGCCGAGTGTGTGGGAAGGTATACAGATCCTGAGGGGAATAAACACCCCGCCGCACCCCCTCCTGGCTGAAATTAACAAAAACAGTAAAAGTTGCACTTAAATTACATTTGAAATATTCAAGTTATTCTGTGAAAATACAATTTTATATGTTTAATCTACAACTCCAGTCATTTAGTTGCCAGAATTTCACTTTAACGCCGCCATCTTGGCTAGGGAAAGTAGCAGAACTCACCCAGCTTTGCTTGCTGACGAATCAGCTCTCTTGTTGCTCTTCACTGTGGCTTCGGTCCTCACCAGGGAGCAATTTCCTTCCTGGGGTAACACCATCGGCCCAGATTTTACACCCTTCAAAACAGACATGACTTACTTCAGAATTGCTGCTTGAATATTTAAAAGAACTGAAAAATTTGCTAAAGGTGAATAAAGCATGGTCAGTATTGCTGTGTAAATGCACAACATATTTACACCACAGATCTTTCATACACAAGAGCCAAAATATTTGTTTGAATTTGACTGGTTTTCTAGTCACGACTGATGAGAAACATCCCGCAGCATGACGCCATACTTCAGTAGAAAATGGTTCTTTCAAAGCATCATGAGATGTCAGGTTGTGCCAGACAGAAGTGTTGTCCAGAATGACCCAAAAGTTAATTTTTTTGCTTCATCTGACCCCAGTCTCATTTTTCATATGCTGGTGAGTCTCCAATTTTTAATTGGGGAAAAAATATATATATTTTTTTTTCCTGTGGCGTTTTCCTGGCTTACTGTCCATATAGTCTGGCTCTGGACGATGCAAGCTTTTGCTTTTATTGTTGCAGAGGAGCTGCCCAGAACAATCACGACCAACTTTGGCTTCCTGGTTGCTTTCCTCAATGCCCTCTTTCCCTGGTTGCTGGGTTTAGAAGATGACTCTCTCTCTGATGGCAGAATCTTTGGATTTTCTGATGGATTTGTTTTGTTTAAAGCCTTCATAACTTTGTCTCGGACCTGTGTGGATTTGTTTGCAGCCAAGAAAAGTTGCATTCTAGAGGCTACCAAAGCAGATGTACATTCCAAGATCTGAAAATTGCATAACTTTAGCCCAACTTATCAGCAGGCTAAAGGAAACAGAAGTGAATAATTACTACTAGGGACACAACTAATGATTGCTTTAGTAATTGATTATTCTGACTACTTTGCAGAATTTTTTTTCATTTACCAATTTAAGCCTTGTATCTTAAAAAAAAATACATTAAAATATGCAAAACAAATAACTAAGCTTCTTTTATATGAAAAAACATGTTATTCCCTGAAATGCAACAGCAACATTCCTTTAGTGCAGTGTTTCCCAACCCTGGTCCTCAAGGCACACCACCCTGCATGTTTTAGAAATTTCCCTGTTTAATGCACCTTATTCAGCTGATTGCAGTTCAGCAAACACCTCCTAATTGAAATCACCTGTGCTGAAGCAAGGAAACACCTAAAACATGCAGGGCAGTGTGCCTTGAGGACCAGGATTGGGAAACACTGCTTTAGTGAACGATTGATCTGTACCAGACGATGCATCTGGTAATAAAATACTTCTAACATGTGAAAAGCTCAGCCGTTTCTAATCTCTTGGTCGTTTTTGGTATCAACCAACTAGAAATTTCATCGCAAAAGTGCTAAACAGGACATTTACTTTTTACAGAATTTGAACAGGGTGAAGTTAAATCATGGCATTTGAGTCTTCAGTAAAACATATTTTTTACTTTAAAGGCAAATGCATTCTTCCCCGTCTACAGTTAATTTAATTACTGCTCTGTTCTTTCAGCAAATGGCCTTTTTTAGTCTGTATGCTCCAGTTAATTACACAAGTTAATTTAATCGATTTCAATTATCAATTCCTCACAATATTTCAACCCTGATTACTACACTACTTTTCAGATCGTTTTTAAAGGATTTAAAAGGTAAAACTGATGACATTATAAATAAACCTAATTTGGGTAACAATACTGATTTAAAAACCATCTTCAGCTCATCATTTGACGTTTGACTGCTCCGCCCTTCACGTGTGCTTCTGGTCATTCAGGCTAGTTTCAGCTCAATTCCAGACAGAACAGTTCCTCAACATAAAGCAAAACAATGAAGAAAAAAAATTTAAAAAAAAGCTGGAAGCAACACCAACTACTTATGGTGTGACTGAAGGATTGATCAGATAAGAGTGCGAGGCAAAACAAATGCCAGTAATCAAGTGTTATTGCATTTATTCTGGTTGCAGCCAAAACAAAAAATTCGTCCTCACAGTGCCAGAGAGCTGAAAGCGGATTCTGGATTTCTGCTGGGGCTCAGACACGGGGTGGCACTCCATGTCCCAGAACTGGACATAAGTCCCTCTGTCTCTTGGGAGGAAGGTAACAGGCACCTGGAAGCAGAAAAACATTGGAGGAATCTGTGACATCAGCCACATAAAGGAACTCAAAACTGAAAGACTTGCATTTTCTTGTAAAAGGAGAGATCTAAAAGACTCACAATCTAACTGTTTTCTAGGTGTTAGGATTGACCATCTGATATTTATTGATTTGATATGCTACTTGGTGCAGAATTCTAGTTTTCCATCTGTGCTCTTCATTAACTGCAAGAATTGCTAGACATTTTTTTTAGTAAACCCATTAAACTGAAATGACCTTCTGAAAATGGAACAGTGTGGCGAGTGTCTACCTGCATCTTCTCATGAGCCCCCAGGGTTCCTGAGACCCTGGAACATCTGAAGGCGGTGTATGTGGCCCGGTAAACATCTTCACTGTCATCAACTCCCTTCAGAGCAAATGGAAAGAAAAGTATTTCCAATTAATATGAACTATAACGGAACAAAACAGGTCAAATATAACTTACAATGCACCAATTAGAGCACGTATGACAAGGACAAAGTTTATTTTACGTTTTCAATGAGGCCTGTCATTTTATTTTACTGGATGCAAGAGTTATCGCAAGAAGTTATTGCAATAATGAAAATTGTCTCAAAACAATAATAAAGTGATATAATGATAACGGCATAATGCAAGTTCGCTTTTCAGAGATCAAACATTAATTTTGTAAAGACGACTTGACAGTGGAACTGGAAGATACTTTAAATATACAAGAAAAAATAAAGGCAACCAAAAGCAAACAAAACTGAATAAAAACCAAATGCAACTGAATCCAGAAACATAATGGAATAAGACACATCTGCAGACAAAATTGCTGTTCACAAAATATGCAAATTGAAATTGAGCTTTTAATTTATCATGCGATTAATTGATTTATTGCTTATTGTGACAGGCTTAGACCAGATTGCTACTCAGTACCTTCTTTCATATAAAATGCTGGCTCTAGACCTGGGGCAGCTGAAGAGCTCAGGCTTTCACACCCACTACTGTCAGAATGACCTCAACTTTATCTTCTAAATGCAAAAGTAGATTTTAGGTTTTCAAACAGGACAAACATCTGCGTTTCAACAAATCTATAGATATTTACAGCTTCGGAAAAGGTCCGATAGTGGTGGGCATTTATTGTATAATTTATCATTTTTTTTATTATATGAACTCTGGCTCATCATTGCCATGATAAAAATCCAACTAATGGTGTTTAAAAATCCCCAAAATTGTTATTTTTACTATTTTTCCACCGTTTTTGAAAATCAATATTTTCAATAAATTTGAAAATATGATTAAATGCAGTTACTGTGTGCAGTTTAGTGATGATCTTTATGTGACTGATGTGTTTAATAGCAGTATTTGTGTTTGAGGTGCTGTGATTGCTGCCATGCAGTCCCAACCAAACAGTTAAACACAAAGAAATTCTTCTTATTGTCACTTTTATTGTGATAAAAATAATCCACCCCGTCCAGTTCCGTCCCGACCTTAATCATTTTGGGATCAGACTAAATAAAGAAGGCTGGTTGGCCTTTTAGCTGCCATGATAAAGTCATTCAAAAGACAAACACAGCTGGAAGTCAAATTCTGAAGAGTACCTTAACATATGGAGGAGCGAATGAAGACAGGTACCACCTGACTTCCACTTCACCGTTCTGCACCTCCAGCTGGGCCTCTGAAGTACAATAACAAAAACCAAAGCCTTAGTCTCCAGCAGAAACAAACACATATTAAACAGTCTGCATGGTAAGAGTCAAACGTTTGGATTGTTGTAAGATTTTTTTTTTTTTAATTATGCCTTCTGTAATTCCACTGTACTTTATGCAACAAGACTTTCCAGAAAATGGCCAGGTTTTTTTTTTTTTTTAGTTAAACTCCTCAAGTCAAAGTAGTGAGGAATGACCTGAAGTTTCCCCCGACGGTGTGGGAGGGAAGGTGATGGTCTTGTTTTTTATTTCCACCAGGCTGGGAGCTGATGTTGGCGGCTTGTTGCCGAGTCGGGGAAGAGGCAGCACAGGAGTAGCAGCCTGAGCAGGCAGGGCTGACAGAGACGCATCTGCTGGAGCTGCAGACACATCCAGAGCCAGGTCCCTGCGAATCTGGACCTTAATGAACTACAAAACATTCAAAGTGTTAGGGACAAATTGTGCCTGTAAGCTGGAAGTAACCACTTCCAGCTTACAGGAGGTGGTTACTTCCTGTAAGCTGGAAGTAACCAGCTTACAGGAGGTGGTTACTTCCTGTAAGCTGGAAGTAACCAGCTTACAGGAAGTGGTTACTTCCTGTAAGCTGGAAGTAACCAGCTTACAGGAAGTGGTTACTTCCTGTAAGCTGGAAGTAACCAGCTTACAGGAAGTGGTTACTTCCTGTAAGCTGGAAGTAACCAGCTTACAGGAAGTGGTTACTTCCTGTAAGCTGGAAGTAACCAGCTTACAGGAAGTGGTTACTTCCTGTAAGCTGGAAGTAACCAGCTTACAGGAAGTGGTTACTTCCTGTAAGCTGGAAGTAACCAGCTTACAGGAAGTGGTTACTTCCTGTAAGCTGGAAGTAACCAGCTTACAGGAAGTGGTTACTTCCTGTAAGCTGGAAGTAACCAGCTTACAGGAAGTGGTTACTTCCTGTAAGCTGGAAGTAACCAGCTTACAGGAAGTGGTTACTTCCTGTAAGCTGGAAGTAACCAGCTTACAGGAAGTGGTTACTTCCTGTAAGCTGGAAGTAACCAGCTTACAGGAAGTGGTTACTTCCTGTAAGCTGGAAGTAACCAGCTTACAGGAAGTGGTTACTTCCTGTAAGCTGGAAGTAACCAGCTTACAGGAAGTGGTTACTTCCTGTAAGCTGGAAGTAACCAGCTTACAGGAAGTGGTTACTTCCAGTAAGCTTACTTCTATACCATAACAGAACACATTATGTTTCCTTTAAGCTGGAAGTGGTTAGCTGGAAGTAACCACTTCCAGCTTACAGGAAGTGGTTACTTCCTGTAAGCTGGAAGTAACCAGCTTACAGGTTACTTCCAGTAAGCTAGAAGCTTACTGGAAGTAACCACTTCCAGCTTACAGGAAGTGGTTACTTCCAGTAAGCTTACTTCTATACCATAACAGAACACATTATGTTTCCTTTAAGCTGGAAGTGGTTAGCTGGAAGTAACCACTTCCAGCTTAAAGGAAACATAATGTGTTCTGGTATGGTATAGAGTTTGTACACACAGGAGCTTCAACACTAAATTAATATATTAGAAACAGTTGGTGGGTTTTGTTAGCTAATTATTGAGGACCATTTCATCCACTCAGTTTATTACAGTCATGTTCAGTCTGGTCAATACTGCCACCTTCTGACGGTTCTATGACAACCATCAACTCCAAAAACAAAGAGGATCCGTTTGACATTTCTGATATTTGAATGGATTGTTTGATAGCCAGAGTGCCTTACCTTCTGCTGTCCGTCACACTGGACATAAATCTGTCCACTCCATGGCAGCAGGGCAGATTTATTGGCTAGTGAGGGGTTGGGGCTGATCAAAATCTGCAGCTGACTTCTGAGTTTTGGAAAAAAATAAAAAGTGAAACATAAATGGGAAAAGAAAAAAAGAAAAGTGTATATCAAGACACCTCTATACTTTTCCCTTGCTTACAAGAAAAACCAATCTATTCATGGTCTAAAACCCACTTATCCTTGATGTGTTGCAGGGGGCCTGGAGCCTATTCCCACAAAAAAAAAATGCATATACTCAAAGGGCAATTTAGAATAACCAATTAAACTAAAAGTAACGTAGGAGGAAGCTGGAGTACCCAGACAGAACCCACACATGCAAAGAGAGAACATGCTCAGTCCATGCAAGAGGCAATCCCAGAATGGGATTTGAGCCCTGGACCTTCTTGTTGCTAGGCAACAGTGCTACTAACTGTACGACCTTAAACGTGTCAAAATGAAGAGTTCTTATTAGACAACCATTTTAAAGTGGCAGTAGCAATAATTCTTTTACAGCGAAGCATGTCATTTTACATAATTTTAATAGTGGGAATAATGTTTTCCGATTTAGATAAAAGCTAAATCATATGAATTTGGCTATAAAGTTGTAAACAAAATAAGGAAAGTCGTTACATGAGTCCATGTCCAGCCAGATCATGAGTTCACCATGTTTATCTAGTGAAACTTCAATTAAGGTTAGGATAGTGAAAGGCCTTTACCTGACCGGCCTTACAAAATGCATGAGTCAAACATTTAACAGGCATGATAAACCATACACAGGTACCAAGACTCAAAGACTTACTGAGGCTCAATGACTCCGTGCTGTGGGGTGATGGTGAGACAGTGAGCTGGCCACGAAAGGTCAAAGTTCAGCTCTCCAGAAGTGTTGTTCTGGATCTGAACTTGGCTGGTACTAGACGGACCATCTAGAAATATTGTGAATGAGTATTCAACTGTTGCTTCCTCCAACTAAACTCAAAACAAAATGAAGACATCCAGAATTC
This sequence comes from Poecilia mexicana, assembly GCF_051168715.1. NCBI lineage: Eukaryota > Metazoa > Chordata > Actinopteri > Cyprinodontiformes > Poeciliidae > Poecilia > Poecilia mexicana. Next base: position 2,086,787 of record NW_028263375.1, read on the forward strand.
AGAGACTCACTGATGGTGGGAGCTGTGAGGACGAGCTGCTGTGGGTGGATGATCCATGACTCGGACTGTGTGTGCTGCGAGTCTGGAGCCTGACGAGACAGCAATATGGCAAAAAACAAACAATGATATTTTAATACAGTTAAATCCCAATATTACCATTTCATCCATATAATGTATTTCTATTATAAAAAGAATATTTAAGTCCAAGAACATTTGTTTAAAATTAGTCTATGTACAACTAAAAGCCAAATACATTGAAGTAGATCATGTCTGATAGCTGAGTTTATTTTTGACTATCCTAAAACCCTTTCATAAAATTGTGGTAATGAAACATCTTTTATGGCAGTTTCAATTTAATTCAACAGGTAATTTTACCATGAGAACAATTAAGACTACTCTACATACGTTTAGTTTAGGAAGCTGAGGAAAACGGGACTGATGAGTCTGAGCAACAGCATAGAAAAACTGACAGAATGCTCTTTAGACAACACTGTTTTTTCTTTGGCAAATCAACACATGTAGTTCAAAAGCAAAGAGTTTGTGTTGTTCAGGTGACAGTACAACTTCAGGCACCTTAGAAGAGGATCCTGTGACTGTCAGTGATGGACCCTGAGGACCTTTCACTGGAAGCACATCCAGGGACACACTGCCAAGAGGAAAACCACTGTGAAAAAAAAAGTTTTGTTATGCGTTTTGTTAAAACATTCACATGGTTTGTCACTGCTAGAAATATAGCTGGTTGGGAATGAGATGGAAAATTAGCCTGGCATGTTTACGTGATGCATTTATGTTTTATATGCATTGTTCCCTTTACGAAAAATAGAATAAAAATAAAATTAAAAAGAGAAGAATCACAATTGATAAGATGCAACAGTCTGCTGTGCATCACCAGCAGGTTGCTGATATTGTTATTTCTACTGATACGATACCCGTCTGCCTGGAAGCAGTGGCCGTCAAAGGGCAGCTGAGGTTTGTCGTGTTTGTTTTCCTCACTGTCTGCACTCTTTATTCTCCCCAGTAACGACACCAACACTTTACTCGTGTTGCTGTAGAAGATGTGGGCCTCGTTAGGCCGCAGGGGCAGGTCGTAGGCTGTGAACAAGTCAAAGGATGGGTGAAACATCTCCAGATGAAAAAAAGAAAAGTCCAACTCATCCACATCCTGATCAGAAATAACCAATCAGAGCCAGGAGAAGGGCAGTTATCGATGTCGGGCAACCTCGTTTACATGCTGCTAAATGTGGTAATGGTGGAGAAGCAACTTACAGATTCAGGAAAACCATTTATCCACCACCACTGGTGGCCATGCAAACTAACATTAGCATTCATCGTATGCTCTGTAGTGGTGAATCAGCTGTAGCATAGCAAAAAGCAAGTGGTAGGGTTGAGCACAAGAGTGATCGACAGACCTCATGGCTCCGATTGGTTGTTTCTGACTGAGCAGTGTATTTCTGTAGCAAGCACTGGGAAAAGGCAGATTGTCTTATACGGTTAAGACTTAATTGTAATCTTAAGATTAACAGGTGTTTTGCATAAGTTACATACTTCAGCTGAATGTGGAAATTACAATAAAGTGCCCTCTATTGTTGGATGATTTAAAAAATATACATCATAATGAGGAAATACAGCAAACAGTGGGGTAAAAAATGCTAATTACCTTCGTTAACACCCTCTTCCCCCAGGAACGTTTCAGTGAAGTCTATGTTCTTGAGCAGACTGTTCTCAGACAGAGCTTTCCTCCCAGCCTCTGGTTTGCACTCCAGCAACCTGTCTCACAACACACCAGGAGTTTGGTTCAGGTATGAAGTTCATTTATCAGATCACACTCCAATTAAAACCAACAAGGAAAGCTTGTCATCAGCCTCACCGCATTATTGTTCTCAGGGGACAATTTAGATTTAATCAGTGCCTTGCAACTAATTCACAGATGTGGTAGCATTTACAGATGAAACATTTCATTAGGAGTTCTACACAGTTCCATTAAGCAGCAGCCTAGGCTAAATGCTGCAGCGTCTCACCTCCTGTACTGCTGCCTGGAGACCTCATCTCCACAAAAGAGGCAGACTGTGGCCAAGGGGCTACTGGCTGACTCACACAGTCCCGTTTCTCTGTGGCTGGACTTCATTAGAACAGTGATCACCTGGACACACAGACAAGTGACAAGGTCAAGAGAAGATGCTGTTATAATTAGCAGTATTGTCTTTGTCTGCTGCTGATGTTACCATCTCCAGGTTAAAAAACTTTTTTTTTTAAAGTTGAAAGAGCAGTCCATCACCTCTTGCGTCCGTTCCTTCAGGACGAACTGTGACGGGGCCAGGCTCATGGCAGAGGAATGCATAAGCGACCGGCTCTGGATGTTAGAGAAGGCCACGGCTTTAACAAAGGCAGCTCTGGAGCCCGTGTTCCTCACGCACAGACACACTTTGCTGACGCAGCCGACAGCGACGTCGGGCAGCGTCGCCACGTAGCCATCACCGTGCTTCCTCTGGTCCTCCAGGACGATATTGCTGGTCCCGCCATAGCCCGACAGCGGAATCTAAGAATGGGACAACAAAGCAAGGTGGTTCTGTTCAAATGAGCAAAGATGCATTTGCAAGCAGGCGCCTGTGAGCAGAGCTTTAAAACACCCCACCAATCCGGAGAGTTATCCTTTCACGTTTCTTTTAAACATGTGAAGCAAAGTCACGCGTCTGATTCTCGTTACTCAAGAACTCAGGAAAAACGATGTCGACTTGACCAACATTGTAATGAAGTTAGTGAGATTAAACAGGCAAATTACCTCGCAAGAGAACCGCATTAAGAGCCCTTCATTAATATGAAATATAAAAAGATGATACAGAAGAGAAGTGCAAGATGATTCACACCAATTCAAATGGCATCTTTAAATAGCCAAGAAAGTTGACCGAGGTTGGACAGAGAAATTGAGTGACTTATTCTTTTACCAATCTGGCTTGGATCCTTGACATGCGTTTCCACGTATGGATGACCCTGGGTTAAATCTTTAGTACAGATAGATTAAAGACTTCATTACATCTCATTTTGCTAATGTAGCTAAGCTTACTGCAAAAAAAAAAAAAAAAAAGGAAATATGAAATGAAGTTCAAAACTATGAGAATGAAGTGATATCCTGTTTGGTGACCTAACATTCTGTATTTACATACAGTGGAGTTCAGGTAGAACAGATCTCATAACAAGGGATGACTGAAGATGTACAGTACATGAATACATTTACTGTCCTGTGTGAACAGATTACCCAGAATGCAAAACATTCTGGGTAATCTGCAGAGAAAATACATTATAGGGAAAAAAAGAAAACATGTAAAAGTAACTTCTGAAACAGAAGGTAGAGAGCATGGCAAAGCGATAAAGGTTGCATTCTTACAATGAATTTAACTCCTGGTTGTGATGAGCGGACTCCAGACTGTTTAATTTCCAGCTTGGCCAACATGCAGGCCACCCTGGTAGGAGCAAAGAGAAGGTGGACGGATACATCTTCCCTGGGCCGAATGGACAGCTCTCCATGGTGGGTCAGACATTCCTCAGGGCTGAACAAACTCTGGAGCTGGAAACAAAGAAGTCACTGTTAATTTAAACTTTTAGCACATATATTTTTGTTCACCATTATTATTAAAGTGCAATATACTTACTTTCAAATACTCAATTTTGGGCTTTCATTTGTTGGAAGCCAGGATCTTTAACTTCTTCTGGACTGGTGAAGCTAATTAGCTTCAGATCACGTTTTGCTGAGAATATAGCTATGCGAATGTATGAATGCTACAAATGTTGATGGTGCTTTGATGGCCAACTAGTGGTCAAAGTGCACACTAAATACGGTTCATGGAAGAGGAAGTATGCAATGGGCAGACCACATCAAATTTTGCTGATAAACTCTGTAAATAATCTTAACCCTGAGGTAGGTTGTGTAACAAAACATGTTTAGGCTACAACTGATCAGAATTGACAAAACGAAACTGAAGTTATTTCTAATTTTTGGAAGAAACTCCAGGCGACTATGGAAAGCTAATGAGTAATGCTAGCATTAAGAAGCAATATATGAAATTCACAATTGTGGAAGTACATTTTGTGCAAGTATTTTGAACATGAAACTTTGAATTAAAAGCTTACTTTAAGCTTTTTGTTTTCATAAGTACATACAATACTTCATCATGAAACGGGATTAAAGCTTATAGGACAGTACAGTAAATAGATTTTTTTTATATTTAGCTGTATTGGAACACCAATGAAAGATGTAGGATGAACACCAATGTTTACTGAAAAACATATGTTGAAATTGAATTTTTGACACTGGTTTCATATGGCAAAAAAGTAGCTAGGAGCTAATGTTTAGCTACATTTGAAACACTAATGATAAAGCCATGGCTGTTCAAATATATGTTGACTCAATTTCAAAGATTTGTTTGAGCAACATACAGTCTGTTTTATTCCTTAAGTGCTTGGTGGATCTAATTGGCATATCTAAATTTACATAAATGCTCAAACGTCTGACAGTAAAAACACAATACATTATATACAATTGGTATTCATTTCAGCAGTAAGGGATTAAATCACTGAACTAAACTACATTTATTAACAGACAACTGTGAAGGCTAAAACTGACAATGTTAAGTCTCAGTTTACAGCCTGCACATAGTCCTGGAAAGCTCAATCAACAGAAACAATGGAGAAACGTCTTCATCACCATTTAAAATGCTGTACCTGAAAACAGTCTTGGTCCTGACCACGGATGAGCAAACGCAGCTGCTGTGTGGTGCTGGTGGAGTTGTTTCTTAGAACCAGCTTCTGTTGGCTAAAAAGAATAACTATTATAAAGAGTTTAAACATTTCAGGTCAAACCTCTGCTTTGTTTTATCCCAATTATTATTGATATGCAATAGTTCAAATGCAGTCAAATCTGATTGATTTTAATATAGATTTCTCGTTTCCATTCTGTTGTGCTGCCGTTTATCTCTTCACAGCACAAAAATAACTGTGCATCATGTTGAAATAGCTTCTGAGGAACAGCGCTCCCTGTAGACCCCCAGTGTCCCCTCTCATGAATAACATTACACAAGCCTTAAAAGAATAAGATGGAACACTGAGCTTTAAGATTTTATTTTTTAAATGGAGTCTTTTCCAATGAATAACTGATACCTAAGAAAGTGATGGGTCTGTAATCAAGCGGTACTCAAACTAATGAAAAACTCAAAAATAGCCTACACAGCTCGTCCCAGGGTGACCCCTCCCCAGGCCACAAACTGCTTATTGGAGAGGATTGGTGGGATGTCGCTGGTCAGCGAGGGCCCACAGACAGGAGCAGAGGGAGCCGCTGGGTTCCTGGAGTCAGAAGGGAGTACTTCTCCTTTCAGCGTCACCTCGTACTGAGGGCCCGATGGCAGCACCAACACCGTGAGAAGGCTGTGGAACATGAACTCAAGTGAGTAGGTTCAGTATTGATAGCATGCTGCATGGGTGACAAGTTCACAATGCACAGTAATTAATGATCAAAGCTCCAGAAAATACATCTTTAGCAGATGTTTTCATTGTTAATATTCAATCTTTAAAGTAATAAAGATACAAAGATTTAAGTTCTTGAATTTCCTCACTAGACTTTTCAGTTTCCCATTAAAATTTAAGACGTACAAATTGAGATTTTTTTTTTAAGGATGCATTCTATGGAGAGTGAAAAGTGCCAAATTGCAATAATTAGCTTATAAAATATGTGAATGCGTCAATATTTTAAAACTGGAAATAGACATAATTAAATACATAAGTTTATGTGCTGCAATTAAATGTATTGATTTCATTTTAAAAACTTGATATGCCTATTTAATGCTTAAATTACTTTGAATGAATCAACTTTATCCATCACACTCAGTGGACGGGATTAGGGAAGCTTCTGTAGAGTCCCTGACGTCTAATTGGCTGCTTCAACAGGAAGTCAAAAGAACTTCTTCCAAGTTTGCTACGACTCGGGTCAAAATGTGGTCTTACCTACAGGAAGCTGCTACAGATTTCAGACAGGCAGACCCCGCCCACTAGCTAACACTAGCTCACATTCCCTCTTGAACCATTTCACACCAAAATAGAGGCTGAAGCCGTTTGCCCAGAGGTTGCATTAATAAATTACAACTTATTGAAGTCATCTCAACACTTTCCAGTGAAAATTTGGACCTCAATCATAGCAAATGTGGAAGAAGTTCTCTTGCCTTGCTGTTGAAGCAACCAATCAGGCATCGGGATCGCTTTTAACCAAAAAGGACCAAAGATCTCTTTTAATGTCTGAGTGAAATAAGAAATCTCATGTATACCTTTCTTTACACTTCCTGCCGTTTTGTGCTTTAAATGATAAAACGACACCTTGTTCTTCTGCCACTCTCAGGCACAGTTCATCGGGCGTCACCGAAAAGCTATCACTGTTGTCACTGATCTAGAGAGAAAAACAAATGAAAGTCAACTGTAAATAAATAGAGTGCAAGAACAAATGAACATTTCAAAACATGTTTCTCCACTGCTAAAGCAGAGTTCTGAGGCCCAAATGTCAGCGGCTACCATAAACCCTGAATCTAATCATAAAAGCAAAGGACAGAATTACCTTCAGTTTCAGCCGAACATCGATGTTTCCTGCATTCTTTAATGGCAGAGTCTGTTCACTACATTTACCCACAGGCGCAAAAAGGCTCACCGTCTAAGAAAAAACAAAGATATGTTGCCATTAAATTCACATTTTTAAAGAAATGTTGAATCTACAACAAAGCCTGTATTATCTATAACTGCAAGTCAAATAAATTAAAATGAAAAAAAAAAAACTAAGTCTGGACACATTCTTCTAAATGAGTTTTCTAAAGACACTTAAAGAAAAAGGTTGGATATCTACCCTTTATATTTGAAAGAAAAGGGTAGCTATAAGACAGGGGTGTCCAAAGTCGGTCCTCGAGGCCCGGCATCCTGCACGTTTTAGTTCTCTCCTGGTGGTACTAACAACCTTTCAGCTCGTCAATGTTCCTCTTAGGCCTTCTAACGAGCCATCATTTGATCCAGGTGCGTTAAACCAGAGAGAGAACTAAAACATGCAGGATGTCAGCCCTCAAGGACCCACTTTGGGCACCACTGCTATAAGAGAATGACAAAAGAACAACCACATGACAGCTGTGCTACCTGCAGATCTTTAGGAGCATGGACTCTTGCAGTTCCAGACTTGGCTTTCAGAGGGATACTCCTAATGATGTGACTGGGACCTGGAGAGTCCATTTCAATGTCCACACGAGCGCTGTACTCATCAGCTGGACCCAGGGCTTCTTAAAAATCAAACAGTAGAGTCTAGTGATTTAGCAGTACAGATGTAGAACCAGACTTTTTAAAAATAATATGCTGGATAACTTCACAAGTTAAAAGTACATTTCAGTACCTGAAGAAGTTCTGAACTTCTGAGGAGCCTTGAAAAGGACCCAGACCATAAAGCTTTCTGGATTCTGGGAGAAATGCGTCGTGTTAAGGTGCTTTGTAAATGTATGGTTAAAAAAAAAACATTTACTAATGAATCCCATACGACTACACCTCCTAGATGGAATTATAAACAAAACAATTCAGACTGACATTTTATTAACAGAAGATTTAGGTAGAACTAACCTCTCCGTAGCTGGCGTGCATCACATGATTCATGACCGAGGGAGAGGCCAATGGGACCATGTGTGCAGCCTGCTGTGCCGCCTCGGGCGTCATGCCAACGGGGTCTTTGGAAAGGGTGAAGCATCGCCATGCTGTGGCATTCTGAAAAGAAAAGTATGCAAAAGATAAGGATATCAAGTAGTGTTCAGGCCTTTGGGAATGAATAGACATATTACACAAATTAGAAAAAAAAATGTGAATATGGGGGCAAAAACAGAAAAATTCAAATCCTGAACCACCTTACATTAATGTTGTACATTAGTGTTCATGAGCTTGAACAAAAAAACCTACAAAACGTTTTATTTCCTTTTTCCTCTTGACAGTTTTCAACTGTTTGGTTTGTTTGTGTTGATATTTTGGGTTTTTTGCTTTTTTTTCTACAAAAGGAAAGTGGTCAAGAACAGCTATGAAAAACAAAAGAAAGTGTAACCCTTTGTTTGCAACTAGAGATGACTGGGCTAATGGATCAGTACGGGTTTATCAGAACTCACAGCGCTGATCACCAGGCGGATGGGTACAGTAGCGTGGGTTCTGTTCAGCAGTCTGAGAGGTAGAGATTTAGCGCTCCCTTCTGGCAAGTCTCCAAAATCCAAAAAGCCAGATTCACCAATTTCAATCTATTAACCCACAAAGGAATATTTCATGAAAACAACAATCACACATTACCTGCATGTCTCCAGGTCTGTTCCATGACTTCATGTTTGGTTCCACGTTAGAGTCACTCACCGCTAAAGCTGGGTTTTCTGCCACTGCGATAAGCACCACCCGTTTGGCAAAGATGTTGGCTCTGGTAGCCAGCTCCATCTCAGCCGAGGCAGGCCAGGAGCAAACACTGAGGATGCACTGGTAAACTCCAGGCTGTGGAGGGACGAGCAACACTTTCTGCTCCTCTGTACTCTTGGGACCGATGATAGTCTTGTTTTTCACCATCAGCCACTGGTAAGGCAAGCCGTCCACCTGCAGTTATGAAAATGGGGGTGGGAGGAACTTAAAAAAATAAAATGTACAATCCCTACACCAAACTCTGGCTATGTGTTGCTACATAAATCAAATGGATAAAACCAGAGGTTGACAAAAAAAATATATATATTTTTAATCACTTTAAAATGAAATCAAACTCAACTTCAACAGCTTCTTTGCCGTCCCTGTTTTAGGGCAGCAAGGATGCAAAATGTGCTAAATGAGCAAGAATTTCAGATGTTTTTATGAACCAATATCAGTTTACCTTTGAAGAGTGAGGGGGATGCTTAAGTGACGAGGTCACTTAAGAACTCCAGTAACTCCAATATTGGAGTTAATTCAAGTAGGGGTGGTCATGTCAAAAATGAAAAGAAAGGCCACTCAGCAAAGAGGAAGTCGTTACTCCCCCCAAAAAAAAATGTAAATAAATAGTTTCATAACAGTTTCTAAAGGCACACAGCAATACAAATAATCTTGGGAGATTTCTCTTGTGGTTGAATGAAGCCATAAAATGACCATTGATCCATTTGGGGAGAAAAAAGAAAAAGAGGTGATCTGCTAACCTTAGAAAAACACCAGTTAGAAGTACAAGAGTGGCAGCATCATGCTGCAGGGACACAAGAGGTGCACTTCACAAAATAGACTTCATAAGGAAAAAATGTGAAAATATTGAAACACCAAAACTACAGCAAGGAAGTTTAATTGGACAAGGAGAAATGGTCTAAAATACCTGCAAACTGTTATGTTAAAGGACATCTGACCCAAGTCGTGCAGCTTAAATGCAATTCTGACAAGTAAATGTATGTAAACAAATAAAAAAAATGCAATGTTTCCAATATGTAAATAAAAATAGCTTGGGTGATCTCAAAAGACCCAAGTCAATCGGCTGTAGTCTCATTCATAAAAAAAAAAAAAAAAAAGTATATATATATGGGGGTACTGTATTTAAGATGGTATGTTTTTCTTTTATTCATTTTATGGATTTTCATATTTTAAAGTTTGAGAACCTTGTCACTTTTAATCACATTATATTTATTGTGCATTATGTAAAATTCCCTGTTCTAAAAGAAAGCCAACTCACCTCACTGTAACTAAATTGGCATAAAAGTTGAATAATCTTTTATATACATTTTTTTTTTTTTTAAACAGTGCATGTGACCCTCTGGCTTTACCTGGATGTTCTTGAACAATAAACAAACCTTCTCTCCATCGATGGCCAGGCTGGTGACTGTGATGGAGACCTGCTGCCACCTGTCAGATGGGTTGAAGAGGCTGAGAGAGGTTTGTGAGGCGATACCAACACAGCAGGCGTGAGGGAAGCAAAGCTCCTCTGGTACCACAACTTGGCCTGAGGATGACAGTGAGAGCATAAACTGATGCTGGCAGCTTTCTGCAATGTCTAAAAGGTTTAGATGTCATTAAGTTTTGTAACATCTCCCTCATCTTAACAGCAGATTTCAAAAGACTAATGTAGAAAACTCCGCTATGCCTACTACTGGTACCTCTCAGTTCTTCAAGACCGCCAGTCACCATAGGCTCTCCACCATAATGGCTGTAGGGTTTCCCCATTATTCCCATGTCATGCCGACTCTGATGGGGTAAAGTGAGGGAATGAGGTCCAGCAGGTCCTGGAATCACCAGAGAACCTGAAGTGGGAAGAATGGCTCAGTTAGGTCACTGAGAAACATCTAAACACAAAGTAGTTGGTATATTTGAAAATTGCAGTCCAACATGACTTCAAACACAGGTTATGTTTTCAAATCGGTGATAAAAGCAAAAATAAAATCTAGATTCTATTGCAGTCTATTTACAAGTTATTGTAGATCTACAATATTTTTGATTTTTGTTGGCTAAACTGTACATGATATATTAGGGAAATGTACAAGTCAATTAATCGCATGATAAATTAAATGAATTAAAATTTGTAGATAAAATTTGTAGTTTCAGCTTTATTTATTTTAGACATTTAAAATGTCTACCAGTTCCAATGTTAATTTAAATTACATTAATTTTTAAAAATATGTTCTTGCATCATTATGCCATTACTATTATAATACTTCAAATGGTGTCAAAGCAACAATGTTGTCGATCACCACAATAACTTCTGGAATGATTTATCGTCCAGCAAAATTTGTAATTGTGACAAACTCTAGGCAGTAAAAACCAGAAGACGTGCCTGTAGAGGACATGTTGTAAAGACCGTTTCCTGGCGGTCCCATATGAAAAGCCCCAGAATGCAGCTGGGCATCAGCTCCCAGGAACTGCAGAGGTAGTGGCGAGCTGACGAGGGAGCGTCTGGTGAGGATGGACTGGACATCTCCTTTGTGGGAAAGATCCACCATGCTTGGACACTGAGGCTTAAAACCTGGGATGTGGACATAATGAAGGGCCTCTGCTGTGTAAGGAGGGGGCAGCATGCCAAGCCCCCTTGAGTACAGCGATGACAATGCAGAGGGGGCGGCTCCCCACTGCTGGGGTCCTGGAGGAGCTGCAGAGCTGATGGTATGCTGGATGTTTAGGTTGCTGCTGTATCCTGAGTCCACTTTAGTCAACTTCCTATTGCTGGAGTCTGGCAGGTTCCTGTGGCCTGTGAATCCAGGTATGACGTCCCCAGGAGCAGGAGGGTAGCTACATTCACTCTGGCTGCGGGTGCAGCTCAGAGGGGCGCCGCTGTGTTGGACCTCAGGGCTTTTGCCCTGCAGTGGCGGTAGGGGGTCCAGGCTTTTAGACTGCTGCATGTTATCAAGACTTCTTGCTGGGTTAGGTTGTAGATCTGGTTCCACAGGTGGGGTAGGACTGAACCTAATGATGGTGGTGCTCAGTCCCATGGTGGATTCTCTCTGCAATGAAATAAGTTTCACTAGGAAACCACTCAAGAACAAAAATACCAATTAGGGCTGAAACAATTGAGATAAATTACATAAGTTGATCATTGCAATAATCATTAATGAAGTATATGGACTCAGAAAAAGGTCATTTGTTGAAAGCCTAACAGAGCCAAAAATATACAAAACATACATTTTGCATTTCAGATTAAAAGAAAAACAAAACCCGTGTGAATATTCTACCAAGAATAAAGTGAATTAGTTTTAGCTTCATCTGATTTAAATTTTGTAAAGAAATAAAAACTCAAGCAGCTTTTGCTCTTAAATTATTAACTGGTTAAATGAAGAAAAACAGACTAGCAATAAGCTGTATAAAAAAAAAAAAAATTATATATATATATATATATATCACTATATTAAGCACCTGCTATTTAATTTGTTAGTGCAAAAGTAACAGTTCAGCACCACATTGTACTGATATGTCCAGCAGAAAGGCCTGAGCTTTTCACATGTTTAAGTATTGTTTTAGCTGCAGGTTCATCCTTTAATCAAACATTAAAAATAAGCTGCATTATTGCATTTTAGATGTTTTTCTTCAAAACAAATTGAATGATTTCTTTTGCATCTTTAAATGCATTTCTAATATTGAATAGAAAAGGCTCAAGTGGTTCAATTAAAAATCTACAGAATGTGTAATTTTTTTGTGCAATTAGTTAAAATAATTAGTTGTAGACATAATACCAATTAACCATTTGAGGCAATAAAGGCAGTTTCTTCAAAATATTTACATTTTAAATGCATACGTGCAGCCCTAAAAAAGTAACATTTTGACAAGAGCTTAACAGTACATTTAAAAAAAAAAAAAAAAAATCTGTAGAAAACTTCCCAAAGCTTCAGTATAAACATCTCAGCAGTCCAGCTGTACCTTTTGCCGCTCAGGTGTGGGCAGAGCAGTTCTGTCGTTTACCGAGATGTATGTGAGCCTGCTGAGACTGGGGCTGGAACAGACCGACTCAGGTGAGAGGTCAGGACCTGGACGTCTGTCTGCCAGCCTGCCGTTGGATGAGGAGGGAGAATGCAAACTGGGAAGACGGACAATATTTTTCATTTGCAAATTTGGACCAGTGAAAAAGCAAAGAAAAGCAATATTTAATCCTTCTGATTGATGGATGTTGGATACAATACCTGGTATCAGCAGTGGGAATGAAGGTCTGACTGGGAGAGGAGTGGGTCAGAGGGGAAGTGGAAGGCCTGAAGTTGCTCTGAGTCTCCTCCACACTTGGCTCAGGGAAATGTCCCTGCATGCCTTTGAACCAAAGATTGAATCTCAGAATAAACAATCATGACATCACATCTAGAGATGCAGCAGTCCGATATTAATATCTGTATTGTACAAACACTGGAAAAAAAAAATTCTAGATCGGCATCTGCATCGATGCGTCTGATCCATAAGGGCAGATCTATTCAATCTAATTCTGTGTTTTGTGCTCTGAGCAACATACTTTATAGTCAGAATTCATAATTACACTTTTTAAAAAGGTTTGTTCCAGTTTATTTTTACATGTTTGACTAATATAGTCAACCTATTGTTTGTCAGTTTCTTTACATTTTATTTTATATTGGTTGTTTTACTCTTAACTGCAGTGACTGAACAAATTAAAGTTGTTTTGACATGTTTGACCAAGCTAGTGAAGCGACCGGTGTATTTAGGTGTGCTGTACTGGTGAAAAGTAGCAAATGTGTAATTCAGTATATGTATATCTGTGTTTAAATGTTTTAAGTCAATTCAGCATAGTTTTTTTTACTAATCCTCAGATATCTGTATCAAAAGTGGAAGTGGAGCGGTGCCTCCCTAACTGCATCAGTGAAGGTGAACCTCTGGGTATTACTCACCAGGTAGAGGACCTTGTGCAGGTTGAGCTCTCTCTCCTGAGACCTCTGCCTGCTTCTCTGAGCTTTGAGGTAGAGTTGTGGTTAAATTCCCTGGTGTGATCTCTGCAGAACCTCTGGGCCCGTCCTGCGGGTCCTGACCTACACTTCTCAAGCTCTGGGTCAGGGGGGACGGAGCTTTGAGAGGCAAGCCTGACTGGGACTTCCTCCAGCTTTGGGAGGCTCTGGGTAAGCTTTTGTCATTCTTACAAAACGGTTCTGCATTCTGTCCCGACTCCACTGTCTGTCTGGCAGAACTGAGAGACAAATGAGGCCTGGAACTCCTGTCAGGTCCGCCGCAGTTTGTTGCTGCGCTACACTCCAGAGTCGCTCCATCCCGTCTGCTGGAACACCCTGACATGGGGTTCTTCTGACAGCTGCTGTGACCGTCGGCCCAGCTGCTCAGGTTAAAGGTTGTGTGTGCGTCAGATGAGTCGCTGCTGCCAGACACGTTGGTCTTCAAGTATTTCTCCATGTCAAAGGCGCTCGTCTCTCCAACACAGATGCTCCTCTGCAGAACCTCTGTGACTGTGCTCTGATCTGGCTGAGGGGGGGTCTATGGAGGACAAACAAAGGAGTTCATCTAATTTTCAACAAACACTTGAAACAAATACAAAATATCAAAATGGAGCTGAAACAACTAATCAGGTCAATCGTGATTAGTGGTCTATTGACACGCGTTAACTCAATAATACTGTATATTTGTTGGCTCTTTAGCACAGTATATTGAACACACACATGAATATAACATTGTTTTAACTACAAATTTTTAATTATTGAGTCGATAATACTAGAGGTGTGCCGATCGATCGGTCACCGATCATAATCGGGCCGATTTTCGTGAAAAAGTGCATGATCGGTGATCGGCGATCATTGTCTCTTTTACCGATACCGATCACCTCATTTCGCAGCCTGCCTGTGCAGCTGGTCTCCTCTTTCCTTCACTGCGCAAACGCGCAACAACAAATCCTAAGCGATGTGGAACTATAACGCACTGAGTGAATGGGGAAGTTTGCGTGTTGTGGGGAAAATTGAAGCACGTCAAAAATGCATCAACACGACGAATCTAATACGACATAAAAACAATGACATACTTGACGGAGTTTGGCTACATCGAGGCTCACTGCAGTAAAAAAGACATATGGAGGATCAGATAGCACATAAAGCAGCGCACAGCTACAAACACTCACCCAGATTAGCATGACGGTCAGAAAACTAAACAAATAACCCGCAAAATTATTTAAGTCTTCGAGCTGCGATGTCAGACGCTGGTTCTGCTCTCCTGTTGAACCGCTGCTACGCTACAGGTAGTAATATTTGACAGACGGAGCTTCGCTTCTGCTCCACCTGGTAGTGACTCTCACACTGAACCTGCTTAAAGCTGCAGCATCTAACTTAAAAAAAATACATTTTACCTACATATTAAAACTTTCGCTGTCCTAACATGAGACAGATAATCTCTAAAAAAAATAATCGATCTCCTCCCTGATCTGCATAATTACTCCGCTCAGTCAGAAACAGCCAATCAGAACTAGCAGTAACCAGCTAGCCGCCATGCTATCAGGAAGTTTTCATTCAGTAACTCTGGATTGTTTATTGTATGGATCCTGTTTTTGCCTTTGAATGTTAAGTTTTATACTTGAACTTTTTGGCAATGTTGAGAGGTTTTATTTTGGCTCTTTGCGTTATTTAGCCTCTTCAGAGCCTTCATATGTTATCAGTCTGTTAAAGATAGTATTATCAATAGCAGTACAATTTGCACAATGCCTGTTTTGTTTAGTTTTCTTCTTGGAAAAAGTTATTAAAACAAGTTTTTGTCTAAATTAAGGTGAATTCATGGTTCCTTTTTCCACATAATGTAACCGGTAGTGTTTATGATAAAAAATAAATAAATAATAATTATGTGATCGGTATCGGTCCTCATGGGTGATCGGTATCGGCAGGAAAAAACCTGATTGGCACATCCCTAGATAATACATTTCATTAAATTGAGATAAAAGGCAGGATTAAATAAGCGTTCACTTTCTATTTCTTTTCAAACTAGTTTTGTTCTTGTTATGCATGCCCATGTTTTCTCTGTCCTACTGATTGCTTAATTGTTTATAAAAACCTGTTTGAAATGAATAAATCAAAGTCATAATTTATTACGATAAAGTGACTGGTAGAGTTAAAATGTAAGAGGAACAAATAGTGAACAGATAAATTAGTCCTACCTGATTATCCGTGTTGGGCGCCTGTTTGTGGGTGGCGCCGGACTCCGGTCCACTCCTGGCCCTGGATTTCTTGGACAGACCTACGATCAGAGCAGCCAGCTGGGACGGGTCAGTGCTGATGGAAGCGTTGGCGATAGCCGAAGCGATTGTGCTGATGCTGAGCATCAGTGAGCTGCTGTTATCTGGAGACAAAACGCTTTGGTTCACCATGGTCGACTCGGATCCTGAGCCTGGATTGTATTCAGACATGGCAGCTCCAATATGGTCCTGAAACACACAAACCCAGATAGATGAGAACATATTATAGGTTTCTTTTTTCAATTCATTTTTAAACAAGTAGCATTAGGTACCTCGGTTTTACCAGGTTCTGGGTCAGGATCCCCTTTTGGTGACAACCTTTCACCAGCAGCATTCAGAGTTTTATCCAAATCTTCTGCAGAGACATAATGAGCCCAACAACATTTAAGAAATTAACCAAAAGCATTATGAAAAAGTCAAACTGTAACTGAGTGTGGTGTCAGAAGTGCAGGAAAAAAAAGAACAAAAAAAAAACTACCGATTAAAAATCACTATACACTGAAAGATTTGCATGTCTCGTGTCAGATGTTTCCAAACACACCTGTGTTGAGAGTTTTGTCTACTTCACCAAAGTCTACAGTGGCACCGAGATGCAAGTTGTCATTAAATGAGAAGTCAGGTGGTTGGATGAGTGGAAAAGGTTCCCTCTTTTCTGGAGAGGTGATGATGTAACCAAAGGATGGCTGGATGAAGAGAACAATTTCAATGAAAACATTAACAAAACACACAATAAAACCGGAATCCATCTCTGCTTCAAATATACATAGAATCACAATAAATTATTAACCGGGACAGACTGCATCTACTGACCCGTTTGACATCATCTCCATCAGTCCTGCCCAGACAGCCCAGGGCTTCTGAGCGCTGGCTGAAGAATTGTCCTAAAGACAGCCGCAGGTAGCTTTCATCTCCCTGCCTGATCTCCGACGAGACCTGGGAAGCCCTCATCAGAATGTGGCTGCTGGGTGGACTCTTCCAGGAAGAATCACTGCGGAAGGTGCTGTTGCCTCCAGCTGCTGGCTCAATTTGCTCCTCCTGGTGGAGAGAAATACTCAGAAACTGAACAGAGGAGGCACTGTAAGCTAAACCCTGAGCATTCCAGCTTTGTGTGTCATTTGGAACAGTTTTAATACAAGATAGAAATCAGGATCAAATTTGATCCCAAAATGATTTACCTGCATAAACTGGTGCTCTTTCTCAAACTCCTCTTGATCCTTCATCATCTTCTCCATAGCATCACCTGCAAATTAGTAGCAGCAAAATGCATTTAATTACAAATCACTTGCATATTTTTTACAAGAAAGTTGTGATCTTTTACATACTGGTAGATAGAAAGTCCTCATTTTGAAACTGGCTGCTATTATCCAATTTCTTCTCATCAACCTCTTTCTCAAAGTTGGAGTAATAAGCCAGGTCAGTGACCCACTTCCCTTCTTCATTTTGGTAAACGACACTCTGACCGGCGTTGGCTCCTGAAGAAGAAAGCTGCTGTTAATATTTAACAAGAACATTGGTGCGTATGTAGTTACACAATCAGATACTACTACGGGTGCACTGAAATTGGCCCCGATTTCTTTAGCTGCAGGTGACTGGCCGATTTTTGCATGTGAAACCGATCTACTAGGTCTGAAAATGAACCACTGTACCCTTCTGCTCTGCTAGGAGAGAGCTGGGCTCCCACAGCTTAAGTTAAGTAAAAAGTTCAAGACAGACTTAATGCCACTTGATGAAATTTACTTCAGAATAAGCAAAATTAAAAATGATTACCACGGCTGACGATTTCACCCAAATGTTTAACATAAAACTTTTTGGTCCAGTTTAGAAGCTACAAATTTTGGAAAAACTATCCAAAGATTAACATAAACACAAATGGCAGGTTATTTATTTATGAACAAAGAGTACTGGCTTCAACAACGTTGCTCTTATATGGAGACTGCATGATGTTACAGGGAGAAGCATTCGGTAAACTAAGAAAAATAAATGTTTCCAATTATTTTATTATGAGGGGATCTGCAACCATAAAATTCTATTTACATTAAAGTTTACGTTGACGTTTTTAAGACCTCTGAAAGACTGATTTGAGACATTTTTATACCAATCAAGGTATTATTTTTAAGAGATAAATTCAGTGATTCAGATTTTTTTTTAGGAATCTATGGGAACCCACCAGGTCACGTCTCCACATGTGAGGTTAACAACTGTCACCCTAGCAAAATATACACTGCTCAAAAAAATAAAGGGAACACTCAAACATCCTAGATCTGAATGAATGAAATATTCTCATTGAATACTTTGTTCTGTACAAAGTTGAATGTGCTGACAACAAAATCACACAAAAATCATCAATGGAAATCAAATTTATTAACCAATGGAGGCCTGGATTTGGAGCCACACACAAAATTAAAGTGAAATGTTCCCTTTATTTTTTTGAGCAGTATATTTAGTGACTGTTCAGACAACAAAAAAAATAAATTCTGTTTCGGCAGGTTAGGCTTTTTAAAAATTGTTGATCGGCTAGAAAACTGCAATCTGTGCACCACCAGATACTACAAGTAAACTGAAGGATTGAAGTTGATGTCAGTATTTAAGTGAACTCTTAGCCCACCTTGCTGAAACTCCAGCTCCATGTTGTCTGGGCAGTTGGTCCAGCCTTCATCCAACTCCTCCGGGTCCTGCTGGAAGCTCTGGGAGAAATACTTTGCTTCCAGCGAAGTGGACAGAGGATCGTCATCTTCACTTGCACCACCGGAAGCTTCGGAAGCTGCCACATCACCACAGGGGCCTCCTCTGGGGCCCAGCGAGTGCCGGGCCCCATCAGGCTCATCCACTGCCTCATCATCAGTGGCATCCTGGTTGGTGTCCAGCACCTACACAACAGTTAGATGGCAAAACTCAATAAGAATTAAAATTAAAACATGTTGAAGTTTTACTTGTAGGTGTATGTAGCAAGGAACCCATACTGATTGATGCCGATATAAAACAACTTAACAATTACAGTTGTACTTTAATTTAAATAGAGATTCAGTTAGAAATTGATCAGTGAGCAGGATCAGACAATTTAAAGCTCAACAGGTCCTTGAATGAAAAATAGTAGCTTTTTCCATATTAATTGGTTACAGGTTGTGGCAACACTGATCTAGATACTGTAACCGACAGGAGACTCAAAGTTAGCCATTATCAGTACCAGTAAGGTGTTTATGCATGAACTGAAAGGAAGCACAGAAATGTATTGATAGACTGTTTTCATAACACTTTAAAACATCTGATTCACTCAGGCTGTGAATCAGGAAGACTTTAGTAGATAAAAGGAATCCACTGAAATGTTGACAATGCTTTGGAATCTCAGTTCTGGTACGAATCAGGATTCTCCAAAGAACAGAGATGAGCGTTATAAATGCTAAAAGCTATACAAAATGATAAAACCAGTTTAAAATGTCAACCAGATTTTTGTCTGTAAATGAAATGGCATCTATACTATCATATAAACGAACACTCATGGAAGGAAGACCATATAAAGCTAATGTTTTGAAAATTCAGATGAGAATTCAGCTACAACATTCTGATCACTGCATCTGTAGCTACATTGGTCAGAAAACTGATTTAGCTCCCCATCGCTGTAATACACAGAACCTGGGAAAGATGGAAACTGCCGTGTGTGCTTTGAAGAGAAGCGGTGTCGTTAGTCGGATCCTGCGGTCTCTTCAGGTAGACTGAATCCAGGACTCGTTCTGCTGTGGGGCCACAATCTGTGCTCTCCATGGCATCCTGGCATCCAAAACAGAACCAACATGACCATAGGGAAATGTTTGGATTAATGACGCTACATGTCTTGGGCATCCGTTTTTGTAAACTCCATCTCAAAAGTAAACAAATTGGGAATTCCAGCCAATATTTTCAATCTGAAAACGTAAAATTGTAGTAATGCAAGAAAACACCAAGTTTTTTAACAGCAATGGACAACCAGTCTTCAAAAATATTTCTTCCACATGCAGTGAACGTACCTACAGTGTACCTGAAGTGAGCATGTTTCTAAAAATAGCTAGCATGATCAGTGAGCACAACAGATGGAATTCTACCCATTTTTGGACTTTCAGCTTAAATGTCGTTTGTATGGCATTGTACTAGACTGTTAAAAACATTTATTCCAATAATTCAGTGCAAACAGTGAAACTCAGATTTATTCATTCATTATTCTTGGCATGCTTATTTGACCTTCCCAAGTTTTTCAGGGGAAAAAATAAAAACATTTTGGGCTGCTCACAATATCAAACCACAATTGTTATGGCAATATTAATCTGTACAATACCATAAAGCTATGTAAAAATAATATTTAAGAAAAAGGGACAATTATATTGAGATTAATGACCCAAAAGGTTTTCTAAAATTTTTCCTGAGAAACTTAAGAGTTTACATTAAGTCAAAATCAACGTCGATAAAAACACTTCTGTGTATAATTAATGGGTTTGACTGTTTGATATTTTCTGAGATGTTCCCACAAACCAATGTTATAATGCTGCCCCTTGTCCTAATTATCATAACTACACTTTAAACCTAGTCAATGCTTCACTAGAATTTCATTTAGAGAAAGTCCTGATATTGTGGCAATACAATCTGTTAAGTGTTCCATTTTATGCTGCTTTTATAAGTAGTAAAGGAAATTTATCCCCAAAAATAATCAGTAGAGAAGTAGAGCTTGTGTCCTTACCAGGGCCTCCTGTCTGTCCAGCATCCTGCTCCAGTGTGTGTGGGATGCCACTGAGGACGACGAGCTGGCCTCACCGGTTCCTACAGGCCCGACGCGGTCGCCCATCTGCAGGACGCAACACACACAGGAAATACTGAAGAGCATTGATCACCAAAGAAGAGTTAGGAATGGATACACTAATAGCACACATGGTGTTAAATCAAATCTAAGTTTCTGAAATAATTGAACTCCAAAGATGATTAATCTGCCATTACAATTCCATGTTTTCCATTTTTTTTGGATCCAGAATGATGGTAAAAGTTAGTCTCACTGTGAAATATTTTCTTTTTTTAAACCACTGTTTATTCATGTCTACCTAATAAGTTGCATATTAGCCAATTAAGGATTCATTGCTCTTTTAGAAGAGAAAAAAAATACTAAATTCAGTCTCCTTTTGTAACCTTTAGAATTGGAGTAAAATTACCAATAAGTTGTAAAATATCCTACCAAACCAAATAAGGAGATTTATCCTTAGGTTTACACTCAGGATATCACACCTGTGTAAATCTGGGAAAACCGTTCCTCATGTTTTGTGGGAGACTGCTGAAGTCCTTTTTGTCCTCCTCACTGAGAGGACTGCTCCCAACAATCCCCAGGCCGCGCAGGGCGTCATACGTTGTCAGGACTTTGACTGGAACAGGGATGGTGGAAACGCCCCCGTCGTTTCCGCTTTCCTCGCTGCCACTGCTGCCGTCGCCTCCGCCTCCATCCCCTTTTACAGAGGCACAACACAAACTGGAGGTTAAACGCACAGAGCAGGTTGGGCTTTTCCCATAGCCATAGGAAAAAAATAAATAAATAGTTGCTACACTTCAAACCAAATTACAGATGAATAAAATGAAAAAAAAAAAATGTCATGCATTCCATGTATGTTTGATTCCTGACCTTGAGAACTCTCCCTCAAGTGACTCTGTAAACATAATGTTTATACTTTTGGGGGTGGGGGGTTTGTTGCCCTTAGCCCCAATGTTAGAGAGACACCAGAAATGGACAAGTGTGATTAGTTAAAACACTAATTTCACCCTCAACTGAAATAGATAAAATTTTCACTGATAATTTATTGAGATGTATGAACAAACAATTGAGCAGTAACATTTTTAGAAAAACAAGAAGTACATAAAAAAAAATAGGTTGACTAACTTGGTCAAACATAAAAATTGCAACAAACTCTTTCAAATGGTTCAGAAAGTGCAATTAGGAATTATAAACATATAAAGCACAACTTCCCACAGAGCACAAATCGTAGAATTTGTCTAAATAGATTATTCCGGGTACATTTTCACTCAATTTAGAATTTTTTTTCTAAATATTGGGACAAAATACAGATTTTATCTAATTGGTACATCTCTAAGTGTGTGTTCTACCTGCAACAGGAGAGCTGATGACCTGTCCTTCAGCTGATCGTCTGTGTCCAATCCCAGGAAGCAGCGATGGACCTCCACGACCAGAGGAAGCCTCGTCCCCCGAACTGCCGCCTTCCAAACCCGGCCTGAAACTGGGACGGTTACTTTCTCCAACCTGTGCAAACATATGGATCCCCACAGAGGGGAAAAAAAAAAAAGTTGCTGGAATACTGTTGCTTCCATGGCAACATTGCAATCCTGATTATTCTTTAAGGCTTTCTCTGGGGCTCA
The DNA here is from genome assembly GCF_051168715.1 of Poecilia mexicana. Taxonomy (NCBI): domain Eukaryota; kingdom Metazoa; phylum Chordata; class Actinopteri; order Cyprinodontiformes; family Poeciliidae; genus Poecilia; species Poecilia mexicana. The sequence goes on from NW_028263375.1 coordinate 2,108,835, forward strand.
ACATTTTTCATTCCACCTCTCAACTCAAGTGTAATATAAAATTAGGTTAAAGACATTTCACATCTCCAAAATAACCATTTTCTGACCAGTTGTCTGGACGTGCTAGGCAACAGCCGTGTCTTGACGTTGTTCCTTCTGGCCGTCTCCAGCTCGTCCTCGGTGTCCTCATCACTGGCTGGACATGAGTCCATGCCTGTAGCAGCGAGTCGCACGTCAGGCATCCGGAAGTCCTCCTGGAGAAACATCGTTACAAAACTCTTCAACTCTGCAAGGCCACTTTTAAACCACATTTTCCCACAGTAAAATTCATGCACTTTTCAGGCACCTTACAGGTAAGTTTTCTAACCTTTCCTGGACCACCCTTTGCAAATAAAACAATACAAATGAACTAAAAGAAAAAAGACAGATGCAAAGCAGTTATATACACCATTTATTGTTAAGGTCTTGTGCGTTTCAAAAAGTTTCTCACAAACCTGACTGGTCTGGGAACAAAACACTAATTTAACAAAAACATCCTTTAATTTCTGTAATATTTAACAAGTAAAATAAAAAACATTCATTACATTGAAACACCAATAGTTTTAAGATAAATAACTTTCATGGACAAATGTGTTTAAATGCTTAAACAATACAGAGAAGGTTCCGACATTTGGCGAATAAAAATAACTTTAGTGATTCTAACTAACCTAAAACAAAAGTTAAATCTCATTTAACTTCAGAAAGCGGGAAAAAAAAAAGCTGTGTGGTTTATGAAAATACCTGGTTTCAACTGTAAATAACATTTTCCAACTTTAGTCTTTTAATCAAGTGTTAAATTGCATTTCATTACAAAACTGTGCCGTTTGAATATCAAGCACTTTCCAAACATTGATTCATTGAAATTGAGGCTTTTTCAGGGATTTCAGGCAGCCATATAAACCCTGGTTATCAATATAACCCTCCATATGGTTATATTGATAAAGTAAACTGATGAGGTTCACAAGAAAGACAGGCAGTGATGAAAAAAGCCTGACCTGATTGAGAAACTGGTATCTTCGCTTATGTGCCTCTTCTGAACTGGCATCAGACGTGTAACCTGCAGCAACCGCCACTTCCTGTGCATAAGCAAAAAACAACTTAAATTACGCATATTGAGGCATAACTTCAGTTTTTAATTAAATGCCTTCGCTCAATGCAGACAAAGATCAAATTACAGATTTAAAAAATGGGAAACCCAATCTAATTTATGTGAATCCTACCGACACAGGAATCTCCTGCCCCTCCACTCTGCCTCTCTGTGTTGCTGGAGGAACCAGTTTGTTAAAATATGCCTCTAGTTCGTCATCAGGCAGGTTGTTCAGGTCAAGGTCATCATCTGGTGGCCAAGCACATCACATATAGAGCTAGCATCCACGGCTCGGTCACAAACTACACCCAAGCTCTGGGTTTCTTCTGCCACATTAATGATTAAAGAATATTACAAATCTGAATTCCTATATTAATTTTCCATTTCAAAATTCCATAATGTTCCAAATAGTTACAATAATATTCTGAACACAAGTCAAACAGTTACCTCACTGGGTTTTATTATTCCCATGTTTAACAAACTGCAAGATAAAAAAAAAATGTATCGTTGGTATCCGATTGTGCAGTGTGGCAACAAGCTGCTGTGCTGCTTTCAGTGGAATCTGAGCAAACTTAGATCAACTCTACATAATGCAAGACCTGGAAAACCCTGACAATGTTACTTTCATTTGTGTTATGAAAAGAAAAAAAATTACCAAAACCAGGTCTGCAGCAATAAAAAAAATCCCACAAAATCAGAAAGATTTAACCATGTAGAAATCAAAACTTGTTTTGATAATGTGCTTTAAAAACATGTGGCTAAGCACTTGTGTGGTCCATCTAGTGACATCACGATAAGGCATTTCTGTGTGCTCTTAGACCCGAGTCAATGCAAAGAAAAATGCTCATCACACTCAATTCCAACTGACCAGAGGCGTGTCTGAATGAGACAGTGTTCTACCTGAATGTGGGGCTGTAACAGACGTAACTAAGCGTTTTAATCAATAGGAAAATTTGATTGTAGTAGCCACCATTCAGCTTAAAGAGGGCAGCAATGAGGCTGCTTTAGGCTAAATATTGCAGAATTAATGAAGTTTACATAAAAACATCACAATTTGCTCATAAACAAAGAACCCTAAAGGACCTATTTATACGGTTCATCCGCTAATTAAAATTGATTTGGGGTTTAGTCACTCTTCAAGTTTCTTTAATTTCTAAGAAAATCAAATCAAACTGTCCCAAACCTGGAAGGAACCCTGTAAATGGAAGGAGTAATAGTACCTGTCACATCACTGTTCATAGTGTCCACAGACATAAGCTTTTCATGGACCAGGAAGCTGGAATTACTGCCACTGCAGGAGTCACTGTCCAGTCCGCCAGCCTGTAAGCAGTCTGCCTCAGATGTGATCGCTACAGCCTGAACCCATATGGACAAATTTAACATGATGAGTAAATAACAGTGAGTCCAAGTCAAAAGTAAAACCCAAAGATCAGTTTAGACCTTTAGTGTCCCTCAGTAAAGGACAAAATTAGTTAAGTAGTAAGAAAAAAACACTCGTGTCAGACAGAAGAATAGAAATCAAATACAATCACATACAATGGATACGTCAGAGACCAAAGTTGTAATTAAACAATTATGTACCTTTCTGTTGTTCTTCTGGCCCAGTTGGGCAATTGTCAAAGGACCAGTTGAAAGATCTATAAAATGAACATAACTCCATTTGTAAGGCAGAAAGATTTCCAGTTACAGCCATCTTCATCCAACACCAATATATGTTTGTATTTGCATATATAGCACCAGTGAGTCATATATTATAATATTCAAGCAAATAAGCCTAGCTTTTCTGGTTATGTGTAATCAAAATGTTGCTTGGTTAAAAAACAAGTTTGATTCTGTGTAGTCCTATAGAATTTTTTAAAAAATGCAAATGAAGTAGAGGGATTATCAGTCGACGTCATGTTACGTCAGCAGCCATGTTACTGTGCATGTCTCCTTCAGAAGACAGGCAAGAATACATTTTTCTAACTATATACAATAAGGCTAATAAAATTTACAACTTGCTGCCAGTGCAGATCACGCCTCTTTGCCCGGCCAACTCCCGCACAAGTTTTGCAGCATCTGCGGTTGTCAGAAGTTTTATTTTTAGCACATTGTCTCTGTACCTAGCACCGGAAAATCCCCATTTTCCCCTCAAGTTGTGACCAAGCTAGGAAGAAAGGATTTTATTTGTCCTTCACACACTAAATATGAATTCCATTTATTTTTCTTTAATAAATGAAAATGTACATTTTTGGAAAAGCCTATTCCGGTGCCTTTATTGCTCACCATGTATACGTTTGTCTTATCTCGAGGCACTCGGCATATCTCAGAGAGCTGATTATCTCACTGTGAATAAATTGCTTTAGTATCGCTAGAAGTAATATCCAATGTTTAGGTCATTTTCTCTCGTCATTTATCGACTCACCTGGTGAATGCTTGAGTGACTGAGACGCATCTCATCCACTAATGCCAATTTAGTGGATGAGATTTGAGCGCGAGAAAATAACTTATTTTCTCACACTCTGATAAACAGGTATTGTAGTCCACTGACTAACAAATACTAGCTGATTTTAAAACGGAAAGATTAATGCTGGTAACCATGGTAACCAGAGCATTTAAAGACCTCCTGGCTCTTGCAGTAGTCAGGGTGCGTGATTCCGCTGTGTTTACAAACAAATAATCCCTCTACGAGAAACAAGCAAAAAAAAAAGTAAAAATAACAGCACCAAGACAGGAAAAGAAAGTCTCGGTGAAGAAGAGTCTCAGGAGGGCTGGAGGACTCACCGCTCCCTAGCTCTGTGGGCCGACCAGACACTGAACCCGTTTGGGTAGGAAGGAGGCCAAGCACAGAGCCTTGGTTTCTGGATGAGCTCCCATCCAGACTGATCTTAATAAGCATGTCTGTCAGGTGGTGGGTAGCAATAAAGTCATCTGTATTCTCCCTGTGACACAAGCAAAGAGAAATATTCAAAAATACAAACAAGAACAAGATTATTTATCTCAGCAAAGCCATTTTCAGTTATATAGATTTGCCTTTCCTAGCTGTAAAAACAACCTAGCAACAAGATAACTCCTCCAGAAACACTAAATTACTGTATACATGTGAAAAAAATAAATAAAATGACTATACAAAACTTAGAGTGCAGCCAAGACTTTAAAGAAAAAAAACATGTATAGCAACAGTGAGCCTTGAAATATTGTGCATTAAAACTTTACACAAGATCCTAATAAATAAATTACAAAAGAGCATAAACAAAAACATGGTTGCTAAAACAGACTTAAAATCTTAATCACTATGAGTTTTGGTGTTTATTATGATTTTGATAAAAATAAAATCTAATCTTTTTTGCCTAAAAATTATTTACTCCATTTAGTTGGAGAATCAAAACAAATACCCAAATAGGGAACTTAGCAATTACAGTCAGTAGGGCAAATATGCTGTTAAGAACTTGGCTCAAGCATATTATGAAATATTAGTTATTGATGCTCTCATGGGACCAACATTTAAAAAATGTTTGGAGAAAAAAAAAAAAAAAGAGCTTAATTGTCATTAAAAAAAAGACCAACTGTTACTGTGATTTTACAATAATAACATAACTCCTTAATCTGGACACCATGAACGGTGTGTGTTTGGGTAATTAGGTGAATTTGAAAATATATCATTACAAAAACGTGTTTTTTTACTCACAAATCATCTTTGAAGCCGAGGGAAAACTTGGGATGTCCTGCAACAGATGACTGTGACTTGCCTTCTTGTGCTCTGCCCTCCAGATATGACGCTTCCTCGTAATCTCCTCTGTAAAATGATCACATTGCAATGATTTCACAAAGAATTAATAAAATATAAAGGAAAGGGGTTGGTACGAATCAATTAAAAACATAAACTTTGACCCCTGGTAGACATGCTGACCAGACGACTCTTCTCCTTTCCGGTGTCACAGAGAACATCGATCAATTTGACACATTTGGAGGAAAAAAGTGTGTAGGAGGTCCCATCCTTTCCCACCTGCTGTCGGAGCTGGGTCTAATTTTAGCTACCGTCGAGGCAGCCACAGGCAGCCCAGGACCAGAACCCAGAGTTACATTCTCCAGTGTGGCGCGGTCGCTGTCCAGAGATCTGCCGAGGAAGCTGGGGAAGGTTTCATCCTCCAGCTTGTAAAAACTCTCTGCCATATTTCCTAAAAATAAATAATGATATCATTTCAAGCGAGCTGCAATATTTTTATTCATAAGGACATAAATGCAGGTTAATTTGGTGTGACCATAAAAACAAGCTAAAAGTGAGATTTAAGAAGTTTATTGATATTGGTTTTGCTCGCACAGGGTCAGTATTTGACATAAACGGTCAAATTACCCTCGAATAATGAGTACAGTTTGCTTAGCTAGTTGCTAAAAACAAGAGTTATGACCCTCCACAGCACAACTGAAGTTGCTTATTTTGTTTAATAAAGTTTTAAAACTTACAGGCAGGAATGCCAAACTACCCAGGTTCTCCTCTATGTTAACGTAGTTCTTTATGAATTTCACCAAAAACAAAGAGTTCATAGCATAAACGTTACTTTGTCTTAAAACTCACATTCACTCACCAGGAGTGGGCCGAGATTGAATATTTATCTCCAGCTCGAGCGTTCTCTTTTAAACTTGTTCAAACACAGTCAAGTTAGGTTCCTGTTGTTCGCTCCCGAACACACATGTTGCTCGTTATTAATTAAAATACAGCGTTTCAAACAGACTACTCCGTACGATAAGACCAAGCAGCGCCCATACACTACAGGAAGCCCGCGTGAGCGTCATATTAGAAGGGCGGGATCTAAATATTTTAAATTATTTGATTGGCCGAAACAACAGAGAGGGCGGAAATAGCAAAGCGTGATAGGTCGGAACAGGTGCCGCACTTTATTGAGCAGTTTAGAAAATATACTAGGTGTTCCCCTTCTGCCACACACCTGGATTGAATCTGTGAGTGATTAACAGGCTTCTGCAGTACTTGATGACTGCAGAAGAGGTCATGCAATCATTTGGATCAGATGTTCTGAAATATAGACACATCTAAAACATGCAGAGCAGGGGGGCCTGAGGACTGGAATTGAGAAGCACTGCATTAGACCATAACATTATTTCTTAAATTCACAACTTATGTACATGATTTAAAAACAAACAAACTGTACTTTAGACATAAGTGATTATTTACTAAATTTTAAACAAAACTATGTTTGTATGAATACTAATTATTATTAGTAGTAATTATTGTTAATAACGTGATATTAATTATATTATTAATAGTATTAGAATATAATGTACATATTATTTGTGTTCTTTACCTGAGAGTATAACAAAAATGCAGCAACAGAGTTAGCAGTTTGGTACAATGAAAACAAATCTTTCATGTATTTTGGTGTTAAGCCATCTAGTGGTTTATAAACTAAAGTATTTTAAAGTCTATTCTTTGAGCTACAGGGAGCTTATGTAAGAACTTTAGAACGGGGTGTTGTGCTTTATTTACTTATTTTTAGTGAAAATGTAAGCAGTAGTGTTTTAGAAATGCTGCAGTTGTCCTTTTAATCAGACATATGAAGAAACCATTACAGTAATCAATTTGACTAATGATAAATGCATGCATATGTTTTTCAAGCTCTTGTTCATGTATCCCATCTGCGTAGCTATGGTAGCTAATCTTATTACATTGTATAGCATGAGCCAGTGGGGGGCAGGGAGAATGTAAATATTAAATACAGATGTCCCAAGATTGAACAATGGGCTACCTCAGATGTGATTTTTGTCAGCTCCAATAAAAAGTAAAGTTACCTTTTGATATGAAGTCCTGGTTCTGTAGGGAAGACTCGAACAAGCCAAGTACTGTACCAGTAAGTTCCACACTGAGTTAGTGTGGTCATGACCTAGTATGTGAATATAGTTGAGGGAAAGAGTTGAAGAAAAATACCCTATATAGTAATATCAATAACTTTTTAAATTATTGAATAATAAAAGCTGTGCATTACCAACCAGTTAATCTCAATTAGTTTATATTTTGTTTTCCTATATTAATTTTTCTTTGACCGATCGGTCCAGATCTGGAGTGACACCCATTCCTGTTGGGAACCCAGTGGAAAACCCATCCCTCACTGCTGGTCAACGTTTCTAGCTGGGTGATTTTTTTTAGTTGACTAAGTTGGTGAAGAATGGACCCCACAGCTAAATGAGAAGCGTATCATGTGCTCTGATACATGTGATCTGTTAAGCAGCTGCAGGAACGCCTGGGCTGGCAGACAGCTGCCTAGAGAGAGCAAACCTTCCAGTTATTTCAGTGCATTACATCTTGGAAACCAAAATAAATAAGTCGACTAGATAATTAAGAGATTAAATCATGAAAGAATCATCAAAGTGTTTGCTCGTTTCAAATTATAACAAAACTTCCCAAATTAATGTTGTGCTGGTTGTGAAAAAGGCTGTTTTCTCTGTCAATGGGATATAGCTCCCATTTGTCTTGGCAAAGTCTCAAATTCTCATTATTATTATTATTATTATTATTTTGCTTCAAGTGACAAAAATGATTAGAATGAGGTCAGAAGACTAACATGGCCACTCAGGAACCTTTACCTCTGAGTGTTGTTGCCAACACCAGGTCGACTTGGCCTTGTGTTTCGGAACATGTTGAAGTGCCATGCTGGTAACTTAACTATGCAGCCCGTTTTAATTCAGGTTCCTAGTTAATGTGAATTTTGAAACAGCAACACAAGTTTTTGCAGGTCACAGATTAATTTTTTTCTTTTATATATTTTTTTTTTGAAAAAGGTTCTTTTAGTTTGAGAAGACATTACTTTTTACCTTTACTTGAGTAATATTATGAACTGTAGCATAATAATAATGAATTATAGCTGCTCTTACTTGAGTAAATTGAGTCAAGTACTCTACCCACTGTAACTTTACCTTAAGAACAAACATATTTTAACCAAAATGCACCAGACAAGCAAACACACCTAGAGTTCATGTTAAGGTCAGACCTCTTGTTTGTACATAAGCCTCATGAGTGCAACTTTACCTGCATGACAATGAATCATAAGCCATTTCCTCTGAGCTGTTTAACATGGAAGTCACTTACTCATACATGGTGTCTGGTTTTGGTGGAATGAATGGAAAGTAGTTAAAAATGACTTAAATTTACTTCCGCAGGATTAAAAAAAAAACACCCAATTCGTGAGCTGTATTCAGAAGTCCTTCAATCCATGACAAGAACAAAACATTGCAAACTTTAAAAAAATGTTTATTGCAAGTGAATGACAAGGTATTTTGAGCATTACATCACAGCACTACATTTTCTAATAAAAGTACACAAAAAAGGAGGAGAAAAAACCCTTTCAAGTCAAGTCATTGCTCTTCAGTTTCTGGCAGGGATAGCAGTGCCCTAGAGGAGCGACTGTGAACAAGAGCCAGCTGCTGAGGCTGAACAACAGGCTCAGCATCACAGTGCTCTATGAGGGACGACGGAGGCAGCAGGTGACCATGCCTGGTCCCCCCCCTGGGAGGATCCAGAGGGGGGAAGAAATACCTGAAGCACCGAGGAGAGTGATGAAAAAGTAAGGAGACAAACAAACAGAAGAAAAAACAACAAATAGAATATAAGAGGACAAGGATGTAAAGAGGAGGCTGCAGAGATTAAATTTGAGAAATGGCAAAAATTTGCTTTATTCTTTCAAGACGGGTGTGAAGAAATCTAATGAATGGAACTCAGTCGCATGTCACAAAAACAAAGTGTGGAGTACATGCGTGCAGTTTTCATGCCTGAAGAACAAGTACGCTGCGAGGCAGTGTTGTATTTCATGGCAAATGGCTGGTCATGTTCGAGTGTTATTAGTAATACGCAGGACTCTGGTTTATCTTTGGAGAGGTCAGCTGTCGCAGGGGAGGAGCAAAGGGGGCTCGTTTGGCAATCCTGCATGCAACAACCAATATGAGAGCAAATTAACATCAACAAACCAACAAACCACGTCTTTTTCTACGTCAACACACGACAATTGGAATGCTAAGATTAGGGATGCACCTTATATTGGCAATAATAGTATTGTCAGGCAATATTAGTCTTTTTTTTTTAACATTGTAATCATGCCAATATTTAAATCTGGGCTAATAGATGTTTAATTCCATGTTGCTGTTTGTGTATGTGCTTTATGAAGAGGATGTACAAAGACCAGGCTAGTAAAGAAAATTAAAAATGTTTAGTTTTTTTTTCCACATTTATTTATTGGGTTTTACATTTATGTCTTGATTTTTAAAGGCACTGTGTGAACTGAATATGATTTTCTAGGGGTGGCCCCCCCGACTCCTGTCCTGGTAGGCACCACTGTAGTGATGCAGCGTAAGATTGTGGGGGCTTTAACTGAAGAAAAAATGTATCATGAATATCAGATATCATCCATGACAGCAATATTAGTATCAGATATCAATATCAGCCCAAATTTTCACATTGGTGCATCCCTAACTAGGACACTGTGTACAGAAATCTGAAAATATACAAAAATAAACATTTAAGAGAATTTCACACAGTGAACCGATTCTGTTACTTGTGTTAGATGTGAATCAAGAGTTAGGTCTATAATAATAATTATAATTCGAGACAGGAGTTAGATTGAAAATAAATACAGCCACATATTGAATCTCTGTCAGAACCAGTTAGCCCTGATTCAATTTTTCTGCCACGCTTGTCAAGCTAGTATGTTATGCACTTTTTATTGTTGCAAATGTAAGAAAATTATTCTTGAAGTAATGAAATATTTTAATCTTACAAATTTACTAGGGCTGAGACTTTAACACGTTAACTTCTATTAATTAATTACGTAGATTTTAATGAGCCCTCAACAGCTTTATTTTTTTTATTTTATTTTTTTTATATTTGAATGTTCCGGCCAGAACCATTGTATTTGCATGTTACTGATACACCCATAAATCTGACGCACAAGCAATATCCATAAACAACAATGATGGAAGACAAAGCTGCTTCTATTGGCCCACTGGCGGTTCATTTTAACTTCAACAAACGATCTGATTGGACGCTGGAAAAGACCATTTTTGTGTTCAGGTTGTGCTAGAAGGAGTTAGCCTATCAGAGAAGTTATCCAACCCTAAAATAGCATCTCGGTGCTAAACACAAGCAGCTGATGTCAACGTCCACAGTCTGCATTTCTAAAGAATAATTTTTCCAAAGAAGTCCAATGAATGATCAGGAGTTCCTGAAACACTGGAAAGCTGAATGAGTAGCATTTTGCACTTTATGGTTAATTAACCTAAATAAGAGATTAAAAACCAGAAATATCTTTGTTGTTGAGCTCACATGTCTATTTATTCAATAATTCAGCAACAAAAGGGCCTTTAAAACTGAAAATGTTGCTTTTTTCCCCCCAATTAAAAGGGAGATTAATTACAGACCCTGAAATTAACTCAATTAAAAATTTATATAAAGTGGTTACATGCAATATCCCCCATGTGAGCTTTACTGCTTAGGAATTGAACTTGCATAAATGAAAATGAGATTCTCTGTCATTCTAAAAATGGCTGTATTCATCCTCACATTCTCAGCTGGTTAAAAGCGTTCATTAAAGCGTTTTCCTCCTCCAGAGGAAGACGGCGTGGCCAGACTGGCACCAGGATACATTCATTTGAACAAACAAGGAGAACTTGGAATGATGGAGTTGGAAACTGTCCCCGGGGTGCGGATACGCTCCTGATGGAAACATTAACTTCACACAGCTCACAGTTCGCCGATTCCCTTCAAGTAACTTTAGCAGCTCAAATAATAACCACAAATCAAATTCATATAAACAAGTTTATTTGACTTATTTTTTACTAGTAAATAAACAGTTAGTCCTTAATGGAAAAGTAAAGGGGGAACATAAACGCCGCTCATAACATGCATCAGTATAAATCAAGGAGAAGCCAACAGACACACACACGCATACATACACACATCAGCTCTAAAGGCCTGATCGAGACCAGTGTGAGTCCAGGTTTGTTGTCAGTGGTCAGCTGCACTCCACTCAGTGTGAGGCACGGTAAGGTTAGCAGTTCTATCGGTTGGTCTCGGGCTGGGTGAGTGGCGGCAGGCGGCACCACACCACCTACCTTCCTGCCGACATCCCGTTCAGGATGTTCTGGGAGTTCTGAACGGAGGAGCCCACCACCGTGCTCATGGCTGTGGGCTGACCGGATGAGCCCGTCAGGGGGCTGCCGTCTCCTTTCAGGATGCCCGTGCACTTCCAGTTCTCCATGTAGTTAGCTGCAGAAGGAAACACCGAAACATCAGCTGGAAGTGTTGCTTCAATACACCCAGACCTCCAAAAAACAAAAAGAAAAAAAGAAGATAGACTGGCCTCTTCTGCCCCCTGCTGGGTATGGTGTCCAAACTAATTCACATAGCAGAGGATAACCAACACACATTATCATAGAAGTTTAAGTTTTCTGAACAACTGAAATTAAAATCTGTTTTCAAATTGTCCTAAAGTTTATTTTCCCTCATTACTGATGTCACCTGAAAGGCTTTTATTGTATTTGGCATATAAACACTTCTAGAATCTGAAGCTTGTAACATACAAAAAAAGCAACAAAGTTGAAGAAAGAAGAAGAAGAAGAAAAAAAAGGTGACGGGTAAACAGTTTTGTAAACAGTTTTGAACCAGCGTCCCACCTTTCCACAGACGTACGCAGCCATCGTCTCCAGACGAGGCCAGCAGGGTGCTGGTGATGTTCCAGCTCACACGCCACACCTGGGAGTTATGGTTGTCGAACTGAGCCATGATCTGGACCTCAATCTTGGTGGGTCCGGTAGACGTGCTCTCCTTCCTGACAGAGAGGAATCCAGAACAAAGCAGTGTTAGTTTCACCTCAACAAGTGGGTACAAATAAAGATTCTGACTTGAGCAAACACAATCGTGGAATAACCCTCTCTGTGACGTTACCTCAAAGGGACGAGCTTAAATATCCGGACGTCTTTGGTTGCAATGGCGAGCACATGGAAAGATCTGCCCAGGTTGGGGGCGAAGGCGATGTCGTGGACGGCGTCGGTGACCGTCATCAGCGTTTCTGCTTTACTGTATTTCCTTTGGAACAGAACAATACGACTCATGGCTGCTGCGGTTTTTACTCCATACTGGAATCTACCAGAACGGGGTTCTTACCGCGTGTTTTCGTTGTATTCGTAGATCTGAACCTTCCCACCGTACGTCACGTTGCTGTCATCGCTGCCCACGGCGAACATAGGGGGGTGGGCTCGAGAACTGCAGGGAGACAGTGTGCAACAAAAAGGACATTTTAAGAACAATAATATTTCAATTCACAGAGAAAATAGTTTGCGAGGAGAAGCTATCATTTAGGCTGCATTCACACCAGCCCTGATCATCCTCTTTAACTGAACTCTAGTTGGTTTGGGGAGGTGTGAATGTGGAATTAAACTCCTGATGCGGACCAAAAAAGAAAATTCTGGTCCGCCTACAAACCTAGACCTGGGTTTGGTTGACGTGAACTCTGGTGTGCTTTGAATGCACATGTCAACGCCAAGTTGAAAGGGAGACTGCTTCAAAAGCAGGAAACTCATCATAGCACCGGGCATTCTGGGTAAATACAGGCAAAGCAAACCTTTGAGTCAAGAGGGAGAAATGTCTCGTGGTCTTTTGCCAAAAGACAAAAGAGAAATCCTAATCTTATCATAAAATCCAATGATAAGATTAGGAAAGTTTTTAATGCTTTCTAAGAAATTATTTACATGGCAACTTAAAAATAACTTGGTGTGTTTCATTTTTTTTTTTTTACTGATTTTACTGTTCAAAACTTTTGGAGACAGTTTATCTTCCTTAAGTGGAGAATATTATACTCTGAGAACCAACACGGTGTTCAGGGTAAATAACAGGATGTGCTAACTGCTGACAGGCTTGGAAGACAATGAAACCTGATGAAAACGGCAATAAGAAAAATATATATGGAAAAAAAAATCCAACTACACACCGCTTTCATCAACATGAAAATTGTTAGGGAGAACGACACAAATGAACACTGTTAGTAACATTTCTGATGCTTTCATGTCGCAGTACAAGGAAGGTGCTGCTACATTCTTTGCCTAAGTGGCTCCAAAAGCTGATCAGGAGGTTTTTATTAATGCATTAAAATAGAAACATCCCATGTTTGGAATGCACAAAACACGTAGTTTGAGTTGTTGAAATAAAATCAAATAAAGGTACAAGACGTATGTACTGATGCATAAACAGGGATGATCTTTTAATCCCTTCATCGTCTGTTGAACTCCCAACAGTTTCTGTTATCAAAGAACCTGCAGCACACTGTTTTCTCTATGGTCAAAGTTCACTACTTTTAACTACTGAATACAAACCGAGTTTCTGAAAATGAGTGTTTTTAGTCTGGAGATTAGAATAAGGATTTGAATCAGACATTAAAGGAAAGCAGACGTGGGACCCAGCCAGACCTGGTAGGAACCTGCTGTGTGGTGAACACGGGTGCAGTACCTCGAGGGATTCCACGATATGCAGCTGCAGCTGAGCTTGCAGGAGATCTCGTGCTGCAGAGACCACTGGCTCAGGTTCATCACGTCCGGAGCCTCGTAGATCCTCACCACGCCATCTGCAGAGCAGGTGGCCAGCATCAGACCCATGTGTTTAGGCGCAAACTTCACGTCCGTCACCGACGTTCTGCTGTCCACCAGCGTGGTTCTCTTGATCTGGACAGAGGCGATGTGGACGGCCTGGGTTAAAACTCAACACGACAAGAATCAAGTCGGGGCTGGTTTTCAAACAGCTAGCGGCTGCGCTGACCCAGTGGCTCAGGCCTCGCTGCTTGTCGTTGGACTCCCCGACGATCTCCTCCCAGACGGCGGCTGTTCGGTCAAACGAGCAGGAGGCCAGGACCTGGCCGAACTCCGGGTGAGCCCAGGTCACTCTCCACACCGATCCACTGTGGGTCTGCACCCGACAAAGGGATACGTTTCTCAGACTAACGCCAGTTTCACAGTATTTGGAGTAATAAGGTAAATATGTCACAGTGTTCATAAGGCTCCCAGGACAAATCAATAACATGATTAGCGATGCACTGATGTTAGCATCTGGGCTAAAGACAACATTAATGTTGCTTTTATGGCCAATAACCAATATATACATCTATATATCTCCCTTTCAATACTGTGAACAAATGACTCCACAGGTGACATTGCTTGGCAAGAAGGAAATAAACATCAGTTGATAATAACAGCCAAGTTGTACTATAGAAACGGATATTTCTATGCTATAAAATGGCTAACATCGACACTGACAGTAATGCCGATATATATGCCTAGAATTATGTTTTTAGTAAACATCATTTTTATGGTACATTTTAATTTACTTCAATTTAAACACTATTGAGCACACCTGAATATAAGCTGCACCCACTAAATAAATAAATGAATAAAACATTACATATATAGTAGGGATGAACCGGTAAATCCGCAAAGATTTTCTTAATTTTGGGAGATCAGCCGATACCTACATGTGAAGCCGATCTTATCTACGCTGGCAAAAGTCTAAGAACCAACCACTGTTCTCTATTACTTCACTTTTAGAAAGATTTGACTGACAGACACGTCAACCATGTCACATCTGTATGTTTGCAGTTAACAACAGTCACCACACTGTTGCCAACTAAGCAACTGTTTTGCCATATTTAACGACTTTTCAGATAAAAAAGTCGGTCAGGTATTTGCAGAATTCAACTATTCGCAGACTATTCTCTGGGGTTCCTAACCTCAGAGAATACCGGCGCTCCACTGTAGAGCTTCCCAAACTTTTTAGCATCCGATCCACATAAGAAACTGATCTCAAATAGTCTATCAGTTAACTCCATGACTTACAAGAAAATCAATAAAACAGTAGTGCAACAACAAAAGAAGGCTCAATACCAGACTGTTTTTTATCCATTTGTAATTCTGTTGTAAAATCAACTGCACACATCTGCTTTCAATATATCGTATTTTTTTCATTAGTTTGATCTCTGAAAATCATCTCAAGGACTCCAACAGGTTTTGCCTCCCTGTTTTCAGAACTAACATTTAATCAATTTATTGATTTGGTGACAGCTTAATAAGAAGGTAGTCATTAGTGACAGCCCTTCATGTATACCAGCCTAACAGGAATTTATACGGCAGCAAGTTTTACAATGACAGAAAGCAAAGGTGCTTACCTTCCAGCTGGCTGTGCACTGCCACTCTCCATTCTCACTTTTATCCCACACCTGAGAGGCAGAAATTCACTCAAAGATATTAGTGCCGTGACATTATCAGTGTACATTTACACCTTTTGTTTAGATAATTTTAAACTAAACAAAATTCTTTCTATCTAGTTGACTCAGTCGGACTAGCTATATGTAAAATGAGCTTATTTAGCCCTATTTGTAATGTAAAGCTGCCTTGTTCTAAAGGAGGCTTACATTTTCTCAAACAACTCAACTTAAATGAGTCAATAATGTTTACAGAGCTAACAGGGTCTAACGTGGGGAATGCTAACATGCTAGGCTGAGCTTCAGCATTAGCGCCGAGTCCAGCTCACCTTGACGCTTTGGTCGCTGGAACAAGTCGCCATTCTGCGCCCGTGAAAATCGTACGAGACATCGTGGATGAGATCTTTATGGTCAGCGGCGATGCTGCGAGCGACGAACATGATTCCAGCTCCTCTAATCGCAGGGTTTAGCTGGTAGGCCTGTCATGTGTCTCCCACTCCGGTTGCTGGAGTTTGGCGCCCGCGAATGTGTTGTTGAACTGTGTTGACCACAAGGGGGCGCCTTCTGACAAACATAAAAAACAACAGTTTTTGAACAATGTTTTTTTTTAATTTGATGTAGGTACTCCACACATCAGGATTAATGTCCCACATTGCGTGTAAATGGTAAATGTAAACAAAAATAGATTATTAAAATCTGAAAATGTTTTTTTTTTCAGTCTTAAGTAATGCATAGAGTTACGGCGAGTGTTAGTTTTCAGGTAAAATAGTAGCAGCAAGATCACAAAGCGTAATTTAGAAGGTTGCCATGTTCGTTCGAATGTGCCACAGTATGGTTAATTTTGAAAATTAAATCAATATTCAAAAAAACACAATTTCAAATAGTGGCCATTAGGATTCATGCGATAATCACACATTTATGTATTTATTATTATTATTATTATTATTATTATTATTATTATTATTATTATTATTATTATTATTATTTCTTTTTTGCCTGGTTCTTTCTGTACTCTTATTTCTGAATTTGCCAGTTATTACTTTTTTCAACCATGTATGATAGGTTAGATTAAGTTTATAATTAATGCTCAGTTTTATATCCTAACAATATCTCACAGTAAAACAGTGATTGGCAACTTTTTTATCTGAACAAAAATGCCTATAAGGCTTTCTGTATAATTACTTTCCTGACAGTAAGACCACCTCAAATTGAGAAAAAATGTAAAGCATATTAAATAAACTTCTCAAACTGGACTGATTTGTGAAATTGGTACCTTAAAAAATATTTCCACTGATGTTAATACTAATTCCAACCTGCTCAGGCAATTCTACAAAATATGAAAAATCGGGGCATACATCTAAAAATAAGTTTGAGGACCTTACTGCTTTCATAATAACTGGAGTCATAATTTTAATGCAAACTATGAGCACTAAATAAAAATAACATGTAGCACCTCTGCAAGGGAAAGGTTAAAGAAAGCGCATTTTTGGTTGGATTAAATTTGATGCAATATCATTTTATGTTCTGTATGCAGCTAATGGAGTTTTTTGAGTCCTTAATTTCCATCCTTCGAGAGTCAACTTGTCCAAATAAACGTTCCAAAGTAAATATTTTAGAATATTTACAGAAAATAATATGCAGTTGAATTAAGTCACAAACGACAAGAAAATTGAGTATTTCAGTATTTCCCTTTATAATTAATCTAAAATTAATGACAAGCAAGAAAAATAAACGGTGCTTTAAGTTGGATAACGTGTACAGACGAGACGGGGGTATCAATTAGCGAATCTTTGGGTATCATTAGATGCCAATGTAGAAACGAAAGGAAACATATTCAAGGCGTGCACGAAATGACGCAAGTCGACACATAACAACCAGAACTACAAAAGTACAAAACGGGCAAATATGACTAGCTCCCGTTAGGCAACCTGGCAACCCGCGAGAGTCAGAGTGAAGGAGAGGCAGATTGACTCCCCGCAGGGATTCATCAGGTTACACACAGTGCTCTTCAGATGGCTAACGGAGAGGAGTAAGTTGGAAAACGGTGGCGAAAACACCCCGAAGTCATCCGGCTGGCTTCTCACTTCACCAACCGCGACACAATGGAGCAAGAATTCGAGGATATTGATTCGTCCGGGAAATGGCAGAACCTTTACAATGTAAGTCGGGACACCGAGGGCCTCTCGTGTTTCTATGACGATCGGTTGCTAACCAACTTAGCCAGTTCACTTCTCAGACTCATCTCCTTGTGTTTCACTACTTTCCCCGCTTGTTCCGTGGCGTGTGTTTTTGTGTTAACTAACGAGCTTCTAACGAGCTGCGTAGCGCAGGCAGGACGGGCGCCGCAGGAAGCCAGCGAACACTTAATTGTGAGAAAGTAGCGAGCTGCGCTAGCAGGGGGCTGACTTCCGTAGCTGGGAAACGTGCATCGGGGAGCTCTCTGCTTGGGTGACGCTTGCGGACGTCAGCCGCAGTTTCTGAGAACTCACCAAAGACTTCCAGAGAAAGACGCATGTGTTTTATCACCAGCAGTGTTGGCCAATCTGGCATATTCAGGTTAAGTTTCTAATACTTTAGTTCCTGTTTAACGCAGAAACTGACTGCGCGGTTTATATATTTTTTTAATTATTTTTTTACTGAGGCAATGGGAAAATGTTTGCTATTTGACTTCAGCTGTTTAAAGGAGACGCAAAGAAATAAACAATTTTCTCTACAGAACCAGAAAATGCATTGACGGAAAAAAAAATCTTTTTTTTTTATTAAACGAGTTTGATATAAAAAAAAGTAACTCAAGAATACTTTATTAATTCCAAAGGGAATACAAATACAACAATACAATAAATTATGTTAACTTTTTTTAAAATCATAATATTATATCAAATTAATCCAAATCTGGGTTGTTGATTTGATGGCATCTATGGCATTTATTCTTCTAGAAGAAGAAGAAAAATTGATACTAAAAGGAAATGTAAATTTGCCATAATATCATCCAGGTACCCTCCAAGAGTCACTGTGGACAGTAATTCCAATAGCAGTCAGTATTGCAGAGGCCTTGAGGAGTCCTCTGACTGGTGATTTTTGCATGACTGTCACAACATTCCAACAGCTCAATTTCCAGGTGACAGAGATGATATTCCACAGTGAAATGTCCTGAATGGCACCATCGTTTGTTGGCACGCTCTGCTCTTTTCAACTCCTCTGGGATTTGGGGCCATAGTTCAAGTATTATTTAGGCTCTTGAATTGCCAACCGGCCGCTCCCATTTGTATAAACAAACCTTGTTTATATTTACAAACCTTGTTGCCACAGTAATACAACAGTCCGAAAGTAAAAGAGTAGAACAAAAATCCCTCAAACTGCACAGCGTCTACAAGGAGTCCAAAAAACGCATGGCTTGAACCCAAACAGCTGTGAAACTGTCAGAAACGAAATTCTCTTTAGCCGCGTAGAGTGCTACAATCACAGAATAAAAAAATATTAAATTATATTAACTATCTGTATATTGGTGTACAAAATTCAACATTGTAAATATATTTTGGTAGTAGCACAAAATAATCAAATCAAATTTCCACTACTGGTATCAGGCAGTACATTGTTTTATTCAATTTTAAAACAAACCTTAATATTTGCTACCATTAGTTTCTGCTTCTCAGTTAAATATTGTAGTCAAGGTGACTTAAACAGGACTGAGAACTCTAGAAGTTGAGGATGTAAATGTATGGAGTTTTGTGTGTAGGAACCCAGCTAGTAGAAAATCTTTTCACTAACGAGTCAAGCAAAGTGGAACACTTTAAGTGAATCAAGAAAAGCAGAAAGACTGTAATGAAGACCTTCCATCACTTTGTGTGGTCTTTACATAAATGTTGTGTTTGCAACCTGAAAGCTAACCTTTAACCTTTCTTCTCGTTTGCACCAGGACATCCGCAACCAAGCCATTGAATATCCGTACAAAGTAGCTAAGCTTCCAATGAACAGGAATTTGAATCGCTACAGAGACGTCAGCCCATGTGAGTCTTTGCACGAGAGATTTGTTTGTTTTTCTTTCCAATATGGTGGCTGAGAATTTGCATTGTTGTAATTGCTTTGCCGTCTGATGATTTTTTTTATTTTCCTCCTCAGATGATCACAGTCGGGTAAAGCTTGAAAACGCTGACAATGACTACATTAACGCGAGTTTAGTCGCTGTGAAAGAAGCTGAGAGAGCTTACATTCTAACTCAGGTATGGAAGCCATTGAGCGAATGCTACTGTATTGCACACTGTTCTACTCGGTATGTCACACTTTCATGAAAATTTTTTTTTTTTTTACTTTGACAGGGCCCTTTGAGGAATACGTGTGGCCATTTCTGGTTGATGGTCTGGGAGCAATGTTCTAAAGCCGTTATAATGCTCAACAGAGTGATAGAGAAAGGATCTGTGAGTAACACCTCAGCACATGATGACCACAAGTTTTTATATACAAGGACTGTGTTTGGAAATGTCTATCTTTATTACTTAATACATACCAAATTACTTATACCTCTGCCTGAGATTTAATATATAGAGATGAGGATTTATTTAATTTTAATACAACGGTGTAAAAGAAGGATCGAGTTTGAAACAATAAAGTTATCATTTTAACTGCATTTTTGCATGTTTGGGATGTTTCGACAAGTCAGGTCACTTCTATGCGTCATTACCTCCAGTCAGAACGATGATGTTAGTCAAATGAAATGACAACTTTATATTTAATCTGCTACAGATATGAGTAATTCTGGGCTTAGCCACATATGTAGCATTCTCTGCTGTTTAACTGAGAAAAGGAAAAACTTTGTAAGCTGTACATATGGGAGAGAGAAGCATTTCTATGTTTTCTGTATGGAACTGTGCTCCTGCTTTTGGTTCTGAGGTTTTATGTTTCAGGACATAAAATTTGAAAAAATATCTGACCTATTGTTAGAATTTTAAATATTAAGAAATATTAACCCGAAAGAACAACAACGCATGAAATACAACAGTACAATTGTATGTTGCTGTTTATTCTACAGTAACCAAACCAAACTGCATGAAAAACGTGATTATGATTCAGTAGTTTCTACAACCTGAATTTTAAAAGAGTCAGGATGTTGTTTAGAATTGAATAAAATGAAGACTTTTAAATCACACGAGACAACATTTTATTAACAGAACATGGAGAGCAGAGCAAATGTCTGGAAAAGCAGAAATGTGTGAAAGCATTCACCTGGTTGAAATTAAGTTAACTTACTTCAGATTTGCAGCATGATTAGCTATAAGAGAGAGTTTGGAGTGTGTGTGGAGTTTCAGATGTAACGATGGGCATGCTGTCTCATTTGGGACAGAATGCATAAAATATTGTGGAACATTTTACGAACAACAATCTCATTATCTAAAGTGCATAAGATTATCAGAAGATTCAGAGAAACTGGAGAAACCTGTCTGTAAGAGACCTTTATTAGACGCCCATAGACTTTGGGCCCTCAGACAAAACTGCGTCACTCGTCAGCATGATTTTGTCATTGACATTTCTAAATGGACCCAGGAATACTTCCAGAAACCACTGTCGGTAAACATAATCTACCGTACAATCTGCAGATTCCACCTAATCGTCTGTCATGAAATATGTGAACAGGATCTAGATCTACCGTGGGATCCTGTGGGCCACAATGAATTTAAAAAGGACTGTTTCACAGTGACAGTGCTCCATGTTCCGATGAATCCAGATTTGACATTCTTGTTGGCAACTTTGGAAACCATGAGCAACTTGCATGTTTTGGAAGGAACTATGAACCCTGAAAGGTATCTAGAGGTTTTAGAGCAACCTCATCCAGAAAACGTTTATTTCTGGGAAGACCTCGTGTATTTCAGCAGGACGATGCCAAACCACATACTGCAGCCATAACAACAGCATTGGCTTCGTCGGAAAAGAGTATTGCTGAATTGGGCCTGCAGTCCAGATCCTTCATCTAAGGAGAACATTTGGCTCATCATTAAACAAAAAATATGTCAAAGAAGACCATAAACTCTTAGCTGCTGGAAACCTGCATCAGTCAATAATGGAACCAAATTCCAACACTCCAGAAACTCATGACCTCAATGCCCAGATGTCTTCAAACTGTTGAAAAGAAGAGAAGATGCTTCACCGTGGCAAACATTTCCCCATCCAAACTGTTCTGAAACATGTAGCAGGTTCAAACCTGAGCTTATTTTGGTTGAAGTTCAACATCCGTTATGCTAGGATCAGTGTTCTGTTGTGAATAAAATATCAGCTCATGAGATTTAAGAGTTTTTTTTTTCCTTTTATGACCTCCTGTCTTTTCTAGAATTCAGGTTGTTGATCTGCCTACAGCAGCAAGAATATGATGTTATCATCAACTCTTTGGTCTTATTACTTTTCCACTATGCAGAAATGCTGGTTTCTTCTTCTTTTGTGTTTTAGTTTATTATGCCTTTCAGTTTTTTTTTTGGTTTTGTTTTTGTGTTTTTTTTTAAACACAGCTCTCTGAGAGTCCACTAGAGCCTCTGAATCAGGTTGAGGTTTGGACATTGTCTAGGTCTCGTCCACATCCCGACCCTTTTGTCAGTTGTACCTTTCTGCTCACGACCAACATTCAGCCACACCTCAGCTGGCAGACAGACAGCCTCACGTTTGACCCAAGAGAAATGGAGGAGGTCATGGTTGGAGCTGCTGCAGGCCCATGGTCCTGCAGCTGTAAACAGAGCCCAAACCTTTGTGTGTTGTTCAAATTCAGTTCTCCAGACCTTTCCCCTCCCAACCCATTCAAACAAGCCATACTGGTTCTTAGCAGCCGCTCTGTCATGAACTTTAACATAGTGAAGTCTGAAGAGTGTTTTTTCTTTGAGCAATGGATGACTGACCTTCACAGGAAGGAACTTGCTAAAGGGTCCATTCCTGGAAAAATGGGCAACCGTTTTTCTTTTTCTTTTTTTTTTCTTGTAAAGTGACTAACTTACAAAAACATTGGAAATGGCTTTGTTAGCTCTTCTGAAAATGATGGATACAACCACAACTGCTTCCCTAAGGTCATGGCTATGGGTTAGCTTCAGGGTAACACCCAGATAAAAGCTGAAGAACAGAAAGCTAGAGATGTGTGCACATCCTACGCATCAGGTAATCGCTGCATTTGATCTGCAGCTACTTACAATCTGAGTCTCTTTCTACGAAGCTAGGCTGCTCTCGGTTTCTTCACATGGTACTTCTGTATTACAGCTTAGCCCTTCTGAAACAATGCAATATGTCATATATTTTAAGACTTTAAGCTCTTATGTTTTGTGTTCTTTTTTTTTCTTTATTTTACCAGGACTGCTCAGAGCTTGTACTTACAGTGTTTGTGCAGCTGAGTACTTTCTGACGTGTATCTGGGCACATTATAAGCACAAACAGCTGTTAAATACAGAAAATGCGGACTAGAAATAATTGCTGTCTGCCATCATGTGGCGCCCCTTCTAATGGGGCACCCACTTTTTGCGCCACTGCTGTTTGGAGAATGACTAACTTTAGGCCCTAACTTTAGGTGCATTCAAGACAGACTGTGAGTCTGTCTTGAATGCTGCTTAAGGTCACACGTACTCATCTGTCTATAAAAACGCTGTTCGAGCCTGAGTGATGACCTCTCTGTCCCCGCAGGAAAAGTGTGCTCAGTACTGGCCCACTTCAGAGGAACTGCAGATGTCCTTCACTGACATGGGTTTTGTTGTTCGACTGTTGTCAGAAGAGGACCAATCCCATTATACAATCAGGGTGCTAGAACTAGAGAACACAAAGGTGAGCATGAGACGAAACATTGGAAGCAATAATCTGAAATTAGTGCTCTGCTTTGAGTTTTTTGAGTTTTCTGGAGGACTCTGGTGTCTCAGTGAGCCTTTTCTCAATGGCAACCGATTTTCATTTATTCTCTCTCTCTCTCTCTCTCTCTCTCTCTCTCTATACATACATATATATCAGAATGAGTCACTATTTAGTCTATATAGACTATATAGTCTATATAGAGTCTATATAGTCTATATAGAGTCTATATAGTCTATATAGAGTCTATATAGTCTATATAGAGTCTATATAGTCTATATAGAGTCTATATAGTCTATATAGAGTCTATATAGTCTATATAGACTCTATATAGTCTATATAGAGTCTATATAGTCTATATAGAGTCTATATAGTCTATATAGAGTCTATATAGTCTATATAGAGTCTATATAGTCTATATAGACTCAGGTCTGAGCTGAGTCTACCCAATCATAGAATAGAAACAGCCTGAAATTCAGGTGTAACATCAGAATGAGTCACTAAAATAGTTCCAAATGTTCAAAAATATATGAATACAAGACTAACAACAATAATTAGAAAATAGAAATATTGAACTCGTGATCCAACGGATGTGCAATTCAGTAGGATTACTTTTTTTTTGCTTTTTTTTAATTTACATAATGAACATTAAAAAAGACAGAATATAAATGCTATTTTAATGAGTAAATGAATATGAAAGTTCCAGTAGGTGTGTAAACACTTATTGACTGACAAGGTATAGACCGGTACAGGGAGCTGAAGCAGCCAAAATACTTCAGAAATCACAAAATACCTTTTCCTGCTTGCTGATAAGAAATATTTTTGTGAAATTCCGTGTTTTGTTGTGGATTCCACTTAGTTTGTCAAATTCTGTCTGCATTTTCCACGTCACATAAATCCTAGTAGGGCCCTACAAAAACAAGGTCAAAGTTCAAAAGAGGAAGATCCTGCAGCATGCTTAAATGGTTTAGATGCAACCTGCAGCTCCAGGGGCCACAAGTGGCTCTTTGGGTTTCCCACATTGGTTCTTAATAACTTTAACAAAAATGATAGAGAACAATCTGATATTTTAAATGTAGTTATTATGCAGGTTTCAGCAGACTAATGGTTTTTTCATGTTGGAATTGCATTGAATTCCCACAACAGAATGACCCTTAAAGTACCAGTAATATTATTTTCTTATTGGTTATTATGAATACCAACAAGAAACGGTTGGAAACTGTCCACTTTCTTTGCTTTATTTTCCACAGAAGAAAATGCATCCACTCTCTTTTGAGCAACAATGTTATGTTTTTCTTCTTTAAAATTTCCTATAGTTGATATTTTCATTCAGCTCGACAGACGGTAGAAATGACTGTTTGGAATGGATTGTAAAGGTTGAAGACTCCTGGGCTAATGTGTTGCTAACATTGTATTGCCCCTAAATTCCTCTGTTTTATCTTCATACCAGGTGGTTTTAAATCAGTCTACCTGGGTCCTTGTTTTTATTTTTGTTTTTATTTTTGTCTGGCATTTCTGGTTTGAACCAGAAGTGCCGGAACTTGTATGTGCTGCACATGGTTCATGGCTGATGTCATACATTTCTTCCCAGACGGGGGAATCCAGAGAGATCTACCACTTTCACTACACCACGTGGCCTGATTTCGGGGTGCCAGAATCTCCCGCCTCTTTCCTCAACTTCCTCTTCAAGGTGCGGGAGTCTGGCTCCCTGGGGCCTGAATATGGGCCCTCAGTGGTGCACTGCAGCGCTGGGATTGGACGCTCGGGAACGTTTGCCTTGGTGGACACTTGCCTGGTCTTGGTGAGAGAGTGTTATTGTTATGGGAAGTAGTTGCTTAACGCTGATTATACTGAGAGCAAAGGGTTAAACCGTTTAGTTTGGCATCTGAGTACAATGAGTCAGTCATCTTAAGATAATATTTGAGAGGGCTGGAAGCTAGAGAGAGAAGTTGTGGCATGTTGGTTCTGAACTTTATTCACGGTATGTTTGGATTGTTCCTTCAAGCAGAAAACAGTGATGTCAGCGATTACCTGGAAACTCCTTCCCACATTCAGGAATTCTTCTGTTTTCAGATTCATTCAGCAACATGAGCTTTGTGCCTTTTTTTGTCTGAAAAATAAACTTATGTTGAATTGTTTTTAGTTCTTTTTTCAATAGCTTAGTATCTTTAGAAACGGTTCAAGAAAGTTTTCTCCTGTTCTAAAACCTGTAAGAAAATGACAGCAGAATAAATCTTCCCTCTTATTTTTTACAAGTGATGTACAAATCAGAGCCTATTAACCTACCAGCTCCAAGGTTAATAGCTGAAATATATTTGGTTTGTTACACAGAAGCTACAGAAGGGAACTTTGTCAAGCTCCCCTAAAAACATGTCAAATTTAGAGACGTATCAAGAAATTGGTTGGTGAGCACGGGCGACCAAATTTTAACTGGTGAGAGACGAGTTGGAAACTCAGTAATCGGATCTTTTCTCTATCCCTGAACATTCAAAGATGACTATTTGAATATCTGTGAGGTGTTTACAATACATAAATCTCCAGTAACATTTGGTAGGATAAAGATATATATTTCCCTTTTAAGCATTTAATCTGGTTAGGATGGAAACACCATGATTTGGGAAATGTAGGCAGTGTTTTGGAAAATTCAAAATTATAGTATGGGTTTACATTCTGTTACAGATGCATCTAAAAACAGTCACTTTAGCCATGTTAACCTTGCTAATGGTGCTTATCACAAGTAGAAGCTGCTTAAACAACAACACAACAGTGCAGCTTAGAATATCTACTCAATAAGTATTTTATCTTGCATTACAATAGAAAAAGCCTGTTTTACGACGGCTGCTCTCTCTCACACACACAGTGTGACATCTCCTTTGATCCCATAATGTTTACCTAATGGCCACTAATGGTAGGAACTGTTAAATTTGAAATCAGTAGATTGAAGCTTTAAAGAAAACATTTAAGTGATTCCCAACCTTTCTAGCTTCTGACTCACAAAATAATAATACAAGCGACTCTTGACCGCGACTCTTGGTTGAGCATATCTATGTTCCAGATCTACACTTGTTCTGAAACACAATTTATTTTAGCATAGAACAATCCTCTATTTGTCCCTCAGTAGTAAAAACAATGAACAGCACATTGACTAACAAATGGAAGCACACATGAAAGACAAGTTGCTGTAATAAATTAAAAATAATTGCACAACTAACTTGCAGGTATACACTGTGAGCCACCAAGGTGGTGACCTCATGGTAACATGCTGTTAAGCAGTCTGGTGCACCTCAGTGTGGAGTGAAAACACTGGCTTAGCTGCATAACCCTTTCCAAATGTATTCCATAAACAGATAAATCTGTTTTGTAGATGGACAGGAGTAAGAGCTCGTCATCTGTGGACATACAGAAGGTGCTGCTGGATATGAGGGAATATCGCATGGGCCTGATCCAGACCCCTGACCAACTCCGCTTCTCCTACATGTCCATCATCGAGGGAGCCAAGCTCATTCTGACCTATAGCTCTGCAGAACAGGTTTGATCAGGAGCGAACCAGAAACACATGAGAAATATACTTGTTTTATAGTCATAAAAAATGTCCAGTGAGCATTATATGAATTGCTATAAATTCCCTAGTATTACTGTTTTTTTTTTTTGTTTTTTTTTTTCAATTTCGTTTAATGCTGAACTTAATGTTTTACATGAGGCACCTTGTCGGGCAGCATTTATCAATGCTTTTCTTTTGCATTGATAAAAGTCTGTGTCTATGATAAATGGTGTTTTAGTGATTTGTTAGTGACTGTTAATTATTGCTTCGATATGTAAATGAGGTGCTGTGTTTGGTTTCTAGATGATGTTACTTTGTAATTTGTTTTTAATGTTTTTAGTTTCTGCTCTAATATGAGCAACGGTTACCTTGGTAATACTAGTAGCTTTTGTTTGATGTTAACAGACTAGCCTTCCAACTGTTGTTTTTCAGTTGAAGCTAAGTTTAGGTTAGCATTAGCTTATAAATCCCCTTTGAATTTATATTGTTTATTTGAATCCCTGGCAAGCAGAAAAGAGAGAAACAGACAGTCCATACTAATAGGCAGCCTTAGAACAGACTGTTGAGACAGACTGTACTGTATTGGACAAACTGTACTGAAAGTGGACTGTGTTTCAGTGTAAAGTCAAGGTAGTTGTACTCATTGTCTTTGTGGATGAGGTGATCCAGCAAATCCTCCCAAGGTAACATGCAGTCCTACCTCTCTGCAATATGACATAGCAATATAACATGTAAAAGGATCTATGTCCTCAATGTCCATGGCATTTTTGTAATCAATAATCTTATTACTTCAGAAAATACAATGTTTTCAAAAAATGCTCCAACCAAAAGACAAACCAATAACTGAACATGTAGATAGACTTGAACCATCATAAAATTTGAGTGGGTTCCAAGTTTAGAAAGTCTTGCCTGGCTTCCTGCCTGTTTCCTCCATGCTTCTATTTGCCCATGCATGTGTTTCTTGATCTCTGCTGCAGAACTCACAGATTGGCCTGTTCAGAGAAGACCTGGAGTCGGATCTACAACCTCCAACGCCTCCGCCCAGACCTCACCTCAATGCCAGCAGGCCCAACGGCCCCTGCTTGGAACCACAGCCCAGCACAGGGGACCACCTC
This sequence comes from Poecilia mexicana, assembly GCF_051168715.1. NCBI lineage: Eukaryota > Metazoa > Chordata > Actinopteri > Cyprinodontiformes > Poeciliidae > Poecilia > Poecilia mexicana. The sequence goes on from NW_028263375.1 coordinate 2,136,621, forward strand.
TCATCGAGGGATTCAGACTGCCACAACATGGCAGAGAACTCTGTGCAGTAAGTGATAGTTCAGCACGTTTGGAATGAGTGTCCTCACACAGATAAACATCACCAGAGTTGCACCGATCAAACATTTGTGAACAGTTTTTGATAGAAAATGTAGCATTAAGTTTTAAAAGCTTTTGGCTAACTACTTCTAACTGTTAAACTAAAAAATAAATCAACTAAAATAACATATTTTCTTTCTTTCTTTCTAGAGAATTTAATTAGTTATTTTCATCTAGAAGAGAGGCTTTGTGTCAGTGTGTGAGAGAGACGGTGCTGTAAACAGTTTTTCAAACTGAAACAAAAACAAAGTGATTTGAAATTTAAACTATTTTTAGCATCATATATTAGTGATCAGCACCATAACTGCAGTCAGGATTAACTACCTGAAGACATCTTCAGTCTCTCGGTGTTCCCTGGAGAACGTGGACCAGGGCTGTCAACATTCTTAAATCCAACACGTTCCATGACAGGAAGGGCTGGGAAAGTCTAAGATGATAAATCAGAGCAGATTAGCTCTAATATTTTGAGCTCTACTGAACTCAGTGCCCTGTCATTTCACTCTGTTGCCACTTCAATGAAAGTTCCTGAAGCCAGCAACTAATTGGTGAGTGGTGGCAGACGGAGCTGGGACCGGCTCAGCTCCGGCTCTTTGAAGGAGCAGCTCAGGCTGCCTTCTCAGGCCTGGAAATGTATGGAATTTGACTTATTTTTTTCAAGTCTGAATAGGACTGGAGTAAAACATAAGGCATTATTCTTTATTAAAACGTTATTAGACACTCGCAGGAGCTTGGGACTGGTCCTGTTGTCATTTCAATGATTTTGATTTTTAGAAATTAAACAAAACAGTCAGTTTTCTTTGTTTACAAACCTCAGACGGTAGGTACGGTGCATTCACCAACCAGATCCTCAAGTTTCTGACCAGCAGGTCATCGGTTAAGGCCACTCCAAGGAGGGATGCACCGATATAAAAAATTGGGCAGATAGTAATACTGCTGTGATGGCTGATCCCTCACTCTAAACTGTATTGCATGTAGGTTCCCTACCCTTTTGACACTGTAAAAATGGTCACATCCTACATTTCGTTTTTACTTTAAACAACCACACAACCTATTCTGCATAAATATCACTGTCACATGACTGAACAGAAAACACATGACCAACTTTCTCCTCTTCCTAAAACAAACAACAAATAGGTGGAAATAAATATTAGTCATTAATCCATTTTTAGGCTAATACTGACTTGGGCCTGTCAAAATAGCGTTTGATTTATGATAAATTATCCCAGTAATTATTGCTATAATTTACTAATATTTGACCTAATAAATGCAAGTTCATCCTCTCAAAGATCAATAAAATTGTAATTTTGTAACAAACCCTTAACACTGGAGCTGAAAGATACTTTAAATATTCAACATAAATAAACCAAAAACAATAAATGAAACTGAAATACAAAGCTCACACAACAAAAACCATAAATAAAATGGATTATGATCTCTGTAAACAAAATTTCCCTCCAAACAATATTAATAATCATAAAAGAAATGATTGAGCTAATTTTATTTTATCATGCTGTTAATTGATTTGTTAAAAAATAGCTCGCATCTGCTGATTCTGGTTTGGATGCCGACGTATCGTGGATTCCTAACTCAAACTGAAAAGTTAACCAAATTCCACCGTGGTGAAATTTCCAATTGATCACGCCGACCTTTATTCTTGTTCTCTACTTTTTTTCATACAGCATTTGTCGTTTATGAACTGCTCACATGTCTCCTGTGTGCTAGGTTGAGGAAGAGGCACCGTGAGGAGAGGATCGCTGGCACAGCACAGAAGGTCCAGCAGATGAAACAAAAACTTACTGAATCAGAGAAGAAGCAGGAGAAGTGGCAGTACTGGAGGCCCGTCCTTCTCAGCGTGGGTTCTGGAGCTGCCCTGGCTGTCACCGTTTTGTGTTGGATGTACTTCCAGTAAAATAACTCTGGCTCCCCCTCAAGAAACTGACTCCTATTTTGCACCGGTACCTTGGATTAGGTACTTCTTTAAGTAGACGTAGATGGTAACATGTGCATAACTGAGGGTATTTATTAAGGTCAAAATGCAAGAGCACTAGATCAAGCGAGTGTGTGTATATTTTTTCTCATAAGATCTTAACAGAAATAGTAACATCTCAGGATCTTTGTGCCAGCACGGTGATTTATTTTTTTTTTCTTCTTTCCTCTCGTTGTCACTGTTCAAGAATGTACTGTGTCATAGAAACATGGCTTTGAATGGAACTTACTAAAGGTGCAGTACATAGAAAAAAAAAATCAGACAAGTTTATTTTTGCATTCTTTATTTGTAATGATCAAATGTGTGTTTATCATCTTTGGATACATTTTTGCATTTCAAAGTCACTGTTACTGACTGTTGATCCAACCTTTAAAATGTAGAGAAGACCCCAGACTGAAGACGTCAACTTCGGGATTTCTTTTTTTTAATATTTATGATAAACTGCATGTTGTCCCAGGTTTTCTACAGCCCCATTTGTTCTTCCACTGTTAACAAGCAGGGCATATCTTTTAGGGTTTTTTTCTCCCACACTAATAAGATTAATTTAGGTTCTTATGTAAATCATACAAACTGCCAGGTTCCTTGCCATTTACTGCATGTATTTTACCCACTGGTTGGGTCCAAGTTTTCCTGCTGTTGTTTTTGTTGTTGAGAAAACCAAAGCGAAGCTGTCTGTGTTCAGGAGGTTAACAGCCAGGCCAGCTCATGGATGACTAAAAGCCTTGTACTCCTAGGATGTGGAATGTATATTTTTTTTTCTTCTTAATCCTTTGACATAACTCACACCTGTGTTACTAAATGAAACTACTCATGGTACCCATGAGGTATTTTGTTGTTTGACTCCTTCATTTTAATCAGTAGAATCACCAGGTTGCTTTTCAGTTAACAGGAACCAGTCTGTAGCTACAGCAGTGCATTTAGGAGTTGAATTAAGTCTGAGGTTGGCAGAAATTGTTGATTAAATCTGCAAATGCTCCAAAAGTAATAGATGTGCCAAGGTATGCTAACAGTTCAGCTACCTTTTTATGAACAGAATCTGTTGTGCAATATTTTAAATCAGTTTTCCGCCAAATGTCTTGAGCACCAGAATAAGATGTCTGATGGGCCGCTGCTGCTTACTGCAAACAGATTTTAGTTTTCACAGAAGTCCAAAGAGACGCTCTGGCTCTCAGAAGTGTACACACCCCTGATAAAATACCAGGTTTTTGTGAAGTTAAAAATATTCCCCTGGAATATAATTCTGTTCAAAATTCAAAAATACTTTATGGATCCCAAAGAAAAGTTAAATATTGTTGTGACTCACATTAATTAGACAGCTTCACTGTTCAGTCTCCATTCCAGTCTGTAGAAATCAGGAGTCTGACTTGTATTGGAAGTCTGAAGTGTACAGAGTGAAAACTAGTGGTGAGAGTACAGAGCCCTGCAGGGCTGCTGTGCAGTGGGCCGCCTGGTTAAACACACAGTCCTTCAGTCTGTTGTGAGGTAGTTATTGAGCAATGTGATTGTTCTGGCCTCCACCTGATGAATCATTTTCATACATAAATGGGAATATATCCTGTGCAATTTAACTGTAGAAAAACATATTTTAGGGTGGCATGAAGGAGGAGGATGCACATTCTTAAGCTACTTTGTTGAGTTATTTTCTGATTTAGTTTTACTAATCAGTTGTGTCTATAAGAGCCTATCAGCAATCCTACATACCAACTTGACAATAGTTGCCCACTCCAAATCTGTCTGATTCTCAGGACAGCTCTTGAATTTTCTTCTGGAGAAGCTCTTCTCAAATTGGTTTGATCTTTGCTTGGACTGGCATTGATACTGAGAAATAAAATCTCTTTTCGTATGAAGATTTTGGGCCAAGGTTCACTCGTACTTCACATTGTTTGAACTTTTCTTCCACAAACATGAAAACAACTCTGTGTGAACAATGGTAGCCAACCTTCTTGGAGCAGACATGAGGAGACCGCTGCTTGTACATGAAGATCACAACCATACCTGAAGGTCTTCAGTACTGCTGTCAGCCTCCCTGAGCAATTTTCACCTTCTCAATAATCCTGGGAGAAACGTCCATATTTCTTCTTGTCCCTTTTCTCCCATATTTTGCTTTTTGTCCCATATTTTCTCTAATTAGTATATTCACTGTGCCATGGTATAAATATATTGAATTCTATGGATTTTTTTTTGTATTTTTCTCCTGGCTAATACCTTTGCAAAATGAAACCCTCTGATCTTTTGTAACCTCCCTATGCACTCTTGCTTAAGAGAACGTATGCATACATGTTCACTTTACTAAATTCCATTATAACTAGTGACAGATATGAACTCAACAAGACTAAATGCTGAAGCTAAATCAAAAGGAACTTCAACCAAATGCTAATTTATTGAATTATGGCACCCCCACATTATGGGTGTGTGTGTGTATTCAAAACAAAAGGTTTGGTGTTTTTTTTTTTTTTGTCTTTTTTTTTTACATCCACCACTATGTTTTCTCTCCAGGGGAGAGGAGAAAGGTTTGGAAATGATTAGTCATTTAATTTCTTTACATCACAAAAGTCTGGCATTTTACCTGGGGTGTGCACACTTTTGAGATTAACTTGCCTTCAGGGTTGATGGGTGAAACAGTCCTACATACTTATGAACAACAAGGAGAATGTGGCAGCTGAGATGTGTTGAGAAAAATAAGTTGTATTAAAACACAATAAAATCCTGTTTTATAATGCAACCCTGTGTTGTGTGAAGCATTACAGTCAGGTATGTTTACTCACAACTCTGACAATGTTTTGTTGATATACTTCAATTAAAAATCTAGGAACGTCCAATCATTAAGTGCATTTATTGTGTGGGGAGAAATGAATCCCATGTTAAGAAGAAAGTGTGTGTTTGTGGGAAGGAAGGGGGGAGGTTGTACAAAAAAACATTGACAATTATGGTGTCCCTGCTAACTGTTAAAATTCATACCCAATGAGAACATGTGTTTATTTTAAGATTTAAAATAATTTTTAAAATGTATTTAAAATCTGGTATTTCTAATTATTCATAATGGCCTGTTCTGTTCCTTTATTCCTTGTGCATTTGGAAGGCAAATAAGCCCACAGCATCATGGATCCTCCACCTGCTTAAAATGTTAGGATTTTGCCTTTATTTTCCAAGTCAAACCTGTATGGTTTCTGTTGCTAAAAAGCTCAATCTTAATCTCATTTGACTAAACCACAGTTTCAGTTAACGTTCCAAAAGAGTTGAGCAAACTTTACACGTTTGTGCGTGATTGTTGGATAGGAACAGGCTTTGTGTGGCGTCACCTCCAACCAAGAGATTTGAATGTAATTGGCGTTTAATGGTTGTTATGGCGACTTGGTAAGATATTCTTCCATGCAGTAATGAGCGTTTGTTCTTCCTTACTTCTGCACATTATTCATAGTGGCAGATAAATATGAGCTCGTCCTACCTAGTGGCCAAGGAGAGAATTTTGTCTGGTTTATAATTTTACCTCACGGAAGTAAAAAGTCCTGGATTACTTAGAAGTTCATTGAAAATCTAATCAAGTCTAAAGAGTAGAGCGTTCATAAAATGTGTATTTTGTTAAAAACAACATGGGATCGTTCTCCTCACAGAACAAATACAAGTAAATATTACATATTTCTTTTTGAATATTTCAAATAGCTATTTTGCTTGGTTTAACTTTCGAACTCCACCCCTGGAAGCACTTCCACCAGTAACAGAAGGTATTTTGAACTACAAATTAGAAACGGGTCCTTTTTCTGGGAGTCGCTCATGGTTAGGATTCTGGGGCGACCGATATGACACCTAAACACATTTCATTCAGCTAAAGCTATATTTTGTTGATTTTTAAAAAAATACGCATTTTATTAAAAATATTGATATTAATTTTACTTTGGTCTTTAGTTTGTTAAGTTTTAAATTTTAATTTGTAGGCTTTTTTGATGTTTTTCTTTTCTGTCAGGCATTAATATGGACGTCCTACTGTTTCCCTTTTTGCCCAAGTTTGAAACTGGCAGTTGGTTGTCTAAACAAAAAAGGCAAAGCTGACAAGTGTTTACAAATATCATATCTAGCTTAAGCAACAACTGATATATGTGTGCATATATGCTGTGTATGCATCTTCGCTGGACTGGCCGCTAAAGCTAATTAGCCATAATGTGTCTTCCTCCAGAAAAAGCTTCCGAGTTGAAGCAGATAATACACAACCATCTCCTCAGGGTAAGCTAACGGTATCAATCTTAATTTTTTGCTTTTAAGCAGTAACTTTATTCTGTACTTGGCCAGTTTCGACAGGGACGTTTATTTAATTCTCCAAATGACTCTTCTGTCGATTGCATACTTAATAATTAAATGTGCAAATACATCAAACTGATACTTACCTATTCTTAAGAAAAAGATTAAATGATTAATCATATTTCTTCATCTGTCGTACTGTTGAATTTGGCTATATGAATTATTGATATGGCTTTATTTTAAAAATATATATATTTACAGATTTTAAAGTCCCTTAAAGATATTCAGAATTGGTGTCACATCAATTTTAGCCAAAATCTTTAATTTTAGTTTTTTTTCTTGACTTTTGATAAGTGCCCACAGATTCAGATCTGTGGAGTTTCTTTACAACAAATCTAAATCCACAATGTTCTGAAGATAGTTTGCCACTTTTGTCTTATGAAACAGTGTCCCACATGTAATAACCAGATAACACACCGAATACTGCTTACTCAGCTCTAATTTGTGCTTTCTTACAGAATTGTTGCTATGCAGTTTGTTTCCTTATGTAATTCTGTAATGTCATTTTCTCAGTTTGAAACAGTGTAAATGTTAGCAGTTTTATTTTTTTCTGCCCGTCAGATGGACGTCCATGGACGAATCCGAGAAGTCCTGGCAGAGACTATAAAAGACGATGAAGGCTCGGTACATCGGCCTCTGTCTGAGGGAGACTTTGTACGCGCTCTCCAACGCAGGGGCATCATCGACGATGTGATGAGAGACCTCCACTTCACTCAGGTTTGCCACCATTTTGTAGGCTGTGTCAGACAGAGATTAACATTTAAAGATGTCTGTTTCACATTTCTAACGTGTTAAATGCCACAAATAAAGTACTATCTCTCACTTCTTTGTGATAGCAAAGTGCTCCAAATATTGATGCAGAATCTCCGTCCAAGCCTGCTGGTCATCATGTTGACCAAGATAGTATGCATGTTAAGAAAAGTAAGAGACATTACTCATAATGCCTTATGGAAATAAATGGACTAAGTCCTCTGTCTAATTGGTTTTGATTCTCTCTAAGCTAATCTTGATCCATCAAGGCGATACCTCTATCTTCAAGTTCTTGGAGGTAAGGCCTTTCTGGAGCACCTCCAGGACTCAGAGCCTCTACCTGGTCAGGTGTGTCCCACATTTACGCTCTACTTGCACTTCCGCAACCAGAGGTTCCGCTCCAAACCGGTTCCTTGTGCCTGTGAACCTGACTTGAAAGAGGGTTTCCTTCTAGAAATCCACAGAGACAGCTTTGGTAAGAATGCAATGCATGAGATATTAGAGCCATTTTAGATATATTAAAAAAAAGAAGTAAATTTCCTTCAAAAAACTCATCATTTGCAAGAAAACAAACCTCACAAATTTTGAGATTAATTTCTGAAATTTCCAACCTTTTTCCAGAAGATTTCTCTTACCTAAGTCAAAAATTTGCTATGGTAAGCTCTGAAATTTTGAAAAATTTCTAGAAACATTTCTAGAAAAGAGTTTCAGAAGTGGAAAAATTTAAAGTTTTGAAATTCAGATAAATCTCAACATTTCTTAAATTTCTTTGGCAGAAATTTACTCCGTCTTTTTCTACAATCCACAGTCATCCTAAAACACCTTTGTGGACATCTTCCTCTGTAACCAGCCATTTTGTTGTTTTTTTTCTGTCTGTGGTGCTGCAGGAGACGGCAGTAAGATGGTGGATGCAACCGCCATGCTGTCCATGTGCGACGCGGTTCACTTGGTGCTGATCAAGACAGACACTTCTGGTGAAACGACGCTGATCTCCTCCTACTTCCTGGACTGGAGGATGGTCCTCGGCTCGCCCAGCTGCAAGACATGCTTCGCCGTGGAGATGATGGGAGTCGGTGAGCATCACCGGACAGCAGTGACATCAGCCGCACTGTTCTTTGCATCTTTTCTCTAAAGCCGTGCAAAAAAAAAAATCTGTGATGGAATGTTCAGACATTCTCAGACATTTTTAGCTAGCATAGTTTTTTTTAAGAATATTAACAAACTACATAGAAGTTAGGAAGGATCAGATTATCTCTGTATCAGAGAGATGGAGCTGCAACGCTGGATAGAGTTACAGTGTCTATTAAATAGTATTCATTTTCTACAAAAAAAAAAGTCAAATGAAAGTATTCAACATAAAATAAGTGATTGCATGAATATTTGCATCCTTCAAGTTGGTATTCAGTAGATGAACCTTTGATGGATTTAACTGAATCCAGTCACTAAAATCACTGGAAACTCTCACTGCACTCAGCTGGTCTCTATTCCTATTATTTTGCCTCTACTAACGCCAATTGACTGGACCTCTGTTGAATTAGCTCAGTCATGTACTTTTATTTAATTGTCATTATTTTGTAGATTTCAGAAAAAAAAGCTTAATTTTGATTATCATGATTAATTTGTAAAAGCCGTAATAAAAGGTAGGTCATGCAAGGGGGTGAATGCTTTGTATAGGCTCAGTATTCAGATTCAGTAAAGCCTGCACATCCATTCTGTTAAAGAAAAAGAAAAACAGCAGACAACTGTGCATTACTCTTTGTGGCATTTAGAGTGCTCAGAGTGGGCAGGACTGATGTTTCTTGAGTCAATTGTGGGCAGGTGTTGTGAGATCGAAAGCAAGTTTGTTGTCAAAAATATGCATGTGTTTTTGTTTTAAGTAGTTTACATTCTGGAAAAGTCGAGGAATTACATCTGCATTTTTGCAGAACTTAAATCGAACCTTTAAATCTCCTAAAGTAACGCTCAGTGAAGTTGCTTGCCTCTTGAAGAATAGTTTGTCACACCACCAGTCAAACGTTTAGGAAGATGGATGCCTCCATGTGGATTCAATTTAATTGTATTTATTGTGATTTGTGTTGAAATTAGTAATTAGATGGATAAATGAAGCAAAGAGTGGAGTCTGTATTTTTCCTTAGTAATCAATAGCGCATAGCTTTTTAGCTATACGTTTGTGTGTCACCAGGAAATGAGAGTAAAATCCCAGCAGGTGTTTTGACTGTCAGTCTGGAGCTCTTCCCTCCTCTCCAAGAGACTTTGAACACCGATATCATCGTCACACAGGTAAAAGCAACGGCATGTAGAAAAAATGGGCTTTGGATCGGCTACATGGAGTTAAAAGCTAACAATAAACGTTAACGATAAACGTTAACGATAAACGTTAACGATAAACGTTAACGATAGTTCCCCTTCCCTTACTGGAGATAAAAAGCCTTTAAAACCTTTTTTTTTTTTTTTGCAAAGGTTCATGTAGCTGTTTTACAAAAAATTTGCCAAAATGGGAAGATGTTAACATTTAAAACTTTCTTTCTCACTAGACAGAGAACTTCTTTCTGCTTGTTTTGTTTGTTTTTTTCTTTCCTGAATGAGCAAATATTGAATTATTACCACAGAATTCCATTACTGCTGTCCGGAGTCAGTCCTCCCAGGAAAAACCATCAATGCAGTGCTGAGAAAGAAACAGAAAGCTCTGAATGGAGGCGCTGATGACACTGTGTTCTCTGTGTTTAGCAATCGCTGGAGAGGCAGAGGACTGCGGAGAAGGAGAGGCTCTTCTTGGTATACGCCAAGCAGTGGTGGAGAGAGTTCCTGGAGATCCGACCGTCCCATCAGTCCAAGCTGGTCAAGATCTTTGCCCAGGTTCATCTAATTTTTCATTCCACTCTTCCCTCTTCTTAAGCTATTCTTCTATTAACAACGCAGTCTCTGTCTTTACTCACAGCCGATAAGCTGGGCCCGATATCAGTTACTGACCGATACTTACATGTGAAACCAATCTGATCCACCGCGATCTTATTTACCTTGGCAAAGATCTAAAAATCAACCACTGTCCTCTTTGCTCTGCAGTGAGAGAGATTTAACTGGCAGACCGCTCCACCAGGTCATGTCTTCACATTTTCAGTTAACAGCAGCCACCCCACTGTTTACAAACCAGCAATTTTCTTGCTTTATTTAGCAACATTCCAGTAAAAAAAGTCGGTATCATCCAAAATCGTAATCAGCAGGTCAGGCTTTTTAAAGGTCTGACCTGCTGATCGACCAGAAAACTGCAATTGGTGCACCCTTAATTTGAGCAGTAAACAGTTTGCGCTGTCTGCAGGATGAGAACGGTGTCAACAGGCCCGTGTGTTCCTACGTGCGCGTCCTCCGGGCCGGACGACTGCTGGAAAGCCCTCGACAGGCCGCCCGATTTGTCAGCCTGCTGGCCCATGAAAGGGCTTCAGTGGTGGGAGGAGGGGGCAAGCAGGAGCAGTGGTGCACTTTAATGGCTTTCCTGTGCAGAGGGAAGGTGAGTTTATGGCGGTGCACTTACTGTAATGCTCTATAATTTGTAAGACAGTGGCAGATTTACAGGTTCTTCTACTAAACTTCCAGCTAAGTGTTTCAGATTAGCAGTATTGTTCATGAAGGAAGTGACGTCTATTGTTGCACGTATTTCAACGACTTCAACCTTCCTGGCATTTCAATTTGGAAATGGACTGAACAAGTTCGGCTTGTTAGAAAGGGTTGACGGGAAAATGAAAAGCTGTGTTTGAATGAACCACAACCTTTCTAGAATGTCTGTCCATAACTAACAAACACGGCATGTCTGCTAACTCTAAACCACAACCTCATCAGAAGAACACAGTATTCTACTGCCCAGTCTGTGTCGTTACTCTTCAACACAGCAGGAAATCTACAACAGAAATGTTGACAAAAAACAATAACTAAATAAAGAGGTTTCAAGGACCGGCCTAGTCAAAGTCTAGACATAAGACTGGTATTATTATCAGGCTTATATATTTGTTGACAGATTTTGACAGATTTCAGTGAATCATAGGACATATTATGACAACCCAGTCTCCAATTTGTTTTCCTCGGCTGATGTTCACAGCTGTCTACATCCCATCAACCACTCCAAGAAGATGTATAGCAAAGTGGAGTCCCCCTGTATCAGAACTGATACATTTTATTCAGTATCTGAAGCAGGGCTTTGAGCAGGTTGATGCTGTTTAAAGGGGCAGTTTTCTGTAATATTGACCTTTTTTCAGCTTTACCTCATGTTATGATGTTATTTCCATGTCAAAAACAAACCTGGAGTGTTGCCTTGATTCTTTCCTGCATGTTTGAGAAATCCTTTAATCTCCCATGGCAACTAGTCAGCTGTGCAAAACACCCGGTTGTTCCTACCGTGAGAGCAGGAGTTTTTTAAAAAGACAGAGGCCCAATTTCAAGGTGTTAAATTACGAAGTAAAATTTCTTTAAAGTCATATTTTGTATATGAAACATTTTTATAACAACTGAAGTTAACATAGTTGCTTGAATGTGCTATAAAATTGCACTGTGTGCCTGGAAAACACATAACACCGCCTCTTCAATTTTAGCGAAGTCTCCCTAACTCCACGTGATTTTCCATTAAAATTACTCTAAATTACAGATACATCTAAATATATAGTGGTAGATAGCTGTTTAATTTCTTTCTACTTGGAATACTATTTATAGACTATCCTGATTATAGCTTTAGTGATTGGGTTTAGCTGTTGCTTGGGACAACATGTGCTGCTGCCTCTAAAATGATGTTCTAGACGTCAGAAAGCGTCACTTCAACTCTGCTCAGCTGCCTTCACACGTTCCCCGGTTCTGAGTAGGACGGATTGTGTTCTTTCCGAGGAAGGGAGATTTGTGCAGGATTGACTGGCTGCTGCATTTGATAGTGTGGAATTTCCCAGAGCGCCTCAGGATAAACGCTCAGTCCCTCTCCTCAGTGAAGAGGCTGGCAAGACAGACAGCACAATTCTCACAAAGTGGCCCTTGTCAACTGTGATTTATGAGTTTCATTCCAGGGAAAATTAATTTAGCCTCATCAGACCCCAGCCTGTTCTGATGCTACCGTCCATATTAGCACTTCTGGGGAACATCTATCATCCTGACTTGCCCGTAGCCTTGTGCCAGCACGCCGAAGCTGCAGCCCCCACTACTCGACCGAGGCCATTTTACTGGAAAAGGTGCACAAGTGAAATTAGAGTTGCTTACTGTTAGAGCCAATTTGATGACTGCAGAGCTCGTTTCCTCTCCAGCAGGCCGGTCTTTTGTGTGTTCAACACTTCTGAGAAAGGCTCACAGTGCAGCAAGAACAAGATTTTGTTTATATGTTGTTTTTTTCCCCCAAACAGAACGGTACCAATGTGATGAATTAGGCAAGTATGTTAAAACATCTTTTCTGTTCAGATCTACAGCCAGGAGCAGTCGCAGTCTAAGAGCTTCATTTTTCTCACAGATGTCACAGTTAATCTCTTGTTTCACATCCGAGTTCTAGTAACCTGCATTTCTCCCCTTAATTAGTGTCTTACAAACATTAATAAGGTCTATTGCTTTTCTGATTTCCAAACCACCCATAGATCCTTACGCAGTTCTGTCTGTCCTCCCTCAGGGAGACTGTGAGGACCACGCTACTCTGCTCTGCAGCCTCCTGCTGGGCTTTGGGCTGGATGCATATGTGTGTGTGGGCACCAAGGTCAACAGTGGTCCACACACCTGGGTCCTGACCCGAGGTACCGATGGGAGCATCACTTTCTGGGAGAGTCTGACGGCACACAGGTACGATTCAGTTCCACCTCCGTACTAACACAGACACGCCACAGGTCATGTGACAGCTGCACACTTTTTGGTCTGCACACCTTTTGGAACAGGAATGGTTTTTTAAAGTTGATCTGATCATTGCACTCAGAAATGTGAATATGGATATAAGTATAGGGATATAAATCTAATTTGAAAATATCTCCATGACAATACATATTTTTAATGTTTTTTTGAAGTTCCAAAGCTGTTCATCAGTGCAGTAAACTGTGTGTGTGTACTTGTATAGCTGTCATTAGGGGGACTTACTCTTGACAAATGACCAAAATAGTGTGAACGTTTGTAGTTGTGAGGACATTTTGCTGTGTCATCAAATGTTTGTGGATTAGAGGTTAAACTTAGGACTAAGGTGTGAATTGAGTTCAGGTTAGGGTTAGTTATGTACTTGAGTTGGTTACAGTCTGGTTCTCATGCAGCTACAGTTAGGAAAAGGTCAGGGTTAGTGCACAGAAATGAATGGAAGTCAGCGCAAGTCCATACACGTGTAGTGAAACCGGAGTGTGTGTGTGTGTGTGTGTGTGTGTGTGTGTGTGTGTGTGGGGGGGTGTGTGTGTGTGTGTGTGTGTGTGTGTGTGTGTCAGTAGAGTATTCCTGTTTCTCAACAATGCATGTTCATGGAAATATGTGACAAATAGTCATTTTATAATTTATCTAAATATTTTTTTTCTTTTGGGACTGATTTGACTTCTGTGTATGTGATCAGGTATCTGCACCGACCCATTGATCCAGATGCTCCCCCACTAGTCCCCCAACCCAAACCGTCGTCCCCTTACCGCACCGTGGGCTGCGTCTTTAACCACCAGACCTTACTGGCCAACTGCCAGCCGTCTGACGCAGTGGAGCTTTGTGTGTTTGACTTCCAGGTAGGATCCCTGTGAACCGCAAAGTTCCTTTAAGAGAAACATTGGGTTACTCACACTTAGTGCGGAGGATCATTCATCAACAACTTCTATCATTTTTCCATGAGGAATGACAACAAGCTACTCTGGATGCTGTGCACTGGGTGTGTGTGAGCATGTTTTCCATCTGTTTTCCCTTCAGAATCAGTCACGCTGGAAGGCGATGAGTGAAGAGGCTCTGAAGTCGGTCTGTGCTCCAGGCTCCACCTCCTCTTTACCTCCTCTGCCGCCTCTCTGTGCTTCGTCTCTGGATCCTGCTGAGGTCAGCAACCATTTGGAGCTGGAGATGCGCTTCCTGGTCTCGGAACACAGGAAGGTAAAACTCAGCGGTGAACACGGTGCTGTTGCTTGAGGGCTAGGAGTTTCTCTAATGTCTTAAAGGGGCAGAGTTGTATAAAATTATCTCTTTTTTAGCTTTACATCATGTTATAATGTAATCTCATAAAAAACATGCTTAATTCTTTCATGCAAGTTTGAGAAATCTTTTGATCTCCTGTGGCAACCATTCACCTGTCCAAAATGCCTGGGAGGTCCTAGCTCCGCCTTCAAGACCCAGCTCCTCCTCAGACCTGCGATCTCCAAGCTACCACCTTCCGCCTCACAGAGCAGCCCCTCCCCACACCTCCCTCAATCAGCTCCTTCAGACTAGTCAGCAGCAATTAGCAAACACCTGGTGGAACTCCTAATCTGCTGAGCTCAATATTGGAGCTACTTCTCAGAGCTGGTAAAACTGTTGTTGAAGGCTTAATAGAGCATCAGTGTTGTGATGACTTCCTGAAGGCGGAGTTTCAGAACGAGCAGAAGTTTTTAAAGAGACAGAGGCCCAATTTCAAAGCATTAAATTGCAAAGTCAATTTTTTAAAGTCATTTTTGATATATATAGCATTTTTTTAACAACTGAAGTTAACATGGTTATTTGATTGTGCACAATTTGCCTGAAAAACACATAATACTGCCCCTTTAAAAATGAAAGCTGCAGTGGTGTCGTGGCTTAGTGGTATACCATGTGCTGAGGGTGTATACCTTGACAGAGCTGTCCTGAGTTTGATTCCCAGCGTAGGGCCGTTTATTTCCCGACTTTCTCTTCTCGTCAGTAGCTACACAGGAAGTAGCTACTGACGAATCAAAACCACTGTCTACTCTTCTGTGTATTTCTGTAGACTCTATCTTCTCAACAGCAGAACAAAGAAGTATGATTTCTGGGTTTTAATTTCTAACAGCCTGACCCCTTAAGTACCATTTGACCAAGTAGTGGTAACGTAATCAGAATACGTAGAAATGTCTTTCTGTTTTATCGGTTCCTCTCCTCCAGGATCTAGATCTGGCTACGGTGTGGGACGACCACCTATCCTACCTGCTGTCCTCAGCCCTGTCAGCTTATGAAATGGAACGTTGTACTGGCGTCTCCTGCGGCAATGAGGAGTTCCAGGACGCGGTGAGGAGGGCTGTGCCAGACGGACACACCTTCAAAGGCTTCCCCATTCACTTTCTGCACCGCAACGCCCGCAGAGCCTTCGCCACCTGCCTCAGGTTATACATTGTTCCATTTACGTTAACAGTCTGATCCTTAGTACTGGTGTAGGGCTGTTGTAAACGAATATTTTAGTAATCGAGTAATCTATCGATTATTCTTACGATTAATCGAGTAATCGGATAAAAAAAATTATAAAATGAAATATTGGTAAATCTGGCATAATACCGGTGTTACTATCAGATATCAATATCAGTCCAATTTTTCATATTTGAGCATCCCTAACAGTTGCTTTTTTGTAGTTTAGAAAACTAACCTGTAACAATAATAGCTCACTTTCTAAGTTAACCAGAAGAAAAGTTATAGAAAAATCTGAAATTATATTGAATTTAATAATAAAGAGGCAGGCTCACAAATATGCTTATAAAAAATGTCTACAATCCAGCTTTTAGTTTATGTATTCATCTTCAGTGAGTTTAATAGATTAATTAAACTCACCTTGCCACCTAACCTGTCACGCTTTGGGTTTGAAAATACGGGAAATGCCGCCTGGAGTGGGAGGAGAGGGCGAATGAACGAACGTAAGATGGGGTGGAGGGGAGGAAATAGACCAGCGGACTGACGAACCGTTAGACCGGGGGACGAACACGGGGGAAGCAATACGGGATATTTACGACACCTTCACTGGTCACACTCAGAAACTCATCTACCAGCCATGTACGATGCGCTCCGCCACCCGTTTCTTCAGACCGGGATATGAAATTTATTGTGCGGTTCGTCGGTAAAGCTACATTTACACGGTAAGCATCAGCTACTCAGCCGCCCGCCCTGTTCAGTCTATCCGCTCACCTCAGCGCTCTTCCCGCTGTTCGCTTTCAACCAGCAGCCCCGGAGGAGAAATGCTGCCGTACTCCAGGCATTCCCCCAGTCATTTTAAGGATGCTTATTGGTTCCCCAAAAACGATAAAAAGTCGGGCATTATCATCAATCAATAAAATCCCCACGGGCCAATCTTGAAGATTGGACTTTATGCCGCTGAGACTTAGCTTTTGTCAACAACTCAGAGGCGGAAGTGAGAGCTCCGCGCAACCAAATGAAGTCCCGGCCGGAACACGGTGCGCTAACTAATAAAACATAAATTAACGAAGCTTCGAGGCAGGTAAATTTTCCTCGAGGAATTTTAGTAATCGAGGTACTCGAATCATTCGAGGAATCGTTTCAGCCCTATACTGGTGTACTTAATCGAATTCTAATTTTAGTGTATTTTTGTGGCTTTTAGTTCTCCTGTTGAAATATTTCTAAAGGCTAGTTAGTATGACGCTACAAAAGAACAGTTGGAAAAACTATAAATTGAAGATAATGTAGTAACTAAAATGTGCTAACATTTTCAGTATCTGCTAGATATGTTTGCTTGTTTTTTGTTCCATGAACAAAAAAATCTATTAAAAAAATGCTTGTTTAAGTATTCTGTCCATACTTGTGGTAAGTGTGGACAGAAAAGCCAAAAACTACCTCAAACAAGCGTAAAAAACATTTTTGTGAAATTGAAGATCCAATCTGCTGGGTTTCCTTAGAAATTTTTAATCTACTTTGAATAATAATAATAATAATAATAATAATAATAATAATAATTAATTGGGCATACTGTACTGTTTTGACAATTAGGATAATTTAGAATGTATATGTGATTGAATTGAAATTCTTTTTTTTTTTTTTTCGTTAAGTGCCTTGAAACAACATTTGTTGTGAACTGGTGCTATATAAATAAACTAAATTGAATTGAGGAAGTTATTCTGAATGTTGCAGTTTCCTTTTCTAATCCAATACTTCAACATGTGCTTAAAAAAACATTGATTGAACTTCTGACCTCTGCGTATCTGATTGTTCTTTTGCTTTAATAAAGTACTTTTTTCAAGCTCTGTCCCCATTTCTTACAGGTCGCCATTCTGCGAGGAGATTGTGTGTTGTCGTGGCGACCATGTGAGGCTCGCTGTTCGAGTTCGGGTGTTTGTGTATCCTGAGAATGCCTGCGCCGTATGGATGATGTTTGCCTGTAAATACCGTTCTGTGCTCTGAGCAGGCAGAATGTTCACCTACCTAATGCCTCGTGTTGCACATGGATCACAGGGAAGGTTCTGCAAACACAAAGCCAGCTGATGGTCAACAGAACCAGTGGGTCCACAAGAACACTGAACTGAAATGAACTAAAGGAATGATGTTGCTTTGACATTTATTTTGTATATTAGAATCTTTATATGTAAAGACTTTTCTGCTATTTATATTTTGCAAATAAACTGAAATGTGTCAAACTTACTGCGAACTTTTTTATAAATATTTTCAGAGTACATGTCTTAACAGTTTCTCAACACATCTAAGACTTGTATAGATGAGTCGTAAATGGACTCATTTATATGAATCCATTTAGGACTCAGTGTACTAAGTGGACTCATCTATATTTAGGACTCACATAGATGAGTTCTAGATAGACTCATCTATACAAGTCCTAGATGTGTTCTATTAAAAGAGCTACAAAATGGGCTGCTTCTAGAGCAGCACTTTTACCTGCTCTGGAAAACAAGCTGGACCTTTAGGCAGTTATCATGGAGCCATTGTGCAATCTGTTGATATCGGGTCCATGATTCAACCCACGGCTCACCATACACATCTACATGCATAAACTGCATAAAGAGTTCCTGTCTGACTTCCTATTACACCCTTTTTTCTGACTATAAAAACTATGCACTTGTTAGTGTTGATTAGTTAGAGGTGACATTAAACAATGTTTTTACTCAAAGTCTTGTTGAGACCAGATGTTTTCATACACAATATACAAAACCATTTTTTCCTCACCAGCCACATTTCCATTGGTAACTGCGCAAATTGGAATTACAAAAATAAATTTGCTTAATGGAAAAAAGGAGAAAAAATGAGCAAAAAATACGTTTTTTGATTAAAAAAAATTGTGTGAAATTACTATAGTTCGCAAAATTGCAACGGAAACACTTATTTCCGCACCACACATGTCATGTGATCAATAACCGGATTTTACTCGTGGCGGAAAAGACGAAGAAGACAACAGGAAGTGCTAGTGTGAATTTATTCACGTGTGATTTTAGTTACGTTTCTTAGTTAATGGGAATTGTGTTTTTTTTAATTGACATTAGCGGAATATCAAAGTTGAGCGCACATTTGTGATAGAAATGCATCTAGTGTCTGACATTAAATCAGAGTAAAACGTTCAGGTAAGTTACGATTACAAGAATAAATACCATCATATCACTTTATTATTGCCCTCTTAGGAAATGTTTCCTTACAGGAAAATGGGTAGAAAATAAGAATTTAAACACAAACACAGAAACAATCACACTGTGTATAATATTTCATAGACAGTTCAAAGTCTATAAAATATCAGTACGAATATCAATGAAACGGCGTAAGGCCCGATCACAATAAATGCCCAGACAATTAAATAGACTTTTTTTTTGCCCCTTAGAAAATTGGTTATTTATCTCCTTATATAGTTTATGTAAACATCTTTTTTTCAAATGTAAATGTATGTATTTTATAATAAGATTGAGTCATTTCAATTTTAAGACGAAACTTTTGTAAAGCGTATTTTTCATGAATAAAAAAAGCTCACACGAATTAACTTGTAATGCACAAGTGAAACTCTAGATGGCAGAGGAATCCTGATAATGGCATCGCGGATGACCTTGTAGGTTTTCGTCCAACTGTAGAGAGCCAGTTTTCACTGATCCCAAAATAATTTTAAAAGATTATATTAAATAAATAAAATAGAAAAATCTGATATGTCACAAAATCTTATGATTTTTATTTTGCGTGTCTCATGTGAAGGGTTGAAAAACCTTTAGTTTACAGTATAAACAAGCATTTTTTCCTTCACTACTTACAATCAAATGCATCTATTGCCACAAAATCTACAGGACTTTTTTTTAAAGAGGCTTATACTCTAACTGCCTTCTATATAAATTTAGCTTTATGATTAACCACAATTTTACTTGAATTTTCTTCCTTGCAAATAAATAAATAACTTCCTTTTTCAGACGACCTGTAATGTAAAATGAAGGAGTGAAAAGCACATTGTTTGCAACTGAATGACAAAGAAAATGACTGAACAAAAACCAAAATATTTCTTGCTGTAGACACCAGGGCAAATCAGAACGGTACTGTATGGTATTAAATGTGGCAGACTTTGCTCCCCCTCCCTTTTGGAACTGACACATCGGCCCAAACCCTGACAAGAACGCTGTGAGGACGGCCAATTAATTAGATTTTTCCAACAGCTAATTTGCAATTCTGCATTTGCCCCAGAGTTGTTGAACATCAGGTTCAGGAGGGAGGAAGAAAGAGGAAAAACACAACTAATGAATTATTCCCCCTTTTTTTCAGAATGTCATTCAGCCGTATGAATGCTCCTGTCCCTCTTGTGTTTCACAGGATGTTTGATGCAGGGAAATCAGCTCCGTTTTCAGCCCTTATTAATCAGGTAAGCACATTTTGGTTTGACATTTGCAGTCAATAAGATATGAACTGTAATTTGACAAAAAAAAAAAAAAAAAAAAGAAAAGAAAAGCAAAATCAAAACAACAAAACGTAAATTTTGGAGTCAAAAAGTTTCAATAAAATATTTTGGGTTGGATGTTTAGAAATTACAGACAAATGCATGAAGTATTCATAAAGAACTATTTCATAAAACAAATATCCTTAATGTAGCTTACATCTAATAAACTGTATGAGGTTAGGACAAACTTTGTTTCCGTCCGATACTGACTGTACTAAGTCACACATCCAAGGAAACGGTTTTATTTTTATTCTGCAAATAGAATAATTTCTTACTTCTTGTCAAGATCGGTATTTTACATTTTTTTTGTCATGGTTTATGGGGCCATAACCGGATCTGGTACAGATGTTCCCATTGGGTCTGGTGTCATTTTTCTGCTCTGTTCTTCACTTCAGACATTTCTCATCTCTTCCCTTTCTTTCCCTCAGCCAACAGAAAATCCCAGCCGTAACATTTCGAGGAGATCTGAGGAATCTGTCTGAAGGAGATTCTTTTCTTTACCGGGAGCTATCTCATTGCATAATTTAGAGCGGCATTGATTAAACCATTAAATGAATTATTTATTTTAAGAGTTGCAATATTGTGTCTTCAATCAAAACTGAAGTATCATTGGGGGTAAAACGAAGAATTAATTTATTAGTAATTGCACTGCAGATAAGCGAAAACACAACAATTTGAGTTACTTCATATTTCTATTATACTTTATGAGTACATATGAATACATATATATTTATATATTCATTGGGTGAACAGCTTCACTGTAGTTTAAAAGCAGAATTAGCTTCTGTGTCCTTCATCAGGTTTTAAAGTTATCTAAATGTAATCTCAAGCGTACAAAAACACACGACACTTACAGTTATTATTCATTATCATTCAAACAAAAACTCAAATCCTCATAAGATCAACAGTAAGTTCACCCTTCCTGTTTCCACAGGATTTAAGAGGAAACGCAGCAGCCAGATTAATCATCATCAACAGGTGTGACCAGTTCTACTAAAGGAGGAGTTTTGTCAGTTTGCTGGTCTGGAGCTGGAGTTGTTACTGCCCAACAATCTGTGATGAGTTAAAAGGTCAGATGTTAGATTTTTATCATTCTACACACAAAGAAACAGATCTAAAAGAGGGGTACATTTTAGACAGATGTTCATCTTTCCAGTACTGAACGTCCCACCAAACTCACCACTGATCAGGCCATGCAATGCTCAAATTACAAAAAACCAGAGAGCTCCGTCTCAGGCCTCAATCAGGATAGCAAGATACACTATTAACTTTATGATAGAAGAATTAAAAAAGAGCATATGACTTGTTTGGAAGCTTCCTTTATTTAAAAGTAACACAGCAGCATGACGACTGTTTGCAAAGCAGCATGCTAAAGAAGAAAGACTTGTGGTACGACGTCGTATGAACAGATGAGGCCGACTGAGATGCTCAGACTTTATGCACACCGTCGTGTTTATCGTTAATTATGGCATCCTGCACCTGAAGAACCACAGCAACCACACCGCCACCTTGTGTTTAGTATTTCCCCAGATGTATCAATTCACGTACCTTCCAACTATCGGTCCACTTTTAGTCTGGTCAAAGATTTTTGGAATCTTTTGGCAAAAATCTTGTTTGTAATGAAATGGTGAAACTTTCCCATGGAAGAGCTCTTCTTTTCTCTAGATCATGAACTCTGAACTTAACTTAACTCAGGCAAGTGAGTCTGCAATGATTTTCTGTAATCCCAGTGGACATAATTAAATGTGTTGTGTACAGATCAGCTACATTATTTTACAGTTACTGGATTATGATCATTTTATAGCACAATCAAGTAACTATATGTTACCATCAGTTGTTATAAAAATGCTGCGTATATTCAACAGAGCTAAAAATAAATTTTACAACTTCACATTGGGTCTCTGTGTCTTTAAGAAGCTCCTGGTCTTTCAGACTCTCCCGCCTTCAGCACATCATCACAACGATGCTCCTCCATTTTGCCGTTTAGTTCAGTTCTTAGACTGAGTCGTAGTTGCTATGATGAGCTCAGTGTGTGAAACCAAACATGCCTGCAAACTCTCTGCATATTTTTCGATTGGTATCTTCACCTAAATCCCAGATTGTCTGATGCAGACACATTTCATTCCAATCAGACACCAGGATCTCCTCTCACCAGCTCATATGAGACAGTAACAGCAAATCACCTGCGCGTAAAATGAGCTTTTAGTTAGTGAGCAGAGAAATGTTGGATCTCTGCCATTTCCTCTGGTCACTTCAGTAAGGAGGAAGTTGCAGAACCTCCTCATTATTTCGTTGTCACTACATGAACCTAATTCCATGTTAGTGTGCCGGGCCTTGGGCTCTGTTTAAGTTTGTCTCCTAAATGAGAAGACTAATGGCGCATTTCCTTATCAGTGGTGTTTTTCAGCAGCGGTAATATATCTGCTGACAGACACTGATGTATCAACTAATTACCGTATTTTAGTCGTTTAAAACGAAGCGCCGCGTCGTTGAGCTTGGCAGGGCTTCCATGGTGCCTGAGCATGTTGCCATTTCTCATCTCTGCCCGACACGAGCGCTGGAAAAAAAAACGTATCTAGAGCTAAATGACTCGCCGAAAACACACAGATGACTTACAGCTACTATTTAACGACATCTATTTCAAATCTGCAGTTATTCTAAAGGCTGTCTCTCTGCCAGCATTCGCGCTGTTTTGTTTTTCTCCTTTTCCCCGTTTGAAAGCAGAAATTCCTGTAGGGTGTAAAGAAGAAGTGGGAGTGACAGAGAGAGGAGCGCTGGGCATTGGAGAGAAAAGCATTGCATGGCCTGGAGCCTAACGAGTAATAAAGTCATTAATTCAGCTGATTAAGTTGGCCTTTGGGTTAAAGAAAAATCATATCCGTCTCCCTTTGAGATGTGACTGGGGAAGCGCAGAAGAGGGAGAAGTCAGCTAATTAGTGCTGAAAAACAGAAGGGGGGTCGGGGAGAGAAATGGAAGATGGAGGCTGAAACTGAAAGCAAAAGAAATGAGTGTGTGTGTGTGTGTGTGTGTGTGTGTGTGTGTGCGTGTGTGTGTGGGTGTGTGTGTGTGTGTGTGTGTGTGTGTGTGTGTGTGTGTGTGTGTGTGTGTGTGTGTGTGTGTGTGTGTGTGTGTGAGAGAGAGAGAGAGAGAGAAGTAGCAGGCAGAGGGGGGTATGGATAGGTGTATCGACTGAACTACTAATGAGGCATGTTTGGGGTGAGGGAGTGACAAGCTCATCAAAAAGCCCGCTTGCCAGGCGTGCCATTTCTCTCAGAGAGTTTGCCCGGCTACCTTTGGGGCTGACGCTGCCTCTTAATGATGTGAACAAGAGCGAGCAGAGAGAAGTTCAGGTGAAATGTCACTCTGCTCCCAGTTTGTTGGCTGCGGGAGAGGAGAAACATCCAGAAAGGAGCAACAGGAGATGTCATCAGTATGAGATACTCACAGAGACAACGACATGAACTTAATCTGAAAATCAGCCATTCTGTTATTTTGTAGCTGTGTATAAATAACATATGGTCAGCAATATGTTATTTTATACATATCTGAGCTGGATTATTACAAATCCGTAATCTCTGCAGAACTCATTAAGCAACTACTGCTAATTCCGTCCCATGAATAGCTTATATACCTTCATGTATTATGTATTAGAATCCTTAATAGTGTTTGATAATCTCAGATTATCAAAAAAAACCACATGAAAAATAAATATATTTTTATGTAAAAACATTTACTTTACTTTTACATAATGTATAAAACAACCAAAAACTAAGAAATGTCTCAGATCCAAACTGATCTGATTCATTTATTAAATTCTGAAGGATGTTGGATGCACATACCCAAATATGCTGCTCTAAACCATCATACAACTAGAGATCGTAGGAGCTAGGTGTGGCTCAAGATGGCTTCTCGTTTAAACAGCCAACAAAGATCTGATCATTCTTCAATTACTTAAAATGATGTGAAATATTCCAACTAATATGTTTTGTCAAAGTGTACAGAATGTAGGGACCGCCGCAGACTAAAGCAAACATTACAACTTGCTTAGGGTTAGCATCCTGTCAACCCAATCTGGTCCTGTGGCAAACAGAGAGAGATTCCTCTGTCAGCGTCTACAAAGACAGAGAAGGAGCAGAAAGAGAGAAAGGGAGCTCTGCTGCATTTCTTTATGAATCCAACTCAAAGGACTCTGTCTTGTGGAGCCTGTTAGAATTGCAGAGTGTCTTCTGCAGTTGCAGAGAGGGTCAAACAAATGGGCTCTGCAGAGGCTGCCAAATAACCTTGGCCACTGCTATTGAAATAGTGGTCAATCAAAGGAGATGGCAGAGGGCAGAAAGCCATAAAGCAGCAGAGAGGGCTGAACGTGGCGGGGAGGAAGGGGCAAATGTGGAAAAGAGGGAGAAAATGAAAAGCAGAGAAGGTGAAGATGGAACAGTGGGTGGAGGAAAAGGCTTTGACAAATTGTGGCTTCTATATAAAAAACATAGTTTAGATGCTACTAGTATATTGGAAGATTTACATTTACATTTGTCAGATTTTTTTTTTTTTACATGATTCTTATCTTGGAAAATACCCCACAAATCTTTGTCTTAGATCAAAGATATTTTCCTAACAAGTTTAAGTTCAACACAGACAAAATAAATAACTCTACTGTTTGATTTGCACAAAGGGTTAGTTCTTTATCTTGATCATATTATTTCCAACAGCTGCAGCATGCCACCCACACTGCACAAACTGTATATTACCTTCAGGTAATGACTGGATGACTGGGATGACAAATCAAAAGTAAAGTAAATTACAAAGGCTTTAAATCTTTTGTCACAATGTCTCCTTGGACATTTAGGATAGATATTATATGAGCCTTCTTTAATGCAATGGCTTTCACCTTCCTTCTTTACGGGTCCTCTAGTGTCTTTTATCATGTGGAGAAGGACTGATGCTACTCCACCATCAAAGAAGGTCTTCAGTCTTGGCTAAACACCAAAACATTGGTGAACTTCATTGGGGGCTTTGCCACTGGACAGTGCATGAAGGTTAGGTGCTGGTATTCCTCCTGATTATGGTAAATACTGGGAGAACTAACACCTGGCAGCTAAATCCCAGACAGTAGTGTAGTGATTTTGAAGCCAGGTTACATGAAATTACAAGTAATAATTGCCTTAGCTGTTGTGAAAAGACGTCATATCACTGTGATTTGGAAATAAAATAAGTCCTTGCAGTATCATTAGGGAGACGCACCATCTCCAGCCTCATGTACCACTGCCTAGACTGATCATTGCCTTGCTACACAATTCTGCTTGATTTTCAACTCCCTTCAGGGCCCCGTCTGGGGTTTCACCCACTGA
The DNA here is from genome assembly GCF_051168715.1 of Poecilia mexicana. Classification (NCBI taxonomy): domain Eukaryota; kingdom Metazoa; phylum Chordata; class Actinopteri; order Cyprinodontiformes; family Poeciliidae; genus Poecilia; species Poecilia mexicana. The sequence continues at coordinate 2,161,878 of NW_028263375.1, forward strand.
GGTAGATTTCTCTGATTGAATTTCAACTGGGCCAATCAGCTAACAGAAGGAGGAGTTGTGAACTGGCACATTGATATTTTCTGTGCCGTTTTAGAATTGTAGTCTGCTTTTATTGTAGATCAGCAAAGTCAACAAAAGAAGTGAATGAAGCCATCCTGTCCTGGTGGGCCACGCTTAGAGATTTTGAGCAGTTAAAAGTCAGAGAAAGAGGAATGTTTAAGACAAAGACCTGTAGCCCTTTGTTTACCATACACACAATTTCCAATAACCTTTATCAAGTTGTGATGAAGGTTATCTTGTACAGAGGGTTCGGACCTCCATATTTGAAACTGTGGTCAACATGGACTGAATAGCTTATTTTACTTTCTGTGATGCCATTGCCAAAATTATTTGCATAAGTAGACTACGATTCTAAAACAGCACAGAAAATCGACGTCATCCTTCACAACTCCTCCTTCTGTTCGCTGATTGGCCAGGATAAAATCCATCCTGAGAAATCAAGCTCTATGGATGAAATCCCAGATGGAGAATTGCGTAGAAAGGCAGTGACCAGGCTAATATTTGATAGTTCTTAAAAATAATCCTACTACTAATTGAGGGAACATTTAGTAGTTTAGCCTAACCAAATAGTATTTCAAATTGGCACTAAAATCTGTTATCATGGCAGGCCTGCCAACAATCTGAAAAAAGAACAGGCCTTGTACAAAGAGCTCTGAAATAACCTGTCTAAGGTATTACATCAGAATTATTTCACTACCTCGAAGGACAGAACTGAACTTGAATTTTTTTAGCAGTTGGCTGTTGATCCAGCAGGTAATGTTGCCACTCTGAAGCTATGAGGCGCCAGTCCTTTTGAAGTGTTAAACCAGCAGGGACGGAGAAACTTTCTGTTACCCTGTCCACTGATGTCGAAGGGGCACAGAGAGACTCGCAACTCAGAAGAGAAGGTGAAAGAAAGGATCAATCGATGGCCTGAAAAGGAGTTCCAAAGGGAGCCGACATCAGAGGAGACGGCTGCTTCTCGCCGATGGAGGCGATAAAAGAAGGACTCGCTGCGGGACACAGAAACCGAAGGAGAGAGGAGAAATGGATAAGAAAAAGTGATTAAGAGAACGAAAGAAAACATAAACTTAAGGAATTGTAAAATTAAAAAAAACTCTTTTCTCCATTCTCCACCTTTCCACCCAACCTGCTTCGCTCGTCTCTGGCAGGAAGAGAGCGTAAAAAAAAGCGATCACAGATGAAAGCCTTTCAGCTGGCGAAGCTGCTTAGCATGGCCTGATTCGTATTCTCCAAACTGTCCCTGTAAGAGTTTACTTCAGCAATTAGGAATTTCTGTTTTCAAGGGAGTTTTAATGCTATTTCAAAGGAAGAATTAATTAAGAGTCAGCCCTGGCATTTTTACACCAATTTCACACACCTTCACTAACAGTAATTGCTTCTGGGTGGCATGAAAATGTTCAAAGCTCCATGTATTTTCATGGAAAAAGTAAATCTGCTCCAGCTGTTCAAACCTTCCATGCATGTGCATGGATACTGTACATGTAGATACAAAGTCATTTTTCAAAATTCATTAGAAATAAAAAAAAAATGATTCATTTTCACTGCTGATAAGAGATGCTAAGATGACGGACATGTACTGTGATTCTCAGCATCACCATTTGGTCAAAGTCAAACGAGTAAAGGTTTGACTGAACTGCAGCTGATCTCTATGTCTACTGGATTATGTCTGGATTATTCCTTCTGGACTCAACTTGGTGCTTTACTGTGTGAGTCAGTGAAAGTACATTTATTCATAATGCAGTTGTTTGTCTCCACAAAGTGGCAATAATAAAATAACTTCCCTGCATTTAAATTTGCTGATTCAGTCACATGAAGAGATTGTTTTTCTCTGTAACTATTTCATGATCGCAGACAAACTTTAGTTTGTCACTGTGGTTCTTAAAGTACGTCTTTAAAATGTGAGAATAAAGACGTAAATACATGAGCATAAAGTTGATGACATTGCCAGCATAAAGTCATAGCAAAATGATAAGTGACAATATTACCAATTTAAAGTCTAATAAATGATAATAAAGAAATACTATTATGAGAAGAAAGTGATTATTTTTGCTAGAATAAAGTTGTAGCAATAAAATAATAAAGTGATATTACTAAAATAAAGTTATAATAGTTGAGAATAAAGTCATACTAAACTAAAATAAAGTGTTAAAAATTACAAGAAGAAAGTAATAATATTGCTAATATAAGGTTGAATATTAGGAGAGTAACCCAGTAATTTTATGAGAATTCCTCCACAAAAAAAAAGCTCAGATAAATCAAATTTGGAATGTTGACTTCTTGTGAAGTTATACATTGGTATCAATTAGTATTTTAATAAATTAGTAAATACTTCATATTTTAACACATCAGTACCAAATTATTATCAGTAGCAGTACTTTGAATTGGTTGGTCAAATGACTGAGACTATTTTGAAGAAAGAATCAAAGTACACCAGCTGGGCTCTCTGTCCAAGTTTTGCTTTCATTAAAACAGAATTTTATCTTGTAATTTTATGTCTTTTTTTTCTGGTAATATTGTGACTTTATTCTCGCAATTTTTAAAAAAATCTCTTGGTCTGTCCCTAATTCTCCGTCATATGAGAAATGTTGCTACAAATTAATATTTGAGTGTTTTTCATAGTTTTTATTTCCAGTTTTTATTCAAATCTGACTGACTTTGTCATTAGATGTTTAATGGAGCGTCCCATTTGTCTGAGTAAACATGAAATCACAAGTGAATTTATCATCCATGTTTAAACATACGCATAAATAATGCCTGCATTAAAGTGTGTGGCTCACAATGGGAGCTTTTTTTTTCAATTCTAATAATCCAGATTCTAATAACGCCAACATCTCCACATAGATCCAAACTTTTGTCTATCTTTTTTTTTATTATTACTATTTGACGCTGCTGTTCTTGTCTCTGGAAACATAAAGGACAGCAGTTTATAGGACTTTTCTTTTTTTTTTCTTTCCAATCTTCCCAGAGGAATCCAATTACAGCACTGTTTGGAGATCTGCAAGATTACAGTGTATCTAAGGAAAAACAATCAGAGCCTATCTGATTCCCGGCTTTAGCAGGAGACAGATTGCTGTAATGAAGTCTCTTGTTTCTCCTCTTTTCCCCACCTTTTTACATGCCCTCCTCTGTCCCCATTCTCTCTCCTCTCCTGTTCCTGTTTTCCTGTTTCCCTGCTCTTTTTGACTTGATAGTTCCTCCTAAAGAAGCCTTCGCTCCTCCTGCATCTCCTTCCTTTCACTCCCGTTCTCCGCTGGGGATTACAGCTGTAAACCTGAAGGTGGTGCACGTACACAGAGAAATGATGGGCCTGGTGGGTATTTTTTTCTTTCTTCTTCTTCTTCTTTTCTTTTCCTTTTTTTCTTCCTCTTTTTTTCCACTTCAGTAATGAAAATATCACAGGAGACCCGGTGGGTGGCGGTGACCTTTGGAGAACACTGCATTTTCGCCTCGCTTGCTCGCTGTTTCGTGAACATGTCCGGCCACCCGTCACACCTCACCCTCCTTTCTGCGCCCGCGGCCAACGCAGCTCAGCAACTGCAGTACTCTGAGATCACCTGTACTCCTGTCTTAATAATTCATAACAGACTGAAAAATAGGGGGACAGGATGGAGAGAATTAAAAAAATGAAAGTATGACAGAGTAAACAACTGCAAACAATAGAAGGAGTTTTCCATTTTTATGACATTAAGAGAATGATATTAAAGGCATTCATTTAGCCATATTCATGTGCCATCCACAAAGGGATGAAAACCTGCCATACCCCTCCTTTTCACTCTTTGTGCTCCTCTGTTTATCCACATGCTAAAAGTCAAATGTTCCCCATCAAAGATGGAGCAGCAGCAGCTTGTACCTTTCATCATATCACCCCTGACTGCTGGTCCATAAACAGTGAACAGATGAATGCATTATTGGCACCATTATGTTGAAATGTCAGCATGTCTGGGAGCCGTGCGAAGAGAAGCATCGCAGCACGCCCTGTCAGATATCCTGCAGGTAATGAATTGTTTCAACCGTAAAGATATCTCACTCCAGTGACAGGAAATATACACTGATCTGCTTACAGCCTCCATATATATTATGTTGTGTGTTATGTTGTGTGTGTATGTGCACAAGCTACAGATTTTACTTTTAGGACTAAAAGACAAGTAAGAAAAGAAATTGGATTTCCTTTTAAATATTTATTTCAGAATGCAAAGAAAATAATTCTGGGACAATTGAAAAATACAGATTTTAATGTTAAAAACAAATTAAAATATATATTTTTTAAAAACGTATTATTATTACTCTTATTATTTTAACATTATATATATATTTTCTTGTATTCTCTTTTTCTTTTTATCAACTTATTTTATTATCTTTTTTTTGTACAGCACTTTGGTGCAGTTTTAAACCTGTTTTTAAACTGCTATATAAATTAATTTGACATTGACATTGAGAAATGTTTAAAAATGTATTTGATTAGCAAAAAATATTTTGTTGTTAATTTTTATTTGCAGAATGATAAGAAAGTTTCCAAATCAAAACTGTCTACCTTTTCTGTTCATTCATTTATTTGTCCTGAAACGTGGCTGTATGATACAGGGGTGTAAAATTAACTATTTTAAATTGTTACCATAACAACATGTCTCACAGTGATTGTTAGACATCATTTTTAAATCCTTTCTGTTGCAAACTCTGGGTGTTTTATTGTCTGTCAAATACTTCACAAAGACATGTAGCCCTTTGCCTCTAGCTGCCTAGTGGCTAATGCTAGTTGAGCTAACCTTTAGCTAGCCACCTACAGCCTGCAGAATAATCTGTTTAACCTTCCTGAGTGTCATGTTTCCTCTTTGTGTTACAGTAGCTGATGAGGCTGCACAGTGTTAATTTGAGACTGTATGAGTGTAGAAACTGGACAACCACCTTTATTTTTTCTACATCAACACAGCTAATAAACTAAGACAGACCTAGCAAACAACAGCAGATAGCATGAAGCCCTCTGAACTTGCAATAAGATTAGAATGATTAAAACAGCTTACCTTCTTGAATTTGTAACATTGTCAGTAAATTTGTGACCTTTGCTACTCGTTGCTTGTACAAACTCTAAAAACAATCTTCCAGACTGATCTTCTGCACTACTTATAGCTTTTTCGTGTTGTACTTTAATAAAATAATTAATATTCATAATTTGATTAATTTGCATGAAATAATAATTCCTCTATTATTAAATTCTTCTCTTGTGTAATACTGTAATAAATCAGCACTTTACTCCTCTTTGTGAATCCAAATGATTTTGTGTTTAAGCATCGGTGATCTATGGCGATTGATCACAGCATCACAGCATTGATCCCCAGTTCTTCTTCTACTGATCAATGTGTTGTAAGGTTGATCTGTAGACTGAATCAGTGTAACGGGTCAGAGGTGAATGCAGCTTGTTACTTATATAAAATATGACATGCATTTTTCTCTATTTCTCTTTGGTTGTTGTCTTTTCTTTTTTATTTCTTCTATATCAGGGCAATCTAAACTAAAGAACCATTTTTGCCCTCAGTCCAACTAACTAACTGGAGCCACTAATGCTGAATGATTTTTTTAAAATATAAATATCTCCTCTTACACTGTAAAAACAAAACAAAAGATTTCAGAAGGGCACAGTTTTGTCCAGAGGAAAAAGGGACGGTGCTCTAGTATCCCCTAGTGTCTCTCTCCGAGTGCCCCTGTACCCGATTCCACGCAGATATTAACTTCCAACTCTGAAATTTGTTAAAAATCCATAAACCCACCTACAAAGTCATCCATACATCCACCCTTAAGAAGCAGAACATGCTACACCAGTTATTTTCCCTGCCTACTTACGCTACATTATGTGATATTCATGAGCTGGGCCTGCCATACGGTTGGGAGCTGGTTGTATGTGTTTCATGCTACAGATCCGGGCAGCTTCTCCTCAGGGGCGTTGGGCTGCAGCCTAATGACCGCTGCCCGGCCAGGCCCCCAGAGGGATGAGAACGGCTCGGCTTTGTAGGGGAAAAGCTGTGATGACGGCTTTGAAGGAATGTCACTGCTGCGTCTCCCTTTGTGCTGCCTCTGGCTCATCCACACACACACAGCCAGAAACACACAGAGAGGAACGTGTCACTCTCCTCTCACTATCTGGATGAATTTGCATTGACACACATACACACACACACGCACCCACACATACACACATCCTCTCTAGGGCCCTCACAGTAGGGGCCGCAGTAATAGGCACCCTGCCATCTGGCGACCCTGTCCAGGGGGCCATAAACAATAGAGGCCAGTCAATATGGTGGAAGACGTAATCAGCACACGTGCATGCATGCGCTGTCAGTTTAACAAGATGGTCTCCTAAACCAATGTTTTCTCACCCCGGGGCTGTTTGGCACCTCAGGGCCTCCATATATTCTGAAAAATGTATATGCTTTTATTTGACAGTGGAAATGTGAACATTTTGTACAAAGTTTTTTTTTCTTTTCTCTCTGTGTTAGTTGATGGCAGATTTCACACAGCAAAAACACAAAATCTTACTAAGTCTTTTTCTTTAGTATCTAGTGCAAATATCTTTTAAACTTGAAATAAGTTAAAAGTACCTTGTAAGTAAATGTTAAGCAAAATATGAGCTTTTATTAAGTCACAAATTCCTTAATACTGATGAAAAAGTTCTAGTTTCACTGGACGTTTAGTTTGTGGAAAAAATGATTTGCAATAAGTGAAATTATCTGCCAGTGGAACTAATACTTTTTATCAATATAAAGTGATTATTGACATTAAACAAGCTCCTTGTTTAATGTCAATTAAACAAGGAGCTTGTTTAATTGACAATTAAACAATATTAAATACACTTAATATTGTTAATATTGATATTAAATACACTTAAATATTTAGTGTATTTAATAACACTAAATACAGTGTTATTAAATAGAGTTTGAAATCTTGAGATTTGTGCAATAAGTGGAGATATTTTCACTCCACACATCGCTGCAGTAGTTATAAGAGTAGATAAAACTGGTAATATATATATATATATATATATATATATATATATATATATATATATATATATATATATATATATATATATATATATATATATATATATATATATGTAAATATATATATATATATATATATATATATATATATATATATGTAAATATATATGTAAGAGACAGTATTAACAAGATGAACAAGTTTAAGTTTTTCAATAATTAAAAATGACAGAAAGAAATGAGCATGGACATTCTGAAAGGTGAGGGCTGATCGTCAGACAGGAGATGGGCCTCAAAAAGGTCACAGTTATAGAAAAAATAAATAAATAAATTTCCACAAAACTACTGTCGATTGTTTAGAATGTCGTGTGATTTTTAGGTTATTATTAGAGAGAAGAAATCTTTTATAAAACATCCAAAATGCAAAGCACAGGTTCACTTTCATTTTAAATTGACTCCAGTATGATGTTAATCTTTGTAGGCTGATTTTTCTAGCCTATCTAGTGTTTTGATAATAAGTGTGCAACCCATTTACTTTGCGTTTACCCCTGCAGTCTTTAGAATGTTTTTGTTTGTATGAACGATCCACTAAAAGGTTGCTGCATTTGCAGCTTCAGAAGCCACTAATTGGAGCAGCACAAGTCTGCTGCAGCAGCAGAGCGACACGGTGAAGTCATACGATCTGTATGTTTCTCCATGCTGCTCATTATTATACACTGTAGACCTTTTCTTGCATGTGTGAAATTGTAAAAGTGTTACATATAATTATGTCACAAATGATCATACATTTTTATTTTCTCATCACATCCGATGTTCTGATTCCTAAGTTGCAGACTTTGCAGCAACGGTGCCGTGTCTGCAGTCACCCGCCGCTGTCCTGTAAAAAAAAACCCCCAAAACTGCAGCATCTCTTTGGATTTCAGAATCAAAGCAGAATCTTTTGGACGGTTTTCTTTTAGGTGCAGAATACTAATAACCATTTATCCTTTGTCCCTGTTCTGTACAGCTCTATGAAAAATAATTGTCATAACCAAACCTCCCCCACCCCTCGCCGCCTCCCCCCCAGCCTTTTATGAAAATCAGATCTAGAGAGCGCCTAATTAGGCGTGATTCACGGTAAAGGAAGGGGAAAGAGAGGAATGTGAATAAATTGAGACCAGGAGGAGGAGAGAAAGGAGCGACAGACTGGTGATTAATGTGAAGGCTGTGATGCACATCAACGGGAGACAAATGGAGGGATGGAGAGAGGCTTTCTTCACCAGGAGAAGGGGAGCACAGGCTGGCCACGTTTAAATCTTTAAAACCAGTTCAATCCATATATGTATATCTAAATATGTATGTATATATACATATATATGAAAATATAATGTGATTCTCATATTTCACACTAAAATGCTATTATCTGACTGAATGGGTGAAAGTAGATTCTGACTCTCACCCCTGGCATTTTGCACAGAATATAATTCATCAATCTGCCAATTATTCTCTGAATTTAATAACCTTATTTATCCCGACAGTCGTACGACTGGAGAGGTATGACTGAACTGTTCTCAAATTCATTAACAGAACATTTCCACGTTTTGTTCATACAAGGAAAAAATAAAATAAAATAAACAATTCTAAAGACCGCAGAGGTAAATGCAAAGTAAATGAGTTGCACACTTATTATCAAAACACTACACAGGCTAAAAAATCAGCCTACAAAGATTAACATCATACTGGAGTCATTTTAAAGTGAAAGTGAACATAAATGTATGTTTTGTGTTTTGGATGTTTTAAAAAAGATTTGTTCTCTCTCATGATAATCTGAAAATCACACAATCGGCAGTAGTGTTTTTTGGAAATGTATCATTCATATATAAATAATAGATAGATAGATAGATAGATAGATAGATAGATAGATAGATAGATAGATAGATAGATAGATAGATAGATAGATAGATAGATAGATAGATAGATAGATAGATAGATAGATAGATAGATAGATAGATAGATAGATAGATAGATAGATAGATAGATAGATAGATAGATAGATAGATAGATAGATAGATAGTCATCCTTGCTTTCACTTGTCATTCACATTTGGGCCCCAATAATTAGTTGCTCACAAGGAAACAATTTGAACTGAAGGAACTTGGGTTGTTTCTTTCCCAGAAGTCTCACACTCAGGCCATGCACTGGTTACTGACAGAACATAAAAAGTGGAGAACTGAACACACTGATCATTTTCAAGTGCGACTGACCATCCAGTAGAAAACCAGCTTCTGCTCCCACATGAGTCCAGCCCATTCATGTAGGTGTTGTACTCAGCGACTGCCAGAGAAATCTTCTCTTCTCTTCTCTTCTCTTCTCTTCTCTTCTCTTCTCTTCTCTTCTCTTCTCTTCTCTTCTCTTCTCTTCTCTTCTCTTCTCTTCTCTTCTCTTCTCTTCTCTTCTCTTCTCTTCTCTTCTCCTCTCTTCTCTTCTCTTCTCCTCTCTTCTCGGACCATCTTCTGCATGTATCCTGAGGTTCTACACCATTGCAGAGGAGGCCATGACCACTGCCTTGTTGTCCAACAGATTGAGGACATCTAACTCAGGTGAACTTTGTCCACCTGAGTATTTCTGATGGCTCTCTTCATATCTTTTTGAAAGGGCCCAACAGTGTTGCATTCTGGTTTGCAACATATTTCATACCATACCTAGTTTGACCAGCAGGTTATAGGAAGCCGGTGGTCAAACACTGCAAAATAAAGACAAAAAAAGAAAAAGACTTAGCCATAGTTGTATATATCAAGGCCTGTTAGCAACGGGCTAGTAACTAAAGTACTACAGCATGTTGGTAAAGTATGAACTTGTTTGCCAACCACCAGGAGTGTTTTAGCACAAAACTATACAAGTGTTCCTATTGATCTGTGTCAGTTTCTGCCATCAGAGCTTCATCTGGAAAGGAGTTCAAAGGTGGAAACTATGGCAACAGGTGAGTTTCACCTTTCCTCTCAGAACACTGAGCAGCCCTCCCTGCTGATCCATCGGAATGATGAAGAACAGGTGGATACTCTAGTATTTTGGGGGTGGTATGTGTGTGCTGCCTCTTCCTGTCCCACATAAATTCTCATTCTTTCAGTGATCATCAGCAAACTTTGGCTGAGTGCATTCCTAAAGCGTGCAGCTCTTGTGCCGTCAGCTCCGGGGAGTGATCAGTGTTCCTTTTCTAGGTCACTGGTTATGTGATGCTCCGAGCCACTGGGAGTCCCCTCATATTCCTATTCCCCCTCCACAGGAGAAGCCAGCCACAGCTCCAATTAAACCGCTCTCCACTGGCTACACCCATCGTCGTCGGATTTGGAGCAGTCATCTCGCATGCAGATGTCTGCTCTCACACTCCGTACCCGGAGTCCCTGAAGATGCTGGGGAGAGACATGAAAAGATTGTTTCCTGATTGCTGGCAAGAGGGAAAAAGGGCGGGTGTGGGGGGGGAGGCTTTTTGAAATATTTAACAGCGAGGCGGCCTTGGTGTAACGAGGAGGTTTTGTTTTGTTTTATATTTGATGCTGGTAAACTTCAGCGGTACACGGGTCTTCCATTTAAATCACAGAGATGTCACAGTCGATGAGACTTCGCCGTGAATCAGTGCATGATTTTTTCAAATGGCGATTACGACTGGGGGAGGAAAGACGCAGAATGTTTACATGGAAACCGGTGGCGAGGGAAAGGCCTAATTTACGCAGCAAACTATTGTTTAATTTATGGGTCAGAACAATTACAGTTTAAAAAGTTTCTGTATTAGGTTTGCATTGTGTGGAAAGGAACTGATTTTACGTTCGTCGTCAGGGACCAAGCAGAAAAGCATGGAGGATGTGAGTTTGATTCAAAAATATTGGCTTTCATTTAGCCCAGAAATTTGAAAAATAGTTAAGAAAACAAACACTTAAACAGGCATGCAAATAAAAGAGGTCAATGCAAAACAACAGACGCAAAAAAAAATCATAATTAACAAAACAAAACAAACAGATGAGACGAAGTGACCTGCTGAAATGACACACAACCAATAGTTGTCCACTTTCCACTGGCAGCATGTAGGTTCCGGTCCATTATGGAGTCCATGTTTGTGATTCGAACATTTTATTTAGGTTTCATGTCGGTTGCCTATCTGGACTCTAAGAACTACAGGGTTGTGACCCCTAATTGTTGCATCAGTGGTTCTCTTTTATTGAAGGACATAATTTTACATTTTGAAAAGAGAACTTTGTCTGGACGTTATTAAACTTTTTTTTCCCTTTTGTATCATAACTGCTATAGCAGGCATTTCAGTGTGATTTTCTGTTCCAAACCAAAAGAATATGAATATTAGGCCTCATAAAATACATGGGAGAAATCAGTTACCCCGAAAAATGCACCTGAAAATCTAAAGTGCCCCAACTAATACACACATTTTTGTCAGTTTTTCTACAGAACATTTAATATTTCAAGCTCTCTATGAAACTCTGTAATACTTTAAGCTGATTTTTTAAATATTTACTGTTCTTAACCATATCAAGATAAGGACTTCACCCTACATAAACACTCTGCTTCTTTGAATGCGTGTTCAGCCATCTTGAATTTAGATTATCTGCCAGAGGGCAAAAGATAATTCTAGTTCCAGAGTCTTAAGGTTATTGAGGAAACTACCCACCTTGTTGAAGAAGTTCAGGTTGCAGAAATATGTGTATGAAAAATGAAATATTTAACATTATAGGGGAAAGGTTTTTACCCTATATTCCCTCTGCAGGGTCTATCCTGCCCCTCAATTATTGATTGCTGGCTTATTTTCCTGGCTCCATCCGTCCCTCTCCCTCATGCTCCTACAAGACCTGCTATATTTGTCTAGGCTGTCCAGTGTTACTTTACTGCTGTGGATAATGTCAATAAGTAGCCAGAGTTGAGAAGGACAGTCATTCTTCCAACAAAACAGTTAAGTCTAATCTTTAATATCTGCCTCTGAATTGTTTTCTGAACTGTCCTCTGCATATTTTAGTAAGTAAATATGCATAGATACAGTAAACGTCACTATGCCAGCTCTACGTTTCAGACTTAAGGGTGACTATTACTGTTTTACATACAGTCTATGCTTCACACTCAAACGGCTGAAGAGAAAAACACACGCACACACACAATCTACAACCTTTGCCCAACCTTGCTCATTCCTTCACTGCTGACACCTGAGAGTGGGTCATAAAATCAAATTCTAAACATTTATTTAAATTTTATCTGTGATTGCTGAACTCTGGGGGAAAGAAAGTGAACTCTGGTCCACCAAAAAGCCGAGGTCTTGGTCCGAAAGCAGGAAGTGGACTATCATGGAGGACCAAAACAAACATGTGAGTCTAACATTAGTGGGAGAAATGGCTTGTGATCTTTTACCAAAAAGTAAAGAGAAAACCTACAACTGCTAAAACCTGACGCCATTCTAATTCTTGTTTAAATTTTGTGAAGAAGGAAGTTGTGCTCAGTGTCTTCTTCAGAAGTTTTCATGTTGTTTCCTTCAGTGGTTCTTGGTGCAGCGCCCCCACAGGCTAGAAGGGGAACAGGGAAAACACAGCTGAAGAAGCAAGATGATGGCAAGATTAGAAGATTATTTTCAAATTAAATTTGCCAGGGGTATTAATAATTTGGTGTTTAATTGTATGTTTTTCTGTACACAAAATAGATTTGTTCCCATTATAATGTGCCTTGACAGGAAAGTTGTTGTGAATTAATGCTTTATGAATAAACTGAATTGAAAACTTTTGCAAATGTTTCGGATTCAAACTTTACACATCCTCAAAACAATACAGATATGTCTGTTTGTTTTGTTATTGTTTTTTTTTTTTTTTTTTTTTTTTTACCTTACTCTCTTTTTGTTTTGAATATGAACTAAGATATTAGATCTAATAGTTCTTATTTCGACAACCTCTGGAGAGTTGAAAGCGGGAATGTTGACACTCGCATCGTTGCATCTGGATCTCTATCCTCTGTTTGCCTCAGCCAACCTGCAGGAACAGATGTCTCTCCTACACACCATTTGGAGTGGGACGATACATTTTTTTTTCCAAATCACCTCATTGTTATTCATTTTGGAAAGGCTTCAGATGTTCGCTCCAATAAGTTTACCCCACACAGTCGAACAAAGCCTCAGGAATTTCTGCCTCTGCTGTTTCTGGAAAACTTTCTCCTTTGAACGTACATGGCTACAGTCACAGAGGGGCTCCACTGTGTGGGCTGGCAGAGATATTGACCTGCTATAAATGAACTGCCTTTGGTCATGCAACCGAAACATTTATAAACATTCATTCATTCATTATCGAGACCTGCTTAACCTTGCTGGGTCGTCAGGGAGATGGTGGGGGAGTGGTACCTCATTGGACGAGAGGCAGAGTACACCCTGGACAAACCACTAGTCCTTCACAGCATTTATAAACAGTTTTAATACAAACATAACGTCACCTACCTCAAATAATGGCCTAAGTCATTTTTTGCCAAAAATGATTTTTTTTTTGTCTAAATCGCTATCTTTTTTTTTCTTTCTTTTACCAAAAGATAGTTTGGGAAAAAACAAAGACAAACAAACAACAACACTTTTGTCAAAAAATAACATAGGCCATTATTTTAGGAAGGTGAAGGTATGATGGTAACAATTCAGAGTTTTGCATACAGGCAAAACTCTGCATATATGAAGAGTCAATATAATCTAAGTCAATATATTGACTTAGATTATATTAAGATTACTTTTTGATAAATGTTACAAACACTGGAAATCAGCTAATTAAATATTTGTTCTGTTTATATATTGAAGGTGTGATGCTTTATTTTGTCAAAGTGCCCAACAATGCAAGAAGACATAAAGCAGAGCATGTATTTAGTCGTTACTATGACCAAATAGCCATGGTAACACTGTAGATATGACTGTTCGAGTTAAAATCTTGATTAGTGTTAGCATGTTCTCCCGGTGCACGTAGGCTCTTTCTCTCTCTCTGTCTTCCTCACACTGTACAAAAACACAAACTGTAGGGTTAATTTGTCTCTTTAAATTGGCCTTTAATGCTTGAGAACTTGAATGCACCAACGTTGCTCAAAGACGGCGTCCTGATTCCCCACAACTCAATGAACCAGAATTAGCCTGAAATAGGCCACGCCTACACTAAAGATGGAAAGACCTCATTTGATTTCTTAAAGGTCATGTGTGTTTTATGTTGTAACATTAAAAGAACTCCAGTCGGCCCACTTCCCCCAGAAAAAGAGTAAACTTTTGGGTTGTCCCATTTGGGTCACTGTAGTATTGTGGTTGTACAACAAACAAGAGGGAGGAGAGAGAGCTGTAGTAAATCCCAGATCTCTCATTCTAGAACAGCTATATTTACACAACTAAGCTGATTAATATATAGTTTTAATATCATGCAGCATTTCTGGTTCATAATTTGTGACCCAAATGTCAAAAACTAGAATTGTGTGGGAAATTAGGACAGCAAGACAATATAACTTTTGGTCTATGATATGTAAATGGTATTAGTTTTTGTTGTTGTTGTTTTTTTTTCTCTAAAGGTTCGAAACAAAATACCAGATTTTTCTTCTACTGCCAGTGATTTTAATTTAACATTAGATATTTACTTAGGTCTTCAACTAAGTAAATATGGCTTCCACCAGCCTGTCTTCCAGTCTGTCCTGGTGGAATCATATGGTGAACACATGGATGAAGTCTTAAATAGTGACTTTTCCTTTCACTCTAGCACTCATATGACTTTTTATGACGCAAAATACTACAGCATTATTTGCTCTGATCAGAACCCTGTGTTTGCACTAAAACTTGGTGAGAGCACCTCAGAGACGCTTGAGATTAAATTCCAAACATTCCATGAATTCAAAATTCTCTAAATAGTCATTTGAAACCATTGATAAAAATTATATTTCTCCTGTATTTACAACTTGAAACTTTTAGGACTTACTTGAGAGGATGCATGTCATTTCAATCTTCACTCGACAAAACAGAATAATCAGAACTTGAAAAACAAAATTCTCAGTTAGACGTGGAAAACACTCTGCAAGCCCTCATATAAAAACATTAAGCTATTTCAGCTCTCTAATTCTAAGGTTAATTGAATATTTTCTGATAGAATCTGTAGAGCTTTTGTGCTTTAAAAGCAAAAAGACCTTGAATTTGGTGGCAAACCACATGAATTATTAGCATGACAGCTCTAAAAACAGAGTTATCCTCAAAAATTAAACCTTCACCAGGTGATATTTTTAAATCTCTTACAGATCTTAATAGTAAATTTAAAAAGTTTTATGAAACTTCATGATGTTAACAAATTCTGCTTGTGAATTACACCAAGCAGGTTGCAATGCTTCAGATACTATTGATACAATTAACTCAGCTATAACGCCACTATATTGATTTTGCTTTATTTTTGGAAGGAAGGTTAGGAAATGCATGTATTCCATGGTTGTATGTAGATTACTTTTGTTCTGCTCTCACTGTAACTCAAGTCAAGTCATATAGCAACTGTAGACATTAGACTTTACTAAAGCCTTGCCCACTTTAATTAGATATAACTATATATTATATTCTAAACAGTGATTTTCTGAAATTCAGCATAAATACAGTCTCATCAGAATACATCCCAATAATATCTTATATTATCGCGAAAGCTTAGAGACTGGCTATATAGCCAACACAACATGTTATTGTATGAGAAGCTGTGTCCTTTGTCTCCTGTAATAGCAGGGCTGCATAACTGTGGCAGCCAAAGAGATGAAGGACCATCAGGGGAATTATTCCATCCATCCATCCACACGGCCCCAGTGGGGAGAGGCTGCAGTTACCAGCAACCTGGAAGGCAGGAACGAGTGTTTCTAATCTAAATATTAATAATGCCTTGATGGTGTGTACACGTGCAAAAAAAAAGAAGAAAAGAAATAAGAGGGGTCACGTGTGGTATGGGAGAAACTAATTAAAAAGCTGGCTAATAACCTTCATTCTGTTATCAGTCCTAATGTGGCGGCTTCAGCCCTGACAGCTCAGAACTTGGCCATAAATAAGTGATGGAAGGTAAGAGTGGCTTGTCAGAGGCTGGAAGGGGCAGAGGGTAAGAGGAGTCTGGCATTCAGATTCACCTACAGGCTGGGATTTGTTAGGCAGCATGGCTATGAAAAAACCTCCACTTCCTAAAACCCGATAATGGCTTTTCCCATTTGTGAGCCATGTATTATGCTAATATGATATGCCTGTATCTGCCATTTATTTGGAGTGTTTGTTTTTGTACTCAACAGATTAGTGTGTGTGCGTATGTGTGTGTGTGAGCGCGCGTGTGTGTGTTCGGAGTACATGCATGCCTAGTTTCACTCTTGCTTTTGGGCCATCGATAATTCCTCCATTTACTAACTGGAAAATAGTTAATTAAAGCCCACTTCAGCTAACAGGCTGTTGGGACAACGCTAATGTCGCTGTACTAATGCCTGGTTGCCATTTCTGCTTCTCTACACCGCAGAGGCTGCACCCGCCCCTCTTCTCTGCTCATAATGGTTCAGACAGATTAAGTACATTCACATGAATGAGAACTCACTCTAACCGCTTCAAATCAGCATGTTTACCTGCTTTTTCACTACGACCGTGAAGTTACTTTGTGTTTCGATTAAACTTGTTTTATTGCTTTCGTGAGCAATTTACATGGACAAAATACTGGATTTTTCTATTTATGTGGCTTTTAAACAGTGACAATATTACATTGTATTCAGTTTTTATTTTTCTTACTGGTTCCTACAACTTGTGCATCATATCATCGCCCAAAGATCACAAAAGGTTCACGTCTTTTTAACTCGATTATCTCAAAACACATACAGCTCTCATTAGACATGATATAAATGACAAGTAATTTGTTCTCTGATCAAAGCTTGGGTGTTTTCCCATCTGATAATCCGATAGACTATTAGGTCTACCGGACTTTGGTTTGATTGGCGATCAAAGTTGCGACATTTGTTACATGTTCAGCTGTGCGGTTCACTTTCGCAATGCACTTTGTCAAACAATCCCTTGAAAACCTATTCCCCTCTCCCCTTGTGGTGACGCTGCACCAAGAACCAGGAAACAACATGAAAAGCTCTGAAGAAGACACATAGCTCAACTTCCTTCTTCACAAACTGTAAACAACAATGGAGTGCCGTGAGATTTTAGGGGTTGTAGGATTTCTCTTTTGTCTTTGGCACAAAGAACAACAAGACATTTCTCCCGCTACCGCTAGACTCGCACATTTGTTTTTCTTGTATTTACCCAGAATGCCTTACGCTCTAGTTTGCTTCCTGCTTTCTGCTCCAGTCCGTTTGACATTCACATTTGCATTCAAACCACACCAGAGTTCACTTGGTGTGGATCTACAAACCTAGACCTTGGTTTGTAGGGGGACCAGTTTTTGCTGGTTTGGTCCACATCAGTGTTCACATTCACACCTCCCCAAACTCACCAGGCTTTCTCTGCAGTCAAGCTGGAGTTCAGTTAAAGCAGATTTTGAATATAAAAGGTATTCTTAAGCTAAAAAGCCAAGCACTAATTCAGTTTGAAGGTCTTTCTGCTCTATTTTGGGAAAGATGAGCCTCTCTTTAAGCTTCCATTGTCTTTCACAAACCAGCTAGTAGATCTGGGTTTTTCCAAAGATACAGACGCACAAAACATATTCATGCAGCTGCAGCTGTCCTGCCAGAAGTTGCAGACATGATCAGTCCTGCAACAGCACTGCCATGAACCAGGTGGACAGTGGAGTTAGTCACTGTCACAGTTACATTTCTTACTCTTAAGGTCTTCACTCTGTTTCGTTCAGTCATATCCTTGTTATATTTGCAATCTTATTATGTCTAAATGAGGGATCAAATTTAAACCCGTCTGAGTTTATTTTTTCAGTGTGTTTTTTTTTAGTTTCTAAATTAAATAAAGTCAGTCAGCCGCCTTATCTGCCTCCCTCCTGTGTCCAAACCAGCAATTATGTCCTCCATTCAACCATACATCATTCATTATGGAGGTTTTGATTACGACTCGGTGAAAAAGACCCGTCACGATGATTAAAATCATCTTTAAATAGAAACTTCCAAAATTAAAATATTAAATCTGGAACGGTCATTGTTTTATATATATATATATATATATATATATATATATATATATATATATATATATATATATATATATATATATATATATATATATATATATATATATATATATATTACAGATGCTTAAATTAACTTTTAAGCATCTGTTTTACTAAAAGTTGTTTTCAACTTTTAGTATGGTGCTTGTTAAGCAGCTTCCAAATTGCACATTTTATATTAATACGTTACATTAGAATGTGGAGGTGAAAATTCTAATTTTATAGAAAATTCTTGTTCCAGCTGTGAAGCATTAACCATAAAAAAAAACAACATAACGCATTTTCTAAAGTGTCTGTGGATAGTTTTCAGCTCTCTCCCCAACACTACCAGAGTGAAAGCCCTCATTAAAACAAACCCTGTGTGAACATAATGAATGCATCTACTGAGAGAATAGAAAAAGTGTTTGTAAAGTCAGGTGGTTTTTTTTTTTTCTTCTTCTTCTGGCATTTCCCAGTTATCACAGCACAGGCCCCAGAGGCTGTGAGAGGAAATACACAGAACCTGCTCTGCTTTTGTTAATTAAAGCTGTCAATCAGCTCTCTGACATGCTGTTTTTTTTTCTTCTTCTATTTTTCTCTCTCCGGATCTGTGTGTGTGTCACTCTGATCAAAGCAGTGATGAAAAGAGAAGCTCATTTCTTTGAGTAAACAAGAGTTGCTGTTTTTTTTTCATGTCTATTTAATGCCAGAATCTTAAATGCAAACTTTTGTTCTGCTTAAAGTGGTTTGCATTTTTGTTTCTTAATGTTTTATTCATTTTGTTTTTCTCTGTTGGTTTAGCCACTAACAAAACCCCCCTCAAAAAACATTTGAATTTTTACTTTGTTCTTTTAGCACAAAGCAACTTTCTTTTGATAACTTTAAGTCTTAAATAAGAGAAAGTTTGTGTGGATCAATGATTTATTAGACAATAAATATCTTTTCAAAATCACTTCCCACTCATAATCCATTCTTTATTTACCTCCATCTTTTCAACAGATGTAGGCTCTCATGCATTTTTCTGTTTACATATTAGTCTTTGTTCTTTTATTTTATATTCTTTATTTTAAAATAAATTGCTGCAAAGGGTGAAATGGGGTCAGATACAATCAGTGAGACGAAAAACTAGTAGAATCAGAATTGAGTGGTTCTCAAAAATTGTAACAGTAACAGATTTCTCCGATGTTGAAAAATGAAAACCAAAAATGATTTCACAACTTCTCCACATTCAAAGTGAGAATGAGCCTGTACGTTTTCCCTGGTAAAGAAATCTGCCTGAAGGAGAAAAGAAAATCAATAATCAAGTCGCAGAGGTCAGGGGTGCATGTCTTGATTCATTTTCAGCATTCAGAATTTTTGGCAGGAATGTATCAGAAACACTCATCTTCATTCGACAATATTTACATCACATTATTTTACATTAAAAAAGTCACAAAAAATGTTTTTTATCAAATTTAGTTCTTGACTCTGGCTTGGTAATTCTGAAGGTTTAATTTTCTTCTCATGGACTGGAGACTGTGTCCTTTCATGGGGTCACAGAACAAAAAAATGAGCAAAGCAGGAAGTAAAAAGGAAAAAAAACCAAGGCCCTATTTAATTGTCTAATATGGTAAGTGAGTCAAAGAGACACTTTTGGCTTTCAGACTTTAATTCATTGTTAAAGTTAAAATGTGAAGATTAAAAAATGAAATTGGTCCAAGAGACTGATGAGTTAGTTTCTGAGCCAAATCATGTCACAATAAGCTGATTCAGTATTAGCTCTTCAGTGCAGTACGCATAAGAAGAGCCAGAACCATTACAATGGGGGGACTGGCCCCTGTTGGCCCCCGGCTAGATCCACCCATGATAAGAGACAACTTTATTTTTATGAGACTAAAAGCAAAAATAAAAACCAGCCAATTTAACAGAGGTGTGTAAACTTTTTGCTTACACACCTCTGCTCATGAAACCCTGATTCATGAGTTGTCATGTTGGACTTTCTATTCTATTCTATTCTATTCTATTCTATTCTATTCTATTCTATTCTATTCTATTCTGAGGACGCTGATCTGTGCAAAATTCTAGTCAAAAGGGGAAAATAGTCACTTTTAGTTAACACTGCAAAAACACAAAATCTAGTAATTTTTGTCTAGTTTCCACAGCAAATATCTTAGAAAACTAGAAATAAGACAAAACTTACTTACAAGTAACTTTTCAGCAAGATATAGAGACTTGTTTTAAGTAAATAATTCCTTAATATTGATGAAAGGGTTCTAGTTTCTTTTGCAGATTTTTTAATTTATAGAAAGACATTTTCCCCACTTTATAAGTTAATTTGTCCGCCAATAGAACAAGTAATTACGTCTATATCTTGCTGAAAAGTTACTTTCAACATAGTTTTGTCTCATTTCAAGTGTAATAAGATATTTACACTAGAAACCAGACCAAAATGACTTGGTCAGATTCTGTGTTTTTGCAGTGCAGTTAAACAGTAAGCTGGCCTATTTTGTTTTCTTCATTGAGAAGGAATGAGCAATAGATGGCACTTGATGCCCACCATTGGTATGGAGAGCGTCGTGTTGAATGTGAGTGTTTTGTTGCTCCGGCAGTGATTAGCGCTGGCTCTGAGTGAGAAACCGACAAAGGGGAAAAGCCAGAGAAAGTGCCAAGTCAGGCTTCTGCCTCCGAGAGTCTGATTGTTCAACAATCAACTCCTTTCTAAGAGTCTGCCAGGGCGGCTCTGAATGGATGTCAATTATCACGCCCAACAATGTTTCTTCACAATACTTTAACGACGTGCCATTTTGCCGCAAAGACACAAAGCTCTCAGGAGTTAATTGGTTTTTAAAAAGCAATATGAAGTCCCGTCGCAATAATCAGTTTACGGAGTCTCTGTCGTTCCGCTCCCATCAAACCAAAAATGCAAATTGTTTTAACAGCGATTGTGAGCATTTTTAGTGAAATTACCTTGAGTCTATGTAATAATATACACAGCTTGAGCATTTGGCAGCAGAAGCAAAAAAAAAAAGAAAAAAAAGCTGCAGTTCTAGCTCATCAATTTAATATCTAGTTTCATGGTTTAAAAAAAAAATAAACGGCTTAGAGAGAAAAATGCTACGTGTTTGTGTCTTTGGAAATAAGAAGCCATAATTGTAATTGCATTTCAAAGTTAAAGCCTAAATTTATGACGATAAGCAAGTGGAAGTATAGTTGCTACCAGCATCATCAGCTGTTTATAAAATTGAAACAAACATGTAGTCATCAGAAGAATCTTTTCAATTTCTTTCCAGTCTAAGACTTTACATTTTCAGCCTGCAGTATCCTACAGGCCCACCTACAATGAAGAGTTTATGGAACAAAAAGTGTGATGGTTTAGGGTACAGATGTTTGGCTTTGGTTTACAAAAAAAAAAGAAATAGGGAGGGAGGGAGAAATAATGGAGGAATAGAGACAAACAAATATGGATCATTTATTTTTTCCCTGTCCTATTTCACTTTTCAGCTCTACAGAACACAAGTTTTATTGTCTCCCTGCATCAAACAGATTATTAAACCAACAGTAAATCTCTCCATCCATTTTTGTGGACTAGGCCCACTAAGAGAGGACGTCGGCTCTTCTCCCTTGGACTGCTGCTGCTGCTGCTGCTGAAGCGGTGTTATCCAAGCCGTTGACCTCTGTCACAAGCCCCGCTCTGCCTCACAATCTCAGTCCGCTGCGGCTCATTTCCACTTTGGGGTGAAGGAGGCTGCAGTAGTCATTGTGTTCTCTGATATGTGACATACAGGGGGGTTAAGGGGATACAATGGCTCTGTCATGTAAGGAAGTCAGAGGGAATATAATGGGAAGGAGTGGACTGTGTGCATTAATGTATTTTATATGTGGAGCCTTCTCCCCCTCCCCCTCCTCTGTCCTTCACAACAACAACAACATCAGCAGCAGAGCATTTACATTTCTGACTATAATAAAAGCCCTTGCTTCTTTGAATCTTTAAAATTACACACTTAGATGTAATTTCAAAGATTTCACATTGAAAGTTGTTTTTTCTTCAATATATTCAAATATCACCATTTCCAGAGAAAAAGACATCGACATCAAAACTGTTAGAATATTGCATATGTTATTTTCCTCCATATTAATAATAAAAAAAACACTGCAACATCCTTCCCAGCACGTGGTCCTCAAAATAATTCAGTCCGATATGAACAGAATTAGTGACGGATCAGAGCGAATTTAGCCTGATGACAAGGCGCCACAGGATGGAGCTGGGGGATGGGGGGGGAGAAACAATGGAGAATGCATAATGCTCAGAACGGTGGGCTCTCTGCTCCCCTCTCCACCTGAGACTCGCTGCCCGAGAATCCCCTCTGACCACGGCCCAATTAAATCCCGTGCGCACGCGCTTCTAAACGCAACGCGCGCGCGCGCACACACACAAACACACACCCAGACGCGTATATCCACGCGGAGTGACCCGCTTCCATCATGAATATGGATGCGTTGGAGGAATGCAAATAAACCCCGAATGGTTACGGAGAGAGAGAGAGAGAGAGAGAGAGAGAGAGAGAGAGAGAGAGAGAGAGAGAGAGAGAGACAGACAGACAGCATAACAAAGAAGAGGTGGAAGGAAAGCAGAACAAAGGAGCAGTAGTCCAGGGAAAGGCTGCGGAGATGCCTTCACTCTCAGATATCACAGTCACAAATAGGAGCTGCGAATTTAAATGATCTTCAAACACACTGCATTGGAAGCTGATGGATTGTGTGTGTGTGTGCGCGTGGGTGTGTGTGTGGGTGTGTGTGTGTGTGTGTGTGCGTGTTTTAGTTTATTTATTTATTTTTATGTATCTGAATCACTGAGGCTGAGTTAATGTCCGGTCTGACTGTCTGTGGCTCTAAATGAATCAGTTTCCTCTGTTTCCTCTCCCTGCTCCCTCACAGAGCGCATATGCTCGTCAGTCAGCTGAGTGTAGAGCCCATAAATATTAGATGATCCAGAGGACGCGGCTGATCCCAGCTTGAAAACACACCAAAAACAAATAGCTGCATGCATTCAGGGGACCGTTACGGAGAGCTCACAACAGCTTTTTATTTTATTTTATTTTATTTTTTTAAACGGAGTTTAGGGTTGTGCGCGGTCGGAGCTGCTCATTTCCCCCATAAAACAGTTTTACTGCGAAGAAAAGTATCCTGGCTCTTATATCGAAAGGACACCGAAATGAGACGGTGGGCGGAGGGATGCAACAGATTTTTTTCCCCAAAGTGCTTTGAATAGAATAAGCAATAAAACGGATGGCTTCATGGATAGTGACATTAAATGCAGGAGAAGTGCCAAGCCAGACGCGGCGTACAGGGGTCTGCTTGTAAATAATTAATCTTTGCTCTTCATGTCTTCTTGTCAGTACAGACGAGGGGCTTGTATCCTGGCAACGCGCCATGGTTTCCCACATGCTGCAGGGAGAGAGAGGCCCTCGGGGGGGAGACAATCTTCAACCTGCCTGCAGCAGCCACACAGCCGCCCAGCAGTCTGCTCTAACACGGGCGGAGCATGATGCTGATGCTGGAAGTTGGCTTTGCTGGTTCTGCTCACGACGCGCATGCATATTTCACACGTACGTGCGGCGCGCGCGTGTTTTGTGTGCTCGACTCCCAAAACATGGAAAATAATTCATGGTTGAGTCTCAGACGCAGGAGGTGTAAATGTAGCCGCTCATCCCCAAACACGTGTATGGATTCAGACACGCTTTGTTGTGAGTAGAAAAGAAACTTTAGTCAACAGAGGGAGGCTGAACAAACAGGACGAATTAATAGATCATTTCAACAAGAGATGTAAAGAAAGGCTATCGGGTGTCGGATTTATGTTATTTTATTTTTAATTTTTTGCATTTACCAAGACTAACTGTTGACCTATTAAAGATACATGTAACTTTTATATAAAATATGTCACCATGCCCTGACAGTGTAATATATGAGACAGATAATGTTTTTTTTAAAGAGTTGACTCTCCTTCTCCCTGACAAACTGTTGTTTTCTTGCAACCAACCAGTCAGAGCCAGGAGGAGGGTCACTGTGCTGGCAGTCAAGCTCATGTATTCACTACTAAATGTGCTACAGGTGGAGAGACAACTTACCATTACAGGGAAACTTTTATCCACTGTGATCTGTGGCCATGCTAACTAGAATTAGCATTAGAGCAAGGTGAAAGACAGAGGAATTGAGCAGCTTCACACCTAAGGGTAACTAACAGCGCAAAGACCCGCCTCCTAGCTCTGATTTGTTCTAGTTAGCACTGGGAGAAGACAGAGGAGTTAGATTTTTTTTCCCACCGATTATCGGTTTCATAACATGCTGACACAACACAGTGACTGTTTAAGAAATGATGTGAAAAAAAAGTTTTTATAAAAGTGACATACTGCAGCTTTGCGATGTATTATGCGTGATGGGTGTGGGTGACGGCACAGCCAATCAGAGTAGAGACTCCGGCTGGGCTTCCAGTTACATGAGACATGATAGAAAGAGTGAAAGATTTCTTTGAATCTAAATCTGCCAGCGACATATTTAAGTAAAGAAACATTGTAAGTTTTTAAAATCCCAATGAAGTCAGCCAGAAGACCAATGTTCTTTCCAGGGATTTGGTGAAATTTTCTGGAGAGTTCCCCAAAGATTTTCAGCACAAAAAAGTCTGCTGTGAGAGACTGTATTGATCCATGTTCTTAATGGCAGTAAATCAGAGTTCTGTGCAGTTTTAACATATCATTGACCTGCAGTCTGCATGCACCAGCACAGCTTTATGGAAGAATCTAAAGCAGGATATCCAAAGTGATTCTCACTGTGGAGCACCAGCTTCTTGTTCACAGTTGCTTCCAGTCTGAGGGAATCATGGCACTTGGAGACGTCGAGGCTCAGTCATGAACATGCATGCAGTGGATCATCATAGAAACGTGAGGCGGACAAATACTGTAGTTTTTACTGGAGAGTGTCTACAGAGAAACTGCCAGAAAAAGCCCTAAATCTGAGAACTATGTGTGCCAAAGTCATGATTTCCTTCACACTAAAGGAGGTTTTAAGTTGTTCTTTTGATTTTAAATTTTTGTGTATGTAGTCTACATTTATAGCTATTTATATGTATTGTCTGTGTATTTATTATCCTTTTGGGCAGCTGCTACTATTCTATTCTATTCTATTCTATTCTATTCTATTCTATTCTATTCTATTCTATTCTATTCTGTTCCAGATTTCTTGCTTGCATGTACAGACTTCTCATGAGAAGAAAAGCTAGTTTTTTTGTTTGATTCAATTACAAATAATCAAGGTGTTTCCTGTTTTTCTTTTTCTTTTTCCTTTTTGCAGTAAATTTGCAGCAGTCCTTGTGTCACATTGTTACCTCCACAAGTTCATACTGTAAAACCAGCTGTTTGGCTTGCATAAAACCATTAATTGAATACAATAAATAAAATATGAATAAATAAGCAGGTTTCCTTTCAAAGATCTGTTCAAAATTCACCGGCATTTACAACGAAAGGTACGGCTATATGGAAGTAAATATGTGCCATCAGAATTTGAATAAAAAATGCATCCGAATTCAATTTTTAAAAAAATTCAGTGTCATTATTTGTACATGTTTGCAATTTTCATATGTTAAAAAAATTCACATTCCTATTTCAAAGATAAAATTTTCAATATATATTTTTTCAGTGTTAAAAAAAATTCAGCATATAAAAAAATTCAACTTTTAAAAATTCAAATGCAATATTTTCAGTGTCCTAAAAATTCAACTTGCTCAAATTCGCCGTCTCAAATTCAGCGTCTAAAAATTCGCTGTACAAAAATGGCAAGGTTACTTCAGGTCACAGACATTAGCAATCGTTGTCAGATTTCAACACCCAGCCAATCACATGACGCAGGTGTCATAGTGAAGAAATACCAGCATCACCGAGGCTAGCGACCATGGAGGGGAATGCAAACCCAACCCCAACGGTGAGTCTATGCTTTCATATTTCTGTGGTATATTTTATTTTGCGCATGAGGTTTGATACATTATCTTAAAACTTGATTTAAAACACGGGTTTGGGCCGTTGTTAATCTTACACCATGTAATGCTAGCATATTAGTTCTCGCTACCTCCTAGAGACCCCAGTCCCTCCCCCCTTCTTCTCTTGGATGTCCCACACCCAATGTTCCCGTGTTTTATTTCAAAAAGAAATACCACTTGCGCCAAGTCTAGAATCTTTTAAGATAACTGATGGATGGCGACTTTCCGGGTTTTGTTTGTATGCTGTCTTAGGTGAGACCGAGACAGGCAGTCTTAGTAAAGTCGTAATTTTCCGGGAGATGCTACCGCTAATGACCGCAGTGAAGTTAGTTTCAAGTTGGATATTCGATATTCGAGCTCCGGGGAGTAAGCGGCGTTTAGCTCAAGGTTGATCCGATTTATGAACGCTACTGTCGGCCAGCGGTTCTCCACCGCTCCCGGCCGCAGCGCCCGAAGGTTGACTTAGGGACTGTCAACAAATTACCGAACCAAACATTCCTGTCAAAGAAACGTTAATAAATGCCTTGAATTGTAACCAACGAACTAATTGTCAGTGCTAATTCAGGCTTTTACATGAGCCAAAATAGCATCTATAAAATTTTAAATTCAATATTTTCAATAATTTTAATATTAAATAATATAATGGTTTCTTCAATAGCTTCCAGGTCATGTGACCTAATGACTCAGAATCACTTTGAAATAATTATACTAGTCTCTTTAGATGAGGCACATTTGTTTTCCATTTTAACATATTTTTTTTTATCTTTTAGCAATTTGTTTTGTCAATATTTAGTATTTTTATTCAATAGCTTCAAGGTCTTGTGACCTATTGACCCAGAATCAGTGTGAAATTGTTCTAGTATCCTGTATAGATGAGGCACAGTCATTTGTTTCATATTTAAATTTTTTTTTTATTTTTAGCAATTTTATTTGTCAAAATTTAGTATGTTTTTGCAATAGCTTCCAAGACGTGTCCTATTGATTCAAAACCACTTTGAAATTGTTTTACAAATCATTAGAGATGAGGCACCCACATTTTTCCCCATTTTAGATCTTTATCAATGTTTTACATAATTTAAATTTACTAATTTAAAAAAAAAAGATTGGTGTTTAATAGCTTAAATTTCATGTGACCCACTGACAAGGAATAAAAAGGGCTAAATGGAATAAAAATGAGTGTGCCCCACCTATCCAGTCTAGTAGAATAATTTCACATTGATTTTGATTAACTTATGGGTCTTATGACCCATAAGCTATTGAAGAAAAATCAATCAATCAATCAATCAATCAATCATCTTCCCCTTGTCTGCAGTCGGGTTGCGGGGTCAGCAGAGGCCCAGACTTCCCTCCCCAGCCACTTGTTCCAGCTCCTCCAGGGGAACCCCAAGGCGTTCCCAGGCCAGCCGAGAAACATCGTCCCTCCAGCGTGTCCTGGGTCTTCCTGTGGGCCTCCTCGTGGTGGGACGTGCCCAGAAGACCTCACTAGGGAGGTGTCAAGGAAGCATCCTAATCTGATGCCTGACCCACCTCAGCTGGCTCCTCTCAAAGTGAAAAATCAGCAGCTCTACTCTCAGTCCCTCCTAGATGACTGAGCTTCTCATCCTATCACTAAGGGAGAGCCCAGACACCTTATGGAAAAAACTAATTTTGGCCGTTAGTTTGTGATTTTGTTCTTTCAGTCAAGACCTTTAAGCCTATGCCATAGATGAAGGTAGAGACATAGATCGACTGGCAAATCAAGAACTTTGCTTTCCGATCCAGCTCTCTTCACCACGACAGACTGGTACAGCGCCCACTTTACTGCACCAATCCTTCTATTGATCTCCTGTCCATTTTGCCCTCATTCTTATGGATTCTGTATTTTCCTCCATCTCTTTTAGCCTCTTAACACGCTGCAGCATACATAACCATGTTTATATGTGACTGCTGACATGTAAACAGACTGAAACTGATTAGAGTACCGTTTAGGGAGGGTCCAGATTGCAGAGATGAATAAAAAGCTAAACTTGCTACAATCTTTGCCTCACTTAGCCCAACGCTGGACGGTGAATGTAACATAAGAAGCATGATGTTCCATTTGGATAAGTATGGCTTGTGGAATTTGATCATCTTTTAGCATTAAAGCTTGTTTTTATATATAACCAAATCTGATTATTTCTCAAGGTCATTTACGATGAGTGGTTCTGGTCGGGTCCTGAAACTGGTTAACGGACATGGGTGGTGAACAGAGACAGAAATGAATGAACTCCAACAGTGAACAAGATCCTAAGATGCTTAAACTCCTCCACTTGGGTCAGGACAATCTTCCCTGACCCAAATAAGGCGCTCTACCCTTTTCCAGCTCAAGACCATGGCCTTGGATCTGGAGGTACTGATCCTCCTCCCGGCCGCTTCACACTCATCTGCATCCTGCTCCAGTAAAGCTGTAGATCACGACCTGATGAAGCCAGTAGGGCCACATCATCTGCCAAAAGCAGAGGTGTGATCCCAAGGCCACCAAAATGGATCCCTTCAGAACCCCGGTTGTGCAGAACGTGGCCT
This sequence comes from Poecilia mexicana, assembly GCF_051168715.1. NCBI lineage: Eukaryota > Metazoa > Chordata > Actinopteri > Cyprinodontiformes > Poeciliidae > Poecilia > Poecilia mexicana. The sequence goes on from NW_028263375.1 coordinate 2,190,587, forward strand.
CGGACAGAAAACACCCAAATCCAAAAATCTAATCAAATTTTATTTATATATCACATTTCAACAACAAGGCATTTCAAAGAGCTTTACACCATAAAAACACAAAAATACAAAGTCATAGAAACACGACCAACAACTGAAACATTACATTTTCTCACTACATATCAGATTGTTTATAAATGTTCCATTAATTAGCGCATGGCTCTCATCTCGGGTCATGATGAGATGAGACTATTTCTAGTTAGAACCTCTCAACCTCACACACCAGCTCAGGCTCCCACCAGAGAGGTGATGCCCATGAAAAGTCTACCACCCAGGGTCAGATGGCCAAGGTCCCCTACCTCGGCCTTCTAACATCCCACATTGCACCCAGCCCTTTTGGCCCACAGTTGGTGAGCCCTTGGGAAGGTGAACCCACTGTTGGCTGAGCCTGGCCAGACTCCATGTGTTTTGGCACCAGATGCTTGCCACGGAGCACCAACTCCAGGCCCGGCTCCAGGGTGGAGCCCTGGTGACCTGCGTCCAGGTGAGGGGACACTGTATCCATTAACTGTGCTCTTCATAAAGGGTCTTTGGGCTGCTCTTTGTCTGGTTCATCACCTCTAGCATTGGGTGACCCTACAAGGGGTATGAAACCCCTGACAGCATAACTCCTAGAGTCACTTCAGCACTCAAACCCTTTCATCACGATAAGGTGGCAGCCTATGGAGGTGAAGAGAAAATAGGAAATATATTTTTTAAATACAAAATTGCCTAAAAAATAATAAAATGGGTCAAAATGAATTAAAAATGAGCGTACCTCATTGTTCCAGTCTACTAAAACAATTTTACACTGATTTCGAGTAATTGGGTGAAAGTTTAGTGAGAACTCCTGCTCGGGTTCTCACTAAAACCAGGAAGATAGAGCACATAACACCAGTTTTAAAGTCCCTACACTGACTCCCTGTAGCTCATAGACTAGAATAGAAAAATACTGTTGTTAGTTTATAAATCACTGAACGGTTTAGTACCTCAATACATTACAGATCTGCTGTTGCATCAACCTTCCAGACCCCTCAGGTCTTCTGGTTCTGGTTCTGGTCTGCTCTGCATCCAGAACCAGAACCAAACAAGGAGAAGCAGCATTCAGCTTCCATGCACCACAAATTTGGAACAAACGTACAGAAAACTGTAAAACAGCTGAAACACTGAGTGCCTTTAAATCTCGACTAAAAACCCACCTGTTTAGAGCTGTATTTGAAACGTAATCAATTACGAATTTAATGACAGTTCTTAACTTAATTTCTTTGATTGTTGCATGACTCTGTGTTTTCATATTTTTATTATGTAAAGCACTTTGAAATGCCTTGGTGCTGAAATGTGCTGTTCAAATAAAATTTGATTGATTGATTGATTGATGACCTAGAAGCCAATATAAAAATACCTACAAATTATAAAAAGGACTCAAATCGAATATAAATGACTGGGCCTCATCTATACAGACTGGTAGAATTATTTCAAAGTGATTTTGAGTCATTAGGTGACATGACCTGGAAGCTATTGAATAAAAACCCTCAATTTTGGTGAAAAAAATTCCTAAAAAATGGAAAATTATTTAAAATGGAAAAAAAAATGACTGTGCCTCATCTATAGAGACTAGTAAAACAATTTCAAAGTGATTTTGAATCAATAGGTCCCATGACCTGGAAGATATTGAAGAAAAACCCTAAATTTTGACGAAAAAAATTAATAAAAAATGGAAAATGGCTAAAAATGGAAAACAAATGTGCCTCATCTAAAGAGACTAGTATAATTATTTCAAAGTGATTCTGAGTCATTAGGTCACATGACCTGGAAGCTATTGAAGAAAACACATTATTTAATATTAAAATTATTGAAAATATTGAATTTAAAATTTTATAGATGCTATTTTGGCTCATGTAAAAGCCTGAATTAGCACTGACAATTAGTTCGTTGGTTACAATTCAAGGCATTTATTAACGTTTCTTTGACAGGAATGTTTGGTTCGGTAATTTGTTGACAGTCCCTAAGTCAACCTTCGGGCGCTGCGGCCGGGAGCGGTGGAGAACCGCTGGCCGACAGTAGCGTTCATAAATCGGATCAACCTTGAGCTAAACGCCGCTTACTCCCCGGAGCTCGAATATCGAATATCCAACTTGAAACTAACTTCACTGCGGTCATTAGCGGTAGCATCTCCCGGAAAATTACGACTTTACTAAGACTGCCTGTCTCGGTCTCACCTAAGACAGCATACAAACAAAACCCGGAAAGTCGCCATCCATCAGTTATCTTAAAAGATTCTAGACTTGGCGCAAGTGGTATTTCTTTTTGAAATAAAACACAGGAACATTGGGTGTGGGACATCCAAGAGAAGGAGAAGGGGGGAGGGACTGGGGTCTCTAGGAGGTAGCGAGAACTAATATGCTAGCATTACATGGTGTAAGATTAACAACGGCCCAAACCCGTGTTTTAAATCAAGTTTTAAGATAATGTATCAAACCTCATGCGCAAAATAAAATATACCACAGAAATATGAAAGCATAGACTCACCGTTGGGGTTGGGTTTGCATTCCCCTCCATGGTCGCTAGCCTCGGTGATGCTGGTATTTCTTCACTATGACACCTGCGTCATGTGATTGGCTGGGTGTTGAAATCTGACAACGATTGCTAATGTCTGTGACCTGAAGTAACCTTGCCATTTTTGTACAGCGAATTTTTAGACGCTGAATTTGAGACGGCGAATTTGAGCAAGTTGAATTTTTAGGACACTGAAAATATTGCATTTGAATTTTTAAAAGTTGAATTTTTTTATATGCTGAATTTTTTTTAACACTGAAAAAATATATATTGAAAATTTTATCTTTGAAATAGGAATGTGAATTTTTTTAACATATGAAAATTGCAAACATGTACAAATAATGACACTGAATTTAAAAAAAAATTGAATTCAGATGCATTTTTTATTCAAATTCTGATGGCACATATTTACTTCCATACGGCTAGCCATGCTTCATACTGTATATATTAAAAAAAAAAAATACCTCAGCTGTGCTCAAGCCCGGCTAATTATTAGTCATTATTTCTGCCTTCAACATGAAGAATCTCCACCCAGGCCAGTGATTCGTACATTACTGCCATAATGACCCTGGAAATTAGACACATTAACACATATCTGCTAAAAGCATGTGATATCCATTTTTCATTCCATTTGCCAGAAAAACATTTTCCTAGCATGGAGTACTATTGGTTTTACAATTCAGTTACAAAAAAAAAAGAAAAAAAAAGGAGAAGACAGCTATGCTCTGTAATTTGAGTGCAGTTTTAGGCAAATTCTAAAACAAGTAACTCAACATTTTTTTATTTTTTTATTTTTTGCTATTCCCTTTAGTGTACTTCAAAGATTTCACGCTTACTGATTTTTCAAGCAAGGAAGAGAGAAAAAAAAAAGATGCAAAATCCCCGAGTTTAAACATTCAGAAGCCCATGTGGGCAAAAAACATTGTTTGTTCAAATGAATTGCATAGAAGTCTTTAGTTGAAATGGAATGTGAAAGGGTCTCTTTGGATCGGCAAAGTGTGTGTGTGTGTGTGTGTGTGTGTGTGCGTGTGTGTGTGTTTGTGTGTGTGTGTGTATGTGTGTGTGTGTGCCTGCAGCTTGGTGTCTAGTTCTGAGCTGCCAAAAGGCCGTCCCTCTTTGGTGGGTCAGGCTAATTATTATTCTAATGGACTCTCAGTCAGATGCAAATAGCTCTAATGGCAAAGCTACAGTAGAGCACAGGGGGAGGAAGGGCAGAAGAAGAGCTGTGCATGCGTGCGTTGGTGTGTGTGTGTGTGTGTTATCGAGGTGGGTGTGCAGGTGAGGACATGTTGGCGTAGAAGAGTGGAGAGATGGAAGTGCACAAAATTAAATTAGCATGTTTGCAAGAGAAAGAAATATGTATGTGTTTGCACGAGGGGGAAGACGGGGCTCCTTCAGATTTACGAGTTTGTGTTTCACTTCGGCCTGAATTCATTATTTCAGCGTTAACGCTGCAGGGAAGGTAAAATACAGAAAACTATAAGCCGCAATCTATCAAAATCACTCTGAAGAGAGGGAACGTGTTTCCTTATCAGAGAGGTTTTTTTATCACACCAGAAAGAAGCATAAATGAAAGTCTGCATATGTTCCAAGATTCAAACTTTTATTTCAAATCAATGAAGGAATAAACACTCAGTTGAAAATTAGAACATTGATAACAGCTGATAATCAGTAAAATCACATTTATTAGTTACTAACCAATATCTTCATATTGATAATGAACTAAAACCAAAGTAGCCAAATAATCAAAATATACAGTAGCTATTAATGTTATCAAAACAGCATTTCTTCTGATCCACACATAGTAATAACAAATAAACAAAGTATATCAAACAACAAAGGGGTAAAGAAAAAGCTTATTGCAAAATATTTTATGGCTTAAATCTGAATTCTGATGTGAACTCTGATGTAAGACAGAAATGCTGGAAATGAAAGTGGAATAAAAAGTTCTGTGTTCCTCTGAACAGAGGATCTGATGGACTGCTTCATGTCTCACACAACCAGCCTGGGTCTCCCTGGATCTGGTTCTGTCTCCGTCTGCCTACTGGAGAAACAGTAATATATTAAACTTTATTTATTTACATCATGAGAGAAGAAGTGGAGTCTGGAGGTGATTGTGAGAAGAAGGATGGTTCATAAAATGAAGAACATGACGGACAGCCCTCAGCATCATCTCCATGAGACAGTAATGCAATAATAGAGATTCTATTGTCAGAGGTTTTTCACAGAGCTGCTGAAATACAAACTGCTGCAGGTAATCCTTCATACCCACAGCAATCACCATAGAAACTTAGATTGTCAGTTATAAAGTTTTTTTTTTTACCCATTGGGATTAATAAAGTGTATTTAATTATTAAATTGGCAGAAGTATAGCATGATCAATTAACTATGCTACCTTCAGTTGTTACAAAATTGCTATATATCAAAAATAACTTAAAAGAAATTTTACTTTAAGAGACTTGTTCTGAGACTCCATCTTTAGGAAGTCGTCTCATCATGGCTCTTCTATTAACCATTTAACAACATTTTTACCAGCGTTTCACTGAGACATAGCTCCTATAATGAGCTCAGCAGATGAGCAGTTCCACCAGGTGTTTGCTAATTGCTGCTGGCTAGTCTGAAGGAGCTGAGAGGAGCTCAGAGGAGAAGCTGTGTCTTGAAGGCGGAGCTAGGTCCACCCAGGTGTTTTGTAGAACTGAATGGTTGCCATGGAGACTAAAGGATTTCTCAAACACTCAAGAAAGAATCAAGGCAACACTCCAGGTCTGTTTTGATGAGTGTGTAACATTATAACATCTTGTTCTGCTCAAAAAAGTTGATTCTACTAAATGCTGCCCCTTTAAATGAATCAGTGTAATTCTCAGCTAGCATATTAATTGGCTAAACAATTTCCCAAATGTTGAGGGAGTACATTTTGTCAGGGTCAAATAAAATACAATAATATGAACTACTGAGCCTTTATCACCACTGTTGCTGCTGCTTCATCAAAAGCTGACAACAATCACACACATGTCCTTTCCTGTACATTTTAAGCTTGTTCATGCGTATTAAACCCAAAGGTCTAATTATGAATTCTATCAGTTATTGATGCATGCGGTGCACAGCACAATGCTTGACATCAAACTGCAGGGCTGTAATTGTCGGAGGTGGAGAGCGTCGCAGGGAGGCAACCTTGCATGGCCATTAAAGCTGCAGCCGACGATGTCACATCAGAAGAAAACAGCACAACAGAGGCTACACGGAGTTAGCTTCCTCGCTCTAATTCCCTGAGGTTTGAAAACCTCCCAGCGGGCAAAACTCTTGTTGTTGATTAAGGCCTTTGGGTTCCTCTACATAGTTTTTCTTAGGCATTGTTGTAGCACAAAGTGAGATAACTGCAGGAAAATGTGAGGCTCATTATCATAAGAAGATGACCGTGAGAGGAAGAGCTGTGCAGCACAAGCTGAAGCTTCAACGGTCTGGCCTAAAGCAAGGCTGAGGTGTTTCAATTACAGTGACCGACTCAAAATGTCAGTATTATTCCATTTCAAGGTTTTATTTTAAAGGCTCACAAGTCTGTAATTAATGCAGCTTCAAGCACAAAATCTGATCAAAAACAAGTCATTAAATAGGCATGGAAAAAATCTTTAAATTACCATAATTTTTCTTGAAGGGTTCATGTTTTTTGGCATAATTAAAACACAAAATAAAAAAATTTACATTTGGTAGTTTTTCCTGTAAGCAAAAAAAATACAAAATAATGTGAGTATAATCAGGCTGATTGTAGCAAATGTTTATTTTATGATGCACGACGCGGCCGTTTATCTGCGGTGTTGTAAAGTCCTTATCACTTCATTAAGAAAGCAGATGCTTGAAGCAGATTATTAATATGACAGACTCAGAAAACGGCTTCAGTGAAATTCATTTTTTCTTGCTGGTAAAATGATGCCAGATGAACTCTGCACATTTTCTGTTTTTTTTCTCTCCATGTATCTCAAACATGAGGATAAAACTCAAAAGTCAGAACTGAACAAGTGGAGAGTTGTATTTCTGTTTATGGAACAAATCTGTGGAACAATTGGTCAAAAACAGATCAAAATTTTCTTTTAGTAAGATAATAAAATATAACGTTTTATCATGGAATAATGAAGTATATTGATTCAGTATATCTGTCACTATACAGATATATTTTTTCTTCGTTAATGATTATTTTTATATATACATATTGCCTGTTTTGTGCTTAAAGATGGTTGATTGATGTTTAGCTGTTTAGAAAAATTGACTTTTGAGAGGAGTAGACTTTTTTCTTCCAACTACTCCTTTTCATTCAAATTGTTTATATCAACATGTGACACATTCATTTCAATCGGAAATGAATGCAATAGATGAATAATTGTAGCCTTCTATCATATATAAACTACAGCTCATAAAGTAATAATTAAATTAAATGCACAATATTAATGATTTTTACTAAAGAGAGAGAAAAACCAGTTGATCCATCTTTGGAGATTTTGAGCGTCTGCTCCCTCCGTATAAAATATGACTGTGATTCCCAGTGAGCTGTTTTGGCGGGACGGGGAGTTTTCTGAACAGAGCGATTGTTCATTCAAGGTTTAGGCACAAAGCAAAGCCGCTGAAAAGAGGACGGAAGAGGAGAAACGTAGCGAGTGAATAAAACCGACAATAGACTCTTAACTCTCCTGGCTGTCGGAGAGTAGCGTGGTCATGGATGTGAGCGAAGCTACACAGCTACGTGTTTTCAGTTTCTCATGAAGTCCACCAGTAAAAAGAAGCACATGTTGCTCTGCCAGCTCCCCGCCATTGAGCTCTCCGTGGCAGAATTCAAGTCCCCGGAGCTGTGACAGCTGCGGGGCCCGGAGTGGCGTTTCCCAGAGCGTCGGCCAAACATTCCTCCCCGCTTTGTGACTTACAATGGGCGCAATAACTTAAGCAACAGCGCGGCACTTAAACGATGAGAGGAAGAGGAGAAGTGCTGGCTCGCTCTCTGAGAGTGTCAATTATCTCAGCTGACTGTATAGCTCTCTCTGCGTCTCGTCCCCCCACCAACCTCCACTCTCCTCAGCTTTCATTTTCTTCTTTTTTGCTTCTCACGCTTTCTTTCTGAGCTTTTGGCTGCGTCGCCACACATTTGAGGAGCATTACATGGTTTTAAAGACAACACTTTCCACTTTGTCATGTGCCTGGCAGCGCTGCCCACGCGCTCCGTTCCCATCCCCTCTCCTCTCTAAGTGCGACTCAATTCATCTGGAGAGCAGAGGAGAGGAGAGGAGAGGAGAGAGGAAAGGAGAGCAGAGGAGAGGAGAGGAGAGGAGAGGAGAGGAGAGGAGAGGAGAGGAGAGAGGAGAGGAGAGGAGAGGAGAGAGGAAAGGAGAGCAGAGGAGAGGAGAGGAGAGGAGAGGAGAGGAGAGGAGAGGAGAGGAGAGGAGAGGAGAGAGGAAAGGAGAGCAGAGGAGAGGAGAGGAGAGAGGAAAGGAGAGCAGAGGAGAGGAGAGGAGAGGAGAGAGGAAAGGAGAGCAGAGGAGAGGAGAGAGGAAAGGAGAGGAGAGGAGAGGAGAGGAGAGGAGAGGAGAGGAGAGGAGAGGAGAGGAGAGGAGAGGAGAGGAGAGGAGAGGAGAGAGGAGAGGAGAGAGGAAAGGAGAGCAGAGGAGAGGAGAGGAGAGGAGAGGACGTTTTAAGGCTCGGCTCTGGGAGCTGAAAGAATGAGAGCAAAGAAACAGGCGCTGCTCTATAGAATGAGACTTCAAACGGTTTCTCACGTTTCATTAACACGTTTCTCTTCAACAAACTTCTCATCACATATTAAAGCTGTTTTTTTTTTGCCTCCTCCACACACAGTCGTCTTAGTGTCACATCAATCCCATCAACACAAACACACAGCTCACCACACCTGAAGCAGCACTTCATCCTCTATGTATATTTTATCAATAGAGTCTGGAGTGAAAGTGACGGTGGGACCTTTGTATTGACAGCTTTAAATATAGATTCTTTATTGGCTGGTGAAGTTCACTGCAGCCGAGTATCAGCGTAGCTGATTTCACAGGTTTGTTCTTCCATAAATCAGAATCACAAATAAGGTAGCAGCCTCGTTGTCTGCACTGACTTCAGTTCAGTTCAGTTCAAGTAAGACACACAAATACAAATCGTCACTAAAGAACGATCAGAGGAAAACAATCCATTTTACCTGAAGTATTGCAAAATAATATGTGCAAAAATTTAAAACAACATAAAATAAGCGTTTACTGGCAGCTGGTAAAGCTGGTTAAATAACTGGATGAAATTTCATTTTCAACAGTGATATTTTCAGCTTATTTCTCATCCATCGCTTGCGCTGCATGACTTCACTGTGGTCGTTTTATGACTTTATTCTTATAATTCTATTTTTATATCTCCTTAGCACTGCCTAACACTTTTTCGTAATGATACAAGACAATGTCTAATTTTGCTATATTTCAAAAAACATATGAAACTACGCAAATTAATTACTTTATAAGCTGTAGTTTATGACTCAGGAAACAAAGACATTTAAATATGTCTAAATAAAATTAAGCTTAAAAAGAACAACAAGGTTTAAAACTTAACTAACCACCTGAAAGGAGGAAATGTATTTCTCCAACGGGCCGGCTGCATGCTGATAGCCCTGTGATCGGTCCTGAATGTTTGTTTGAAAGTCTGTTTCCTTGTTTTTATCATCAGTCCTCTCTGTTAGTTGTGACCTTCTCAGGTGACCCTTACATTTCCAATCAGATCTGCTCTTTGCCTCATAAAAACAGCGTGGCACTTCGTGCTGGCCCCGGCCTCCATACCTGCAGCTCGCTAATTTGTCTCCGGGTAACAGAGCTCTTAGAAAGAGCCAGGCAGAGCGCTAGGCAATTTATTAGTCTAATTTAAAATGTCTGTCAGCAAAATGCTGCGGGAAGCGATAACTGGGTCCATGATGACAGCACTGTAAATGGGGAGTGTCATGTTATAACAGGGATGCATACAGTCAGCGTTCATCATGCCAGGTTTAAGACGCTGACCTGCCGGAGCCAGAGGACAAGCAGGGTGTGCTGGTGACTCACGTACACCATTTCAGCCAGATAGAGAAATACACACACACACGCAAACACACCCCCACTCACACACACACACACACACACACACACACACACACACACACACACACACACACACACACACACACACACACACACACACACACACACACACACAGACCATTAGAGAGGGTTTATCACTGAGGGAAACTCATTTACTATCTGGGACATGAAGAGCTGACCTGAAGAAGCACGTTTCTGTGTGTTTATCGACGGCTTGGTATTATTTTGTGCAGACGCGTTCTCCTTGTTGGAGAGCTGCATGACGTGAAGGTAACTTCACAACATTATGATTCTGGATGATTGCTTGTCATAGTTTCCGTCTGGTGGAGAGATTCAATTCTACTTGAAGGTACTGAATGAAGAGTAAAGGCAGGTCTGCTTTGCACCAATCTATTCGGCATCAGAGTGCCTCAGACTTCCAGCCAAAGTTTGGTTGGTTACGCTATAATGTCACTTTATTAGCTTATATGTGTGAGTGTTACTTTATGGTTGGTCTCCACATGTCAAGCTCGATTTTCCTGGGCATTTGGTAAAAAAACAAAAAACAAAATCAGTCTAAGTATTTGTTTTGAACATAGACGAGCCAGTTGGATCTCTCTGTCTTTTGCTTTTGTTGTTTTGTTTGTTCTTTATTGTGGTGTTTGTTTGTTCCAGTACCGTCTGCTTGGTGACGTCAAATTTTCCCACATACCCACAAAGTGGACATCGGATTTATTTGAACCTTTTTCAATCTCTCCTGAATCGTAGTAAATGAGAATCAGGATTCTTATTTTTTTTGGCACTCCCCTGGTGTATATATGTATGTGTTTGTTTACTGTATGTCCTGTGGGTATTTGTATGTGTGTGAGTGTGTGTGTGATTTTCACTTTCAGATGGTGGGTGGCAGGGGTGAGCAGGACCAGCTGGCTAAGTGTACAGGGCACTGCGGTGACCTCTGACCCCCAGCCAGTGGGGGATCTGGGCCAGCAGTGGCACGGCCATAAATCCACAGACCTGGAGCATGTGGAGGCATTCTGGAGGCAGACCCTCCGGCCGGCTCTACCCCGCTCACCCCCCTCCTCCATGGCAGCGTCTTTGCTCTCTGTCAAGTGCAAATTGTTCCCATGGAAATAGGAAGAAACCCTGCTTTTATTAATTTGAAAGGCTTGAACAATGGGGTTCGTGTTGCACGATTCAGACAGCTTTTTTTGCCTTCAGTCCTCAGTAAATCGCTAAAGAATTAGCATATGTCATCCCCCACAGTGAAACTCCAATGACAGAAAGAAAAATAATGAAGGAGTAGTATGCAAACCTTCGGAACAGTGTGCAAGAAATCAAAGTGAGAGGAGGAAAACACCCCCCATGACTCACACTTCTATTTGTCACATGTGTCACATAGAAATCCAGGATTGCTGATTGGATTTTGATGAACCTTGGGATAATGAGGCATCTCACCACGGCGTTTCTGCACTTTTTCCAACTGATCATTATGTCACAGACTAATGGTTCTCACATTTTTCCGAAGGCTACAACGAGAACACACTTAAACCTCGAAAACATTAATTGGCCAAAAATGTGAAATCTGAGACTAACACAAGAACTAAGACAGTCAGGTTGAAGAAAAGAACTGGATGGCCAAATGTCAACTGGCCTGTTCATTATGTGACATTTGAGAGAGTGCCTCTGAAACCACTTGCTCATTCTGGTATTTGGAAGAGTAAACAAACACAATCCTGTGTAATTACAGACTTAATTAACTCAAGTGCTTCACTGGAACACGAGGACGAAAAGGCCAAAGTCAGAGAGGTTCTCCTGCTGATTCTGTAGGTTATCAATGTGTCACGTTTTGCGTGTACGGGTATGTGGGTGTGTGTGTGCGCGTGTGTGTGACAGTTACACAAGTCGTTTAAGTGCTTCCACCTTTGCTTAAAAGATATTAATAAAAAAATGCATTTTTAAATAATTTATGCAAATTTATTTTCACTTTGTCTTTAACGTCGCTTCTTTTCTTGTCATTAGCATAGCGAGCTCTTGTCAGTAACATGCTCGCTTTAAATGCCACCGTAAATGGCTCTTTTTGAGGATTGTTGATTTACAAATGAATTTCACGACCAGAATGTTAATAATAACGGCCTTCAGGGCTGCAATTAAGTCTTTTTATTTCCTGATCGAGTTTGTTTTTCTTTGATCTTCAGTACATTATAGATTTTTATCAGAGACAAATGTTCCTCCAGTGTTTGGTCGTGTCTCAAAATGCATTGTTCATGAAATTATCTGTTGTAGTCCATATGAAAACAGAGCAAAGTCTGGTTAAACTTTGTGTTCAGGTGAAACCCAAGATTTTAATGCTTAACCTAGAATGACTCGTTGATGACTTGTTGGTTTAAATTGTCGACCAAATCTTCAGGACTTTGCGATCATCAAGCAATCTAAGCTCAAAATTAGATTAATCATATCAGCAATTTAGCTAATTTTCTCTGTATTTCATGAAATTATAGACCCAAAATGATTAAACACTTAAGTAATAATTACGACAGGCTGCTGAGTATATGAACTGGGTAGGCAAGTATGAACTTTGGCTTCAGTCTATTCCTTTTTCAGTAAATTATGGGTTTGTTTATTACTGTTTTTGTTTTCTGCATATAATGTTGATAATTTACAAAAATAAAGTGAACTGAACTAATAATTGATTAATTTAATAATTGATTAAGTAAATTTATGGCTGATAGACTAATATATATATATATATATATATATATATATATATATATATATATATATACATATATATATATATATATATACGGGGACATTGCTGCAATATTTGAGTTGCGGTTGTGTAAATGCTGAAGCAGTGGTGCATGTTTGATGTAGTTGCAGAATTCTTTAACAGCTTCTAAAAATGTTTGGGAATTTTGTTTTCCTGGTGATCAAATTATGAATGCTACACTGTCAAACATGCAGAGAGGGGGTGTGGAGGTGCTGATGGAGCATTAGTTAGTAATATTGAGGCAGTCTGTCTTCCTACGCCATTGAAACACAAGACAAATACACAACCTTTGACAGCGTTGGGCCCCCAGGACCCCTACTGTGTCAGCACCAAAGTCCACATCGTGGGGATAGGCAGCCAGCCTTCTACCCCCTGTGCCAGAGTCTCTTAGTCTAGACTCCAGATGTTGGCAAAAACATAACCCAGCATTTACTCACCCACTCAACCACCTACACACACAGACACACACCAAGACACATGCATGAACACCCATGCACGAAGTGACAACGAAGCGGGCTCAGCAGATCCCGTCTTCACAAGGCAGCATCCCTGCCAGATGTCATCAAGTGCTGATAGACTCTCACCACGGTTGGAGACCAGTCTGTGTGGGAGTGTTTGCATTTGTCTCTGTGTGTATGTGCACACATTTTTTTATTCTTTTTTTTTTTTTTTGGAACTGCAACATCACTGGTTGAGCATGTTTCCCTGTGCATACGTTGAGCAGTGTATGTACAGCAGCCTGCGAACAGCAGCAGCACGCAGCGTGAGCCACGGCAGACAGAGCTGCTCCGTTTGACGAGGTGCTAAATGTTTGTTGTTCTTCTGAATGTCTAATTTGTTGCCACAACATATGCATGTCTTCAGCTGCTGAGTGATGATTATGCATGGCGAACTGAGGAAGACTGTTTCCCTCATTACAGAGGCTCCAAATGGCAAATATTCTCAACTTTAAGCATGCACCCAGCAGGAGGATGAACTCACTGACAGTGACTGATGGATAGGCAGCTGCTATATCTAACAGTCAATGTCTCCATTTATCATGTACAATGGCTGTCATCTGTCTTTATTTGTAAAACGTATAATGTTATATCAAAGTGAGTTGTTTTAACACAATCTTATGTTACATACAAAGCTCATTATCACAGCCACGGAGGAACCAACTCAATCCAGCATGAAAATAAACAACAAAAAACAAAGTTACTTTGCATGGTTTAAAATGACATTGTCTTTACATTTTAGAAATTTCGGAAAGTCAATAATAAATTGCCAGCCTTGTTGTTAATGGTCTTGTTTTCCCAGCCAGTTCCTTACAATTAAAGAGCGACAAAATAATAAAACTCATTTTTTTATTCATTATTCTGTGATTTCTGGGTGCAGATAGTTTTTGTCACTTCGAACTCCATTCATACCCACATATTACAGTTTCATCTTTTCTCACTTCACACATATTAATTAGAGTTTGAGGTTAGAGTTGGTGACATCTTATCCTGACTTCTGTCAGGTATTAAAACCATAAACATGAACATTTTAACATCAGATTAGAAAGGAAAGTATAACTAAACGTCATCATTCAACCCAGCATCCTTGGATAAGTGACTCATTTTTTTGGTTTGTTTTTGTTATTTTGTGACATCACAGAATGAACTGAAAAGTTCAATTCATGTTGTAGTACTGGAGTAACTGTTAAGGATGATGGTATTTGGATAAAATGGGATTGACTTTAAGATGTTTGAGAACAGTTGCTTAATGTATTCTTTATGTAATAATGCTTAAGTCATGTCAGCTATATTATAATTGTAATGTATTGGTTGGTGGTTGACATGTCAAATCTATTCTAAGCACTTCAGTTTACTGAGGTTCAGGAGACTGCATTAGTATTACTTCCTGTTTACATATTACTTCCTGTTTCTCCTCCCAGTCTCACCTTTCTGCCTGAAAACATCACAAATAATTTTGATCATTTAAATTGTTGTCAATAAAAATGATTTACCCTCCTGGGATGTGCTCTGTGTTTGAGATGTTCTTAATTCCGTGTAGTTTTTACTTTTTTTGACGCAGCTAACAGTGATGAAACAATATTGGACCTTAAATGCTAAGTTCATGGTACCTGATGTCTTTCATTTTTTTCAAACCCATTTTTATCCATACAACCCCTGGCAAAAAGTATGGAATCACCAGTGTTGGATGAGCAGTCATTCAGACATTTCATGCTGTAAAACAAACTCGGATCAAAAACATGATACAATATTAAGGTCATTCCAAAGTGCAACTTGTTGGCTTTCAGGAACACTCAAAGAAATGAAGAGAAAACATTGTGGAAGTCAGTGAATGATACTTTTATTGACCAAACACAGGGAAATAAATATGGAATCACTCAATTCTGAGGAAAAAAGTATGGAATCACTCAAATTGGAGGTAGAAAAAAGGACACACCCAGTCTATTTCCTTTCCCTAAATGGACACCTGCCCCAGATTAGATGTGCCCGTTAGTGTGCAGTTCAAAACACCTGCAGTCATGACACCTTGGAGGGCTGCTGGACGAAGTGGAGTGGCGAGAACCATGACTCCAACAAGAGAAATGTCCCTTGAAACAAAAGAGAGGATTGTGAAACTTCTTGAAGAAGGTAACCCTTCACGCATGGTTGCTAAAGATGTGGGCTGTTCACAGTCAGCTGTATCCAAGATATGGTCCAAACACAAACAGCATGGAATGGTTGTTAAAGCCAAGCGTACTGGTAGACCAAGAAAGACATTAAAGCGTCAAGACAAACAACTAAAGGTCATTTGTCTTGAAAACCAAAAAAGTACAACTAAACAGATGAAGCATAAATGGGAGGAAGTTGGAGTCAATGTATGTGACCGAACCGTAAGAAATCGCCTAAAGGAGGTGGGATTTCAATACAGGAAAGCTAAATGAAAACCAGCATTGACACCTAACCATAAAAGAACAAGATTCCGATGGGCTAAGGAGAGGCAATCATGGACTGTGGATGACTGGATGAAAGTTGTCTTCAGTGATGAGTCAAGAATCTGCATTGGACAAGGTGATGATGCTGGAACTTTTGTTTGGTGCCGTTCCAGTGAGATTTATGAAGAGGCCTGCCTGAAGAAAACAACCAAATTTCCACAGTCCTTGATGATATGGGGCTGCATGTCAGGCAAAGGCACTGGGGAGATGACTGTGGTTAATTCTTCTATCAATGCACAAGTTTACATTGACATTTTGGACAGTTTTCTCATCCCTTCAATTGAACAGATGTTTGGAGATGATGAAATAATTTTCCAAGATGACAATGCATCGTGCCATAGGGCAAAAACAGTGAAGGCATTCCTTGAAGAAAGACACATTCAGTCGATGTCATGGCCTGCAAATAGTCCAGATCTCAACCCAATAGAAAACCTGTGGTGGAGATTGAAAAAAATGTTCCACAAGAAGGCTCCAACCTGCAAAGCTGATCTGGCAACTGCTATCAAAGAGAGTAGGCACCAAATACTGTTTGTCCCTCATCAAGTCCATGCCTCAGAGACTAAAAGCTGTTATAAAAGCCAAAGATGGTGCAACTAAATACTAGTGATGTATTTTGAATGGTCTTTTGTTTATGTGTTTTTCATGATTCCATACTTTTTTCCTCAGAATTGAGTGATTCCATATTTATTTCCCTGTGTTTGGTCAATAAAAGTATCATTCACTGACTTCCACAATGTTTTCTCTTCATTTCTTTGAGTGTTCCTGAAAGCCAACAAGTTGCACTTTGGAACGACCTTAATATTGTGTCATGTTTTTGATCCGAGTTTGTTTTACAGCATGAAATGTCTGAATGACTGCTCATCCAACACTGGTGATTCCATACTTTTTGCCAGGGGTTGTACTTGATCATGGCTGAAAGCCTTGACGTGTCGAATCCTCTTTATGCAGTGCTAACAACATGGATGTTCCATCTACATCCAGTAAAGCTGATTAATTCAATTAACTTTTGATTTGAGAAATTAAGGGAAATGGATTTCCACTGAGATTAAAAAAGGGAAAAACAATTCTGCAAAATTTCTCTGAATGGATGCTAATGGAAATAAGCCAATTCTTTTCATTTAAAGAAATTTAGTTCACTTTAGTACTCATCTTGATGGGCTCACTGTTGAGCTATCTCTGGGGGGGAAAAAAGTTGCAGTAGAAAGAAAGACAAACTGGACCGTCCATGTTTAATGAGTGATGATGGTGTCAGCAACAGACATGAAAGATCACATGTGCACCTGCATCCATGTTGACCTGACAACACACAGCCAGCTAGCCAGCAGGGCACACAGACATAAACATAAACATGAACACACAAGGGCAGGAGGTGGTGCTGTTGTCTGGGCTCCACCTCTGTCCATCTGCTGCCCAGTCAGGAGGTTAACCTGAGGGGGAAGTGAACCTGTGAGAAAACACTCCCAGTATTGCTCCTGTCCAACAGCAGGGGGTGGAGGGTGTCGGATGACTGAGAGGGGAAGCCTTGGACTCAGACCTGGATTCTAACCTAAGGCTTTCTGACTTTGTCTGCCTGTGACTTTGTGTAGCTGTGACCTACTTCCTGGACTCCATCCATAAAGTCTTAGGGTGTTTTCACACATGAGAGTCCAGTAGACTCGGTTCAGTCGGGGACCAAAGTTGTAACATTTGTTACATTTTCTGATGCTGTGTATTGCTTTTATGCTGCACCGTGTCCAACCAGCCAAACCCTTTGAGGAACCTGTTCCCCTCCTCGCCTGTGGTGGCACTGCACCAAAAACCACAGAAGGAAACAACATGAAAACCTCTGAAGAAAGAAGACACTGAGCACAAGTCAGAAGCCTGACTAGCTTTCTATTTTAAAGCTCACAACCGGTCCGTTTTTCTTTCACAAAATACAATTTCTTTTATTTGAACAGTTAGAAAATGAGTATCTGGTGTTTTTATGTCGTTACAGAGCAGTTTGTCTTCACCCAGTTCAGCCCTCTTCTCCAGCTCCAACCCTCCTGGTTTGCGTTGCCACGCCTAACCCACCCACCTTGTCTCCTTCCTTTTAACTTTGGAGCAGATGGCAGGGCCCTGCTCTCTCTGTGTGAGCTTGACTGACAGAGGCCGGTCATCAACCTCCATAGACGGCTGATGATGAGCCGCTCAGCCCAGTCCTCTGACGCCATGTCCTTTACCTGCTTTTCATCACTCTCCTTCAAACCTCCTTCACTCTTCAGTGTCTCTCCTTTATTTGTTGCTCTTATTTCACTACATATGCTCTCTAGAATCAGTTTAATCACTGAACTGTTTTTATAGTCAGTGCTTTTGATTTTTTTTGACCAATGTTGCCAACTGGGCTGCTTTTGAACACGTTTGGTTTTTTAAAAAAAAGGGGGGGAGGGGAAGCTTTGGGTGGGTTGTTAAAATTTGGGCGGCTTTTTGCATTTGTTGGGTTTGTAGAAAGTGTTCAGAGAAAAAAAATTATTTTGAAATAGTTCTCATTGTGTGGTGGGAAAGCACAAAACCTTTAATAAAATGACATGTTATTGAACTTATTAGTTAATATATTTTGAAATCTCCAGAATCTCTCAACTGTGACATTATGACTGATTAGTCGTTGGTTAATCATGTGTCACTATGTATTAGTTTTGTTGAACAGAAATCCTAGGGCAACATCATTATATAGAAGGACATAGCACAAAAAACTCAAGTCTCATTGTGTTCAAAGAGTCAGTATATAACAAAAGACGACGTAAAATATTGTGAGTAGTGAAAAGTTATCACCATGAATTTCATTAGAAGTTAAAGTTTGGCCTGTGTTTTTTTCTTTTTCTTTTTGAGTTGGGTGGGTTTTATGTAATTAGGCTGGAAACTCTGTTTGTGACCTAAAACATATTTTTGGACAATCCTGACAAGCTCTGACTAGTTTCAGCTGATTTAGTTTAAATCCACCATTTATTAATGTTTAGGCAATAATTCCTTTATTGCTCCACTTTTAATATTAGAACTTTGGTGGGTAAAGATGTAGGAAACATGTTCAGAATGAAGAAAAGAATGTGTTCTAGTTACTTCAAGTGTACCTCCCATTAACCTCTGAGCCTAGCAGTGAGGCAGATCTAGTGGCTTTGGGTTCCTCTGCCTCCGCTGGTCCTCCGGTGCTTTCAGGGTGACAGCTGTGGTGACCAGGAGGGAGTCTTCAGCTGCTGAAGACAGGCCAAGAGCCTCCTCACTGCCACTAAAACCATCCTGGAAAAAATCTTTCAGACCAATGTCAAATCTCCAATGTCAAAGCTGCATCCTGGTGAGGGCACCGCCGTGCAGAAGAAGCTCTCTCACCAGCAGAAACTCTTCACAGAGCCGCACTGTTCAGTTGCAGATCCGTGTAAATCTGCAGCAGCTCTCTGCTGAGTCAAATTGATTTTCTTTCTCTCTCTCTTGAAAGAAGTAGGTCTCTGTCCCACCAAAGACCATAATCTGGCAACATAAATAGAGTTGCAAGATGGAGAGGAAATGAGCAAGGATCCATCTTCAACGCACCGCAGAGAAACAGCTGTTTCAGGTCACAGCGAACAATAACCTCCCTCCTCTTCGTCTTCCTCTCCCTCCTTTCATCCTCTCTCTCTCTTTCTTTCTTTCCTCCTGCACATTTTGAAGCTCCCCATCTGACCGTCTTCAGTCAGTGTCTTCCTGTCTGTTTAACTACTGATCCTTCTTTCTCTTCCTGTTCTGTGGCTGTAGCGGCAGAGTTCTCATCTTTTCTTCACCTTCACAGTCCCAGGATGTTTGTTTAAGCGCAGCACAGATGGGACACATTGATGACTAAGCTTAAAATTAGCAGCTAAAATAAAAGACGCTCTCAACATCTGGGAACGGGTCCAGAATAATTCAGGAAAACGACCTTTACGTTGCATGTTTTTCCTTAACCTAAGGGGGTTATGTTGTATAGCTGGAGGTAATAAATAACATACTCAGACTGGCACTGTGTGACCTTTGTCTTTTTCTCTATGGTTTCCAAAAGGAATTTCAAAAACAGAAAGTTCTAGAAGTTTCAAACAACAACAACAAAAAAATGTTTTAGCACAAATTATTTTTTAAAATGTTTGATAATATGGGGGGGAAAATCCACAATGCTTGTGCTTATTTACTTTATTTGGCTGCTGTTCCACTATTTTTCATATCTGTCATGTATGTTGGCAGGTTGAAAACCATGTTAAGCAGGTCTGAACTTGGGACATGAAGGGGATTTTATAGGACAAGTCCTATCATGTCTTAGAAGCGTGTTTGACTTTTGTTACACTCTGTCTTTAAACAGAGTGTGTGTATTGGGATCAATGGTGTGGAATTCAGAGAATTCAACTGCATCAGGTTCGGGTATGTTACTTTTTCTCTGACATTATCTTTTAGTATGCAACAGACTGGCGACCTGTCCAGGGTGACCCCGCCTCTCGCCCCAAACGTTTCCTTGGAGATAGGCACCAGCAGACCTCCCAACCTCACCAGGGACAAGGGTGTAAGAAAATGGATGGGTGGATGATCTTTTAGTATTACTTTTATATGTTTAATGAAAAGCTAACTGTTTGGATAAGGTGTCAGGGGAAAGATTAGCAGCTACATCTTTTCTTCACTGCCTATTTTTTGCACTTATATACGTCAGTTGCATTCATGTCACCCATATCAACTTTGTCACAGCATTCTGAAAGGTCTAATTCTGACCTTTTCATCCCTTAAAAAAATCAGATTTGTGCTGGTTCTCTGTGTGGTACTGAACTGAATATGTATCCTAATGTGTTAAAAGCTTCTCCAGTCTGAATGGTCACATCACACTTTATCCGACTTTTAATATTGTTGACATAAGTCACGCATCATAATTCTGTACCAGAAGAAACAAGGTAACATGGTAAATCTGGATGTAAGGACTGGCTAAAAATTATTATGAAGTTATGAAAGAAGCGTGTTCCACTGAAGCACATCACATCACAGTCACTCCACTCCTGGTTCTGACTACGCATCCACACAGACTTCACTCAGGCTAGTTAGCATGGCCACCGAGTGCAACAATAAGTCGTGTCTCTGCCATTAGCTTATTGAGCAGCACATACACGAGCTGGTTAACAGTGCTAGCACCCTCCTCCTGGCTCTGATTGGATACATTTCATCAGACGGCAATAACGGATCTTTCCACTGATCATCTGTCTCATAACATTCTGTCACGACATGATCACAGATTTAGCAAACATGTAAAAAAAGCAATAAGACCATATTTGGTGCGAATTGAAATAAACGTGTCTGTTGGCAGCTGAAGCTGAAAACTCGTGGATTTTTCCCGTCTTCAGCACCAGCTGGGCGGCGCCTCCATCACGCTGTGAGTTATCTCTGTATCTCCGAGACAACTTTTCTTTTACACCAAGTTAAGTATTAAAGTAACACAATGTGTGAGTTGAGATACACAAGATGCAGCAATATCTTTCTTGCTGCATTGAATCCTTTCTCTCTCACAGATAACGCCGTGGATGTGCCGGATTACACACACACACACACACACACACACACACACACACACACACACACACCCCCGCACGCACGCACACACACACACACACACACACACAAAGAAACGCTTTAGACATCTTCTTCAGTGTGTGTGTGTGTGTGTCAGCGTACGTGTGTTGACCTGGACCATTCAGACCTCTAGACAGCTTATTCACCGCAGACAGATAGCAGCAGAAACCTTATCTAGTCTACCTTCTCTGATAGTGTATTGATGGGCCAATGGGCTGAATTCAGGAACAAAGGCACAGATAAGTCTGGAAGGGGGAGGAGGGGAGGAGCTGAAGAGTGGAATAAATAAGCAGAATATATTGAAATAAAAAAATAAAAAGTGCTGCCATGACAGCTGCTGTGGCTGACAGGAATGATGTCACAGTGATATTCTCGCTGTCTTTGAGCGATGCTTCCTCAAATGAACAAGTTTGACATGAAATACTGAACTTTTCTAACACATGAATGGAAGAAAGTTTTGTTTTAACATTACATTTACTGACCTGGATGCACATCTGCAGTGCTTCAGGCAACTTCTGTCATTTTTGTAAATCCTACAAAAGAACATACAGCCACATTAGAATATACTAGAACATGAGTCACGTTTGTCAAATTAAAAGTAACTTTTGAGAGTAACAACCTTTGAGCAGGTATTAAATATACTTTTAAGCCCACATTCCTGTTTTTAAAACAAAAATGTTTTAACTTTAGTTATTTCTTTTATTATTTTAAAAATAATGTTTTGTTGGTCTGATGTAATATTCCAATTGAAAATGTCATGTTTTCATTAACTGTAAGCAGGAAATTATTTCAATTAGTGATCAAGTTTCTACAATAAAAAAGACTTTCAATGATATTCTACTTTACATAGTGAGTGTGTATTTGAAAAAGATCTACTGCAAAGTTAACAGTCACCTATTTTTACCCAGTTTCTCACCCAGTCTACTGACATCGCAAATCGGAATTCCTGAAAAAAGGATAAGCCTTTTTTTTTTTTTTTTTTTTTAGAGAAAACTAAAATAGTTACTTCCTGACATACTCAGACTTCTATGAACCTAGAATTTAGTTTAAATTGCAACTGGTATCAAAATAAAGCTCTTCCAATTCTGGCATCATTTCACAGTTTGCACACTCTCATCTCAACACGTTGGTTTCCCTCTGTGGTGAAACTGAAGAGCTCAGTTTATTCAGAGCACATTCATGGTAAAAAGGATTCTTTCTGGAACTGAACGCTGCTGCTGCTGGTATGTTACACAGAGTCGTATTTAAAATCTGCTCAGAATCTTAATTGTTGTCCTGGAATTTTGTTTTCCACAAGATGAATCCGACTAATTGAATCTTCCTTGAATAACCAATTTTCACTGGAATATAATCAACCTCTTAGTGGCTTTCACACATACACACACACACGCACGCACACACACGCACGCACACACACATACGCGAACACACGGACTCTCTTCCTGTCATTACTGTCAACAAGCTATGCTGCATTCTTATTAATTCATTTCTGAGTTAAAACTAGAAAGTAAACTGGAAAACAAAACAGTCTCAGCTCTGTTTGTTTTCCGACTGGAATCATTAATCATCTCATTCAGCGCTATAGCTTCACAGATACAGCTGGAAAAACAAATATTAGATATTATATCTGTTGTAAAAACAGTGAACTCTCACATCAGTAATGTGTACAGTTGCTGGGAAAATGCTCAGCGGCGAACAGATTACATCAAGAATATAACAAACAGACTTTCCAGTGTGCTTCCAAAAGCCCCAAAAGTTGGAATATTACAACACTTCTGGGAGCTGGATAATTATTACATACACTTTAGAACCATAACTCCTTATGAAACAATTAAAAGTTAAATTTACCGGCTCTAAGACTGTTACATAGGCTTCGTTTAACTGAAAATTATTTAAAATGAACATTTTGTGATATCACTTAAGTCATATTGCAAACCTGAACATGTACAAAGAGTCAGGCAGTGCTATGTGTTTTCTGGCCACATGTTATCATTGTAACTATGTTACAATCAGTTGTTAAAAAAAATTGTGTACTTATCAAATAAAAAAAAAATTACTTTGTAATTTAACACCTCTTTAAGAGAGTCCTGCTTTGAAACTCCTCCTTCAGGAAGTCATCACAACATCCTCTAACAACGTTTTTACCAGAGCTGCACTGAGAAGTAGCTCCTATAATGAGCTCAGCAGATGCTCAGTCCCACCAGGTGTTTGCTAATTGCTGCTGCTAGTCTGAAGGAGCTGAGCAGGAAGTTGAGAAGAGAGGAGCTCTGTGAGGCGGAAACTTGGAAAGAGCAGCTCAGCGAAGGTGGGGTTTGGTTCCTGCACCAGACGTTTTGCACAGCTGAATGGTTGCCATGGAAATTAAAGGATTTCTCAAACATGAAATGTTGAGGGAATAACATTATAACATGATGTGAAGCTCCAAAAAGTTGATTTTAAATAGTACTACACTTTTAAGCCAATACTTTGTCAATAGTTTAGGAAGTTCTTTTCTCCTCACTGAAACCTTTTGACAGTGAGATGTGTCTGATGCTTTGGAAGCTTTCTGCACACCATGGCCTTTGCTGCGATGTGACAAGATAAGTTGAACTCCACTGGAGGTCAATATTAGTTATTGTCTCCTGTTTAACATTTGAATGTTGTGACAAATTTGTTTTATATTCTTCTTAAAAATGTATTTTTAAAAAAATCTTGCCAAATACTTTTAGTCTAGTTTCTAATGCAAGTACTGCAGCAAGACAAAAACTAACTTACAAGTAACTGTTCAGGAAGACACAGGAGAATGTTTTGAGTTGAAAAACCCTTAATACTGATGGAAACGTATCAGTTCCACTGGAACTGATTATTTCCTATAAGAAGACATTTTCCCCATGTTGTAGGTGAAATAACCTGTCAGTGGAATTAGTATCTTTTCATCAATACTAAGGAATTATTAAGTTAAAACAAGCTGCTAGAGCTTGCAGAAAAGTTGCAAGTTAGTTGTGTCTTATTTCAAGTGAATGAAGATATTTACACTAGAAACTAAACCAAAAGTTCTTGTTAAGGCTTTGTGTTTTTGCAGTGTTACTCGTCTCATTGAACGTAACGTTTTTAACGTCATGAAATCCTGATGTTTAAACAGAAATATGAGGACTTCATTCATCCAGAGTTGGAACGTTGTAGGACACCTTCAGCTTCCATGCATTTCTGATGGTGGTGCATTTGGCAAAGTTTAGCATCCATTAAAAGTTGCTCTCCTCTCACCAGCTCAGTAGTTCATCCTGGTGGAGTTAAGAACTCCTTTCACATCCAGTCTGAGTCTCCGTGATGCGGGTGTTCCCTGCATAAGCCTGTATGTGTGTTTATGTGTGTCTCTGTGTGTTTAAAACTTCCTTCCTGTTTGCATGTGCTGCAGCCCCATATGTGTTTCTCAGGAACATGCGCATATATGGTGTATTTGCACAGTATATGCATATTTACATCCTTACGCACAAATGCCAGAGCAATAACTCTCCGACGGCGTATGATTAATTTCTGTCTTACCTGCCTTTTTACTGAATTACTCTGCGGGGCCCTGAGGGGCTGCTGCTGCACGCAATGCTGCAAATAACAGCTCAAATGAAAAAATGCAAATGATCAGGCGAGAGACCCAGCACTGAATCCACGGGGACACTCACACAGCCCACATACACAACTGCACAAACAAACGCTCTCGTTCACTTCTCTCTCTCTCCATCCATCTACAACCTCCCCACCCCCTGCCCCCCACTCCACAAACACACACCCTACTCCCTCCCCACCCCCCCACACACACACCCTCTCTCTCTCCGCCTTGCAACGAGGAGAGGAAGCCGGATGGATATCAGCAGGGGTCAGAGTACTGCTCGCAGTGAATAACAGAGGCATAATAAACAGAAGCCTTCACTCAAATTATGAGTGCTGTGGTTTCTCACACACACACACACGCACGCACACACACGCACAAAGGCACCCAATCAATCAGCAAAGTTTCCCCTATCTCTCCCACATATGAAAATGGAACTTCAGAAATTAGCTCATTTATTTTGGACAATTAGGGTTATTGGAGTGTGACAGTGAAAATTTAGTGTTCACTGAGGCGTGGGCTCGGCAACAATAGCAGCAAGCCAATTGAGTGCGAGAAGCATTTAAAGCTGTAGTATTTACTTATCATCGCTCCTGCCGGTTCCGTGTTGATCTCATTAAAAAGCTCTTCCTCTGTGTTCCTTTCTTCGGGCGGGACAGACGCGTGGAGAGGTGGGAGATGCGAAGGGGGCAGCCATCCCTGTCGCACACGACATTATAGCCCAATCGAAAGGCAAGAAACGGGCCCAGAAAAGGAGCACGCCGCGTATTAAAAACCGGACCCCGCCTGCAGGATAAAGGAACGCCGCTGATCCTCGGAATTTAATTTGTTGTAGCTAAAAGGCTTTACTCTGCTTGTTTTGTTGCAGAGTTCAACAGGGTCCTTGAATCTGAAATTTCTGATTTCACCCCCTTCCCCCACTTCTCCCAGAAACTAACACTTCTTCTCACCGGTGGTGAAAAGTCATTAAAATACATATTTGTTATTTCCAAGCTGCTGAGTTCTGGGTGTGAAATAAATGCTTCAATTTTGTTATTGTAATGTTTTTTAAAGAGCTGCTAGTGCTCATTACTGCTGGTGCTAATAGCTGCTAATGCTAGCAAATTTTTCCAAGCTAATCTTAATGATCTCAATATATCAGAGCAAATTCATATAAAAAATCATCTTGTTTTCCTGGTGTCTAGTTATTAGCATAAGCTGCAAAAAGTGGATGTTTTTTATACTGTGCTTCAAAAACACGCACTACAAAATAACCCAGCATTTCAGAAAAACAACCTTACTTAAAATCAAATATGGAGGTAGTAGTGTTAGAGTGTGAAAGTTCTTTGCTTCTTCAAGACATGGACAACATGTCATATTTGGTGGAATCATGGATTCTGGTCTATAGGAGAAAATCCCAACCTACAATACCAAGAACTCAGTTTCCAAATTTAAGACCAAGCACAATGGATTAGGCAGCAGAACAATGATCCAAAGAAAACTCAAACATTAACCTCTGAATGCCTCAAAAGAACCAGATGAAGTATCTGGAGTGTCTTGGTAAAAGCCTTGTTGTAAATCTGATCTTCAGCCTGCTCTAAAACCCTTCAACGTTGAATCAGAGTAATTCTTGCTAAGAAGAGGGAGTTTCTCCACAACACAGTGAAACACTCATAGCTTGTCATCACAAACAATGAACGCTAACTGTTAGAGCCAAGAGTGGCGCTATGGGGGACACTACGTTTTCATATAGTATCAATTGGGTTTGGATTCCTTGGTTTTTTAGAAATCAGTCCCTCCATTTTGCAATTTTCACAACTTTTTTTTTTTTTTTTTTTTTTGCAAATCTGAACAATCACTAATGTTTTCTGTAATGCAACTTTTTAAAAAAACACAAAAAAATGTTGCAACATCCTGGACGCCTTGTAAAATTGTAAATTGAAAACTACTTTTGCTATTTACTCAGGTTATGTCAGTGTGACATTAAAATAACCCTGACCTCTGACCTTAAAGTGTCTGGACCTGGAGTGGATTTCTGCTACCAACGGATTTAATGTAACGTTTATCAGCTTGGTCATGTCTACCCTTGACATTAAAAATGTTTCTTCAACAGTTGCTTGAAGTTGTAGTCAAATGCAGAGATGAGGCAGATTCATCCTTAATTCTGCATTTCTTAAAAAGTTTCTGCAAACAGCTTTAATAATAAAAAAACCCCCTTAATGTTAAGATGCCAGGTGGGTCTTCGGCCCAGCTGTCCAGACACCCGGGACATTTACGTCATGTCTTCCCCTTCTCTCTCTTCTCTTCTTCCTCTCCAGCTGCTGATGATTAAAGGCCACTAGAGCCACAAAACCTCTTTTTTAAAGAAAAGTTTTTCATTATGATAAAATAAAGGTTTTGAAATATAAAAGAATATTTAAGGGAAGGGGTTATTTTAACAGGAGAGGAAACTAAAGTGCTCTGTTTGCTCAGATGCCAAAACAAGATAAATTTATCTGCAGCAGCTGCATTTCTCAGACTTCCTTAAAATCTCCTTCAACACTTAATCTTATTTAAAGCAGTAACGATGATGCATCATTGTTTTTTCTTTAGTTTAGTTTTTTTTATTCTTTTCCACCAGCCCGGCTCGTGGTGCTGATTCATCTCCATCGTAACGTAAACTGAATGCAGGATTCTGTTGGACGTCGCGAAAAGGCAGCAGAGACGAATGATAACGACTTCCTGCAAAACTCCCTCTGCTGTGAAACTCAACAGCTTTGCAGACGACAGAGACTGGCCTCACCTGTAGAACAATGCGTCGCACGCCGCTGCAGTACCAGAACCTTATCAGTATGCAGTGTTCTCCCAGCCCCTCAACATCCCACCTAAGAGTTCCTAAATTAAATTTTTAAATTAGCCACCGCCTATTCCTTCATTTCCTTGCTAAGGTCTGCATAATTCATCACAATCCAGCGTGGCAGTTGATTTTAATCAGCCTTTTCATTCAGGGGCTGTTTAATCTGGATGGGACTTCATATATATTCCCTTCGCCTCAGACAGTAATCTTCAGGGAGATGAATAAGGAACAAATGACAGGGGCCATCTATAAAGCAATAAATATTTAAGATGCAGTTTTAATAAGTAATACTCTCTACATAAAAGCAGAGTTTGCTGTGGCTTCCTGGTTGTCGTTACATATGCAGATGCTGTGGTTTTATTTTCTTCTTCTTCTTTCTGTGCCATCAGCATGTCTTCAGCATTAACACCTCCACAGATGGATTTCTGATTGCCTAGCTAAATGTGTGTGTCCTGTGCTTCTAAATTATTATCGTGATTAACATTATTAATGGATTTTCTGTTTGCAGTCAATTTACATCCCACTCTTTGAGCAGAGGAGACGTGTCAGAGTCTCTCTGCCATCATTTTCACTCCTGCCTTTTTATTTTGTCGTTTTTTTTCACTCTGTTGTTTTTCGCTCCGTCTCTGAGACCTCTGCTCTGCGGAACGGAGAATTTATTGAATCTCACTGCGAGCTGGTGTAAACCTTTAAGTAATGTATTCTGTATGGAAATAGAGGAGGGTGACTGCAGCACCAACACTTCATTACTCAGAGTATGGGTCTGTGCTTGTGCCTCAGTGTGTGTGCGTGTGTGTGCGTGTGCTAAAATGCAGCTATCGCAGTGAGATCTATTGCTGTGGAGCATATTACCATGGGGTGTGTGTGATATTGATCAGTTGAGTTAATCCCATTACTTTACTGCAGGTAGTTCGGGAGCAGGACGAGGGTAATTGTTCATCAGGCAGTATGATAAAAAAAATGGAGAGACAGACAACCAGGATGAGAATGTGTTTTGAATAAAATATAGTTTAGACACTATTTATGGAAGTGAAAAAAAGCTATTTTATTTATTTTTTCTTCATCCTTGAAGTTTTGCAGTTTATGTTCAATTATTTTTGCTAAAACAAAACCATCCCAGTTCACAGGTTTGCGTTATATTTTAAATCGTCACCAAATCTGCAGCATGAAATACAAACACATTATTTTATCTTGGGGGTGTTAATGGGGGGGTTGAGTAGTAACCTGCAGAAGATGCTTTCTGTTTACTGAGGAGATTTATGTTCAATCGCAACAATTCAGTTTCAGCCTCAGCTCTGCAGGTCCAACAGGTGAAACGGTTTACAGCACAACACCTGCTGTTACAGCACAGGCTAACAAAATGTAACGGCGACATTTGTCTGTAAAAATATTCTGACATGCAAACATGTTCTAGTTCATTAGCATATGGATTAATAATAAACTCTGTCAGTCAGAGATGTGAATGAAATGATATACCAACCTGAACAATATGTGGATGTTTGGATAATTTGAATATCTATCTATCTATCTATCTATCTATCTATCTATCTATCTATCTATCTATCTATCTATCTATCTATCTATCTATCTATCTATCTATCTATCGTCACTACGTTTTCTGGCATTCAGGTTATATAAATCATTTTTGTAATTCTAACTGATCTAAAACAAGAAAAGTTTGGTCTGATTTAACTTCAGACAGCCAGAAAAGAAAAATGTGTTTGCGTTTTTTTATTTGGTGTACGTAAATCTCTGGTTACATCTGCACAATCTTTAATTCAAACAGTGGGACAAGAAATGAAACAGATACATTTTACATCTACAATTATCTTTTCTCACCAACTTTATTTATTATATGAATCTGAGTTGTTATTTCATTATTTGAACATGTACTGCATCTCTCCATTCTCTTATTATTCATCCACTTTATCCAACATCCTTCCGGTGTGTGTCAGGACGCCACATCATCAGATCCACCACTCCGGTCTAAATACACACACACGCGCGCTCACACTCACACACCAGAATGAGCGAGCCAGGCTGCCAGCCAAAGCAGGCTTGGCACCGGGCCTAATGATGCCCGGCATGCGTCTGCTCTCGACAACAGCGGGTTAACACCTGCCAACTTTTACTAAGGTGTAAATGTCTCTATTAGCGCGCGCCTGGTCCCGCGTGTGCGCCGCTTGGATCAGAGAAGGAAACGCGCGAGCTGCGGTTTGTGTTCAGAACCTTGTAATCACCGGGTCCGGCGGGCCCGTCCGGCACCGCCGCTCATTTCTCTCCCATTCAGCGGAATCTTTTCAAAATAATAGAGCAGGACGTAAACTATGAGAGCCGAGCTGTGAGATTTACACCGAGTCTATACAAAGTTTTCATGGTTAGAGTAGCAGTAGATGAGTGAGTGGTGAAATACCTTGAGACGTGTCCTCTACGTGACTCTCTGTGACATTCCTCCCCGTTAAGACAACACTGGAGGCGATATTAATGGGAGCTTCATGAGAAATTGCCTTTTTATTCCAGCACAAATAAACATGGTTTGCAGGAAAAGCTGTATTTGTTTATCTTAGTTTTGCTGCAGTGCGTTGAAGCTTCCCTTAGTGGGATATTTTTGAGGATTAGGGTTTGATGGGGAATTTATTATTCGCTTTTTCTTTGCTTCAGTTTGTGGATGGGACCCAGATGCCCCCGTGTTTTACACACAGGCTCCAAGGTGCTACATCCAAATGTTGGAAATCTAGTTTCACTATGACCTTAAAAGCAGCTTCCCACTCAAAGTAAAGGCAGTCTTTAAACATGGCCTGAGTTTAGACTCTTTTTATTCAGGGCTGCATCCAGGCAAGGTTTGCTCTGCATCACTCATTTTTGCAGCAGTCTCTAAACTTGCATTCATCTTTATAGCCCTCCTTCTCCTATCAAAACTTTGGGCGCTTTAGATGGCAGACAGAGACACATTACACAGACTGCAGATAAAAGACAGAATATGATCATCTAATCTACAAACAGAAGACTTTTGCATGGTTTTTTTTTTGTTGTTTTTTTTCGCAGAAGCTTTTGTTAGTTTTCCTTATTCAACACTGAAACCTTTCTACTACCCGGAGAGATGAATATTGATGCAACAGTCGCCTCATTTCAATAATAATACGATTTGTAACGCCATAGGATTAAATACAGTTTCACTAAGGCTCAGTTAGAATACGGCCTGATACGGGCTTAATGAGTGTTTCTTCACTTGCTCATAATTGATCAGTTTTACACTGCAAAATCACTAAATATTACCAAGTATTTTTGTAGAATTTCTAGGGGAAATTTCTGAGTGCACACTTACAAGTAACTTTCATTTAAAGTCAATAATTTGTGAATATTGTTCAAAATTATTAGCTCCACCTGCAGATTTCCAACTTGTAATACGACACATTATAAGTGAAAATAATCTGCCAGTGGGACTAGCACTTCTTTAATCAATATTCAAGAATTGTTAACTTATCTTGCTGAAAGTTTACTTGTATGTTAATTTAAGAAGATATTTGCCCTAGAAACTAGACAAAAATATCTGATAAGGTTTTGTGTTTTTGCAGTAAAAAAGTCTGATGTGATGAGTGATGTTTTTAGTTTTTTTCCTCTCTTATTTACATTTACTTTTTTTTTTTTGAGCTACTTAAATTTTACAACAAAAACTGAGACTTGAACTCTAAAATCTGAAAACTCCCTCTGGTCAGTACAGCTCAGCAAATAAAGGCAACGATGTGAAGATGGGAACATCTGAATTATTCTCCCAGCAGATGGATTAGCTGTGTCAGAGCGTGAGGGCACAGCAGGATGCAACAGTTTACAGAGCCCCACTAAACAGTAAATGAGTGGTGGTGTTAGCCTTTGGCTCAAAGCACCAATAAAACCAGTGTTTTCTTCCATTTTAAGCACGGTTAATTAAAATGTCTTACATTACCTTTAAGAGCACGCACCGATCTACCAGTGTAATATGCAAGTCGGATCTGGTCATTTAGTTTTAAGATGTTTTTGTGACGTGAGAGGAAGTTCACATCATTTGGTTCTAAGATAACCTTGTTATCAAATCTGGCTGTAGTTACAGGATGTTTCTGCTAATCTGATTAACTTTTCTCACTTCAACATTAATGTTAACACAGCTACCTTTCTAAAGAAGAGATTTTCTCAACTTCAGACAAAGTTTTTGGTGGCAAATCTGGAAATTTTGCAAGTTCTTACTACCCAAATATATTTATAACTATAGAAAATATGTAGTTTGTATTTTTGCTATGAAACAAAAGCAAATGTAAGTTTGCATTATTTTTTAAAATAATATTAAAATTAAGGTATGATGTAAATTTGCAACATTAGGCACAACTAACACATTTCTAATCTTTGTTGCGTAGAATATGCTGCTGATGCAGCTATTGTGGAATCAAGGCTTTGAAATGGAAGTACATGTTTTCGTTATTTCTGTCCCATTGTTACATTATTCTATATCTTGATGTATAATTTTCAACAGCATTGCCCTCTACTGGTGAAACTGGAATCCTAGATATTTTATTTTCAAAACAGTAAAAAAACAAAAGAAACAAAATAGTTTAAAATGTTTATAGTAGTTCATCCAGAAGCTAATTTACTTTGATCCGTTCAATTTTTTTATGACCTAATGAAATTTTGTCGAAGTGTTAGATTATAGGGTAACGTGTTTTACGGTGCAATTTGGAAATAGTACAAAATTGCACAAGAAAAGTTTCAAGGGCTACTTTCCCACTGTAGGTCTTGATGCTCAAATTTATCTGAAGATTTATTACCATGTAGCAAAAATCAAGCTGCAGTAATATTGTATAATAACCTCTATATACTATATTAACCAAGCAATATCAAATTGAAAATCATCTTTAACTCTTTTTTTTAAGGTAGTCCTTCAATTTATGACCAAGACACCAACTCGCCCTCCCATGAAGGTAACATTGCTCCACCTGCTGCTGTGTGATGAGCTTTAGAGGTCACAGATGGAGCTCCTGTCAGTCAGCCTGTAGGCCGGTGCTGAGTGGGGGCAGGTTGGGGTGCGGTCAGGAGAAGACTAACAGGTGTGATGGGAGGGAGGGCCCTGCAGGACGGTGACCTTGGTCACACACTTTGTGTGAGTGCATGTTTTACTGTGTGTCAGCATGTAGAGGCAGTGCAGGTACACCGAAGTCTTAAAGCGAGCGGTTTGTATGGGCAAAGTAAGCTCCATTACTGGAGTGTCAGCACCCAATGTTAATAGACAAGAGATCAGTATGTGTGTGGCCTGGCTTTTTCTCATGGGTGGTGTAACATGAGAGATGGGATTGTGGAATTAAGCTAAGTGTATGTAGTGTTGGGTTACATCCGGTGTTGCACAGCTGTGTTTCAATCAACTCTGCAAGCAGCACAAAAGTTGACAGGTGAATGTCCTCTGTTGTTACAAGTCATGGAGTTCTGCAAGTGCAGGATGAGCAGGAGTAGCTCTGACACACACTTAGCTCAGCTAATGCAAGAGAACAATCAGTATACCAGCCACAAGTAAAAGTAGCAATAATGCTTTGTTCATTTTAAATAACTGTGCAGACACTCAGTGCAGATGAAGATTGAACTTATATCGTAATGCTGACTAGTTAGTGCAGCTCCAGCAAACGTACTGTAGCAATTTTTACTTAACTAACATTATTTGGCCACTTAGATGCATTCTTAGACTGTGAGTGGGGCATGGAGTTTTCTCGTCTAGATACTTCAATCAATCAATCAATCAATCAATCAATCAATCAATCAATCAATCAATCAATCAATCAATCAATCAATCAATCAATCAATCAATCAATCAATCCTATCTGCATAGCACATTTCAGCAACGGGGCAGTTCAAAGTGTTTTACATCATGCAAACAGCATAGAGTCAACAATTGTGAAACCAGTGTTAAACATTAAATATGTTGGTCAATGTTTAAGCTGTTATGGTTCAAAAGCAACTCTAAGCAGGTGGTTTTTAAAGGAACTCAGTGTTTCAGTTGTTTTGCAGTTTTCTGGAAGTTTGCTCCAGGTTTGTGGTGCATAGAAGCTGAACGCTGCTTCTCCATGTTTGGTTTTGGTTCTGGGGATGCAGAGCAGAACCAGAACCAGAAGGTTGATCCAGCTACAGGTCTTTAAAGCAGACAACTAAGTGTGGGAATAAAATAAATGAGACCGGTGACGTCACAGCAAAGGTAACACACCCAATCCAACAGAACTCCGTGAACTGCAGCTACATCTGAGTAGCTCCTGATGGATTCCGTAGCAACCCTCATGTTCTGTATGAAAGCCGTTTGAGTTGCCATGCTAGGATTAGCTGTCGGTCAAACCAAAACATCAAATCAAATTTTATTTGTATGGCACATTTCAGCAGCAAGGCATTTCAAAGTGTTTAACATCAATGAACACAAAAACACAGTCATGCAACATTGAATAAACAATCAAAAACTTTAAATTTCCCGCTGAATTGAAGTTCTGCCCTTCAAAATGGCAGAAAAAAAAAGAAAAAAAAAGACTGTTTATGATACGCTGCCAAAAGCACAGAGAGGGTAAAACTTAAACACAGTGTTTATTATTGCATCTGTTAAAAGCCAAGGCACAGGGGTACTATCCATGTAGCTGTAGGAGTGAGACTGTGTTTATCTTCAGACACAGATGTCAGTTTTCTGTTGTTCTCATATGCAACCAGCAGCAAACCTCAGCTATTCCTGCTCTGCAAACCTACCTGAAAGAAAATTGGGAAGTTTTTTTTTTTTTTTCTCTAAATTGCAATCGAATACTAATGAGCATTGATTGCAACTTACATTACAACAAAGTACAACTATTTGCTGAAATAGTTATTTACTGAAGCTGCAACAAACTGATCTAAGTAATACAGGTAAACTCCATTAATTAATCTTATGTCTCTTATATAGAAGTGACAGAAGAACGTTCTGTCATCAGAGTCTGCAGCCGTAACAACTGTGCATATATAAAAACAGTGAGTCTTATTTCTTCTTCCACAGTACAGGGTTTAACTACTACCTGTGTAGAAATGTCCTTTATATTGAATTTGAAAGGCAACATGAGTAGCAATTCCACTGAAATCTAACTAATGATGTGAGCTAAGAATTATCTGTAAAATGTCATGCAATTTGAAATTGAGTCTTTAATAAAAGCATTGTTTTACTAGCTGTGTGTCTAAATAACACTGTATAAAAGAGTTACATGAAATCTAAATAAATGACAAAATTGAGAAAATATCAGAAGCCAGCAATAGAGTGAATCCATAGGAAGACACTATCCTACAGGAAAATAACACGTGAGCATCCCCTTATTATGTACTGTATGTAGATTTTATGTATTATGTGATAAAAATATGATCTCCTTATAAAGCAGATGGAATTGTCTGCCACAGCTATGAAAATATTGCAGCAACATCTCAGCTGATATATTTTTAATAACTTTATGAAGACAATTTGCGAGCACAATGAGAAGTGTAACAAACCAAAAAACCAATGAGAAGTATACAGTGAAAATGTACGGTGGCCGACAGGTGCAAATGCGCAGCAAAAGAGAAAACATGCAAACAAAAGAAAAGACACCCCCCCCGAATCAAATGCAGCAAACAAAAAAGAAAACACCCCCGAATTAGAAAACACCCCCGAATCAAATGCAGCAAACAAAAAAGAAAACACCCCCGAATTAGAAAACACCCCCGAATCAAATGCAGCAAACAAAAAAGAAAACACCCCCGAATTAGAAAACACCCCCGAATCAAATGCAGCAAACAAAAAGTGTTGAAAACGGAAGTGCTCCAGACCACTATGGGGAGTCTAACAAAAAATAGCTGTGTCCGAATTCAGGCTCTGCATCCTTTCAAGGGCCCTGAGAAACTGATCCTTCGAAGCATAGACATAATAAAAGAGTACACCCTCCTCCCCACGATTGGCTGCTCCGGCGCAAATACACTTTGCTTTGCTCAACCAAAACAGCAGAAGATGCCTTCAGCACTGCGGAATATTGTTGATCGGATCGACGGACTACTGACGTGAGGGCTCGACAGACTTTTCGCAAGTAAGATGGACATATTACTGTGTATTTTTGTGATTAGAATATTACTATACTGTATTTATGTCCACTGGCGAAATACCAGCTAATGCTAGCTATAGTGCTTGGTGTTCAGCCCCCGCTCTGACAGCTAACCGAGATTCCGTAAATCTTAAAATGTTTCAGTCATTCTCCAACATTTAGATTATCTGATACAAGAGCCTACTATAGAAATGAAACAATATTATAAAAATCATAACATTCACCAGCAAAGTTTACACAGATGACAATGGCTATTATTTAATTATTTAACTCAGTCAACGTAGGATAACTCGAAAATGTCCCGTTTTTGTTTTGAAGGTTTCCTACGACGTGAGGAAGAAGGGAGAGACAGATTCACTGCACAGCACGGATGAATCTCGTATCGGATTTTGTACCCAATCTCAGCTGCTGAATCACTCTTAAACCAGAACTCGTAGGCTGGAAAACATTATATATATATATATATATATATATATATATATATATATATATATATATATATATATATATATATATATATATATATATATATATATATATATAGACAAGACCCAAGGTGTAGGTTGTGCAAGGAGGCCTCTGAGACAGTCCAGCACATAACAGCAGGGTGCAAGATGCTGGCAGGGAAAGCATACATGGAACGACATAACCAAGTGGCGGGCATAGTATACAGGAACATCTGTGCCGAATATGGACTGGAAGCCCCGAGGTCAAAGTGGGGAACACCCCCAAAGGTGGTGGAGAATGACCGAGCTAAGATCCTGTGGGACTTCCAGATCCAAACAGACAAGATGGTAATGGCGAACCAACCGGACATTGTGGTGGTGGATAAAGAACAGAGGAAAGCCGTTGTGGTGGATGTAGCAATACCAAGTGACCACAACATCAGGAAAAAGGAGCATGAGAAACTGGAGAAATACCAGGGCCTCAGAGAGGAACTGGAGAAGGCCTGGAAGGTGAAGACCACAGTGGTGCCTGTGGTCATAGGGGCCCTCGGGGCAGTCACCCCCAAACTGGAGCAGTGGCTCAAACAGATCCCAGGAACAACATCAGACATCTCAGTCCAGAAATGTGCAGTTCTAGGCACAGCCAAGATACTGCGCAGAACCCTCAAGCTCCCAGGCCTCTGGTAGAGGACCCGAGCTCAGAGGATGAAAGAGACCACCCGCGGAGGGTGAGAAGGGAATTTTTTTTATATATATATATATATATATATATATATATATATATATATATATATATATATATATATATATATATATGTGTGTGTGTGTGTGTGTGTGTGTGTGTGTGTGTGTGTGTGCGTGCATAATCATGCATAGCCTAATGTATATTATTCAGTATTAATGATTATTTATTTATGTTTGTATACTTATATAAGTATGTATTGATAAGACGAGAGCGGTCCATTAGGCGTCTGTCCTTTTATTATGTCTATGTGAGAAACGGCCCGATCTACAGAAGACGGATCCTTCGAAGGCCACGAATATGGACGACCAGAAGAGAGAAGCTGTAGCCTCCGGCTAGCTGCCTAGCCTCCATCTAGGCGTTATGTTGCTTAGCAACCGTGACAACGTGAAGCACAGAGCAGCGAAGTAAAAAAAAACGGACTCAGTTGTTTTTTACTCTTTATTTCTGTATTATTCTTCACCTTTTGTAATAAAGGTTGTTCCATAGTAAAAAGAAAATCTGTCTGATTCTAAAATGTTTAATGTAAGGGATATTATTCATTTTCAAATACTCTCCAGATCACAGGTAGTAAGACATTACAGTTAAATAAACTATGTTTGAAGGCTTAACTTTAATCAGTCAAACCCATTTGCTCAGGAATAAATTAAATACTTTATTAATATCTACATGGAGCGCCCGGCCAGCTGACAGCTTGCGAGTGAAGCTGGCTGTTAATGCAGCGGGAGAAGACATCTCCGAAAACGTCGGAGCAATATTGGAAGTAGGTGATTTATTAATGAACCGAGCAGATATTTCAGATCTATACATCTACATTCTCGCCTAAAAACATTGTAAAAAATAATTTTGTGTAATTTTAAGTGTAATACAGCAAAAATTATTTTGTCGCCATTGCTGCTTTTCTGAACACCCGCTTTAAAGGATGCAGAGCCTGAATTCGGACACAGCTATTTTTTGTTAGACTCCCCATAGTGGTCTGGAGCACTTCCGTTTTCAACACTTTTTGTTTGCTGCATTTCATTCGGGGGTGTTTTCTAATTCGGGGGTGTTTTCTTTTTTGTTTGCTGCATTTAATTCGGGGGTGTTTTCTTTTTTGTTTGCTGCATTTAATTCGGGGGTGTTTTCTTTTTTGTTTGCTGCATTTGATTCGGGGGTGTGTCTTTTCTTTTGTTTGCATGTTTTCTCTTTTGCTGCGCATTTGCACCTGTCGGCCACCGTAAAAATGTATTTTTTTGAACGGCAGTGCCGATTAAAACCAAACATGTCTCCAGCACACATGGGGAACCAGTTCTTTTTTCCTCCATCTATTCTTTGAGTCTCACACACCTGAAAAGACTTCAGTGTTTGTTCTTCCTATTTGCATTAGCACTACAGAAATCCAACCTGTAAATATCAGACCATGCATGGACTGTACCAGGACGTTTTGTTGTTCATGTCATGACTGAGTAAGCAGATGGGTTGAGTTTGTGACAAAAGTTGAATTTGTCCTGAACAGCCATTTTCTTGTGTCAACAACTTTTTTTTCTAGCTTGTTTCTCTTTAGGCACATGCTGCTGTATCAGATAATGCTTAAGTCAACACACTGAGGTGTCAATAGGTTTACTCTTAGCCTGAGGTGACTGAGGGCGCGAGACGATGTGGGACTTCACCTTTGGCAAACATAATTAATTTAGGAGATGTTACAAACCCGAGGTAAGATCTCTTCATCTTTTCATGTGACTAAATATTTCTTTTCTGTGATCATGAACTTTCCTTGCTTTGCTTTTGTTCCCTTTGCAAACAAGCTTATCATAAACATGCAGAATGTGGTTTGGCAGTGGGCAGTGACAAAGCGATGACTCGTGTGTTCTTACTTTCTTTTGGGATTTTATCCCCTCACCACACACGCATACACGAACACAAACACACACACACCCATAAATGCACAGTTAAACACACTCGACGTGTTACTTACAGAAACAGCGCTAAACACACATGCGACACCACACACCTGCAGACTGCTTTGCATTGACTGGATGAAGAATGAATAGGAAGTCCTAAGATTACACACACACACACACACACATGCACACGCACACACACACACACACACACACACACTAATGCTAGCATAAATTGCACCTGCACATTGTTCAACAGGAGAACTCATTTTCACGTTAGCCACATTTTTAGAGTGCAGCAAAGTGGGCTAGAAGCTCCATCCGTCATTTTTAAGCTGGAACTATTATTTCTAATCACTTCTTTTTTGTTCACATCTGAGATAGTGAGATGCGATTTTAAGTCAGCTAATAACGTTTACAGCTGCGATTTCTTTGTGCAAAACAAAAGCCGAGCAGCTGGAAAATGGCTTCAGTTTAAAAAACAACAACATGCAAAACGGATCAGAGCAAATTGGTTTTAAAGGACATTGACTCCCAGAAATATTGAGCATGTACAGACTGCAGTCACATACGGCTTCGACGGAAACCCAGAGACCCTCTGCGCCTATCAGAAAACAGTTTACTGTTTGATAAATACACAGCGGCACAGGAGGAATATTTCCTTATTAGAAATTCTGAATCCCTCCAGGAAGAATATTGGACACAATAAATCATTTAGCACGGTCGGCTTCACTAATACTGCTAGGTCAGCAACGCACAGCAGAGTGTTATATGACCATCAATTATTAACATGGACTAACTTTATTAGCATATTCCTCAAAGCTGGAGGGAGAAAAGAAAATGGACGGACGAATGGATGGATAGTTTTTTTTTTTTTTTTCCTATTGCTCCTGATCTCTAATCTTGTAATCTAATAAAGTAGGAGCTGGATGAAATCTGACATGTGGATTATGAGGTGATTATTTATGGAGACTTTTTAATTAAAAGAAAAACTGCTTATTAGGAATCCTCAGTTCCCTCATTAATAGCAGGGAGAGGAAGAGTCTGTTGTTTGAGAGTTGGCAGGGTACACTAATGAGGTGGTGGTGGTGGTGGAAGGGGGTGGGGGGTATCAGAGATGGTACTAGGAAAATAGCACAGAAGCAAAAGTGTTGTTGCAGGGATTTCACAACATAATTTGCAGTTCTGCACGAGAGACTCTGAGTCAAGACCCAGCAGTCCAAGTAGACACATCATGGTTTTCAACTGGAATCCCAGAGAAAATGGAGAAAGAAAAGGAATAAATAAAATGAGATGTAGTGGCAAACTGAACATCTGCTGAGCTTATAGAAGCTACTTCTCAGTGACATAGTGGTAAAAATGTTATTAACCCAATTTTTGCAATTCATTTTAATTTTGATAGTACATAACACTACAAACATCCAGTAACTTTTACTCAGAAAAAACACAAAAAAGAGGAACTCATCAAATGTTCTTCATTTAAATTGATTTACAGATGCTTTCTGTATAGAAATCAGATTGATATAGTGTATTTAGTTTGTTTTTACAGTGGTATTGTTTCTTGCATTTTTCAAAACAGAATATATAACATTTTTGTGGCCCATGCAAGGGCTACTTTTAACTTGAAAGTTGTGGCCCCTATGTCAAAAGGTTTGGACACTCATGCATAATGCTCCACTCCCGATCACTTCAGAACCAATAATCATCATCCTTCAGAACGGGTTGCTACAAAAAATAAAATCAAACCAGCTTTGAATGTTAAAACAGAGTAACATTTGAAAATCTTGACAAAGATAAAAATACAAACCCAGAAAGATAAAAAAAAAAAAAAAAAAAAAAACAACAAAAACAGCATTGACCACATATTCTCATCTGGAGATTCATCTGATTCTGTGGTGAATGAGTGCAGACGAGGAGTGGATCAGATCACGTAAGGGAAAATATCACACTTTGAAAAATGACGAACCGATGGAGCATGAAAGCGTGCGTCGCCTAGTAGCAATTACCATTTCCTGCCGCAGCCCCCAGCAGAGAAACTCCTCACAGAGCCACGTAGTCGTAGGTAGGCGGCATCATGAATTACACATCCGGACATCCAAGACGTCTCGGGTCAGCACCGCATGGTGTGGTGTGAAAAAAAACAAAAAAACAGCAGAGGCTCTTTTTGTTGAATCCTGTTGTTCTATCCATGAAGTCTCTCACATCTGTGCAGCTAAGTGTGGAAAACACAAAATGCTCTGAGTAGGGGGATTGGGAGTGTGGGGTGAGGGGGGGGGGTGTTGGGTGGGGTGAGGTCAGGCTACATACACACACACACACACACACACACACACACACACACACACACACACACAGACATGAAGCGGTCTCTACTCCTGCTACTGGAACTCTCATATTGTCTCAGTCCAACAAAGCAGCAGCTGGCACAAACAGCGAGCTATTTAACAGCCACCAATTGATGCTACGCCACCAGGTGCTACTGTGTGCCTTTCCCATCCTTATTTTATGCATCAGCAGAATTTCGTTTGCCTTTACTTTCATAGCTCAAATTCTAGTAAACAGAAGGGACGGGGGCAGCAGGGGGTAGACGGGTGGAGGGGTAAATGATATTTATGCCCAGAGACTGAAATGGCTCGGGATGAAGAGAGCTGTGGACGGATGTGAAGACGTACAGTCTGCATCTGTTTCTGCGTTGGTACGCAGAGGAAAGCACAGAGGCTTAAACGTGTCCTTGGGAGCCGGCGCTCACATGCTGATGAGGATGCCACCAGGTGTCTGCGTTTGCAGGAGTGTGTGTTTCTCCCCACGCCTCTGTGTGTGTGTCAGTATCTGCGTGGATCGTAACCAGAAATAACACACTTCCATGGGACCTTTTAAATGGACACCATCTGTCTCCATCAGGGAAGGCTTTGGGAAAACGAATGTCTTTGCTCAGATCGTTTATATATATATATATATATATATATATATATATATATATATATATATATATATATATGTATATATATATATATATATTTATTTATTTATTTTTTATTTTTTTTATTTATTTTTTACCTGCAGCCGGCTAAGATGATCCGGCATCATTTTTCTGGAAACGGAATAAAGAAAATCTTTGAAACAAATATGATACAGGCTAAGTTTTTTGTTTTTTTTATTGTCTACAGTGAATCAAGTCAAAAAGCAGTAGTAAATTTGGTTTATTTCCCAAATAGTGGCTTAGTGACTGTGTTTCCATTACAAATGTGCACAAAACTTTGTCAATATTTCACTAATGTTGAAGAAACACAATTTCACAATCGTGGTGTTTCCATTAAATATTAAATAAAATTAAAATCACACGTGAATAAGTTTGTTCACCAAGTCCTCCTCCAACTTCCTGTTGTCTCATCTTTTCCACCAGTAGTGACATCTGGTTGTTGATCACATGACTTGTGTGATATGAAAAAAGTGTTGCCACTTTTCCAAAATACACTTATTTAGACCTATAAACCACATCATCCTGTAACTATAAAACATTTTAGAGACTTTTTCCAAATTGGCGTGTTTCCATTAAACTAAAATAATTTTTGTAATTCCAGTTTGCAGTTATGTGCTCAGTGGAAACGCAGCTTATGTTTGCAGTTGTAGGAGTTGCAGCTACATGGATTTGACTCGTCACATTGTCCCAGTGTAAACACATTCTGAACACAGATGCATGCAGTTTGACAAAGAGCAGCACCTGGACAAACTCTCTGTTTGTCTGGGCCCGTATTAGGAGCTTATCACTCATTGTAAAGTCTCCCTTATGCACTGTATGACCACTATCTCTATTGTTCCCATGCAGAACCCAACCGACTGAACTGAAGCTTCAGCGAATGCACCTGTGCCCTTCTATGCGGTTGTGTGGTATCTGTGTAGCCTGATTAACTGTCCATTAGTCAGGCCGTCAGCCTACCTCAAATCTTTGTCTATTTTCTTCTGATGTTGAAAAAACACAATTTCCCAATTGCGGTGTTTTCATTAAGTAATAAATTAAATTAAAATAACACATGGATAAGTTTGTTCATGCAATAAATCAATGAAAATCATGGCAGCGACGGATATAAACAGTTACATGAGACATATTCAAAATTCAGCCATGGTGCTAGTGTTCTTCATCTATCAGCCAATCAGAGGAAACGCTGGCGTCTTATTCAGGCGTCGGAGCGACAAGGACTTTATACTTGTGGGCCGCTACGTATGAGACATTTAGGAGAAATTATAGTCTGTGATTTTACAGAAGAGCCATGGATTCAACACGTTGGAATGACACACAACTCGTTATGAGCTGTGAGATGCTGTGAGAGCTCTGGTGGAGCCAGCTGCACATCGTCTGAAAAAACTCCCAAAACAAACCTTCATCCTCCTGCCACTTCCTGTCGTCTTCTTTGTCGTTTCCACCAGTAGTAACATCAGGCTGTCCATCATGTGATTAGTGTGGTGGAAAAAAAGTGTTTTCATTGCAGTTTTGCAACATACATCTGTTTTGTTATGGCTGGAAAACCACCCCATCCTAACGCAAAAAAGCTAAATGTGAGTTCTTTTTTTAAGATGATGTGTTTCAATTAAACACATTTATTTTGATCATTTCAGTTTGTGGTTAATAGAAACATAGCTAGTGTCTCCAGCTCTCTGGCTGTCCTCTGGTCTGTCATTTTCAGTAGATGTCAGACAGCTGTCAGGGTGGCTTTCTGAGTGTGTGCGTGTGTGTGTGTGCGTGTGTGTGTGTGTGATACCCCTCTGCCTTCCCTGACAGGCCCACTGAGACAGACACAGACGTGATGTGATGGCCACAGTGTCTGATAGCCGCCAGATCCGTCATGCTTTAACTGGGCTTGACTGCGGATGAGCCTCTAAACTGCCTGCTACAATAAGGGACACGTCCAAGAGAATGGGTTTGACCCCGCAGGTCATCTTGCAGATTAAGCCTGTTGGAGGGATCGCGGTGTGGCGCGGCGCGGTCCTGGGCCCCATTCACACCTCAGTAACACACAGTAGAATCAGATCGTCTTGTGTGGAGATGTTTGGACGTGGGTGTGCACATGACCAGCAATACAGAAGTTTTTGTGCTGCTGTTCACCTGCGTTGTGTGTCATCTGCAGAGGAGAAACGTGACACACACACACATACACGCATTCCCAGAGAAGAAACCCTTGGGTTTTCTCCTGAGTTTAAGCCTCCCTAATCCCCGAGAAAGATTTGCAACAGTTTGACGTAATCCTTTAGCATTTTACCCTTCCTTACTCCCAAATGCCTCCTCTACCATGGCTTT
The DNA here is from genome assembly GCF_051168715.1 of Poecilia mexicana. Classification (NCBI taxonomy): domain Eukaryota; kingdom Metazoa; phylum Chordata; class Actinopteri; order Cyprinodontiformes; family Poeciliidae; genus Poecilia; species Poecilia mexicana. The sequence continues at coordinate 2,234,383 of NW_028263375.1, forward strand.
GCCAACAATGCACACGCAATAGCTTGATGTAATTAGAGTCGTTAAAGGCTCTCCATAAATAAAAGTGGTTTGTTTGCTTCTTTTTTTCTTTTTCTTACACTGCATCTGCACACAGATTGGTGATTTAAGCAGTTATTAGGATGCATAATGACTCCGATTGCGCAGTAAAGGTCCAAAATCTGAACTGTTGAAATTTCAACTTTTCCTTTTTTTTTTTTTTACTCCATGAGCAAAAGTGTCTGTAATTGATACTCCTCATTATAGCTCATTATGAGTCATCATATATCAAAACCATGCCTGAATAAAAGCTTTGAAAAAGCTCCGTTCACACACACTTCATACATTCACAGAAGGACAAAGCTTGTGACAGCAGCTCAGTGTGCTTTGAGTGTCCCGGCTTCATGTTAATTGAAGCTCGCCGGAGTGTTTTCAGCTGTTTTAAGTGAGTCAGCTGACAGCGGCATTAACGTGGGCTGTGTCATTTTGTGTCCTACCTGGGAAAGCTCTGCTCAAAAAGTGCTGGGGAAGTACAAGTGTTAGAAACATGTCAGCTCCCATACAGACAGAATAAAAGTCCCTGTCACCCACCATCTGTGCCACAAAGCGGCACGAGTGGGATTGTGCCAAACACCTCGTCACGTCAAAGGACGGATCGTCGTAAAGGTGCTGCTGGGGATTCTTCAACCAAGTCAGGTTTCAGTAACAGAATGAAGTTCATATTTTATCAGTAGGGCTTGTAACAAGTGCATAGAAGTTCTGGTGGATGATGATGATGATTGTTCTCACAGTGTTTCTTGTTTACACGTCTTGCCGGGCGCCGAGCTGTCTCTCCGTCGACACCTTCGGTGACAGCGCAGTCACATTGCGTCGCGTGCCCTGTCAACACACGGCGCTCCTCTTCGCTAGATGGTGAAAAGAACATTTTCGCAACTTTGGGAAGCACATGTGTGACTGAGTGTTTCTGTCTGTTTCCTGTTTGGCTTCACCAAAATCAGTTGCTCAAGAGCATCAGAGATTGAACCTCGAATACGCTGAACAGAAGGTAATTGGACAGCTGGTTCTCTCTGACATACCGTATTTCAGGAAGACAACGCAAACTAGTGCCTGGATTTTAATGTGATAATTTTGTGATTAATTAATTACATAGATTTCGTTGCGTTATTTATTTATTTTTTTACACATAAAAATCAAGGTGCTTGATTTTTTTCCATAGATTATCCACATACTGCAGATAATCTGTGATTAATATGCAGCATGCCACATAAGGCTACGTACTGTAGCTTTAATTCAAAATTTTGATGTTACAGCAGTTTTGATGTTCCCTAGCCCCTTACCTGTATGCAGTGTATACACTGTATGTGTGTGCAGCACTTAGTCTTTGCAGCACAACTACTGCTGAGCATGATGGCTTACAAGAAAAAAAAGTTTGGGCAACAGGCAGCCTGTGAGGTAGAAAACACAACCGGTTTTAAAATCTGTAGTCATAAATCACAAAAACTCTCTTTTTCTCTCTCTCTCTTATACACACACACATGCACACAGACACAAAACCATGTGAGTGGTGAGCAAACACACTATCGTGCTCTCTCATGCTTCTTTTCTATACGGTAAGCATGTCTGCAGGTGGAAAAGGTGATTACTCACCACAAAGCACTAGTTGGACAGCAGTAAAAGGAGGGCGTTTAACTGGTAAACTTTAAAGCATGCTCCACAGGAAGACCAGAGGAAAGAAAGAACACACTCATGGTTTGCCGTACGAGCTGAACACAGAAGGAAATTGGTTATTTCGGTGATGGAGGAGCGCGCTGCAGGGTGGCAAGGGAAGTACACAACATTTTATGTGTAAGAGCAATTTCTAGGGCCTGTTTGGCAGCAGGGTAGTGTCCAAATCATCTGTGAAATCATAAGTTAACAGCAATGAAACAAATACAGACAGAAAAATCTCAATCATTACATCAACAAAAGCACATACATATAGCAAAGATGTTAGTGGGAACACACTGACAAATTTTTAAAAAGATGCTTTTTGTATTTTGTGCCTCCACTGCATCTGAAAATCTACATTACTTAGATGAATAATAGTGAAGACAATGAAAATGTAACTCTTTGTCTCAGTAGCTGTGTTGCCATTCGCCATATATTTGCGCAGTTTGACATTTTGAAAATAAATTTGCTTGATGGAAACAGCAATTGTGAAACAACTTCAATAGCTTTAGACTGGGATGATTAGATTTTTATGGCCCAATTGAAACTGCAATGGAAACACTTTTTTTCCCCGCATCACGCAGGTCACATGACCAACAACCAGCCGTTCCCACAGAGAACAAGACAACAGGAAGTAGATGGAGGACGATGGCATGGCGTGTTTTTCAGTAACTTATCACGTCAACAAACTTATTCATATGTGATTTTAATTTAATGGTCACTCATCTCTCTCACATCATTTGCACACATCAATATGCTTTTAAGCACAGAACAACTGCAGTAAAAGTGTGCAGTAACTGTAGGAAAGTTTCTCTGCATAGGATGGCAAGGATTGTTAATGAAGCACATTTGTTTATGCCAAGTTAACTTGATAAAAAAATAATTAATTGAGTCAACATAGTTCTATTTGTCTGAAAGATCAAATGTTTTGAATATAGCAGCTTTGAATAATGAAACTTATTAGATTCTTCATGTTGAGAAAATAGTACTGAAGAAATACTTTTTTTATTGTATGCTATGCTGGGACAAACTAAATCCCCCGCCCTTTAGGGATCAATAAAGTATTATTATTATTATTATTATTATTATTATTATTATTATTATTATGCTGAATTTTTCTGTAATCACAACATAAAAGTGCCACCATAAATATGTAGACTGGTTGTTTATTTCAAAAGTGCTACATGTGCAGAATGCAAAATGTTACATGTGTATTGCAACATTTTATATAGTCATTGTATTTCCAATGCTTAAAATGGGGGCAGTGTCTAGTGTAATAATGTCTGCTGTGTGATGACATCTTTCTCATCTCTGTTGCCATGTGTGGCCCATGCATTCTCATTAATGACCTATTTCATGGCACATTAATTTAAATGGTTTTAGGGAAATGCAACATTAGCACATCTCCTATACCATAACTCTTTTCAGAGGGCAACATTTCAATGTTTCATGCTCTGAAAATCCCTTCATCCCAAAACACTGTTGTCTTTCTGGTAATGTGACTTAGACTTTAGCGTTTGGCTGCAAAACAATCCAAAGCTCAGACAGAAATAGATTTGTTTTCTCTCTTTTTTTTTGTTGTTTTGTTTTTGGTGTTGAAGTTTTCTGTCTCTAAGTAATCAGTGCTCACAAAGCAGATTTTGATTGATTTCAGGAACCCTGCTGCTAAAAATCACAGTTTCCAAGTGCTGCTTTGTTACAAGTCACCTTGTAACTGCAGTGAGCAAAGAAGAGGCAGAAATATGAAACTGAAAACATACTCTGTTATTTCACATGAAATACTCAGTTTTTCCTATGTACCTGTACTCAGCTCGGATACGGCCCTGTTCTCTAGACACCTTTTTCCTCGACGTCCAAACACACACATTTAATCACATTAAATGATCATAGATACATATTCTCCAGCTTTAGTTAAAAAGCTCAGGGTTTCAAAGCCTTCCGAGTTCCACTCAGGCCCAGAGATTTCATCCAAACGCAAATCCTCCAGAGCCAAACTGAGACTGAGAGCCGACTTTATCCCTTCTGGTTGCTAACTGAAAAAGGATCAAATAATGTGGAACAATTTTCTGTCTCCATTTTCAGAGTCCATGCCGGAATGTTTTTCACCATACGGAGTCGTCTCCTTTAAAATTCGTCTGTGGGTCAGCAGGAGCAAAGTTACTGCAGTAAATTAAAACCAACGAAATAACGGAAACTGAAATTAAGATAATTTTGTTAATTGAATTGAAGAAAAACAGTAACTAATTGGGGAAATTATAATTAACTTGGAACTATATCATGCATTTATGAAAGGAACTGAAACATGCTGAAATTATTTATGTAATATCCTTCATTTTTGTGTTTATGAATGTATTTCAGGGTTTCCCCCAGTGCATTATAAGCCCGCCAGGCTTTACTTGCCCTCTGCCAGGCTAAGCGCTGCTTGTTTTGGTTTTTATTAAAAGTAATAATTTTCCAACTGCAAGCATCTGTTGCACTGAGCATTTCACCAGCAGAGCAGAATTATTCCTGAAAGATGAGTTTACAGTTGATGCATTGAGAAGGAAAAATCTTCCACCTGCAACAGTTTACTGCTGGTATGGTTACTTTTTATTGTAAAATAAATGTTTAGTTGGTGCATGAGTGTTTAGGAGGTGAATAGATAGAATTGTTGCTAATCCAGCATTAGCATTGAGTTAGCTCTGGAACCAGTTGGATGAAAAACCTCTTCCCTTATAATCTTGCAAGGCGTTTGTGAATTAGACAAAGGCTAAACAATTCTATACCAGCCTCCAAGTCTTCAGCAATAATTCATTTTTTTTAAATATCTGTACTTTTTTGTTGAAAAACAGTTTGTTTTAAGTAGGCCGTGCAGTCAAATGTAAATGAATAAAGAGGCACAAAAACTCTTTTTCCACTCTTCACATCCATGCTATGGCCTCAAAAAAAGAAACGAGGCTAAAAAATATCCTTCAAGCAAATAACCTGAACTGTGATGCCATCTACAAAGGAGGATCAAGCAGAGATTATAGGATGTAATTAAAGGGGTTATTTGATTTTTGCTGTCATTTGTGAAAGTGGAGGCTTCATAAAATGCGGATCTCCCACCCTCACATTATTAGGAATGGGGGTGAAATGGCAAGCGCGTGCTTGAGCTTTATATATGCTAATGTTTTATGGCTGCACCACAAAGACACACAGCTACACACGAACAGAGACGCATTTGTATAAACAGGCGATCACAGCAAGAGGGTGCTAATAAACGAAATATGCAAACATTTAAGCCACATGTCAGGATTTTTTTATTGGATAATTTGAATAATTACCCGAGCTCATAAATCTTGGAAAATAATTAAAGCCACCAGCATCATCTTGATTTTGCAAAAAGGCCCATTGTCTTTTTGTTCCACATTAAACAGCAGAGCTGCAGTCCATAAGAAAAACCCAAACTTCCTGAGAAGTTCAATCATCTTCAAAGAGAAATAAGCCTGGAGGAACTTTGAAGTCCCCACACTGTCTCTGAAATATCCACTGAAGACTGCCAAGGCCAACATATGAAACATAAAAAACTGGAATCCTGAACAATGGTTGATTCAAAACTAACATTAGAAGTATTATCACAACCTGGATGAGCATGACTGATTCTGTCACCAAACTGGCCTTTATACGCTATAGACATACAGGATAATACTGACTGGCCTTACAGTGCTAAAATATAAAGCAATAAGACAACCTTATGAAAATAGTTTGAATATTCTGGCAGAATTTAAAGTTTTATTCTTAAGCATGTAAGTAGCAGCTTTCAGAAGTTAATTGGAGATTGCTGATTTTTTTACCGACTTGGAGCTGAAACTGGGGAACATTCCAGCTTACATCACTTACAAACTATTGTCACGCTGACACATAACCACCACAGATACATGCCACACATGCCTGATGATACATATTCTACACATACCAAGGATAGCATTGGATGCAGAATTATGTCAAATTTAGCTAATCTATATATAAAAATAGACCTAAGTGTATATAGATTTGTGTTCTATTCAGATTAAAAATCTCTCCTTAAAGAAGTAGCTTGACAGCAAAAAATATTTTTTCTTAATTTTTTTTAGATTGTAAATGAACTCAGTTCTTGGTCAGGCCTTCACCTGGAAAAGAAGAGATGAAAGTGTTGAAAACAAGCATCCCTTGGATAGATTGGCCTGTTTTTGTTTAAAGTTTTTCGACTAAGAGTTTGCCAGAAGTCATGTGGAGAAAGTTTTTTTGATCAGGGGTTTGTTTGGTAGATGTACATGATGTCAGACTCAACCAGGCTGGAAAACCACAGAGGTAGAAGTGTTACTGCAGCTGAAAGTACAGGCCTTCTTGAACAAGAACTAAAATCCTTTAAACAAATTAGCTTTTTATAGGGTATAAATAAAGGCACACATTTTTTAAATTTAAAGTGAAGAGGGCAGTGAGAGCTTTCACCTTGTCCTAAAAAAAGCACAAAAACTACAAATCTGCTCTTATGATTCATTTAATTAATGAAAAGCAAAAGAGCTCATTAAAAGGGATGAAAGTAACTCACGTCAAAACAATACAGTCATCATAGGTGATCAGATTGTAAAGTACTGATAAAACTCAATAGAGCTCCAGAGACGACAGACCAGGAGGGGCCTTTGTTTTTGAGACACAGCAAATATTACAGTTATTATTATAGGTGATGATGTTGATAGCTTGTAGATGATGTGTGACAGGGATTATTATACAATACTAATACTGTTTATAAATGTTAGTGTGTAAAAGTGGTAGCAATTGACACAGGAAAAAATGGAAGATTGAGCAACAGTTTAATAACACAAAGTAGAATATGAATACAAAACCACTTCAGGCAAATGTTTAGGTGTAAAGTTCAACAACTTAAAGGGGAAGTATGATGTGTATTTTATTTTATAGCATAATCAAGTATGTTACCTTCAGTTATAAAAATGCTATATATCAAAAATGACTTAAAAGAAATTTGACTTCATAACTTAACGTATTGAAATTGGACCCCTGTCCTTCAGGAAGTCATCACAGCATGGCTCCTCTATTAACTCTTTAACAATGTTTTTACCAGTGTTTCACTGAGAATCAGCTCCTATAATGAGCTCAGCAGATGAGCAGTTCCACCAAGTGTTTGCTAATTGCTGCTGACTAGTCTGAAGGAGCTGAGTGGGGGAGTCACGGAAGGTCAGAAACTACAGCTCAGAGGAAGAGCTGCGCCTTGGAGGCGGGCTTAGGTCCACCCATGCATTTTGCACAACTAAATAGTTGCCATGGAGATTAAAGGATTTTTTTTCCAAACATGCATGAAAGAATAAAAACACTCCAGGTATGTTTTTGATGATGTAATAACTTTATAACATGATGTAAAGCTAAAGAAAAAGTTGATTTTACATAATTCTGCCCCTTTAAAATAAAGTTTAACTTAAAAGGTTTCTTGAACAGTTTAAGAAATATTTTTGATATCATGGCAATCTCTGAAAACATGGTTCACTGTAATATGGCTTCTTTCTGCTTCATTTGAGAGAATTATTCTACATAATCACTTGCTTCATAAAATCCAAATTAGTCCTTTAATAAATTTGGGAAAAGTCAAATCATGTTCCATAAACTTCAGTAAAGTCTAAGCAACTTGAAAAGCTACATTTAAAAAAAGAAAATTGCGATCCGTTCATTTCTCCACAACTGATGTTACTTCGATTTCAACATATCTGATTTCCTACGCATTAAGTCAGCATGTATTTATCACAGCAATATTCAATCATCAGTAAAGTCATGGATTTCAGTCAGTTGGTTCCTCATTGCTCAATCAGCCTGTTATTCCGCCTGTCAAGATAGATATGAGTCTATGTGCACAACAGAACGTGTGTGCGTGTGCATGCGTGTGTGTGTATGTATACTCGTGCATTTCTGCACTCAGACTGAATCTACTTCATAACTTGGACGTATGTCTAAACCTAGGAACCTTCCAGGAAGGAGAATTTTAAGTCAGGGAAATCAAACCATGTGTGACATCCAATAGAACATCCATAAATGAGTGAGTGAGTGTGTGCGTGTGTGTGTGTGTGTGTGCGTGTGTGTGTGTGTGTGTGTGTGTGTGTATGTATGTATCTGAGTGATAGTGTTAAAACGGTAACAAGTGGGAGAATGCAATTAACTTGCAGAGGCATCTCTGGAGAGAAGGCAGCACTTTGCAGTTCTTTACCAACATAAATTAAAAGGATCAGGCCTGAGGCGAAGTTAGACACCGACGGTCTCCCAGGGCCGCCCAGCTTTCCCAGCATGCCACAGGAGGGCCACACGGACCATCATTTCTGCCAATCATTAATATGTTTCATGTGGGCTAATATGTAAGAGTGTACCATTGAATAAATCAATGGCGGCTTGTGAAATTAAATTTACACCATCAATTTAATATCAGCTTATGGACGATCGGTTATACCACAAACGACGTGCCTATGGAAACGTCCACGCATGACGCATCACTGATGTTTTCCACATTTTCTCTGAGTAATCCAGAGGCGCTTAGCGGAGAAAAAAAAAAAAAAAACTTCCTTTACAGCGGAGCTTAATCTCATTAGCAACAATGGCAGAGTGTTTTTTTTTTTTTTTTAAAGATTAGTTTAAGATATTTGTCTTGTGCATTCAGCCTGGTCTTCACAATATGCCGTTGATTTCACAAGTAGGAGTTTGACAAGCTGTTTATGAGGTCTTGGGGGAAATGCGATGCTGCAATATGGCGGGGGCTTACAGATAAGCTGCTCTCCAAAGTGCAAAGTCAAACAAGTGAGAGTTGGTCTGCAGCCTGCAGGCTCTCGCAGGCGTTATTGACACACAGCCTGCAGATGTACGCTGCCATATTTAGACACTGTTTCAGCAGAGAGACGACTGTGCTGGGACTTTACCTGATTTATTGATCCTTTTAAAAATCTGCTGCTTGATGTAGGCAGCCATTAAGTTTTGGCATCTACTTAGAGTTTAATTATATTGAGTTATTATGCAATTGTATTTTTCTATTGGGACGTAAATCTCAAATTAAATCTTTTTGTTATTAAACTCAGGTTTTGGCTGCCTTACATCTCCATAAATGAGGAAAACTGTTTCTTCCACCTTGAAATATGAGGCTTTCTGATGTTTGTAATATATATATATATATATATATATATATATATATATATATATATATATATATATATTTATTTATTTATTTTTTGTCTCAGATCTGGAGATCAGGATGGTGGCTCATGAATGATCTCTGGGAGGGAATTTTTTGATTTTTTGATGGAGGATAAATACATAAAGGCAAATAAAAAGCTGGAAATTTGCATCTTTATGTCCTCAGCCATAAACACAGATGCAGAAGTGATCAAAGAAACGAACAAAAAATATTTTCTAACTGGCAGATCAGAAAAGTACATGGGAATGTTTGTCAGAAGTTTGTAACACTGTGAATATGTTGATCCATCCTGGCAGATTAACAATGCAGTGATTGATCTGTTTTATCTGATTAAATCGATTTAACTTAAACATTCATCAGTCTGTGATGTTATTTTATGAAGTCTAAACATATGGCCTATCTACTCAACTAATTTGTCATAAAATATTTTTAAAAATAAACTAAGTGATGACATCTTGTTTTCATTTACCCTCTTAAATTCTGTTTTTGCGTAACTTTGGCTGTTTAGGCTGTTTAGGGAAATTGCATTAATTTGGCTCAGTCGAATTTTTCATTAGATTTTTTTTACTCTAAGATCTTCATTTTTTTTTTCTTTTATCCCTTTGGCATTTTTATTTGTGCAACTAACTTCCAGTCAAAATGATATTTTTAAAACATCAATTTGATTTGATTTCCTTGGATTATTTTTTTTTGTAGAAATTTCCTTAGATAGCTACAGATGTATTGTGCTTTAATAACTTAACCAAACCTCAACAAATCCCAAAAAGCAAGAACGATATTTAACAATACAAATTCAATCTAGCGACTCATAAAAATTTATGCTTATTTATTATGGAAAAACAAAGCAGTAACCTTGGAAGAAAAATTTTTATAATATAATCATATGCATATATAATAACTATGGCAATTCTTCCCACTTTTGTGCCTAAGGAACAGAGGTTGAGCAATTTATTTACAGATTACACAAAAACTAACAGTTCATAAAAGCTAAAATGTATTTTCATGTATAAATTGTGAAAAATCCAAGATTCGTATTTGCCATCTAAAGGGTTAAAATTCATTAAATACATGATCTGTTGTGTATAGTCTGAAGTTATTAATGTCATTCTTTAATAAAGCTAACCTCCTGAATCCTTTTTGCTGATTTTGTCCTGCTGCCCCACTTCCATAACTTAGCAGGTTTACATCACTGAAACAGATCAGAGGATCTGTTTCCTGCAGGTCTGCTCCTCTTCAATGGATGAGCAAAGTTGATGTTGATATTGGTGGGAACTGGATCAAGCTGTCGTATACGCCGACCTAGAGCATCCCAAACATGCTCAACGGTGACAAGTCCACCGAGTGGTGACCATGAGAGACGTGGGACGCCTTCAGCTTCCAGGAATGGTGTCCAGATCCCTGCATCATGAGGTCGTGTGTTATACTCGAGCAACAGCTCTGCTGGACATCCCAGCTGTCGGCAAGCCAATTGCACGCTCCCTCAGAACTCACCACATCTGTGGCATTGTGCTGTGTGACAATGCAGCACATTTCAGAGCGGCCTTTTATTGTGACTGGCTTTAGGCACACCTGTGCAGTAATCATGCTGTCTAATCAGCATCTTGATAAGCCACACCTGTGAGGTGGAATGGATTGTCTATGCAAAGGAGAAGAGCTCACTATAACACATCTGTGAACAATGCTTGAGAGAAATGGTTGTTTTGTGAACATAGAAAATGTTTCAGATCTTTTTTAGTTCAGCTCAGGAAAAATGGGAGCAAAGACAAAAGTGTTGTGTTTGTGTTTTTGTTCAGTGATTCTTCACGTAGCTTTTCAGGAGGCAAGCTCTTTTAGTTTTATTTTTTTCACATATTTAAAAGATTGTTACACTGCTCATTGGTTTTCTCTTAGTTTTTGTTATTGTTGGTATCTTTATTTGAGTCTCATATTTCCCTGACACGTAAATAAAGGATATTTCTATTCTGTTCTATTCTCGGCGGTGAAGTCGTGATCAGACATCATCTTAGAGCAAACGCCGTGTTTGTGTTTAAACATGGAGAGGGTATCAGAATTACCTAGTCATCAAGGAATAAAATTTGGCAGCAGTACACACACTGAGCATGGATGAGACTAATTTACTAAACATACCCTCCAGTCTCGTAATTACATGTAATTTTACCGGCATAATTAACTAATTTAATTACTACTCCTCAAGAGCATCAATTATTGATATTACAGAGCATTCAGATGGCAGGCAGAGCTCTTGATGTGGCACGCATTCAGAGGGTGGTAAACACATGCTGGCTCTCCAAGAGTCTTGGCCGGCTTCCTGGTAGCACTCAGTGACAGGATGGGAGAGAGAGAGAGAGAGAGCATGCAGCGGGGCATGGCCGGCGTGCCATCACTGACGTGCCGAGTTCTTTCACAGAGTCAATTACAGCTCAATGTCGGCCTCGTGAGGAATGCCAGAAGTGGACAAATGAAGCTTTTTGCACTCAGCCAGGTAGAAGCCACGTCCAACATGCTACCACTCAGGCTGCTGAGAAAGGCAACGCTAAGAATCAAATCTCCAAATTGCCCCTAGGTCTGAGTGTGTGTATGCATGGTTGTTTGTACTCTGTGTTGCCCTGCGACAGACTGGCGACCTGTCCAGGGTGTACCCCTCCTCTCGCCCGGAACGTTAGCTGGAGATGGGCACCAGCAACCCTCCCGACCCCACTAAGGGACAAGGGTGTAAAGAAAATGGATGGATGGATGGATGGATGGAACTCTTGTCTTCAAGAGTCACATAATTAGTAACTAGAGTCCACCTGTGTGTCTTCATCTTGGTACAAATCAGCTGTTTCCTGTGAACACAGGGCACATGCAGGGTGCTGCGTTCATGAAACGTCCGTCTTCATAAGATAAAGAACATTATGGACAACTGTGAGCATCCTCTTCATGATCCTCTTCTGTTAATGTTAGCAAATCTTTATATTTTGCTAATGTTAAAAAAAATGCATTTTTTCCTGGTGACAGCTGTACATTGTCCAAAATACCCAAAACAAACCATTAACCTTCTACCATTTCCTGTCTTCTTCTTCATTGGTTTCTTCAGTAGCAACGTCCAGCTGTTGATCATGTGACTGGTGTGACTGGAAAAAAGTTTTTACTTTGCAGTTTTGCAAAATAAATGAATCTCAATCTGGCTGAAAAGTCACCTAAATCTAGAGCAAAACCTATTTATCCAAAAACATTTGTTTTATTTTAAATGGGAGTGTTTTCATTAAGCAAATTTATTTTCATAATTTCAATTTGTGCAATTCTACCGTTACAGGAAACACAGCTAGTGAGTTGCTTCTTCCAAACCGCTGTAACACAGACTGCTACAGGAGGTCTCTCCTGCCCACATCCATCAGCATCTACAATCACTCTTTGAAGAATCATGTAACATGTAATTTGATTTAAAATAACACGGTTTACCTTTAACATTAACAAAACATTTCTGAATTGAATTTAGTTTTTTTACAACATTTATTCATATCCTATTTTTCAAAAGGACAAAAATAAGCTGCCGTAGAGTCAGCTTAAAATCCACATGTGGAAAGACGACAACGGGGAAGAAATGACTGCAGTTCAAATTAAAACTTGCATGCAATAAATGTGAGGAAGTGGAATTCTATTAGTAAGTCATTACAATTAGATTTCAGTGGCCACAGCTTTGTTCTTATGCTACAGTGGAACTATTGGGAAAAGTGAACCACCCTTATTGCTTCATGCTGCTGCTGTAGAAATATTCCAACAAGTCAAGCCACAGAATCAGAACCAGAACCAGAACCAGAGCTCTGCATCATCCCGAGTGAGCAGGCCAGCCTCCACATGCAGAGATGAAGCAAGGCGCACCGAGGTGAAAATTAAGTGTCTGACATCGCCAGAGGTTTGTGTGGATGTGTGTGTGTGTGTGTGTGTGTGTGTGTGTGTGTGTGCGTGTGTTAGCGTACAGGCTTTTCTCTTTGTATTTCCATGTTTCACCTGTTAGAAACAGAGATGGAATCGAGACGTCTGAGAATGCACAGTCGATGATGGTGAATGCACAATAAAGCGCAAAAAAGTCACATTTGTGTGAACTCAGACGTGTGTGTTTGTGCAGCCACATATGAAAGTGTAGTTTGTGTGAGTGCCCCGAACATCTCCTCTGCGCTCTTCTCTAATTATATTCATAACAGCAATCTGAATGTGCAGGGTCCATGATGAATGTGCCACCCAAGTGTGACTTGCTCCTAATAGGATTCTGGGACACGCCGGCAGTCGACAAGAGGGGCCCGGAGTGGCAGACAACACCCCATGGCTCCGTGCAACACACAAGCACGGAGACGCACAGTTACAGATACACACTTTATGAAAAGTTCATATGATTTTGTCAGTGAGGTTTCTTTCTTTATGACTCTCTTCTCACTTGTCACTGCACTCCACTCCCTTTGCATTTGTTGGAAACATCATCCTCTCTGAAAGTTTTTTTTTTTTTTTATCTTTGTATCAAGTTCTAGTTACATTCTGAATCTGAAACACATTTGTAAATTGTCTTGAATGCATCACTGCACCATCTGACTTTTTTTTATTTTGTTCACTGCCGATATGATACAAGTATCTAAGGTTTAGTATCGGTCGATACCAATCCGATACAGACAAACAGTTGTGAGTTGACTTAAAAACTTTCTATTTAAAAAAAAAAAAAAAAAAACAAAAGACATAAAGATACTAAATTACAAATGCATTTGATAATTCTGCACCAGTACAGCACACTTAACTACACCAACAGTTTCACAAGCTTGGACAAATGTGTAAAAAACAACACAACTTTAATCAGTTCAGTCAGAACAATTAGGAATAAAACAGACAATGGAAAATAAATAATAAAGAAAATGAAACCGGCTAAAGCAGCCTTGATCAAACGTGTAAAAATAAACAGCAACAACCTTTCAAATGGTTCAGGAATTCTAAATATATAATCTAAATATAATTTAAAGTAAATAACAAAGCATGGCATCACTCAGAGCACAAATTTTAGAATTAGACTGAATAGATCAGGTATATTGTCACTGATACTCTATATGTCTTTCATTGTTTTCAATATTAGAACCAATAGAGCTGTTAATATTGGATCGGTGCTACCTTAGTCATTTTTGAAGAGATTCTTTGAACTATACTTATATATAGCATAGACCATTTTTGACATTTTGTGGCATTTGCAGCATTTTCTTTAAATTGGGAGGAAAATAATTTTACGTCATTTGATCAATTCTAAGGCAGGTAGATGGAAATTGGTGTGATCAACTGAGTTGAAGATGAGGGCCGACACAAGGAGGAGTTTGATGCTACTTGCGCAAATCAGGCAGATAAGACCAAAGCATAATTCAGGTGGAGCAGAGTCCCAGGTGGAGGGATGGACAAGAGAAACCAGAAGTCAGAAAACAGAAGCAGTGACAGTGGACGACAAAAGGGACACCAACAAGAAAAATACTGGGTTGAACTGCAGTTTTAATTTAGAACAAACACAGAAGACTGACAGAGTAAGCCATGTGTGGATGGGAGATTAGTCAAAGTCTGTCTAAGCAGCATGAGAACCACAAACCACAGGTGTTGTTAAGATGTTTTTGATCTAGATTACTCTCTGATGCTCAGTTGTGGTTTCACAAACCTTCAGAGATCACAAAGTAGCAAAAAGTGAGCAGCACCTGCTAAAAGGCACCAGAGTTTGCTCAACCACAGACAAGATGGTCCAATGACATTTACCTCAGTCAGAACAAAGCACCATGAGATGCAGCTGTTGTGATGGACTTCAGTGTTGACTGTCCAGTTTTGTTGTCCCTTTCTGTCCTCACACACCCAAAGTCCAAGCTCTAGAGACATCCATGGCTTTTTGTCACAGTTAGTGATGGCTTTCCTCTTTATGCTTGCATTTAAAAGGATGCAAAATTTGTGACAACTTATTAATTTAGCCCAAACTTGTGTTTAGGGAGTGCTGCAGTGGCACAGGGGTTAAGCACAACCCACATAAGGAGGCTTTAGTCCTCGTCACGGCCATCAGAGGTTTGGTTCCCGGCCTACTGACCTTTGCCCCATGTCTTCCCTCTCTTTCATTGCTCTACTTTCCTGTCCTAGCACTTTCAAATGAAGGCCACTGGAGCCAAAAAAAACTGTTCACACCATCGTAAGTGTAAATTATCCGGTTGGATTATTACCTCTTAGTTTAATAGATTATCAATGTTTGTCATGAGCTGTAAACACTTTAACCTTCTCTGTTAAAAACTAAATTCAGTACCAACTAGAGTTATAGCTGGAAAGTTTTACTTTGAGATTAAATTTTGTCATTGAGAACAAGACAAGTAAAATTTTTTATATGAATCATAACATTTACTTCTGATAAAGAGTTGAGTGAAGCTGAGCAACCAATGGTGTATTACTCGGTACATTGTGGTTGTTGCAGCCATATAACAATTAGTAAGGCATCCTTTAGTTTTCTGCTCGAAATGTGGCAATGTTGAGGTAGACTAAGATGGTGTGAGATGTAAATTGTGGTATGTGCTTCCCCTGTTCTGTTCCATTGGCTTACTAAGGGTTAAGTGGTGAGATGTTTGTGCAAAGTGCTTGTTGTGGTTGTGTCAGTCTTCTTCTACCGGCGGTTGTTGTGGTTGATTGTACCGTCTTACTGGGGTCTTAAAAATTATCATAAACCAGTTGGGGTTTTTACAACGACTTTTCATCACTCTGTTGTAAATGATCTCACTAAAACATTTCACTTTTTATTTTATTCATTTATTTCATTCATTTGAAATTTAGTAACAGGGCTGCACAGTGGCGCAGTTGGTAGAGCTGTTGCCTTGCAGCAAGAAAGTTCTGGGCTCAATTCCCGGTCCTGGTCTTTCTGCATGGAGTTTGCATGTTCTCCGTGAGCATGCATGGGTTTTCTCCGGGTACTCCAGTTTCCTCCCACAGTCCAAAAACATGAGTCAGGTTAATTGGCCTCTCCAAATTTCCCCTGGGTGTGAGTGTGTGTGTGCATGGTTGTGTGTCTCTGTGTTGCCCTGTGACAGACTGGCGACCTGTCCAGGGTGACCCCATCTCTCACCCGGAACGTTGTCCCCCCACTAAGGGACAAAGGTGTAAAGAAAATGGATGGATGGAAATTTAGTAACTTCATGAACATGTTGATATAAAGAAAAGTTTTGAAAGGAGAAGTTTGAAGAAAGAAACTCTTATATAGTCTACCCTTTTTCTCTAAAGTCAATTCACTACATCAGAGGTTCACAAACTGTGGGGCGCGCCCCCTAGGGGGGGCGCCGTGTCATTGCCGGGGGGGCGCGGGAAGCCATCTGGATGAAAAAAAAAAACAAAACATGAACATGCGCTGGGTTTTTACCTTAGAATGGCCAACTCTCTGTTATTCCTATGTCAATTTGATACAGTAGAGGCTTCCACACTTCCCATATTTGTGTCCTCTGTCACTTTTATCAGCAGTTAAAACTGTTTAATCCGTTGTTAACATGTTGTAACCTGTTTTTCCGAGCCGCCTTTAAACGCAACATGAGCGCTACGCCGCTCGCGCTGGGTTTACAACTGTGAAGGAGACCTGCTGCTGCTGGGCGGAGCTACGTAGGTTTGTGTTAGAATCACGGCAGCAAACCAGCAAAACGCAAAGAACTTTTCACAGTTTTTCCCTCCAAACGAACCGACTGAGTTGAGTAAAGCTGTTGGATGCAGGTAATGTTAGCTAAAAGATGACTAGCTAATATCAATACAGAACCTTAAGCTTAACAAGTACCTTGTAGGCTACCGATGTTGGTGTCTATTTTCAGCTACGTACATTCATTTTGACCCCAAAAAAGTCGATACACTTCATTACAGACTGAATCAATACACTTCATTACAGATTGACAGAATATTATACTTTATTACTTTCTTAAAAGTAAAAATGGAGCTCCTGTCTTTGGTTTCTTTAAACCTCATATATCTATACTCTTAATACCTGTTTCACATGGTGAATGT
This sequence comes from Poecilia mexicana, assembly GCF_051168715.1. Lineage (NCBI taxonomy): Eukaryota > Metazoa > Chordata > Actinopteri > Cyprinodontiformes > Poeciliidae > Poecilia > Poecilia mexicana. The sequence goes on from NW_028263375.1 coordinate 2,251,277, forward strand.
TTCATGTTCATTACTTGATTAGCATCAGAAAATACCTTTGTGGATCTTTTTTTACCTTAAGGATCAGTTAAACCCATTTATCTTTTCAGGTATGAGATGAAAATTTCTAAGTAGATTATGTAACAAAATAGCCACAAGGATAGACTGGGAAAGCCATTACCATGATGAGATCACACAGAGGAGCTTTCTTTTAATCATCCATCCTTTGCAGAGTTAGATTGTTTCTTTTGTTTGTTTTTTTTACCTACCTCTCATGAATTATCTGACAACAAACAACACTGCAGCAATGAGCCTTGTACCCCAACTGCATATTAAACTCACATTTATTCTGCCCTCTTCATTGCCTAAGCTGTTTTCTAGGTGCAAAGGAAGACGAGTAGGAGGTGGACAGACATGCATAATGAATATCAAGCCCCATACATGCACACAGGGAAGACATGCAGGGTTCTGGACGAGCCCCCACTGGCCCCCAGCAGGCCCCTCAACGTGGCTCTGATGGGATGTGGCATTGATAGACCATCTGTAACTGTGTCACGTTGGATTACACTGAGCGAGAGGAGGACACAAAAGATGGAAGAAGCAGAGATAAGGAGGGAGGGAGGAAGGAGAGAGGTGGTAAGAGAGGCAAAAGGAGGAGGAGGGGAAAATGAAGGGATCAAACCTTATCCTCCTCCTCCAAGACAGCCTTGCTTCCCCCCGTTTTTCCCAGAGATAGGTTCTCGTCCTGGAAGAAAAGACTAAATCCCAAACCCCCACCTATTTACCACGTCCCTTCTCTCCTTCCTTGTCATTCTCTCCTTGTCTTTGCGTTTTTTCTCTCTCTGCTGCCTGGGGATGGTGGAGCCTCTGCTGTAATGCTTTGTGTTCCTTCTGGGAAACTGCCCAGGAGATTGATCTGCGCAAGGTGAGGTATACAAAGACCTTGGGGTTTATGCCCCAGGGAGCCTGCCTTGTATCAAGATGTACCCAGAGTGGGAGTAGCCAAAGCTGTCTTATCGCATCACTGCTAAATGGACAGATGACAGGGGGAAAGAGAGAAAACACAGAAGGAATAACAGGGAGATGCTCTGAGTGATTCACAATCACAAAGTGATAAAAACGCTGCCATGCATTCTGTTCATCAGCATAGATTCTACCTCTGAATTTACATTTATAGATATACTTAATGCAATGGCAGACAGGATGGTCTAGCCTAAAAATGTACACCATCTCCACTCATTCCATGACTGAGAAAGAAGCTCTCTATGCTGCAAAAACACAAAATATTACAAAGTTTTTGTCCAGTTTCTAGTGCAAAGGTCTTAGTTTACTTGAAATGTGACAAAACTAACTTGCAAGTAACTTTTCAGATATAAGAGCTTGTTTTAAGTCAATAACTCCTTAATATTTGTGGAAAACCTTGTTTCATTAGCAGATAATTTCACTTATAACATGGAAAAAATGTTATAAGTGAAATAATAATATAAATGAAATAATCTGCCAATGGAATAGTTGTTTTTTTTTTTTAAATCAATATTAAGGAATTATGTACTTAAACCAAGCTCTTCTATCTTGCTGAAAAGTTACTTTTACGTTAGTTCTGTCTTATTTCAAGTGAACAAACATATTTGCACAAGAAACTAGACTAAAAATTCTTTGTAAGAATTCTTAGTTTTGCAGTGCAAAGTTACTTTTTAATGCACAAATGTGCTAAGAAGGATGCTAGACATCACTTCCATCAGGCTGTTATAAAGAACCTAAAAAGACTGTTTGGAATTGGAAAACATAACCAGAGCGAATACATTATGACACAAGAGTCACTGAGCAAACTGGGGTCAAAGACAATGTTAGGATTCAATGCTAATAAGCTAGCATTAACTAGCTTACATAATTTACACTTCAGCTTTGCACAACTGATCTAAAACTGCACATTGTTGCCCCTCTGTTTCAGGAAGCTGTAGTTGTGTAATTGGTGTTTTGTTCTTGATGAGGTTTTTTGTTTCATATGATGTAGGTAAACTTCATGTTAGCCACTTTGAAGGACACACAGTTGGACCAACCAGATGTGCACAACTCTTGACAGATGAAGTGGAAACATTTCTGAATGAAAGTTATTTTATTTGCAATATTATCAACCAGCCCAAAGTGTGGCCATTTGAAAATGGTAGAAATTTAACCAAATGGAGACTTTGTTTACTGATAAATTAAATCACTCTTACATTGAGTAATATCTAGGGTACAACACAAAGTATTTATTTTTAATAACCACACTTTGATCCTTATTTCTAATTTAATAGTAAACAGGACTAATTGGATCCAGTGACTTTGGTGCATCCAAAAAAAATGTCCCATTAATTTATTGAACAATGTTTTCAGCTGCCACTGACTGGATGTTTTCTCTTTTATTGGATTATTCCTAAGAAAATGAAAGTTCTAGTAGCTCAGTCAGTCCAGCCTGTTTGGAATCAACAACCATACAACATTCAACGTCACTAAAATTATCTTTGATATTGATTCTGACGAGTATGAACATCACCAACTCATCTTCATCACGTTGCCATGACTACATGTGTTTCGTTGTTGCAGTGTGATAGACTGATCCACTGTTTATCTTAACAAGATGTTGGAAATGAGTACCTAACACGGCAGCCGGAGAGTGTTTTCTCACACATAGAATATTTATTGCCTTTTCCCAAAAGGTAAAAGGTGAAATTTGTGCAAAGTAAACTGTTTTCTCTTCCATATCAATCAATCCATAACCATTTTAGATGTAGAGTTCTAACAATGTGGAGAGTCTGAATCAATGCTGAGTTAAAAATATGAACATGTGCAGCGTTTAAAACATTTCTCCTCTTATTATATGTATTCAGTTTGTCAGATGCACTCACTGAAAAAAACAGTTGAGAATCAAGTAAAAGTGGTAATATTATGTAAAATCAACTTTTTTAAGATTTACATAATTGTTACTTGCTCATCCAAAACATACCTGGAGTGTTGCCTTGATGTTTTCATGCATGTTTGAAAAGTACTTTAGTTGCCCATAGCAACCATTCAGCTGGGTGGACCTAGCTCCGCCTTCCAGGATGAAGCTCCTCCGACTTCCCCGCTCAGCTCCTTCAGATTAGCCAAGAGCAATTAGCTGAGCTTATTAATCAAACTACTTCTCAGGTCAACACTGGTAAAAACATTGTTAAAGGATTCATAGAGGAGCCATGCCATGATGACTTCCTGAAGGCAGAGTTTCAGGAAGAACAAGAACTTTTAAAGAGACAGAGGCCCAATAACAAGGCAATAAATTATGAAGTCAAATTCCTTTTAAGACATATTTTGTATATGTAGCATTTTACTTTCATTTTTACTGAAAGTAAAATAGTTCCTTGATTATGCTATATAATGGCACTATATGCCTGGAAAACGCATAATACTGCTACTTTAAAACAGTTTGTAAAATAAAAAATACTTATTGATCTGATTGATTTATAGGGTTAGGGATACAAAATGAGCTCAGCTTAATCACGTTAGCAGTCGACCTGCTTCTGGTGGTTTTGCCAAAAGCTCCAATGGCCATATAATTACATTAGATATGGAATGTAATTAGCACCTTACATTCAGCAGAACACCTTGGCTCTGCATACATGTGCTGCCCCACCACGCTGCGTTTTGCACTTCACCCACACACTGTGGGCAAAATAATAAGCGCCCCCTGGGCTCTGCCAAGGCCTCTCAGCCTTTGTGATAGATGGCATTCCTTTTTTCTCTGCTTCTGCTGTTTCTACTATTGGACTCCACACACCTACGGTAGAAGCCAGCCAACACACATTCTGCTGGCGCAGTGCCTTGGTGTTGGGCCCACTGCATCAGTGAAATCCACTTTCTGGCTCCGCCGTCTGCTGATGTATCTAAGAATTCTATTTTGCTGCTCCATTGTGTGAGTGGAGATAGAAGCCCATCACTGAGAGTGCAAGGTCACCGAACACATCAGCACAAAGAGCCCTATCTCTCTCTCTGTTCCTGTCTGCTAGCTTTCTGTCTCCATCTCTGACCTACACACACATGTGCACGCACACACACACCCACAATAGCTCATACTATTTCGGTTGCTGTCCCACTCTCTTATCCACTGAGTAAAGAGCAGACGGCTCCTTGAGTGCCATGACCTCAAATATGCTGAAATAACAACAATAGTGTCCCTGACTACAAACTATCAAGGCTCTCAGTCTGGAGTTGTAGTTTCTGTTCGGAAAATCTGTACAGCGCTGGTCATAATATTCAGGCTTATTTTAAACTTTACGTTTTCTCTTTTTTTCTAGATTGTTTCTTTTGAATTGTACATGGGAAAGTGCAAACAGACTAATTTTCAGAGAGATTATGTGTCGCTGACTTTGTGTTCTATCACTTCTGCTGTAAAACAAAAACAGGGACAAGATTAAATCCTGATCTTCCAGTCATAAACCTATGACCATTTCTCTCTTTTCAGCTGTTTCTTGCTGATAACCAATTTTAAACAATATTGTATATATTAAATATATTTTACAAAATGACACCTCTGACTTCCCCACTGCTTCCCTTCTTCAGTTAAACTCCCCACAATCCTTTACTGTTTCACTATCAGTGCCGTATGACCAAACAAATACCACATGACCAACCTCTTCTCACAGACAAACAGCAACAAGATGGATTGAATTATCTGTTGTTAGTATCAGCCCAGTTTATTTATCGGTCTTCTAACAATATGTTATAAAATGACAAATATCAGCTGATACCGACGTTAGTGCCAATATATCGTGCATCCCTAAACAAAACTCTTTTATAAGTCCTTAGAAGTCAGAGGATGTTTGTAACATTTATAGATTTTTAATGGAAAAAATCTGAAAATGGACAGACCTTTCCGAATGTAAAAAAACAAAATTATAAAAAAAAAAAATAAAAAAAATAAATAAATAAATAAATAAATAATAGGAAATTCTGTTCCCTTTCCTCTACTGACAGATGCTCTTTGGAGATGAATGGTTGCACTTCCCTTAATATAAAATATTAAAAGAAAAATCACACATCCTGTTGTTTAGGAAACCACACAACTTGAGGTGTTGACAGGCTGTAGAATTATATGTATTAATTCTATGTTAATTACACGTTGTCTGTTTGTACAGACACATGAAACTATAAATACGACCATTTTAAAGAATTATTTCAAATTCAAATTCAAATGATTTCTTCTCTGATGCCATGTCCCAGCCTGATTTTAATTAGGTTTACATCATTCAAGCAAGATAATGTTTCCAGCATCATTATTGGATAAGAAAGCGGTCCTGGAACATGAAGGCAGCTTGTATCCCCTGAAATACTGACAGGGCACAAAGAGAGGAAAATGTCAGTTTTTCATCACTGTAATAATTTTTAACTCTCTAATACTGCTGCAGTGAGTCAAAGTGAATTCAGCCTTATTGATCACCTGCCTGATAGGAAAGGTGGAAAAAAGCCAAAGAATTGCACTAGCCCCTCTCAAACCCTGACAGCAGATGGAGGTGGGATTCTTTCTTTTTGGGTACTCTCCTTCATATCACTGCTAAATTTAGGACAAAATCTACAGATCTCTTTCTTGTGCAGGTCTGGGCCTGAAGCTTCGTTTTCAGCTCAACACTGGTGTTAAAATAGACACTCAGACCTTCAGCCAGGCGTCATTCCAGCCCAGAGCTGCTTTTATCCTTTTGTTGCTTCTGACTGTGAAGCCTGGTGGATTTTCTAATATCCCAGTTACTTCATTTCAAAACATTGTGGTCACTGGTGTCAGGAAAATGTAATGAGATTGATCAAGTGCAGGACCCTTTGAAACATTCATTTATACACATTAGACGGTATACAGGAATTAAGTTAGCTGTGCCTGCTTAAAAACAAACAAAGAAAGTAAAGTTGAAATTTTGGGAGAAAAATCTCAACTTTATTTTGCCCTGTGTGGAAAGGAATGAGTGAAGTCAAGTGACTATATTACTGTCACTTGTTAATGGGCTTCTGTCTCTTTAAAAACTCCTGTTCTTCCAGAAGCTCCGCCTTCAGGGAGTCATCACCACATGGCTCCTCTATTAAGCCTTTAACACGTTAGACTGACAAGTAGCTTGTGTAATGAGCTCAGCAGATTTTCAGTTTCGCAGGTATTTGCTAATTTTTGCTGGCTAGTCTGAAGGAGCTGAGTGGGAGAGCTGTGACAGGAGCTTCTGCCTGTTTTGTGACTTGGGAGCTCAGAAAATACAGCTCAGAGGAGGAGCTACATCTTGAAGGTGGGGCTACGTCCACCCAGGTGTTTTGTTCAGCTGACTGGTTGCCACGGGAGATTAAAGATTTCTCAAACATGCATGAAAGAATCAAGGCAATACTCCAGGTATGTTTTTATGAGGGAATAACATGATGTAAAGCAATAAATAAATAAATAAATAAATAAATAAAAATTTTACCTAATACTGCCCCTTTAAAGTATTGATGTGGTTCCACTCTAAATACTGGGAATTCACAGAGTTCAACTGTGACAGGAAGAGGTTTTTTTTTTTTTTTTTTTGCCTTGACAGCGCTCTTACATTTTATTCAGCTATTGTCATATTTAGGAAACAAGTCACCGTCTAGAAATGTATGTCTTTGATATGCCCCAATAGATGTCAGATAATTATTAGCTGTGTGAGTAAAAGCAACTTATTAAAATTTGTAGTGCAGAACAGAATGGGGGGGAAAAGTCCTGAATTTTTATTTACTTTGTTAATAACAAAGGTTTGTCGAACTATTTCAGCGCTCTTTAATAAATTCATATCCTCTGTAGAAAAACATTCTGAGCATCTCTGAGGATCTGCTTCTAGTTTTCCAATACATCTCTGCTTAGAGTGCTCCTGCTACACAAATCCCTGGTGAAGGAAGTCATGGCTGGCCTGGATTGCAAAACAGACTAACAGCGTAGAGTATGTGGGCCAAAACTGGAGCGAAGCAGACAGTGTGATGTGAATCGGAATCATTTCAAACACAGAATATGTTCGTTTATTACTCGCACAGGAGGAATAAACACCCAAACATTGTCAGGGAGGTTTGAACCTCTCTGTGTATTTGTTGCAAATTCTTGGCAGGAACCTCTGCAGCTTGGTGGGGTTTTGTGTGTGTGTGTGGGGGGATGTGTGTGTCGGTAGCACTTTAGCATGCTATATAAATATTGTAGAGTCTTCTTAACTATCCTCTAGAGTCCCCTCTTGGCAACTGAAAGTGAATAATGCATTGTGGAGATGCAGGGAAGATTGTGTTTTATTATGGTTTTGAAGTATAATTTAAGTTGTTTGCCTCTGAAACAGTTCACAAGGGGAAATGCTGCAACTTACTGAGGAACATTTTATGGGCCTTCCTGCATTTCTGTCTTTTGATATATATTTAATAACGCAGTGGATCTGGCTCGTTAATCACAAACTCCCGCGAACAAAAAGGAAAACTCTCCTCCTCAGCCTCAGAACGAGCACACGTTGATACGTTTAAGAGCTCTGATCAAAACCAAAGCAGTGTTGCTTTTCTTTTTCTTGTCTTTCAGAGATGTTATCCCTTTTATGGTGGTCTCCATGGTGATATAAATAATTTTTCCCTCCATCACAATGGGTCAGGTGAAGTTTAAAAAAAATAGAGCAGAATCACAGCAGAATCTATCCTTCCTGAAATAAAAATAAAGCAAAAATAAAAAATAAAACAAAAATCCTGCAGAACATTGTTGACGTCTTTGGATGTTTTGAGAGGTTTTGAAAATAAATAATCTGTGCTCATATCACAAAAGATACACAGAATCAGGCACTCTGGGGTTTTTTTTCTTCATGTCCAAATATTAACTGAGTAACTGACAAAAATATATACAGGCTTATTTATCCATTCAAGTAATTTAGTTATCTACTCTCCCAGAATTTATTTATTATCCTACTGTATCCAATTTCCAAACAAAATACACACACTCGCACACACCCGCGCACATGCACACACAATTCATTCACATGAAAAGCATGACAACAGTTTCTTCTCAAACTCATCAGAGGAGAAAATGAGTGTTGAGGGGACAGTAAGTGTTAAATAGAGGCAGAAATACTGCATGTAAGTTGAAATAGACTGGGCTCTGTTGAGGAAATGGTGCTGAGGGGCCTGGTGCTCTCTCTCTCGATGTGCAGCCTCTTTCATCTGGGAAACAAATGTCTGGGATCTAAAGGCTTTCCCATAGTTGTTATGCTAACCTTGGAGAGCGAAGCCACTCCATTAGCATTTGAAGGAGCTAAATATTAGCTAAGAAAGAGAGCAATCCCATTTAAAAGCATGAGAAAAAGTCCACAGCCTTTGGTACCTAACCATCTGTGCTGGCTCCTCTCCCCGCACTGCAAAGACGGCTCGGTGAACGGCCCGGAGCCCAGCCTAGCACTGCTGCATACCTTTATACTCTGTGTTGTGCTTTAGAGAATGAGCCTCTCTGAGGCCACATCTATTCATCCAGATAGGATTCAGCTCTTCGCTCCCTCCAAATAAGACCAGACTGGAGATCAAGCTGGTCGTTTTCTGTACGTTTCCAAGAAGAAAATTTCCCTGAGATTCCTGAGTGATTTTGTGTGGAGGCTCTACTCACTACCTGTGTGGACTGTCTGTGGTATAAACAGAGGAGGACTTTGATAAAAGAAGATATACACACCATCTGATTAGGTCCTAAATTAGGCTGATTTAAAAATTCACAATTTAAAATACATCACAAGTTCCACCGCACATTCAATCCATCAAACAAGAAGCACTGCAGTTGGCAGGAAATGTGTGAAATATGTCAGGTGTGTGTAAGAGTTTGGGCAATTTTCTAATAGATTGTATGGTTTGCAACTAACGATAGATTTGCATTGACTAGAATTTATTTCCTTCAGCTAAACTTTCGTTAGGATTATAGTCTTCATTACCATTACTTTGTTTTTGTAATCATTAACTTTTCTTTTCACTTGGAGTCACATTTTCAAAATTCCTAACAAAATATTCCCATCAGCCTTTGAGGAGCAGTTTCATGTGATTTTCACCCAATATGAAGTTAGTAAACAAGGTTCTAAATGGCCAACATTGTCTTAAAATACATTTTACAGACGCCTTCATACAGAACAACAGAAGAGCCCAAGTCAGTTGTATTAAATCATTAGCTGCGTTTCCATTGACCACATAATTCCACAATTTGATATTTGGAAAATAAATTTGCCTAATAGAAAAACACCAATTACTAAAAAAAAAAAAAAAACAACGTGTTTTTTTCTTTCTTTTTTCTTTTTTTTTGCTGCTAGAATGAGGTGATTTTTTTGGCCATTTATTTTTGTAAAACTTCACCTTTTTAACATCACACGAGTCACATGATCAAGAACCAGATGTTACAACTGGTGCAAAACCATGAAGGAGTAGTAAGAGGATGATGGCGCAGCGTGTTTTTAATGACTCATCAGGTGAACAAGTTTTGCGCACATTTGTAATGGAAATGCAGCTGCTGACTTCCTCCTCCTGAGCAAGTATATGGAAACAATGTTATCCCCTCATCAAAAACACACCTGGAGTGTTGCCATGATTCTTTCATGCAAGTTTGAGAAATACTTTAATCTCCCATGGCAACCATTCACCTGTGCCAAAATGCCTGGCTGTGCTAAACACCTCACAGAACAGCCCTCCTCTCCAACTACCCTCAGCTCCTTCAGACTAGCCAGCAGCAATTAGCAAAAATCTGGTGGAACTGCACATCTGCTGAGCTCATTATAGGAACTACTTCTCAGTGTAATGCTGGTAAAAACGTTGTTAAAGGGTTAATATAGGAGCCATGTTGTGATGACTTCCCGAAGGAGCAGGAATTTTTAAAGAGACAAAGGCCCAATTTCAATACATTAAGTTACAAAGTCAAATTTCTTTTAAGTCATATTTGACATATACAGAATTTTGTAACAGAGTTACTTAATTGTGGAATAAAATGGCAACATGTGCCTGGAAAATACATAATACTGCCACCATAATATCTTAGAAAAGGTAAGTCTGAAGGTATATGTCAGCATATGTATACACTTGTAATCATCATTTAATATTTCTCATTAATAAATCTTTGAGAGACAAAATGTTTAAAAATTGTCATTAGTGATGACAAAACGTCTAAAGCTGCTAAAAATTAATATTTATATTGACAGCACGTCACAACCAAAATGTTTATTCTAAAGTCATGAACTTTATGGGGCAGTGACACTTCAACTGCAAAATGTAAAAACAGAAATGTGTGGGGATGAATACACTTGATCTGCCTGTTCAATTCTCATGCTAATGGAGAAGTTGGCCCCAACATTCTTGGCATTTTTTTCTCAGATGTGTCACTGGAGCCAGCAAAGCTGGTGATCAAGATTGGACACAATGAACAGGCTGCCTGGTAAGGGACACATGTAGACATCTCTACGTTCAAAGAGCAAGTAGAGAAAACAGCCCACACACTGCTCATGGAGCTACAGCAGAAGGAAAACCTTCTGGTAAGAACATTTTGAGTTCTTTTCAGCTTTTGGTTTTAGTTCCTGAACATGAGAACATTAATTTAGTGATATGAATCACAGAGCTGGAGGACTGGCTCACGTGACAGGACTATAACTTCCAACCCAGACAGTAACTGTGTTCCCATTACAAATGTGGACAAATCTTTGTCAATGTTCTGCTCATGTCGAAAAACCACAATTTCGCATTTGCGGTGTTTCCATGAAATAAGAAATTAAATTAAAAAGTACCATGTGAATAAGCTTGTTGACTCGATAAGTCATTAAAAATCAACGGATAGCTACGGATGTAAACTGTTACATGACATATTCATAGTTCAGTTGTGGTGCTAACGCTCCTCATCTATTAGCCATCAGAGGAGACATTGCTGACTTATTCAGGCGTTGCAGCGACAAACCCCGCAGCGTTTAGAGTAAATTGTAATTGTTGCACATTGTCTCAAAAAAAAAGAGCAAAAAACACAAAACAAGCCAAAAAAAAACAAGCTCTCATCCTATTACTTCCTGTCGCCTTCTTTGTCGGTTTCTCCAGTGGTCACATCCAGCTGTTGATCATGTGACTGGTGTGATGCAAAAAAATGTTTCCATTCCAGTTTTACAAAATACGTCTGTTTCACTACAGCCAAAAACCACCTCATCCTAACGCAAAAACATTTAACGAAAACTGTGTTTTCAAGATTGCTGTCTTTTGATGTAGCAAATCTATTATGTAGTTTCATGACTAATGGAAACGCAGCTAACCTGAATGTTCAGTCAAGTATATGACTATTAAGATGTCGATTTCTTAGCTTATGTGCGACTTGAATTTTCACATTATTTTCCGCTACATTTCAAACGTTTGCGTAAAATAGGGATTAGTGTGGACAAGCAAAGCGTTTCTGGTGGAAGATAAAAGTGAAAGACTCCTCGTTTCCCTCTGGACGAGCTCCTCTGTCGCTTCATCTTGTCTGTGAAAAACATTCCAGCTCTGAGTCTGTCGTTGGATCATAGCGATGCCAGGCCTGCGCTGGCGTCCAGAGTCGCTGACAAGAAAGACAAGGAGCAGATGGTGGTCTTTGTCCTTACCTCCTCTTTTCAGCCTCCTCGCGAGCTTCACTTTCCCCCTCAGTGTTTCTCTCCCTCTTTTTTTTTTTGTACCACAGCAGCACTGCAGACATCTGAATAGGCACTAACCATTGCTATGTAAGCAGCCTCGTAAGTACGGACCTCCGCGACCAGATGGTGAGATTATTTGGAGCAATTAATTCTTTGAGAGAATCAGTGGGAACATGTTTGCGGCAGAGCTTTGGGGGCGCGTGGTCGAATGTGTTGAAAGACATTCCTCCTTAAAATTCTTCTAGGAAAAAAAAAAGTTTAGTGGGGGGTTAGAAGCTGGGGGATGGGGTGTGCAGTGGGAAGCTTCAGGAAGGGCGCAGTGAAAGGAAGGGCTTTTATTCTGACAAGAAAGCCCATGTAGATTATGAGGCTATGGGAACTTTTCCCACTGAAAAGAGACCAAAGGGTCTACGATGGAATTTCTCATTCCACAGGGGAAAATGAACAGGAAAACCTTTCTCTTATTAAAGGATGTAGATTAATATGGTTTTGTTTTTTAAATGACTCAAATAGAATCTAAACATTGCTGTTTTAAGAACCAATTTTAGAATGAAGATCACTTGTAGAGTATTAAAATATATATAAAAATGCTACACTGATCCTAAAGTGTTCATTCATCTGATAATTCAGATGCTTCCTTGTGACATCAGTTTGATGTGCCAAAGATAAGAACGCGAACAGATGAGCTGTGTGCTGTCACCACGGAGCTCCCAATGACCCTGCAGGTCAAAGGTCAAGTCTCTGATTAACTTGGACACCACTGCTGTCATCTGTTCATCCTAAAGACACTTTGGTTGTGGAGTATGAACCTTTTATTCTCATCCAACACTTTCATTCTTGTTCTTATAAGACATCCTTCATCAAGTCTGTCTCAGTTAAGCCTAGTGCAAACACTTCTAGGAAAGTAACGTGTCCCTCTCCTTCAAACGTATCTGTCATATTGAAATCCCTGTTTTGATATATTTTCTCACGATTCTTTTGACGACTCACAAAGAGCTGATCAGTTGATGTCAGCATGCGACTTCTGGTGAATCAGATCCAACAAACTACAAAATCCTGGATGTGGAAGTCGGCCTCCTGCGCTCCACACACACTTGTATCTATTTTTGAGACTCTGATGTTGAAATCGCAAAAAGGAGTAGTTCCTGCTTTTGGCGTTGGACTTAATTGTTTGAAACCTCAAATAATGAAAATGTTTTTAGCTAACACACTGTAGTCAAATAAATTTATACTGGAGCGCTTATTATCTACTTCAATATAAATCTGTTCTTGAAAGTAAATGCACAGTCTTTTGTGGTTCAAATTTGTGACTGTTTTTAATAATTAAACAGGCTGGAATGTCGAGTTTACCCTTTAAGTAGGACAAAATAACCAGAATTGCACCTTCATGTTTTGAAGATTGGAAGGTCGAACTGAAGAAATGGTATCCTAGGATATTTAGTTGCGTCATCAGCTCCCCTCCTACAGACAAATGACAAATGTGAAAAATGTCCTTTAATTAGACCCTGATCAGCCGTTTCCTTCCTTTATAAACTGCTGAAAGCATGTTGTGTGTTTGACTATTTTAATGTTCTGGTATCAGTTTAGAATATGGTCAGGCATAAAAAAATAAAGAAAAACAGGATGTCGTGCACTATTAAATTATTACCTGTGTTAAAACATAAATCTGGATGTGTTTCAGTAAAAAAAGAAAGAAAGAAAAAAAAACGGAGAAAATGACAATAGAAAACCTGTGCTTCTCTTAAACTTTGGTCTAAACTCAAATGTACACCATCAAAGCATCATCACCAAAGGTAGCGAGTGTTCAGCTGACGGTAAAATCAATCAGATGCTGCTACTGATAACTGGTAGCGTGCTATGTTAGAGACGCACCTGAAACAGGCCAGAAGTTTAGCTTCTGATGCTAACAGAGGAAACAACAAGCAGGGCAGCAGCTGTACAACAGGATGCAACAAAGCTGCACCTGTTGTCACTCCTGTACACACTCCAGCACAAAGAGCGTACACCCACACACACGCGCACACACACACACACACACACACACACACACACACACACACACGCACACGCACACACACACACACACACTCAATACAACACATTTGTTCGGCTGGGTCTCTCCACAGTTTTTAGTACAAACAGGACGGAGCAGAAGTGCGTGAGCATCCAAAACGCCAGGTCAGGAGCGTTTGATGTGACCACGGTGGGAAATGAGGAAGTGAAAGCAGCAGCTGGGGGACTTGTGAAAGAAAAAAAAAAAAACTCCCATTGGTTGCAACGAGACAGCAGTGAATAATGCTTCTAGACTTGACTGAACTGCTGGTGACCTAAATGAGTGTGGCCCAGAACACGGCTCCTACTTTTAGCGCACTTAATATGAAAATAGATCATCGCCACTAAACTCAAACACCACAGGTGGAGTGGCACGCGGTCCACCTGGGAGGGGGGCTCACGGGTTTTTTTTCTAACGCAACATTTCCATTCTGTTAAAATGAATCCCTTAAGTTTTCTTAGTATTTATGTCAACATATGTTGTTGGTGACTCACCTTGCATCTGTGTGTATGTGGGTGTGCGTGTGTTTGTGTGTGTTTGCAAGGAGGTGTGTGAGCGTGTGGATGGTTACTCAGGTCGTGCAGTGTAAACACTGAATGCACCTGTGTAAATGACACACAGAGCTGTTGTGTTTAGCTTGGAGGCCATCAGGGAATAAGACATGTTGTGCAAACTGTGTCACCTGGAGAGAGCAACGAAAAGCTTCGCTTGAGACGGAACGTGGACAAATCTGTCTTCAGACAGCGCTCAGACACCTGACACAGTCCTTGATAAAAAAATAAAAAAAATATATATATATATATATATATATATATATATATATATATATATATATATATATATATATATATATATATATATATATATATATATATATATATGAAAAAAATAAAAACAACCTGTGTCACCACTCATCACAAACCAGACAGACCAGCTGTTGGGGATTATTTACAGGCTACCGGTTAAACTGTGTCAGCTGCTGATGGAAGCTGGAGAGACGGTTCTTTCCCACCAAAACCACATCCAGACGACCAGTTTGTTCACTTCTGAAAAGATATTATGTTGTACAGCAAAATCGTCCACGCAGACAAAGCCGTCAGTGGCAGACATGACACTGGATCAGATATGAGTCAGGTACAACATGACTACTGGATGTCATCAACACCCAAAGCAATGAGACGCTAATAGTGGTGACGTTTGTTTAGATCTGCACTACAGGATTTCAAACAGGATAGAACTTTATCTTTAACGTGTGTGTGTAAGTTCTGTTAGAACAAAACTGATTGTAACAAGGTAAATCTAATCAACTCGGTTGAGAAAATTCATCAATTTCACCTTTGATGCTTTGGCTACATCCACACTGCAGTCAGATAAAGTCAACATCTGATTTTTGTTTTCAGGGGGGTCAAGTTCCCAGGTCAGGCTTTTTAGAATAAGTATGAAGATGAGGACCATATCTGATTCTTTTCAGTCAGATTTGAGCCACTTCCACATGTGGTCCTGAATCCAACTTGCATCAAATCGGCTCAGATTTGATTCCACTCGGAACAGCCACTTTGACGTCACTTTCCTTCGACGTTTGTCATTACTGTGAGGTGTTAGTAGTCAGCAAGATGGACCACAACAGCAATCCATTACAACCCATCACACCCATGCTTCTTCACAGAGACCAGTCGCCTCAAACAAAATGCCAGAATACAAAAATTCACTTTTTTTATTTGTGCAATTCCTCCTCAGCACCTGCGAAGCAGCTCCCTGTTGGACAGACGCTTTATTAAAGTAAACAGTAACAAAACGCTGCATGCAGAGTCACTCCCAAGTAGACCTGTCACTCCAATGCCTGAATAAGTTGCCACAATATCAGAATTGTGTTTTTTTTTTTCATTAGCAGAATTCAGACAAAGATTAGCAAACATTTGTGATGGAAACGCAGTTAGTAACACTAAAGCCAGGTTTCACTTTTGATTTATTGATTTGCACAAAACGATACTTCAGAGTCAATTCGATGTTAACGCTTCAGTCAAAAACTCCTTCAGAAAGCGTTCACTTCTCATTTTAATACCAACTAATCCTGCTGTCTGAATGGTGTTCACCCATGAAAAGAGCATCCAGCATGATCTGATGTTACTGCCATTGGTGTCACATGAGACTGAGAGGTGCTAGCTCTCCTGAAAGTGTGGAAATGTCACCACCCAGGAAAACCTCTCACACAGATGTGAGCATCATGCAATTTCCACTTTGCTCATAGTTGCTGCATTAAAGGCACACCACAAGAGGATCCTGATGAAATTCTGCCTCATGCAACACTTACTTCTCTTCGGCTGACTTTCTGGCCCAGGCGTGCTCAGAGGAGCCGGCTGTGTTTCAAAGTCTGTTTGTTGCCTCCAGCTGGTGTAGCCACAACAAAGAAAGCTTCACCTATCAGGTTATCACCTGTCTGCTAAGCTAATGAGGCTCTGGTTACCAGGCCTGAGTCCCATGTCACTGCGACTGAAGCCTTTGGGGAAGTGGGGTCGGAACAAACTCCGTTTAGAGAAGTAAACAGAGAGGAAGCGCAGCAGGGCAAACGCAACAGAACACGAGCAAAGAAAAAAAAGAAGAAAGCTAAACGCAAGATTAATATCTTTGTTCTGAGCAGCTCCGAATTTTTCCTTGTGGTAAACTTTGGATGGTCCACACACCTGTGACAGAGGACACAGCTAAAACAAGCAAGAGTAGAAGAAGGTTACTGAGCACAAAGGGTCAAAGTACCACACAGAGGTCACAGCAAGGTGCTTCCAACAAGGTTGGCTGTGATCAACCTTGAAAATGCCACCAAATGTAGCAAATAAGGTTCCTCTAAGGTCTGGTTTCTACAAGGCACAACAAAACTCCCTCTTGTCAGCTGTTCTCTTGTTTTGATAATCTATTACATTTTTTCCCAGTGTTTTTCTAATAGAGGCTGCCAGACAGAAGCAGCTTCAGTCAAATCTGTGAGGATGTCAGGACGGTGACTACGTTCACACAACGGAGGAATGTCACCCATGTCTAATTATTTTTCTCCATATATGACCCGTATCTGACTTTTTCACGGCAGTCTGATCTGATCTTTTCGCCTAAAAAACAACAACAAAAAAAAAGCTGATCTGTGCCACTTCCACATGTGGTACTAAATCAGATACGTATCCGATTATTTTCAAGGCTCCTGCGGTCTGAACAGTCATATCGCATTTTATCTCACTTTTACATTGTTGATGTGAGACACGCATCAAACATCTGCACTACAAGAAGACAGACTGGATGTAAACCATGGCTTAAAACATCATGATAATGAAATGATGAAAGAAGTCACAATCACAGTCCCAACACTCTTAACTCTGACTCCATATCCTAACAGACTTCTCTACAGTCAATGCTCCACAAAAGGCCGTTGCTGTAGCTCGTGCTTATGATCATATGACGTCGGTCGTCACCTTGCAATGTTTTAAAATTGATCCAATACACACTATACTTGTTACGTGTCAGGGAAATGATCCACGGGGTTTTTACCACTTGACACAAATAAAGAGTACTTTTATCCAGCCACCTTTTACTCTGAAGCACCAAATGAAACCTAGTGCACGGGATGCAGACTACTTCCTGGATGTACTAATATATCTGGATGTAACAAAAAAAAGTTTTTCTGTTGGCATGTGAGGTTTGTTAGAGAACATTTAGTAAACAACAGCATCATGAAGACCAAAGAACATAGACAGCAGAGAGGTCAGGGGGCAGGGTTAGGTTTTCAAACAAGCATTTCACACAGAGCATTTAATCCATCTTCAAAAACTGAAACATACCTGGACTGTAAACTGAAGGACTGGCAAGGAGCGCATTAATCAGAAAAGCAGTCAAGAAGCTCATGGTGCTCTGCGTCCAGGCTGACAGCCTGAGCTAAAGAGGGAGAAAACAAGTGAAGCTCATGTGGCTGCATGTCAAAGATTCTCCATGGAGCTGCATGGATCCTGGAACAGTTCTGAGATTCAAACAAACCAACACAGAACATTTCGTCTTCAGCAGAAGAGAGCAAAGGGGTTATCTTTGTTAGAAAAAAACAACAACTAACCACATGAATCAATCAGTTCACAAAAAGGGGAAACAACCCCGTTAGCTGTAGCATTCTAAAAATCACAAGAAGAATCTAATGTTTTATCATCTGATGTTTTATCACCATTATTGCTCGGAGACAAACGTTCTGAGTGAATCACCGCCACAGATCTACTCCACTGTTCTTCCTCTCAGCCTGCCACCATCATCCTCCTGCTGCACAGTCAGAGCAACACGCTACGGGTGGAAGGCAGCATCACCCATTCATATCACTGATTACTCTGAAGTTCTCCTTGAAACAAACACACACGGCTGAACAGAGCAGCGACTTTCCATGGCAACCGTAAAACAGCGACAGTCAGAAGAAGACATAGGAGAAAAGGCTGAAAAAAATTATAATAATAAAGTTCCAATTTAAAGCCATTTATGCCTTTCACTTCTCATGACAGCAGCGAATGTGGTGGATCCTATTTAAACCTGGAAGGGACGCTGAGGTGGGTGCCATCTTTACTGCACTGTGGCCTGACGGGGAAAAATGAAGGAAAGGAGGAAAGAGAAAGAGATGAAGGGAGATAGAAGGAAAGGAAGAAGGAAAAGTTTGGTGTGAATGGTTGATGAAGCTTGCTGCGTGGCGCCAGGCAGTCTGGCCCGCGGGGCCCTCAGTGAGCGGCTGAGGGAGGGAGCAGAGAGCCGGAGGAATGTTGGAGGAACAAGAGATGGAGGAGAGACAGTGGACGATTTAAAACTTCATTTTTGTTTGATTTCATTTTAAATTGTTTTATATAAAGTCAATGAAGACGTCAAGAATTTTTCATTTTCAAATACTTAATATTAAATCCAAGTCAAACATGCAAAAAATAAAAATAAAAATTCCATCAGAATGATATACCTGAGTAAAATGGAGTAAATCTATGATAGCCGAAAACTTTACGGTGAAGAAATTCGAGATAACTTTTATGAAAGCAAGCCGCAAATGTAACGTTTATTTTACTCTTTTTAATTTGTAATTTTTAGTCTTGACAGACATTTGCTAACTTGACCCAACCCGGCCTTTCTGGTCGTGCAGGTGTTTCATTGTCGCAGTGATCAATGCGAACGTGGCTGTGCGTAATTACGCATCAATAAGTCCGGGCACTAAAAAGCTGCTGATCTGAATCCCGTCGGTGTGGAAGTGTGAACACATCCGATGCGCTGCAGGATTCCTCCGGACAGACACACGAAGCTCCGCGTTTCTTTACACTCTATCCTATAATCTATAGAGCGCTGTTGGAACAGCCGCATTCCTCTCTCCTCCGTCGGATCGGTGTTTTCTGTCTCCCTTTCCATTTCTCTCTCTCTCTCTCTCTCTCTCTCTCTCTCTCTCTCTCTTGCACACACACACACACACACACACACACACACACACACACACACACACACACACACACACACACACACACACACACACACACACTTCCAGCGTCTAGGTAGCCCACCGCATCGCGCGCATAGAGAGAGAGAGAGAGAGAGAGAGAGAGAGAGAGAGAGAGAGAGAAAGAGAGAGACACGCCTTTTTCTCGGCTCCGCCGTCGGGTCGGTGGGCAGCGGGCTGCCAGTGATTGACCAGCTCCTCTCCCTGATCTGTCAGCCTGCTCGCCTTGGCGCCTCCCCTCTCCTCTATAAATGAACCAAGTCTATTCACTGCGCTCATTGCGCGCCTGCTGAACTGAGAGGAACCGGAGGGCTTCGCGGGATGTGTTGACAGACCAGAATTTCGCCTTTTGGGTTCGCTTCACGCTCGGTCTTCTGCAGCTTCTCGTTGTCGTCGCTGCCGTGTCAGAAGCGGCTCCTGCTCGGGTTCTTATTGTTTCATTATCGCCGCTGCCTCCGCGCGAGAGCCGTCGGGTTATTTAAGATGAAGGCTGTTACTCCAGTCCACCCCCAGGACTCCTCCTCCTCCTCCTCCTCCTCCTCCTCTTCATCCTCCTCCTCCAGCGGCGGCGGCAGCAGCAGCCAGCTCTCCCTGCACTATCTGTCGAAGCAGAGCCTGAACATCGCCCGGTGCCGGATGGAAGAGGAGGACCTGTTCTGCTTGCAGTACGACATGAACGACTGCTACAGCCGCCTGAAGCGCCTGGTGCCCACCATTCCGCAGGACAAGAAAGTGAGTAAAGTGGAGATCCTCCAGCATGTCATAGACTACATCCTGGACCTGCAGCTGGCTCTGGAGACGCACCCTTCCCTGCAGAAGCAACCGCCTCAGCGGACCTGCCCGCCGGCAGCCTCCAACCCCAACAGGACGCCGCTGACGGTGCTCAACATCGACCACCACCAGGTAAGCTGTGGGCCGTGGTGGGGAGGGGGAGAGGTGGGACGATGGAGGGGAGAGGTGGGGGTGGTGGTGGTGGTGGGGGGGGGGATCCGTCAGCCTCAGACAAAGCGCGTCATATACCGTTAGATGTCATTGTCCTTCCAGCGCTGCAGAAACAAACAGGAAGAGAGAACAAATTATAGCGTCTAGTTATGAAAGCCTTAAAAATATGAGCAGAAAAAAACACAAACAAATAAATAAATTTAAAAAAGAAAAGAAAAAACGTGGGCTCAAGATTGCACACTTGATTGCGGGGCTTTTATGATTTGCATGATAATGACGGCGTGTCAGAGGCCCACCTTATCCCGGGATTGGTGAAGTGCCTCAGCCTGCAGTCCACTCCACTGCGCACAATAGGGCCAATTTGTCATTCAATAGGCTGGAGGAGAATTTATTACAGCACAGATAGCTGGTTAATACCAGACTCAACTGAATATCATGTGGGGTTTTGCTTGGTTTAGGCCTGTTATTTTATTTTTACTCTTATTCTGAGAGATTCTTTGTTTTACATCCTCTTCTTTCTTTTTTTTTCCTCCTCACTGTTTTTGCCAGAGAACATCAATAGTGAAAAAACCAGAGGACTCAGTTTTATGCCGCTGAGACATCAATGCTGCATTTGGTAAGTGGACTTAAATAATATTAGATCAAAATGTGTTTTTTTTTTTCTTCTTATAAGGGAATTGATTTTAGTTTGTTTTACACAAAACATTTGAAATATAGAACATAATTGAATATATTTATTGTCCCCTTAAGGGGAAATCTGTCATGAACTCAAGGGTGAATATTACATATTATACACAGAAGCAGACAATAAATACACACACAATACATATAAACAGCGAGAAATGTCATCTACATGCACAACAGTTATCACACACCTTCCAGGCCTCAGTGTACTCTCTCAAATTTTAATGGAGGTGTATAAAAAAATATTTAAAAGGGTTCAGTTTAGTTCTTTGGGATTTTGTAAATAATAATAGTAAAACAAATCCAAACCAAGGCCTAATGAATCAGCAGCATTAGTGGGCTCTGTGTGTGTGTGTGTGTGTTTGTGTGTGTGAATGGTGTAAAGCAGTGAAGCCAGGAGACGTCAGGTAAAAATAATAATTGTTAAACATGCAGTTGGCACCAGCCTCAGAGGCAGCTGTGCTTTGCGCAATAACTGTCACCGGTGTAGCAATCTGAGGAGAACCGCGGGTTAAAGCCTCTGCTCGCCCTCTCTTTCATCCTCTGTCTGTCACACAAACACACACTTTCTCTCTCTCTCACTCTGCCCGCTGTTTTTCTCAATCTCAGCTCGCAGTTCTAGCTTTGGAGGTGTTTTTTTTATTATTATTTCTTAACACACACCTGGGTAGGACTAGAACATGTGTGTGTGTGTGTGCGTGTGCGTGTGTGTGTGTTTGAATCGGGCCGGCCTGGTTGCTGTTTGACCTGGTTTGTTTTGGGTTGTTGATCAAGCATGGCCTCTGTTTTGTCGCTGGCGCCAGTCAGTCTGGAGTTGTGCAGCTCACCCTCCCTTCCCTCTGCCTCTATTCATCCCCTCCACAGGTGTGCAGGCAGCGCAGAGCCGCTCCAAAAGTCAGCAAAGCTTCGCCAGGGACTCACACACCCAACTGGAGGCACAGTGTCACAAGAGGGGGGCAAAAAAAAAAAAACACACACACACACATGCACACGCACACACACACACACACACACACACACACCCGCTGAGAGGGAAATAAACCCGAATAAAATCTTTTGTTTTTTTTTTTCAAATCAGCTTTTTTTTCCTTCATAATGTTGATTCTGAAAAAGGGAAAAAATGGACTCATCTCCTTCAAGTTCTCTCTTTTTAGTTTTCATGCTGTTTTTTTTTTTTAAGTTCTTAACGTGTGAAAGCATCGACTTCCCATCTTCGAGGTTTTTTCTTTCTTTTCCTTGTCAGAAACCGATTCACAGAGCGACAGATTGTGAATTGTGTCCGAGCGACTCCAGTTCAAAGCTTTACTAAACTGCGAAAAAAGAAAGAAAAGAAGAAAAAAGAAAATCATTGTACATGTTCCTCACATCTATTGTTTAAAATAGATGACTTGTGTTTTGAAAAGGGGCGCCGGTCCCTGGTACCTTAAACATGTTTGATATTGTAAAGAACGATTCTGATTCGAGACAATTAAGCTTGTAAATACAGAGACACAAATGTTCTATTAAGGTATGTGGAAGGACTTATATGAGTAAATAGATTATTGTAATTATTATAAGATATTTTTTATTGAAAATCGTTGTTTTTTTTGTTTGTTTGTTTCTTTGGTTGTTGTTTTTTTTTTTTTTGCAGTTCTGTAAATATTGTGTTTCCACTCTTAGTGAATGAACGTGTTTTATGCTCTGCCGGTTATGTCCTCACATGATGATATCATTAAACTCTTTGCAGTGTTTGAAATAGTTTGAAATGTAGCATGTCAGGCTCATCATGCTGAATGTGCACTGAAGCAGCCCCCCCCACCCCCTGCATCCTCCATCAACTTTTCTCCTCAAGTCTTTTTATTGTCTTGATTTGATTTTGTTCAGATGCTAAAATGAAACCTAAGAGCACTTCCAAGAGGAAAACAAAACAAACAAACAAAAAAAAAAAAAACCCTGCAGCTCACCATCTCTTGAGTTTCTCCTTAAGCAGTAAATGATTTACTTGAGGAAATCATTAAGCTTTTGGTTATAAATTGGTGGAATACTTTAACAAACAGGCGACGTGTCTACGTTGACCTGAAGTGATTGTTC
The DNA here is from genome assembly GCF_051168715.1 of Poecilia mexicana. Lineage (NCBI taxonomy): Eukaryota > Metazoa > Chordata > Actinopteri > Cyprinodontiformes > Poeciliidae > Poecilia > Poecilia mexicana. The sequence continues at coordinate 2,274,105 of NW_028263375.1, forward strand.
TGTCGGCGGCCTTTAAACGAGGGGAGGAAAAAACTTTTAACTTTTAATGACGTTCAGCACTGAATTTACCTCACCACCCTCCTGCCAGTGCAAGAGGGCACTTGTACGTTTTGGTCTACTGCACTGTTGGACTTGACCACTGGCTTGTGAGGAGTTGTCGCAACAATTAAAATTTCCCAGAAGAACTGTGTCGTGTCATGCTTTTGTCCTATAATCTGGCGTTCACTGAGAGAAAGGCAGGGTAAAGTCCTTAGGTCAACATGTTGCTCTAATGTGATCTTTGAAACTTGCTTTACAGGATCCAGAAATCCAGCCTTTTTGTTTTCCGACCCTTCCTTAAATTCCTTCTCACCAGGATTCACACAGTACCGCATTTACTGAGCAGCTTCTAACTGGGCATGAGGGTGCAGAAGGGTTTCAGAGTTTCTCTGTCAAAAGGACTTAAATATTGAATGTTTACACAATTCAACGTCCATTTTTTTTAAACTAACAGTGGTTAGCTTAAAGTAAGCATCACATACCGAAAGCTGATGTTATTATGGAAAAACAGCAAAAACAATCTGTCACGGAATGAAATATATAAGTCCAGGTAAAGTGTTCACTTCTTGGTTGTTAAAGGTTAAACCTGCTTTTAATGAGATATGCAGCTGTATTGTTGCCCCTCCCCCGCCTGTTGTTCCCAGTCAGCTGGTTGATAAGCTTCAAGGAGAACACATTTGTATTTTTGGAAATATTACTGCTTGAGAAAAAGACAGTCAGGGTGCAAAAACCAAAACTCATATTATAGTTACGCTTTAATATGAATTGCAAATTGGAACATATAAGCGGCCTGCTAGCGAGCAAGCTAGCTTGACTATGATAAAATCATGTTGTCCTCTATGCACTGCAGAATAATGCCTGTAAAATGTAGCAGATGTATGTTCTATATTTTGTCTTAACTCTAAGTGTCAGAATCAAGATAAAAGTACAAATGTTGACAATGAACAGCTAAGAACATGTTATTGGTAACATTAATATTAGAAATACAATATTTTTTAGCAACAGTGCTCCTAAAGTTAGATCATCTTAAATCTTTAGTTTCAAATGTGGTGTTTCTGCTGCTGGGAGCAACCGTTTTGTTTTCTTTAAATCTTTAATAGTTTATTAAAGGGGTAATATGCAAAGCCTGGTAAAATAGCTGGTCTTGGCAACGACACTGCAAAATTAAGATGGAGATGAAATCAATGCTGCTAGAGGCTCAGTTTTATTTCACAGAAAAGAACATTGTGAACTGCTGAGACTTTAAATGGTCTCTTTAAACACATTTTATGTGGAGAAATCTGATACAAGTGGAAAAGAAACCGAATCAGGCCGAGTGAAGCAAGGAGCCAATTGGAATTTTATCTGACTTTCTGCAAATATTTTTGCCTAAATTGTTCTGAGTTAACCTAAGACACGGGCAGATTAGCGCTGAGTGGTTTCAGAGCGGTGGACCCTTGCCAGTGAGGAAGACTGAAAGCAACGTGAACATAACAAGTAAAGAGAAAAGGTGATAACTGCTTTAATTAAACAGAAAGGAGGCAACAGGATGCCCGCTGAGGTTTTAAAATTTAAAACGTGACAGCATGTGTTTATAGTTGGAATCAGATGGATTTTTTTTTTTTTTTGCTGCATTTTGGGTATAAAATTGAGTGAATTTTAAGGCTGGTGAGTGTTCATGTTTTCACCCATCTGGAAAAAGGAGTGGGGAAGGTTCCAGTAACTACTTTTTACCTTTTCTCTATCTGGCGTTGTTTAGTTACGTTAGAGACGATCTCTTTTCCTCTCCCATCGAGCTGCAGGACTTTCCTGCCTCGCTTCACCACGTCAACATGGCCGATGGGGGTTAAAGAGGCTGCTTGACACCAACAGGCTTGGTGACTGAGTCGCTCTGTGGGAGCTCCAGCCACCTTTCAGAAACCTCTGCAAAAAAAAGAAATAGAAGGCCACCTGTGTGTGTGTGTGTGTGTGTGTGTGTGTGTGTGTGTGTGTGTGTGCGCCTGTGTGTTTACAGCCCACAGTAAGAGAACCTGGCCTTGATGCCCTTGACAAGCACTGTCCTTGGGATGTGAAATGTGAGTGTGTGGCTGTCTGTGTGTGTGTGAGTGATAAAAGGTTAAAAAAGTGTGTTAAAGCACAGGTGGCCAGCTTGACAGTTGGACCTTCCTGATATGATTAAAGATATTGTGGTTCTCACTGAGGCCCGGCAGTTCAAACTGACTGCATCACCAATGCATTTCCACAGGAAACGCCTCATCTAATGGAGCCGGCTGACGGTCACCTGAGCTGAGGCTGCGCTTCATTTTTAAGTAGAGCATGTTTCTCACAGACCGACTCGGAATGACATGCCACTCTGAAGAGGAACTCTGCATATTGTCCTCCATGTTGTTTGGAAAAAACACGTTTCTAAAAGAGTTAAAGGGGAAACAGGACAGGAGATACTCAACGAGTTCATCCAGACCGAGCCGGCCCGAGGCAAAGCAAAAGAAATCACTGCTTACAGCGACCAGGGCAGCAGATGATCCTGCAAAATAAAAATCCACAAATTATTAAATATTTCAGTATACAAATTATTTTTATTATATTTGAATGAATTTCCTTTTTAAATAATTAATTATGCTTTGTGTGCAAACATATGAGGTGAAAGTTTGATAAATCAGTTCTAATTTACAACAGAATGCAGTAAGAGCAAATAGAGATTCTGCAAGTTCTGCATTCAAAAACAGTTTTCTGCCAAACTGAAATTTGTAGTTGTAAACCTTCTACAATGCTGTGCCACATTTCAAAAATAAGTGGTAAATAAAAAAATATCAATATATCAAATGAAGATGGCCAGTAATAACGTCAGTGAAGTCCATAAACAAATCTCCTGTCAGATGAAGCTCTGCATTCATTTTTTTTAAACCTTCCTGCCATTGAAGACATGTGGGAGGCCGTGCCTTAAGACAACAGCATGCTATCATTGTCATCGCAACTATAAAAAAATGTGGAGTATTGTATATTTTAAAACCAGGCAACATGAATCAGCTTTAGTTTAGTCACTCTTAAGATTGAACTGAAGGTGTCCTAAAAAATCTCATCTTGGTTTTCCAGTTGAACTCCCTCCATGTTGGGCTATTTGTATTTTTGTGAGCAAGCCTCCTCACACTCTTCGTCTTCAGTAATTGTATTTGCTGATGGAGTTTTAATCATTCCTGTTTGTATCTGAGCTGAGGGTAACATTTCATCCATACACCCTGTTGGCAAAAACAAAAAAATTAAACATGTATCTGACAATTTTCCATAAGTTGGCCTCTGGATCTAAGCAATGCTAATTAAACCTGTTCTTTCATCCTGACTGGAATGTTTTCAAGAGCAGAAACGTAAGTCCATGAAATAATCTAATCTGCACAATTTTTTTTACAGCTTTTGCCTTCAAAGACTCTTGATGTACTTACGTAATAAATCAGGGTTTCAGCAAGTCAAATGTAATACTTCTAAAGACCTTTTTAATGCAAACTTGAATGAAATTCAAGATTGAGATAAGCGTAGATATCGGGGACGCTTGGTGGATCCTGCTGCATCACATTCAACTTTTGCAAAAATAGTGAAACTTCTGAGCTCTAATTGTGGCTTTTCCAGCAGCTTTGTGCTGTTCACACAACATGGCTCTCTACAGAGAGTGGTGAGTTTAAACATTTTTAACCTGGCCTTGTAAGGAATGGAAACAGAAGTGAGCCAGTGGCAAAGAGACAGGCGATACATTGTCACTTACCCATGATGGATGCAAATAAACTAGCTAGCTGTCCAGCTAGCACGGGTATATTATAGCAGCTAGCTACCAGTAGCCTCAACCACATCAAGTTAGACAACAATAAAATGTTTTTATTTTTATTTTTTGACAGCAAAAGTAATTTATGTTAATATGTTTGATTAATATAGCAACTTAATTAAATAAAATTTACTGTAAACTTCTGAGAAATAAAAAACACAAAATGAAACTTCTACAGGTATGACGGATTTATAAGAAATCCGTCATCCCTAACCCTAACATCGATGTGCGCATGTGCATTAACACAAGGTATGCTTTTATGAGCAGAGTCTGCTTTTAATGTAGATTCAAACTAAACCTTTTTCATTTTTGTCTTGCAAGCTGATGTTTGTAAGAACGAACCTGTTAGACCGGATAGTAGAGGGTAGAATAGGTTATCCTTTCTGTCTTTTACCTCTCTCTCCATCTATCCCTCTATCTTTTTAGATATAGGTTTTAGCATAGACTGAAGACGAGGGTTCGTTCACAAGTGTTGCCACGTGAGACAAAAAAGAAAAGTATTAGTACCAAGGCCGTTTTAAATACTTTGCCTTTAAAGCCCCATACCTTACGCCTTCCCGCAGGAGGCGCCTTCCCGCAGGGGGCTTAAGGTACGGGGCTTTCAAGACAAAGTCTTATAAAAAAGCCCTGGCACTAAAACTTTTCTTTTTAGTCTCACGTGGCAACACTTGTGAACGAACCCTCATCTTCAGTCTATGCTAAAACCTCCATCTAAAACGATAGAGGGACAGACAGAGAGAGTGGTAGAAGACAGAAAGAATAACCTTTTCTATCCTCTGTCCAGTCTAACTGGTTCGTTCTTACAAACGTCAGCCTGCAAGACGAAAATAAAAGAAAATTTAGTGACCAAATTATCGCAGAGGGCCTACATTCAAGGACTCTGCTTCAGCCGGTCATTGACGTCAGTCTGTGACGTATGATTCGGGCTTTGACTTTGAAAACCGAGAATCACGTGACCAGTTGAGCCAATCAGGTGCAGGTGACGTCACAGTCCTATTTCCATACAGTATTTGAATGTAGTCCCTTTTACGTTTTACGCCTTCCCGCAGGAGGCGTAAGGTAGGAAACTGGCGCTCTGTGGGGTGGAGGAGGAGGAGCTGCCCCTGCTGCGGTGGAGCTGTACGTCCTGGAGGGCAGATCTGTATGTAAATGAAACCAATCAGAGGCAGGTGATTGGCTCAGCTGATCACGTGATCTTCGGCTGGCAAAGTCAAAGCCCGATTCAATCGTCACAGACTGACGTCAATAACAGGTGTTTTGACTATCTGTCAGTTGTGCGCATGCGCATACCTTACGTAATGCGCAAGCGCACATCGATGTCACGTCACTTTCTTCTTACTCAGCAGATTTCATATAAATCCGTCATACCTGTAGAAGTTTCATTTTGTGTGTTTTATTTCTCAGATGTTTACAGTAAATTTTATCTAATTAAGCTGCTATATTAATCAAGCATATTAACATAAATGACTTTTGCTGTTTCCAGTATCGTTGCAACTCAAACTTTTGCCTGACAGAAAAGTCCCACAAGGAAAAACATGAAGTAGTCCTGCCATGAAAAAAAAACATTTGATTGATATATTTCAAGCCAAGTTACATTTAAAAAAATATGACATTTTAAAGCCTTAATTTTTAGACACAAATTGAGGACTTTTTCAGACATTGTGAGGATTCAAATAACGCAAACTGATTGCCTTTAAGTCCATACAGCCAGCTTATGAGTGGCTCAACCGTGAAGTAAGCCTTCCGTAAAACAAATAGTCAAATGAGTCGGTTGTTGGCGGCTGCTGGGCTCCCAGACTCAGGGTTCTGCTTTAACCTCTCCATGCTGACAAAGTTTCCCTACAGGATTTCTACAGAGCTTAAGACAAGGAAGTCATGAATCCTTCACAACCTTCATCATTCTTGTGTTTTTTTGTTTCATTCTGACAGACATGATTACCTGCTGCTTTCTCTTCCTGGTGTGTGGGCCCCTCCGCTGCAGATCATGGGAAAGCATCACATCCTGTTTGATAAGAGAGTCCAAACCAAACTGGTCGGCCGACTTTCCGTCCTGGACGGAGGGAGTAGACAGGCCGGCCCCATGACCAGTCAATCGGAAATGTCATTATGAACACAGCACTATTACTAACACAACAAGGGCACCAGTGGAGCCAGTTGTTTGCACAGGTGTGAGCATGTGCACTGTGGCTTCAAATGCGTGCATCCGTCAGGTTTTCCTCCTGGCTTTGCTTCATATTAAAACAATATAAAATCTGTAAGGCGTTCTGAATAAATCACAGGCGCTCGTTAACCCTAAGCCTCCTCCTCTCCTGGAGCCGCTGGGAGGAAGAAAAACATATCAGTTGTTTTCCTTGCAGAAACAGAGACACCCAGCCCCTCTGCTTTCGGCAAATTTAACACAAACACATAAAGCGGGGACGCTCACCGTTGCCTCTGCTTTAAATTAACCTTCCGCATATGTTAAACTGCAATAACAGGTTTAGCCGCGGTGTCTCGCCTCCTTCTCTCCCTGATTTAACTCCACATTACTGCGTTCCACGGGGGCCTATATCCCCGCGTGTTAATCACTGCTCTTCCCGCCGCACAGAGAAATATATGGCGGGCGCTTGCAGAGGAACAGTAGAGGACAAAAACGTGCTCGCTCTTGGACACTGCTTGATTACAGACTAATTGGTCTAGAGTGATTAAATATCTCATGCTACTCTCTAATTGCAGCTATTTAAAGCAGCTATTAGCTTCAAATCTCTGCCACCAACAGCCGTTTACTCATAAACAAAATGGGAGATGCAGCAATTCAACCTGTGCCATCAGATTTAAAGGCCGCCACTCTTCGAGGAAGAGTCCTCCTCGTTAAAGCTCACTCTTACACACATGAAGGGAGATTGACTCAGAAAAATTAGTGATGTTTCAAACTCCAACAAGCAGGTGTGTAGGTTCTTTTTTTTAATTATTATTATTATTCTTGGCTGATTAGTCACAATAATGCAGGGCTGTCGAAAAAGTATTTCCCCCCTCAGAGATTTACTTTGGATAGGCTTTTTTTTTTTTTTCTTCTTTTTTTTTTTTGCAGTTAGATAAAATCTAAAATGACAAAAAAACCAGAGTAAATGCAAAAAAACCTAATGATTTCATTTATTAAAGGGGCAGTATTACATGTTGTCCAGACACATAGTGCCATTTAGCTGAACAATCTAGTAACTATGTTAACTACAGTTGTTTAAAAGAAAAAAAACGTATATCAAATGTGACTTAAATGATGTTTAACTTAGTAATTTATTACCTTAAAATTGGGGCTCTGTCACTTTAAAATCTTCTGAAGCTTCACCTTCAGGAAGTCATCACAACATCTCTCATCTACTAACATTTTAAGACCATTTTTACCAGAGTTGCCTGAGAGTAGCTCCTATAACGAGCTCAACAGATGTTCAGTTCCATCAGGTGTTTGCTAATTGCTGGTGGCTAGTTTGAAGGAGTTCAGTGGGTGAGGGCTGTTCTGTGAGGTGGAAGCTCAGAAGCTTGGAAACTGCAGCTCAGATGAATAGCTGTGCCTTGAAGGCGGAGCTAGGTCCAGCCAGGTGTTTTGCACAGCTGAATGGTTGCCATGGAGTTATTGCATCTTCTGATTCCAGTCTTCTCTCTGTCCCCAGAACCAGAAGCAAACATGGAGGGGCAACATTAAGTTTTTACGCTCCTCTAATCTGGAATAATTTTACAGAAAACAGCAAAACTGCTCAAAAACTGAGTTTCCTCAAATCAAAACTAAAACCTCATTTGTTTGGCATTCCTGTGAACAACTCAGAACAAATAAAGGAACAACTCATTTGTTGTTAATCTGGAAAACAGATTAATAATTGTGGTCGACTGCAACTTCTCATTTTGTAATGTAAAGTAATATCTCTGTTTTTGCTTTGGTTGTTTATTGTTATGTTTTATTCATGTAAAGTATTTTGAACTACCTTGTTGCACAAATAACAAGGCAGTTGTTATTTGTGTGAAGGGGTGGCATTGGGACAATGACTTGACTTCATATAAGGAGAATTTATTTCTCGCATAGAACTAAGTCGGTTTAATAAATGAAAATATTTGAAGACATAATCTTACCCAGGTTATCTTTGTGTGACAGAAGATTTCTGAAAAATTTAGATATAAGCAATATAATACTTGTTATAGCACTGTTTGCTCCACGATCATATTGCTTGTGATTTTGGTCGACAGAATTTTAAATAAAATCCAAGACATGGAGAAAAATGAACAATCGGACCTCATCAATTGGTTCGATCGTTGGAGCCTCATTCGAGTCTTTTTCACGAGACATTTGCACGAGAAGGACTTCCTTGGGTGCAAACACATGTTTTAATGTGTGTACACCCACCAGTTTAGCTGCAGTCAGCGCCACTTCCAGGGCAACAACAAACAACAACAGAGGCTAAACACAGCAAGAAAGGCCGACACAGCGAGAGGGGAGGAAGGGGTTTTAAAAGAGTGCGAGAGCGTGTGAAGGAGGAGGGAGGACTTGGCATCGCCGGTGCCAACCTTGGCTCCCAGGAGACGAGCGATGAATTACAGAAATGAGATCTCAGACAAATGCCAAGCTTTTGCAAAGAGCAGCGAGAATGGCTGCACGCCCCCTGGAGAACACATGATTAGAGAGGGGGGAAGCAGGGGTCTGCCAAGCCCCTAACAGGGTGTGTGCGTGTGTGTGTGTGTGTGTGTGTGTGTGCGTGTGGAGGGGTGGCATTGGGACAACAACCATGTCAGAGAACATGACCCTGAGGTGCAGCCATCAGACAGTCAATATGGTGAGTTAAATACCACTGCTGCATCAGAGCGGAAGGGCTCCAACTGCCTCCAATCAAACAGGTTTCTGCTCACCTAATGAGCTAAATTAACGAGGCTTAGTTTACACGATTTTGCCTCCAAAGAACGAATCAGCTGGATTTAACCAAGGTGCAGCGGGTTGATTGGTTTTGGGGGTTTTTTCCTACCATGTATAAAGAAATGCAGCTGAAACAACATATTTCCATCCACAGTACAAGAAAACAACCTTTTATTTCTAACCCTCTGACATTAAGTCAGATATTTTTTCCCCCCTGTTTGAGTTAGTCAGTTAGGATTACCAACAATATTTCTATAAGTTGGATGCTAGAATAATCACAGACTTTCACTGAACCTTCTTGCTTTATTTTCAGTGTGACAGGGATCAAACCTGTTTTGGAATCCATCCACACGCTCCTCACAGCAGGTGCCGGCTAACGGCCATTGGCTATCTACGAGCTAGGCTGTTCAACAGCAAGAAGCCAGGCCTTCAGTTCTGACAGCCTCCATGTTAAAGGAGGCAGAGCAGTAACCAAACATCAGCAGGGAGGAGAGCAAAACTAACCAATCAGGTAGCCTCACTGAAGTCAAGCTGATGGCTGTTAAAGTATTTTTTAGGCACATAATGTCATTTTATAGCACAGTTAAGTAACTATGTTACCTTCAGTTGTTATAAAAACGCATATGTCAAATATGACTTAAAAGAAATTTGACTTTGTAATTGAACTCTTTGAAATTGGCCCTCTGTCTCTTTAAAAAAAAAATTTTTTCTCTTTAAAACTCCACCTTCAGAAAGTCTTCACAATGTGGCTCCTCTATTAACCCTTTAACTATGTTTTTACCAGAATTGTTCTGATAAGTATCTCCTATAATGAGCTCAGCTGATGAGCAGTTCCACCAGGATTGAAGGATTGGCTAGTCTGCAGGAGCTGAGTGAGGGAGGGTAGATGCAGGGCTAATGCAGCTCAGAAACTGTAGCTCTGAGGAGGAGCTTTGTCCTCGAAGGTGGGGCTAGGTCCACCCAGGTGTTTTGCACAGTTGAATGGTTGCCATGGCAGATTGAAGGATTCCTCAAACATGCACGAGCAATTCAAGGCAACACTCCAAGTGATGAGGGGATGACATTATAACATGATGTAAAGCTGAAAAATAGTCTATTTTACGTGATACTGTCCCTTTAAATACACCAAGAAAAGTCATGTGACGGATTCCCAAACACAAAGTGCAGCAACAGAAAAATTAGCTCAAAGTTGAGGGCAATGTGTTTAACGTGTACAATAGGAAACACGACATCTCAGTTCAATAACCGTACTGGATGCTTTCCTTCAGAAACAGCATACAGAAGTTAAACCAAGAAAGAATGAATTAGCACAAAACAATAAAAACTATAGTAATAGTACACCAGGGCCTTCGCATCATTGTCAGAGACGACGTGGCGTGACGTGGTTCAGATACTTCCTGCCCTGTATTGGTAAAAACTGCTGAGCATTTCATCCTGAAAACGTTTGGGACAGGATGTTCTGTTCTCTGCCAAGATCAAATCTCTAAACCTGCTTAGTCTAACTTCAGCAACACAGAGATCTCATTTATCAGCTGCATAACCCAGTACAGTTACACAAAGAATATGCAATTCTTTCATTATTTTGAGCTGCTCATTGTGATTTGTCTTTTTCTTTTTTTATAAACTAATTGATGAATCAGGATGACAGAAATATATATATATATATATATATATATATATATATATATATATATATATATATATATATATATATATATATATACAATGGATGGATGGATGGATGGATGGAAACAAGGTGAAATCTCCCCTCAGTGGTAACACAGAGTCAAATGGGTATTTTATTTTAGCGACTGCCTGAGGGGGAACTGTATCTAAGCCAACAGAAATCATATTGGAGTCTGAGATGACAAATGGAGACCTTGAATAACAGAATTATTGATATCAAATTTGAAAAAGGGCAAAATTAATTCCTCTGCAGCGCGGTGCTTCAGATCCTTAGGGCTCATCTGGGTGCAGAAATTTTTATAGAACTCATTTTGCATTTCACCAGGGAAACGTTTGCCATCACCTGCCTGTCTTTGTTGCTTTAATCCGTTTGCAATAATAAAAATCGATGCAGTGACAGAAAAGCAGAGGAAGCTTTTCCCCACGAAGATGTTCGGCTTTGGATATTTGGATCCACACTGTAAAACATTTGAAGTTGGTTTAACTTGAAAATGAAAGTCCGCCTGCCGCCTTGAAATGGCAGTTAAAGTCAACAAGAAACACCAAGAGACAACTTGTCTAAATATTGTTTCTTTTAAGTTCATTAATGTTTAAATATTCGGCAAATGTATTTTCATTTGCCAAATAATTTCTGACGTAGCCATTCATTGGTGGATCTGTGCCTCGTCAGAGAGATGAAACATGGAAAAATGTCTAAGTCCAAACATCCAGGATGGAGAGGAGGACTCTCACCATTTATCTGAGATGTGTACTACATGCCTGTTTGCAACCTCTAGATCTTGTTTATGTCAGCCACATGTAGCGTTAATATCTGGTTGATTCTCTCCAAACTAGCAAATGAAAACACATGTAGTTTGCATTTTCTTGCGACATTTTAAAAGTTTTCCTCAAAATCCACGGAAGCATATCTATTTATGCATCTGAATTTTTCAACATTTCCAAAATATTAGAAACAACCTAGTTTAGCTGGAGAGCACAGTTTGCATTACACATTATCAGCTGCATGGAAACCAAACATCTGTGTCTATCTGTGTAAGTTTGCTTTTTATCTGTGGGTAGATGTTGGTCGCCAAAAGCATTTATTTTTGAACTGAACTAAATGTGATTGAATTTTATCTGATTAAATAACTGAGTGTATTAGTAACCTGTTCATCCTGTAAAGAGCTTTGACATGACTTTGATTTGAAGAGTCATGCTAAAATAAAACTGAACTGATTGGAATTCATCTTTTCTCAGCAGAGAAAAATCTGGTCTAATCTTTAAATAATAATCATAGGTTAACTATTCCATCATGTGTCTTCTAGACTTTAAATAATGGAGAGTAAAGTGTGTCCAAAAGGAGCATAAAACACAAACAATTCCTTAAACTCATCCAACAAACCAAAAGATTAAATGACAAAAACTGTTCTTGCGTTTTAATCACACTTTATAAAACTTAGAAACTCAAACTGATACTTTTCAAGTAGTGAAATGTAATGAAACAAAGTGACAAAAAGAGATTGTGGAGAGTCCAGTTCTGGTCTTCCACGCCTTCACAGTGTGCAAGGAAAACTTTATCTCCACACCATGGTTCATCTTAAGTAAAACCTCATATGCATCAATTTTTTTCCTTTTTCTTTTTCGCCTCATCGTTGGCAGCTTGTTAGTTAAAAGAAAGAAAAACACAAGCTGTGAAATTCTGTGTGAAGCTGGATGAAAATGAAGCGGCGCCGCCCGGGCTCCTGATCCCTTCCATATGTCTCCATATAGATATCAAGCCATCGATTAGAGGAACGCTGTCATCTAGTTGGCAGCGATTAGGCTGCTGGCTTTGGCACCGAGTCAAAAACTAATTCACATGCTAATGTCTTCCAGATCAGGTCTCGCCCCTAAACTGGTTCTCCTCATTGACTTGATTCCCTGATTGGACAGATGGCCACCTTTCAATATCCCAGACGTCTGTTTGTGTTTTGGCATGGGGTACCGGTGGTGAGGGGCACTGTCAAAATGGGGAGGCGGGGTGTTGAGGATTCCCAAGCTTATGAATAAACAACAATCATCTAGATAAACAACAACATTATCTGGTGTGTGAACCTTGACGACTATCCATTATAGCCATTACTGTCACATCATGAGCTACAGTTGGTTTTTAATTGCTGTTATTCGACATTGAAAATGGGGTATGCTGGTGGGGTGGGCCGGGTTAGTGGTTGGGTGGGGGCTTGGCGACTCCGACGCTATATCAGTCGAAGCTTAATTGATTTGTCCTCGTGCTTGCCAACTCCACAGTCGATACAGTCAAGTGTGCCGAAAGCCATCAAAGCAGAACACGAAGTGAAGGCACAAGCGCCCGGGACAAAACAGCTGGGAGAGAAGAAGAGGAGAAAACATGATTTCCATTTCAGCCACCTCTTCCTCCCCTTCCTCCCCCCATACATACTTCTCTCCCTCACCTTTTTGCTCTGCTCTCTCTCTCTTCCATCCAGCTCTCCATTTTTGTGCCTGGCAGCACTCTTTCTCTGGAGACGTTCTCTGCGGTTGTGTGAGGAGAATGTCAGTCCTGTGCAGCTAGGAGTGTGTGACTTACCAGATCTGTGTGCATGTGTGTGTGTGTGTGTGTGTGTGTGTGTGTGTGTGTGTGTGTGTGTGTGTGTGTGTGTGTGTGTGTGTGTGTGTGTGCTCATACTCCTGCCTCCATGAAAATGTCCCCTAGATGTGCTCATTAGCAAAACACAAATGCATACAACTCCCCAGAATACGGCATTCTGGGTACTGCCACTCTTTATCTCATTTGTTTAAGTTAATAACAAAACCTTCCTAAAATAATGACCTGAGTTATATATTTTTTAGCAAGTGGTTTATTTTAGAAAGTCGACAATAAACAACTGATAGACCAATTCAGTCAAAGATCAGCACACACATTAGTGTTTTTATGAGGACACCGTCAGAAAGATGCTGATTATCTTAATTTTTATTATTGGAATATCGTTTAAGGCAGAAAGATTAAAGCTAATGAAAAATATAACAATATGTAAACTTTAATATGCCTAACCAAAGAGGGGGAGACAACCAAAAGTTAAAAGGATGAGATAAGATAAAATAAGATCAACCATCATGTAGTCAATAGTTGTGAAAGGCAATAAGAGATTGTATTTTGTCAAGCGCCATTGTTAAAATAATCAATACACATCAACACATCAAATATGTATCAGTGTTTCATATGGTTCGAAGGCAGATCTGCACAGGTGGGGTTTTAGCCTTGACTTAGAGGAACTCAGTGTTTCAGCAGTTTTGCAGTTTTCTGGAAGTTTGTTTCAGATTTGTGTTGCATAGCAGCTGAAATCTGCTTGTTTCCACGCTAGCTTTTTATCTGTTATAAATAAAATAATCATTTGAAAACCTAACTTGTAACTCACTAAGGTTACATCTGATTTAACTTTTTTTTAAAACTCTTTCTCACATGCTGTTTTTATTTTAATTATGTAAAGCACTTTGAAATGCCTTGCTACTGAAATGTGCTATACAAATAAAATTTGATTTGATTTTGATTTGATGATTTTAAACACTGATGAGTGACAAAATGTATTTTTTGCACTGTCAGAGCGTTTCCCTTTATGCTGCATCTGACGCAACGGAGCCTTAACGATGGTGTTCCAAAAATACTGCATCTCAGCCTCACATGGACACTCACAAATTCATAAATATGCATTTTCACGTACAAAAAGGAAATCATTTTTAACCACTTGCGTTTCCCATAGTTGAAAACTAATCAGCGCTCGGCCACAAATGAAAAAAAAACACAAAAAAAACACTGTAATCTCCAGCGTAATAAAATCCTCTGAAATGAGCTGAACAGGTGCATAGGTGAACAAAGATAAATATAGCCTGGCTTGATGAAATAATTTCTCTACCTGTCCGGGATAATAACTCATTATGTTAATCACGAGCCCTATTAATCATTTTCTCATTTGAACTGTCAGGGTGTGATTGTCGCGCGAGGAGACGCCGCGAAGTACAACGAGAAGATTCGCCTTCTTTTCCATTTATCAAAGTCAGACGAGGAGAGGAAGAGGTAGCCTCTGCCAGGACTGACCGGGAGGCGCCTGAAAAAAAAAGAAAAAAAGAAAAAAAAAATCCACACATCTGTGGCGTTTAAGGAAAGGGGCGGGGCCACGGAGGAAGGCTCTTGGACCAGTAACCCGCTCTGATGGCGCTTGTAACACAACATCGCAACAGGAAACATATTAGCAAAATTCAGGAGGCGGTGGGTCTCTGGATGCTGCATGCATCTTCTCTGCGTGTGTGTGTGTGTGTGTGTGTGTGTGTGTGTGTGTGTGTGTGAATGTGTGGCAGAAGGCTCGTATATTGTGATTGTCTCATTGTGAAAATGCCCTACTGGGGTGGCCAGCTGTTCTGGTGCCATAAAAACGAGGCAGGAATGTCTGGTGGGATGAAGGAGGATGCAGAGACTCCGAGAGAGCCACACATTGCTTCTTTTGGAGCAGCAGATGTGGGACACACAAACACGCAGACACACACACACACACACACACACACACACACACACACACACACACACACGCACGCACACACACACACACGATAGGTGTGCACAGGCAGAGCAAGTGCGGCAGTCTTACACACACTCTTACACACACACGCATACACACACAGATACGCACACGCATAGAAGAACTCCCCCAACACAGATGTGTAACTATTCTCTAAACTCAAACTTTAACATGCAAAAATCCAACACATCTGGAGAAAATCTGAAGTCATGGATCAAATTTTGTGTACACACACCCACACCTAGAAACAAAACACACACACTCGTAGTGTAGAAGCAGCAGCAGGCGAGGTGGTGGAGGCGTTATCGGTCCATATCTGTGCTTGGAGCCACAGCAGTCTCCAAGGCTGCTATCAGCTCCCCCATTATCTCTGTCTGAGAGTGTGGAGGAGGAAAAGGAGGAGGAGGAGGAGGCCAGCGGTGAAGGCACCCCCTCCCCATCCCCACACCCACCATCTCCCCTCATAGCTCCCTTCATACACACATACACTTATTAACGCACACTCACCGGCAGCTCGTTAAGAGGGCGGAAATGAAATGTCTGTCCCCAGAGCCGCCCCGAGAAGCAGAGCTGTTGTGCTGCTGTGGCACAAGTTAGGTGATTTTCAAAAGGATGTCCAACAATAAAAAAAAATAAAAACTGGAGAGAGAAGGAGAAAGAGGGAGCGAGAGCAGGACAGGGAAGGAGAGAAGGTGGCTGGGGCAGGAGAGGAGGAATATGACGGATTATAGCGCGGAGCGATAAGAGCGATGGAAAGGGACAGCAGAAAGGGAGCATCCTGCTGCAGCCACTGCTATCTCACTTCTCATTAAGTTAATGGTTTGTGGATGGAGAAGAAGGGCCGACGGAGGGATGGGGGTGGCAGTTTGGATGGGGGCTGCATTTTGTTTTATTTCAGCTGCAAAAACTTCTATGATTGCACGTTATCTGTTCTTGGTCCTGGTGGTTAGGTTACCTCTGTGGCTCACTAGATGATGGAGCACTAAGGTGGAATGACGCCACATCACTGTGGAGAAACTCCTGCTGTACTGACGATGTCACCAAATGTTTTCTTTTCTCCTTTTGATAAACTTTGATGTTTCTTTTCTCATTGTTGCTATTTGTTATTTGAGCACATGTAAATTAAGATCAAACAGAATATGACTATGAGATGAAAAGGCTGGAAACAGTTGCTAACACTTTTATTATGAGCAATAGATGGTAAATTGAAATAGAAAAATATTAATGCTTTTGATAATTCATCTAAATGTGCAAAATTTAAGTAATGACACCATAGATTGGTTTGAATGGGAGAAAAAATCATCAGGATGACACACATTTTCATCAGCCTTTACATGTGGCTTTTAAAATTGTTATTATTCACTGACATTCAGTAAAGTTAAGGTGGAGGTAGAGTCGCTTGGTCATAACTTAAAGCTTTGATGCTAGTTTTACTGCCTTTGTTTGGTTTTGGTATTGAACCTGACCAGGCAGAAGCCAGGATGACATTTTCCTGGAAAAATGATTTTGATTAAAAACCACCAGACTTCCAGTCATTCAATAAATTAGAATACAGGTTTGTCAGATTCAAATTATCTTTTAAAAAACAACAAAATTTAAGTAGATATTAAACATGCTTTTCATTAACCCCACATTTCTGTTTTTAAGAATAGATTTTTTTTAGCTTGGTGTAATATTCTATTTTTAAATGTCATGTTTTAATTAACTGTAAGCGGGAAATCATCATAATTGCACATAATTTTCTGCCATTTGACCTATTTATAACATATGTATAATATTAGCGAGCTGATTAAACATCATTACCTATATTAAAGAAACCAATATTTCTCCTTTAGTTTCCTCACCATTACTGTCAATGGTTTTCCCAGCTAGACATATTAGCAAACCTTATTATCAGGAAGGGGGAACTCTGATCACTCCAACTCTTTATCTGGTTTCTTTATCTGGTTTCAGCCAAAGTCTGAAGCCTTTTCAAAATGAGCCAGTGTGTCACCACACACCAGTGTGACGGCTACTGGTGTGTCACCAGTAGCCGTCCAGCTTTCCTTCTTCATTTTGGAGATTCTGTGCTAGAGCGTATCTTGGAAACATTTACTGATATTTCAATCCCTGAAATAAAAGTCATGTAGACATGTTGCTTGTTATTGTTGCTATGCGATGCCGCAGTGGAACAATTATGTTAGCAAAGTGAAGCCTGGAGGTGTAGCTATTTAGTGCAGTATGCCAAAGCAAAGGCAAAAATGACACAGAAAATCCACTGAAGAGCAACTCAAAACCACTAGTATTCTTTTTTCACGCTCTCTGTGTCGGCTATGCTGTACACAGACATGTTGCCATAGCAACTGGCTGACAATAACTCTGTTAATGTATCAGGATTCAACACCAAAAAAAAACCATGCAAACATTTCCCTCTTAGAGATCAGAACATTCAGTCCGCTACAGTTTTATGTTTTCAGGTTTGATGTTTATTTTGTGATTATTGATAAGTGATCACCTGAACACAACAGTGATTGATTAACTAATTTAAACACCTGCTCTTCTGATGACTTGTCAGAAAGTTGGTGTGTGGCTTCCCTTTTTTTTAGCTGAACTGAAACACATCGAATTCTGCAGCACATCTACATATTAAGGTTGTCAAAGTCAAGCTAGCATAACTGACTTACTTCCTTCACTATTATTTTTATTAAAACTTTTTCTGACCTTTTCTGATCTTAGTATCTAGTTGTTGTAGTGTTGACAATTAGTAGCAAGTCACTGCATCCTTTTATCTTTTATATATCACACACATATTTAAGATTTAATGCATCATGTTGACAACTTGAGAGCTAAAACCAATGCTACTCATCATCAGTGAGCAGCTTTTTTCCCTCTAGGAGGAACCTGGGACTCAGGGGGGATATTTTGTCCATAATCTTTGGTGAAATAGAGTAGATTTTAGCTTTACCATGTGATGCATTTACAACCAACATTGCTAATATTTATGAAACTTTCAAGGCTTTTTGTTTCAGCTTCAAATGTGGATAAAAGATATATGTAAATAGTGCTAAGCTGATACAAATTGTATCTAAGGAACAGAAGATGACTACTAATTGTTTAAAATGAAAACACATCCATCATGGCTGCCGCTGCTCTTCATTACTGCATGGGAAACTCTTTGTCCACCGGACAATGAGCCTGACTGAGTTTTTAACTGTGTCAAGGCTGCCTGAGCGGCAGCTTTTAACCTGCCACATCATCTCTTTGTGTTTCTCTTTGCAACGTATACTGGGTAATTATCACTATGGATTTCCCTGAATTCTTCATTTTCAAAACAGTAGGCCAAAGGTAAAAGGTAATGCAGAAAGATCCTTGACTGATTTACAATTGCAGATTTTCGTGGCATAATCAAATCACAAGGTGCATTGACATTCTCATCCCAAGGGTTCGAGAAACTATTTCTCTCATACACTTTGACTGACCTCTTCTGTGTAACGTACAAATGTCAAATAACAACAATGAAATAATATGAACATTTGTGAAAAATGAACCAGAGAGCACTGAGTGTCTCTTACGAATAAAATACATTTAAAAAAACTGAAGGAGTTGGGTTAATGACAGCTTTTGCTTGTATCTCTGTGGATACAAGCAATTCGGTCTTCTGTGTTATAAAACACAGAAGACCGAATTTATGTCAGTTATATAAATAAACTCGTTAATTTCTGTATCTGTCTGCTTGGCTGAGATGGAGCGAAGCGCTTCCTGGTTTCCATGTGCAGCACTCAGCAGCCCTTTGTGTGCGCGACACAGCCGTCAGCGTTGACAGGGCGTCAGCCGCTATCGTCTGGACCGTCCGGCCGCCGGCGCCACGCTGGCAGGGCCTTCAGCGCCACCTGGACTCAGGCCTCCAGACGCTCAGATAGCTTTAAGAGGACCGCTGCTGGGGATGTAAAAGTAGATGGGCCAGAACCACCAGCTGCCAGCACCAGCACTTTGGATCCGAAGGAAACGCTGGAGTGTGTACGGCCACAATGACGACGGAAAATAAGCCGTATTTCACTATTTTCGATTACAGCTCAGTTTACGGCTGACAATCGTTTTAGTTCTTTTTCATTTAAGCCTTTTTAAACAGTAATGATAATACATTAATACGTTAGGTGATCCAGATGAACAAATAATTCAACTTTTATTTTAAAGAAGAAAATGTTTTTATTTCCTACAATGCAGTAACAGCGTTCCTTTACCGTGCACTTGATCATTTGTTGCAAAAGATGAATCTGCTGTTAATAACATATTTCTAACATCAATATGTGAAAAGCTCAGCCCTTCTGCTGGACTTAAAGCTGCAAAATGTAATTTTTATGAACAAATATATATTTTTTTACATATTTTTGAAATTGTCACAGTGTCTTGACTGTATGAAATGAGACAGATAATCTGTGAGAAAAATTGAGCTCCTTTGCCTTCTCCCTGTGCTAACATAGAGACAACCAATCAGAGACAACCAATCAGAGTAGGGGCGGGTCTTTGTACTGTTAATCACCCTCCATGTGGGCCTGCTCACCATCCTTGGTCCTTGCCGCCTCCCTCTCTGCTATGCTGCAGCTAGCTCTGCTGTTGTGAATGCTAAGGCTAGTTAGCATGTCCACTGATGACAGTGGATAAACAGTCTTCCTGAAATAGTGAGTTGTTTCTCTGTCATTATCAAGCAACAAATACATGAGACTGATTGACATCACTGAGACTCTCCTCCTGGCTCCGACTGGTTGTTTTTGACCAGGAGCGGTGCATTTCTGCAGAGGAGCTTGATTTTTCTTCCCCCACAGATTATCTGTCTCATATTATTCTGTCACAGCATGGTGACAGTTTTAACAAATATGTAAAAATGACATATTACACATTTAAAATCAGCATAGTTGAGGGCTGATCTATTATTTTTTCGATTAACAGATTGATAATTGGATAGCAAAAGTTGTTTAACAGATCTATTTTTTATTTTACAAAAACTATGACACTTGAGGACGTTTGGGTAGAACATGTTTAAAAACTTTTTAAAAATATTAAATGATAAAAATGTATATATTTTCTGTACAGTTTTGTCTTAATTAGTGCAAAGAGAAAGTTGTTCTTTCAGCAACTGATCTTTTTTAGAGTCTGTGTGCTCCATACAGCGATTAATCGATTACTAAATCAGTTGGCGATTATTCCAGTAATTTATTCCAATAATTTATTAACGATCAGTCATGATTAATCTGACTGATCGTTTCAGCCCAGTTTCAATGATACGTCTCCAAGTCCCAACTGAGCACCGAGTCTAACACATCCATTTAGTAAAGATGTCTCCCTCTTTCACCGCACCGTGGTCTGAAGGACGGAGCAGCTGCTGACGTGCAGGATGACAGGGCACAAGCGGCTGGAAGAGACGGAGGCCGGCACGCCCGAGTACGAGACCGATGATGGATCTCCACTGCTCGGCGTGGAGGGAGAGGGCAGAGGCGGAGGAAGAGGAGCGGAATGGTGCTGAGGGGAACAATATCTTGCATGAGGGAGCTGATGAGGGAGAAATGTGATAACACCAGAGCCAACAGGAACAGGAAGGCTATAATTCATGGAAATTTTTACAGTGAAATAATTCCATCACAGATGTTAAGGTCTGCGGGGGGAGAGGAGAGAGAGGTTGCTTCTTTGGAGAATTGCTTATCCACAATTACAGCAACTCACCAGATTCAAGTTAGCATTTTCACACCACAAGTTCCCTGAGAGGAACTGCGACAGGAGCAAACAAACAATACACTACTTCCTTCCTCCTCTTCCACACACACACACACACATACACATGCAGAGTCACACGGGGGGACCATCTGACAAGGCCAAAGCGATGTTGCTTCCAGGGGACCGTGAGTCGGTCCCTCCACAGATGGGCCGGGGCCCTGCACCCTCTCCCTAATGCTCCATTCTGCAGCTGTGTGAGATTAGCTAGGTACCATCAATGCTAATTTGTGCTGATACAACCAAAACTTTTATTGAGATGAGGGGGAAAAAGGAGATAAAACACACACACACGCATACACACATCTTCACGCACACACGCATCCTTACCCACACACACAAACATACGGCCATTTATTGAGGATGTCTCCTTGAGTCTGCTGCAGAGGTCTACTCCTCACTGAGGCCAAGGTGACTGCTTAAAGCCATTATGATTCATCATCATTATGGTCTGATGTCAGGATCACATCAAGGAATATTTATAAACTTTTCAATCATATCGTGTAAAAAAAAAAAAAAAAAAAAAACGTTTGTGCTGTCAGGATCTGTCATCCTGCTTTAGAGTCCAACTTCTGAGAATAAAACAGAGTAATTAGGTGCTATGTTGTTTTTTTAATGCATTTGGATAATAATAAGAAGAAGTAATGTTAACAATATACATAAGTGTTTTCTAAGATAATTTTGACTGCCATTGTCAGTAATTCACCTTAAATTGTTTCCTTCAGATAAGATATTAGGTACCTTTTAAAATATATATTTGTTAGTTTGTTTGTTCTATTTTAATGTTGTTTTTTTGCTCAGACAAAAGGAAGTACTATTTTCTACATTTTCATTTCCTGTCTTTCAGCCAGATCAGATCTAGATAAAGGTTGGTCTGATGTCTGCATAACAACCTTTCGGTCTTTTTATGTCTAAAGCTAACACGATTCCCTGTCTAACAACCTCCAAATATCACAAATTACATCTAGGATCCTTCTAAAATATTTAGAGTCCTAATGGTAAGATGAGAAACATCCTGACTTAATATAAAACTAGATTTCCCAAACTTTCGCTATTTTACACTAACTGATTCAGGGTGTGAATAATATTGAAATGCTTCCTAACGGAGGACTTTTCTCATTAGTGTAAATCATAGTTTTGTTATTTTCCTGTCAATAACAGATTAATTTTTATTGGGCATGTTTAAGATCAACCGAAATTACTCAAAGTGCTTTACAGTCAAGCTAAAAGCAGGTAAATAAAACAGAGAAACCAACGAAAATGTCTTATGCTATCATAGAGAAACAGATTATACAACATAAAAAAACACAGCAAAAACACATAAAACCTGCAAAAACTTAAAAATCTCAGGAACTAAAACAGCTGTGTATTACTGACCATGCAGCTGCCCAATTTGACATTTTGAAAATAAATTTGCTTAATGAAAACATAGAAATCAAAATAAAAAACTTGAACAAACGTTTTGGCGCCATGATGAGGTGGGAATTTTATTTATTTTTTGGTCGTATCAAAATTTGTTTATTTCACAAAATTTGCATCACACGAGTCACATGATCAACAACCAGATGCTGCCGCTGCTGCAAACCACGAAGAAGAAAACGACAGGAAGTGGTTGGATAGAATATTAATTAATGACATATCATATGAACACATTTATTCACATATGATTTTAAATGTTTTAGATCACAAAGTTGTGTTTTTTTCAGTATTAGCGGAATATCAATAAACGTTTGGACACATTTGTAATGTAAGCGCACACAGTTATGCTGGGAAACTCTTCTACCTTCTCAGCATCTCCCTCTGAGCTTTCTATTTTTTCAGATTTCACTGATTGGTCTAAATTCAAATGAAGATCCAACTTTTAGAGCCAAAATGTTTATGTGACGGTTCTGTGGTTATTCAGAGAGGAGTTTTTCTGCATTTCTCCATTTTAAATGAAAGAATGTAATTCCCGTTCACTCTGGGGGAAAAGCTCTGCCACGTAAAGCAACATATAAATATGATTTGTCTCCTCGTGTCGGCACACACTGCGTCTCCTCACAGGTTACTTTTCTGTTTCCATTTGGCTCCCACTTCTGCGCTCACTGTGTTTCATTTGCTTCCTCCACTGGAACACACACGGATCGCACCAGCAAACTTCGTCAACACACACCTTCAGCTCTCTTCTCTCCCATACAAACACACACACACACGTAGTGTATATGCCACATATGGCTTACCCCTAATATGGTAACTCTGACTGAATGCATTATTTATCATATGCATAATGTCTCCCTGCTAGCCTATTTTCCCCAGATAAGTAATATACAGTGTAATGTCATTGGCTCACACTCTGCAGTAGGAATAATGGGGTGGTTTGTTCACTTTATGAAAAACTATTCATCACAACACAGGCAAACAAATTTGATTTTCAGCTGTGGAATATTCACTGGTGCAGACTGATATTGTTTTCATGCAAAACCAATAGAGATGCATCATGTGGATTTTTATTGCATTATCAGAGCCATGAATGCAGTTAATAACACTAGTGCCTCGTGACTGAATTATTACCCAGCATGCTGTGGGTCCTCTGGGACTTAATGCTGCAGGACCACAAAAATAACTAAACGGTGACGGACTCAGTGACCCAAACCTGGGTAGTGGCACGTTGCACAGAACATTTTATTTAGGGGGCTCGGGGGTCACAAATAGATTAGAGTGTTATTGAAAGGCTAATTTATGAAGTTAAAGAAGTGAAACTCTTTTAATATAGAGAATTATTACACAGAGACTAATATTTTTGCTAGATTTTCCTTTTGTTCATTTTTATTGCAATAAAAACCCCAAAATTCACTTTGTTCAGAATAATAATAAGAGAATATTACATGAGACCAGCAAAAAAATAATTTTCAATACATCAATGTTGACTTATTGACAAGTAAGTGACTGGACTGTACTATATGGACTCGATCAGGGTGCGTTTTTGCGGGGTAAATCATCAGGTCCTGGTAGTTTGGGCAGTGTGGGCAGGTGCCAAGTCCTGCAGGA
This sequence comes from Poecilia mexicana, assembly GCF_051168715.1. NCBI lineage: Eukaryota > Metazoa > Chordata > Actinopteri > Cyprinodontiformes > Poeciliidae > Poecilia > Poecilia mexicana. The sequence goes on from NW_028263375.1 coordinate 2,297,818, forward strand.
GAATTAAATCAGCATTTTTATAAATCTTGTTAGCAGAGGGAGACATGCATGATGTGCTCCAAAATGTGCTGTTTGACAGATGGGCTAACTTTAGTCCTGCTAAAACACAGAGGACAAAGAACAGCAGATGACACAGCTTAAGGAATCATCGCTGACTGCAGAGTTCTGTTGCTCCTTTTATTTCCCAGTGATTTGTCCCAAAAGAGAACTTTGGAAAACAGAGCAGCAATCCGATCCGGTGGGAAACGTGAAATGCTTCGAAAACTTTCCGGATGCACTGCACTGCAGAACAAATGTCAGACACAAAAAAAATTGATACTATAGTTACCATAGATCAATTACCAATTATCATTCTGGTTGTTGTATTTTCACAGCAACTTATCTTGTCTTTGTGTTTTCCATCAGACCATATCTCTGGCCTGATTCACATTCAGTCATCAGGGTTTGGTTTTGTGTAATCTTTGTTTGTACAGCAAACACAGTTCATTTCATGAATTACTGCATCTGCTTTTCCTGTCATTTCCTTGTTTGCACCAAGAAAATCACATGAACTGAAGAGCCAAATATAATAAGAGTTTACATTGAGTGTATTAATGGACACAGAAATGCTGCAAACGCCTCTTTTTTCTTGTAAATGGGTGAAATAAAAAGAGAGCATAATCAATTAATTTGATACAGTTATATGCTCGACTGAGAAACAAATAAATCTTTTATAGAGAAAATTAGAAGACAAAAAAGTAAACTGAGCACATTTTTGGGTTATGAATTTGTTGAATACATTTCAGCATTCAGGCTATTTTAATAGGAGCTGATTAGAATCTGATTCTGCAAACATTCTTCACACCTTCAACCATTTTCAGTTCTGAACTTTGACTAGACCAGTGTTTCTCAACCCTGGTCCTCACCGCCCCCCTGCTCTGCATGTTTTAGATGTGCCTCTATTCCAGAGCAGCTGATTCAAATGATTGCATGACCATCAGGTACTGCAGAAGCCTGTTAATCACCCAGAGATACAATTCAGGTGTGTAGCAGAAGGGAAATGCCTAAAACACGCAGGACAGGGGGGCAGTGAGGACCAGGGTTAAGAAACACTGGACTAGACCTTTTCTAAAACCTCCATTTTCTTTAGAAGGCGTTCTGAGTCATAACTGAGTGATATTTAGGCATATTCAGTATTTCAAAGACTTTAAATAAAGACTAAAAAGAAAAACCATCCCCAAGCATGATGCTGGCATTACCAGATAAGTGTTCTGTTATTGATGTTTGGATTTTTTCCCCCCAGATTTAGATGATTTCTTTAGAGAAATTTCTCTTTCTTTTGACCTTTGACCTCTTTAGGTCACATACAGAAACCAGACACTTACACACACCAAATGAAAACATATAAACTTTTTTTTCCTCACTGTCTTACGATAAATCAATAAAAACCCCAAACAGATTTGGTAATTTTTATTTAGTTGAAAAATAAAAAAAATAAAAAAGTGGGAAAGGGGGAAATGAAATGACTTTTCATGCTCTTGTTTCTCGCATTACAAAATCCTGGCATTGTTAACTGTTCTCTGTAGCCTGTCTTTATCCTCTGTACTCACAAGACATTTCCTTCAACAATTCAAATTTTAAGAAGGATAATTGCTGTAGGAAAACAAGCTGTTCCCACACGACAGTGATCCATTGCTACTTCAAAGATCTCAACGGTGGATGTTTCTGTGATGACATCTGAAGTGACAGAATCTTTCCAAACCCTCTGAAAGAAGAAGCTCACGTCAAACCAGAATACGAAGACATTAAAAATGTCAGAATGTTGCCTTATTTCTTTCCCCGGCTCCATAAAGATTTAAACGGCTCTGCTTCGAGAGTAAAAAAGTGTAAACAAGCAGCAAGGGCTGACACTTTGAGACGCCTCTCTTTTCTTTGTGCCTTCATCTTCCAAAGAAAGAAAAGAAAGGGGAAAAAAAACAACCCTTCCCATCTCTCTCTGTCTCTCTAGCTCTCTCAAATTTTTACCGACTTGTCAATTACCGTCCCAGAGGTCTTTCCTCCTCGGTCTGACACATCCGCAGAGAGGGTGGGGTGTACATCAGAGCTGCTTAACCCTTCGCGATGCCCCCCAACCCCTGCACCCCCAAACTGGAAAACAGCCAGGGAACATGAGGAGGCGGCCACTTGTCAGCGCTGATCATTCCCCTCCGCCCTCCAGCCGCCTCCTGTCACCAGCGAGCGCATCAGACAGCGAGCTGGCCTTGTTGATGAGAAGAAATCCACTAATTGTTTGATTATACAGATCTCCACGATAATGAATCGCTACTCCACGGTTCGGGAACATGGTGTGCAACCCGAATTACCGCCCCAACACTCAAGCTGTGAAAGTTGATTACTCATTAGCGAGTGACTGAGTGGCATAAACAACCCTGGCACCCCCTTTAAATTTCCCTCCTGTGTTCTTACTGTATGTACTTGTAATTGCCGTATAGCACACAGAGGCACAGTAGACCGGTCCGCAACAGAAGGAACAAATTAAAACCCGATCCGAAGTCAGGAACCAGCGCCGTCATTATTACACTGGAAAGATTTGACTCAACTGTTTTTTTGTTTGTTTGTTTGTTTTCTTTCTCAGTCTGCATTCTGTATACTTCCAGACTCTGCATTAAAGCTTTATTTTAAAAAAATGTTGTTTTGTTTTTTTTACATATTGGTTAAAATTATCATTATGTTGTGACAGTATAAGACAGAAAAAAATTGAGCTCCTCTGAATTCTCCCAGTGCTCCCAGTACTTGCTGCAGAAACAGAAACAGAAGCAGGGTCCTAGTGCTGTCAATCACTCTCATGCTCACCCCTTTCCACTAGCTCTGTGCTACACTAAAGCAACATAGCCTGCCAAGAATCCTAATGCTAGTTAGCGTAGCCACCAATGACCGCGGATAAACTGTTTTCCTGGAACAGTAAGTTGTTTTTCCACTATTAGCACATTGCTCAGAGTACAGGAGAATGATTGACAGCACTAAGACTCTCCTCCTGGCTCTGATTGGTTGTTTTTGATCGGGAGTGGTGCATTTTTGTAAAAGTAGCAATGGGAGGAGGTTTTGTACCACACTGTAACGACATGGTGACAGTTTTAATAAATATGGAAAAAAAAACATATATTGTAAAATTTACATACTGCAGATTTAAGCAGAGCAGATATATATATATTGCACAATTAAGTGTACAGACATTTGCTAACAGTAGAAAATTTGTGTTATTATAGATCAGAAAATTTCAGAGACTGATGTTAAAACTATGTGGTGTAACAAACCATTTAGATCCTGTGGATCAAGGGCAGCTCAAAGTTCTCCATAAATGTGTCAATGTAATTCAGGTTTGATGTGAGGATTTTTGTGGAATCAAGGAAGAAGAGTAATTACTATTATGAATATTTAGAACATGAAGATTACACTTGTCAAAATAATTTTTGAGTATAACACTAGTATCAAAGTTCACGTTCTACATCTGCCCTGAGATTCACCAACAACAAGCTTATCTTGATCAGCCTTTCATAGATCAAGTGGTGAGAAACTCAAAATTCAGATTTTTCTTTCTGACCAGTCAATGAAGTTCAAGAAACACAGATATGTAAAAACCTACTTAAAAGGTGATTGATTTCTCAATTACATGTTGTGAACAGGCCTGTGGCTGATATAATTAATCAATCATGTTCATTTGTATTACTGGGGACCGATTCACCAGAAGGACAGACAAGAGAAAAAGATCCTGCATTGATCTCCACGGAGAAAGGTTCTTCCAAAAATGGTGGCCTTGACAACGTCAGGCGGTTCCCACTGTCTATAACAGGAAGCAGGTTTCTCCATGGAGAAGAGACTGCTCTAGAGGTCCAGGATTCAATACTCCACGGTCGAATAATCGTAGTCATAATCTGGAAACAAGAAGAAGGGAAATGACGACAGACAATCTGTCACTGAGTGAGAGCAGCAGCACAGGTGGGAACAATCAGCAGCCAGCAGGAGCAGGAAGCAGAGGTGAGTCAAGTCGAGTTTATTTGTGCAGCACATTTCAGCAGCAAGGCAGCTCAGAGTGCTTTATGATAAAAACACGATAACCAGCGAAACAAGCAAGAAACATCACATTTTGTCAAATGCCATCGTCAAAATCATCAAGAAGGTGAGAACAGTGAGGTAATCAGCAGATCAGTCTGCATGAATAGACTTTAAACCAACTAACTGGATAAATGGATGGATGCTTATATCCACACCACCCAAAAACGGGAAATTGAATGGGAAAATGCTCTTCTGTGAAGCTTTAAAAGGCATAATTAAGAAAAAATAAAAATTATCCCAAAATAGGTAAAATGACAAAGTGTTATGTAAGTGGCCTAAATCTGCAAATATATATATTAAAACACAAAAAACTTCAAGGAAGTACATGTATGAGCAGTGACTGGAAAGGAACTCACTGATATTTATCTACTCCTTCTGCAAATTTATGTCATTAGCAGCATTAAAAAAATTATAAGCAAAATAACAAAAAGACCAAATGTGTTATTTAATCAGGAAATTCTATTTGAAATGTAAAACAGAGGTGGACACAGACAGCTACACACCAGGATTCTGTTTGTGTGACTCAAACACTCATTCAGTGGCTGATTGTATGTTCGCTACGGCTACGACGAGTAGGTGGCTCATTGTTTATGTACATACATGTTTGGGAGAACATCTTTTCTTGTGTGTGCGTGTGTGTGTGTGTGTGTGTGTGTGTGTGTGTGTGTGTGTGTGTGTGTGTGTGTGTGTGTGTGTGTGTGTGTGTGTGTGTGTGTGCGTGTTCTTACGAGTTTGTGTGACTGCTGCAACAAGACAAAAGTTAATGAGGTTTGAAGGCTGCTGTGGCAGCGGCGGCCTCGTCTTTGTCTCCATCCTCTGCCTCCCTGCTTCCTGCCCAGGCCTTTATTAAAAGGATAATGCAGCGAGGGTCTTTAAGTGTGCAGCTGCAGCCAGAAAGACGAGGGCGAGAGCGAGAGAGGGGGGGAGAGAGAGAGAGCGGTAAAACGAGGCAGACAGGAGGGAGTGAGGGAGAAGACTTTGAGGTGCTCAGTAAGAACTACAGTTTGTGAAATGGCTCGTAAAAAGCCAAAACACAGGGAGCACGAAGAGGAGGAACATAATACTTTAGATGAAAAGAAGCGAGAGTGAAACATGAGGCGGGGGAATAAAGAGATGCAGGGGAACGAAAGAGGACATCCAGATTGAGAGATTCAGGGATAACAACTGTGATGGCCGCACATACTGGAGATCTAGCGCAGAAACAGCAGCAGCTGCTGCAGCAGGTTTTCTGCTTTTGGGATAAATGGATCTGCTCTGTGAAATGAATGTCGCTGGAACTTAATGCTTTCTTTGTTAATAAAATGACTGTGTAAATATCACGATGTCATTATGACACCCAGAATATTCACATCCGTTGCACCTTACGCAGTACGTACACAATCATCGACGATGAAGAATAAAAGAACCGGACCAGGAATCCTGGTGTACAAAACACCTGGGACTTCCTTGTACCACCTCACAGAGCAGCCCTTCTCCACAGCTCCCTCAATCAGCTCCTTCAGACTAGTCAGCAGCATTTAGCAAACACCTGGTTGAACTGTGCATATGGTGAGATCATTGTAGGAGCTACTTCTCAGAGAAAGTCTCATAGAAACATTGTTAAAGGGTTAATAAAGGAACCATGTTGTCATGACTTCCTGAAGGTGGAGTTTCAGAAAGAGCAGAAGTTTTTAAAGAACAGAGGCCCAATTTCAAGGCATTAAATTACTAAGTCAAAATTCTTTTAAGTCATACTTTACATGTGTAGCATTTTTATAACAACTGAAGATAGTTATAAAAAAAATTTATAAGGCTTGATTATCTTATAAAATGGCACTATGTGCCTGGAAAACATATAATAGTGGCCCTTTAATGTATTGTCTGCAATGATGCAGGTTTTTATCGTCTGTTTCAGCTCAGTCCATTCCAAAGATGTTATCCAGTTGGCTAAAACCACTACCAAATGTTACCTTTAAAATCCAGATTTTACAAAACAATAAGATAGAGTCTTAATTCTTAAGGTCGAGCAGCATATTTAACTTTCCCGTTTTTCATCTCCACCTAAAGTAATACCTGTATATTTAACACACACATTTCAAAATAAAAATCAAATCAGATTTTATTTGTATAGCACATTTCAGCAACAAGGCAGTTCAAAGTGCTTTACATCACGAAAACATAAAAATCAACAATGGAAAAACAACATTTTTCCAAGTGCCGTCATGACGCATCAGAATGGTTCAGAAGCAGCAGGCTTTTAGTCTTGATTTAAAGGCACTCAGTGTTTTTGACTGTTTTGCAGTTTGTTCCAGATTTGTGGCACATAGAAGCTGAATGCTGCTTCTCCATGTTTGGTTCTGGTTCTGATGCAGAGCAGAACCAGAACCAGAAGACCTGAGAGGTCTGGAAGGTTGATACGACAACAGCAGATCTTTAATGAGAATCAAAACCTATAAGAAATGAAAGAAAACAAGCTGGTTGTGAGTTCAGTCGCCCGGCGCAGAGCACCATCCACTTCCTCCCCCTGTGGATCAATCAGTGCGCTGAGAGGAACAGAGACTTTGGTTGCATCCGGCTCTGAACGAGCCAATTAGTAACCTGTTAATTGGCGCAGGTGCACACGTCTGAATCCGGGGGCATCGTTATTTATTAAAGGATCTCTGTAGACCTCCCGTTGGCTGAAATTAGGCTTCCTCTCGGCCAATGGCAGGTCTCAGGTGTGAGTGCTGTGGTTGAGACGTGTGCCTGTTAGTACTGGTAAGAGCGTTGTAATTAGTCTCTGTCTGTAATAAGTATCTCTGTTTTCCTGGCTGCGTCTGCCCAGCTGGCTCTCCTTGCCTTGTCCGTTTATTTTCACGTCTGCTCTTTCCATCTGCTTTAATGGTTCATAACTGGCCTCTGTTTTCACCTTCTGCTGCTTTCTCCTCTTCCTTTTGTCTCGCCTGCATCATTTCTTGCAGCCTGCAGCAGCAGTGATTACCCTGCATATTCACCAAACTGAAACAGGACTGATGGCAAATCAGAGAAAGCATGTGTGTCTGTGTGCGTGTATGTAAAAGGGGGTTGTAATTATTTGACATATTTGTGTCACTATTTACTCCTAATTGACTTGCACCCTAACAACAACTGTCATAGTGAAAGTTATCTTGTGCAAAAAATTAGGATGCAATTTCATTCAGCAGAAACTGAGATGATGTAAAGTGAAGCAAAAGGGGGAAAACTGAAGTTTATTCTAAAAGAATCACTTCCCCCTCTTCTGTTTTGCAGAAACTGTTCTGATGGGTTGTGATAAAAAGTGAAGGTTGACATGCACGTTTGAAATTAACAGCAACATTTTGGGCTATTTTTGTCATAGACAGAAAGAAAATGGGTGTTTGTTTTTCTAAATCATGAGCTAAATAAACAAATCAATAATTTATTATAATAGTAATACAATAATAAAATAAAAGATAGTTACTTCACTTATTTTTATATTGTGTAGTACATTTTTTAATCTGGGACCTGAGTCCAAATTCCGTACCACAAACAAGCAAGGTGGTATGACAATAAAACCAAAAAATCCATGAATCCTAAATATTTAGCTTGAAAATCAAGTATTTAGCTAATGAGTTAATATTTAGTTTAAAGCTGCAAATTAAATATAACAGTGTAGAAGTTATTTGTAAGAGTGTACTGACTTTTATGAGTACACGCATCGATACCCGGTACCGGCAAGTACCTACATCTAAGTACTGGTGCTGGGCTTTAAAGAATCTGGTATCGGTGTAATCCTGGTAAGAATACATGCAAAAAACTGCACCAAAGTTTCCTTTTATCAAAGCTGAGATTGTGAAACTAAACAAAAAAAATCCACAGAGAGAGAAAGAAAAATTTAAATATAGAATATGAGCATCCAAGATCGAAGTAAAATAATAAAGGACTGAACATACCAGAAAAAGATCAAATACATCAATACCCGCACCCCCACCACACACACACACACACACACACGCACACGCACACACACACACACACACATGCACGCACGCACGCACACACACACACACAAACACATACACTACAGTAAACCCTCATAATATATAAATACAACCCAGAACTTTCTTTGTACAACTGACTCATAAAATACCAATGCCAGATGGGACCATAATGTAACCTCTGTGGTTATAAAAATGTAAATCACTAAAAGTTTGATTGTCATTGTTTCTTTGCACTTCTGAAAAAAAAATAGAGTATTCAAATTTTCCATCTATAGCCTGAATGGACGTGGCCTATATTTTCATAAAACATGCCATAGTAACAGAGAGAGATCTGATACGGCACAGAGGACGGACCGAGCCGACTGGATGAGTCCCATCGCTTCTACATGGCCCATTTATTCACATCCATCACTTTCAGTTTGGAGCATCAGGATAGGTGGGGGGGGGGACTGGGTAATTTATTAGTCGGCTTCCTCCGGGGTGGCTTCAGGAGCACACGAGAAAACCGCGAGTGCAGAACTGAGAGAGAGTCAATACTGGGGAGAGTCCATGTGCAAAACATCATTTAGCACAAGAACGACAGCGTGGCGTGGCACACTGCAATTCTTCATCTGAAGACCTTCACTGAAGAGAGATCAAACTCTTTGCAGTAAATATTGTTCATTTAAAAATGCTACATTCAAGCTGGAATTATTTTTATGAAAATTAAAACAGTTCTTTATTAGGTTTGCAGCGATTTTCACCGATTGTCAAGTTGTCTCCTCTTTGGTGTGCTGCGCCTCACTTTCCTATTTTCGGTGATGAAAAGAGGAAAAGAAAAGGATCAATTTCTCTGAGGGTGAATCGATTTTGACAGAGCATCCTTGCCAAAGAGAGAAAAGGGAGGAAAATAGCAAAGAGCAGGGCCAAACAGACGCAGTGAAAGAAGCCGAGGAGAGATAGCAAGAGAAGAGAGGCAGAGAAGAGAAGAAAGGCGAGGTGGGTGGTGGGAAGGAGCGTTCTCTCCATTCCCTCTGAAGGAGAGGAGCAGAAGAGAGGAGAGGGGAATGAAAGCGCTGGCCTTCTGAGAGCATCACACCGGTGTTAAATCATCATTCTAGATGTCAGGAAATCTCTGTCTGTGTTTCACACACAAAGTCAAAAGCTCAGTGGAGACTCAGAGATAAAGCTGGGTCAAGAGAGACCGGCAGGCACAATATTATAAACAAAACTCACAAAGAGAAACACCTGAAGAGAAGACGCTGCCAACTTTCCCTTGTAATTTTATTCTTAAAGGGGCGGCGTTATGTATTGTCCAGGCACATAGCGCCATTTTATAGCGCCATCAAGTAACTATGTTACCTTCATTTGTTATGCAAATGCTACATGTATCAAATATAGCTTGGGTCTTTGTTTAACAGTTTTAACAGTTTTAGCAATAGTCATTGTTTTAACATTCTTCCAACCAGAAAACGAGACAGAGTAATGGGGAGGAAAAGAAATTCAGATCAGTGTCTAGGGCCTCACTAACAATTAAAAATCAGTTCTTAAAGGGAAAAACGATGTGCCTGAGGTGGTGCTGGTTTGAAACAATTATGAAGAAATCCAAGGTAAAAGGATTATAAAAATTAGAAAAGCAGCAACAGCGTTCCGTTAATGAGTACTCTGCAGAGGAGAATAATCATTTAATTACCAGTCCGCCTGAGCTCATGCCCAATTGGTGAGACAAATGTCAAACATTAAGATGAAGTGAGAAAATTCATTTGTGAGGTGCAACCGTTCCATAGCTTCAGACTAACTACTTCTCTGCCGCTCTTGTACACAGAGCAGCCCCTTCAACGCACCCTTGCTACGAACAAAGGGCCTCTTCACGCCACTCTGTCGCCTTCATTATCTTTTCTCCATGCTACGCTAGGCTAGGTGTGCCGTCGTGTTCTGTTGTGTTGCGTTGACTTCACTTTCCTCCTCTCCACTGTGCTCCCTATCACTAATGCAACAGACATTAGCATAGCGTTTGATGTCGAGTTAGGAGACATTTAGAGGCTTCGTGTTCAACAACTGTGTCAAGTGTTCGCGGCGTCTATTTACTTCTCGAGCAAACATCAAACATTGCACACACCGGGCTACAATGGCAGTGGAGGATAACGGGAGGAGGAGGAAGAAGGGGAGGCGCGCCCCCTCCACTGCATCCCCATCAGGTCTTCGCTTTGCTGAAAATAAGCTGTGTATCAGCAGCGCTGTGGGGACGACACGGTGTCCACTGCAGGTTTTCTTTGGAGCAAAGCCAGGAGAGGAAGAACTCACTCTGAACCTGTTAAGCTGTTTTCTTTCACTTCTAGTTTCTGTTTTAGTCAATTCGAGGTATAGGGGGGAAAAAAGTCCTTCAACGGGTCAAGTTGGAAGGGAGGGGCGAAAAAAGTTCTTTGTGAGATTGAAATGCAAATAGATGGAGATAAATCATTTTCAAAATGAACAGTGGCAAACAAGACATGCATAATGCTCAGGAGTAAGAAATAAAGCAGGATTTATGCAGGATTTATGCTGTTTTCAGTAAATGTCAGAATCAGCCAAAAGCCTAGTTTGTTGTTGTTGTTGTTGTTGTTTTAGAGAAACTGGAATAATTAACTGGATGATTGATATGTCAAGCATATCTGCATGTAAAAGTTTGAAGATGATTAAGATTCTGCACCTCGCTCTGCTACACCAAGTTGAAATTTGTAGTTTGTTCTCAGTTTTGGGGATTAGAGCTTTAAACATCCTTGTTTATTTGGGGGAAACTCATTTTTCCACTGTTTGTTTGCCAGCTTACAAAACATATGTTGTGTATTTAATGACATGAAGAAATCAGTTCAGTGTGTAAAGGATTTCACTGTGTATGCAAGAGTTTAGATTGATGTTCAGAACCCGACCTGAATTATTTGCTTGATGATCAGGTCAGGCTCCAACTTCTGTAGAGCATTTAATACAACTGAGAATATTGGATATAAAGTTGTGTTAATCTACTTACATTGATAGTGTAAATAGAGGAGATAGTTTGTTACCATTTTCCAGACGGTAACAAGTGCAGGATCCTATCAACCCCCACAGATGATTTGAACTTGACTCCATCTGCATTTACAACAAGCAACAAGATGGAGCTGGGAGAGGTTACACAAAAGCTAAAACTGAGAGACGCTGTGCTTCTTACTTAAGTGGTGGTCTAAAAACAAAAGCAGCAAAATCTTAATTGAAATAATGAACTCAGGCGCTCTAATTAAAGTTAATCAGTGAGGTCGGATCAGCCAACGGGGTCAGGCCAGGTCGGCTTGGATGGTTTAGACCCAATCTAAACTCTAGTCTTCAAAATGATTTGATTTGTAATAGACTGGCACATCTAGAACAGCTTCAGAAGTTACAGGCAGTTTCCAGATCATCCAACAGTCAGACTTTTAACATCTTTTGTACTACATTACATGTACATAATGTAGTTAATGAGATATTAGCTATATTAGATTTTGCCTCTAGTAGTTTAAGGTCATATCTTCTTACAGTGTTTACATTTTAGCAACACAGAGTGTCTGTCTACCCTCTATCGACTCAACATGCAAGGACGCAACAGAAAACATATCAGGAACCTGCGCTGGTTTTGCCCCCCACCTCGTGATATAACGACACCCTGGGCAGTGAGCCTTATCATCTATCAGCTAGCATCAAAACAAGTTACTTTGCTATGTCATTTTTTTAAAGCTTGTTAAGTATTTTTATTGCACTCTTGTATGTAAAATCATGGCGCTCAAACTTTATGACTTGACTGGATATGAAAAAGTTGATTTTCTTCCCAACGTAATTATTATGAATCCATTAAACTCTTCCAGCTTTAAAAAAACGATACAGAAAATTTGGTGCTTCTGTTACTGGTTTGTTAACTAATCATCTATTTTTAAGACCTGTGCTGTAAATAAAGAATTCTCCCGCCGTCATTTTCACACACATTTCAGCCAGAACCTTGTGAACTGTGATTCAGTGTACACTATTCAGTTTGGATCTTTTAATCTTAATTAACAAGTTGCGCTCTGCAATTCTAAATCTGCGAGTATTCTGTGCGTTTGGGCGGGCATGCATGTTGTCTTTCTTCTTTTCGCTTTAGAGGGTTGCAGAAGAAGAGGGAAATGCGATAAGAAAAAGAGGAGAGAGGGCTATGTGGTAGGGGGAAGATAACGCGGAAGGAGTAAACAGCAACACTTGTCACGGCCGATGTTGCTTCAGATTGAGGCGGTTAGAATTTAATGGAATCGTGGCACAATTGGGATTGGTTGAGGGTGAAGAAAGTTGGGATCTTTGTGTCGGGACACAGCGCTGCATTTGCAACGTCTCCAAATGAAGTCTGCTCTCTTTATTTTTTGCATTGCCTGAAGTGATGAAACCCTAATGAGACTTGTTCTGACCCTGTGTCACTCACTGAAGAGTTTTCTTAATTAAAATGTTGTTTTTTTTCCCATTGTCTGAATAATGCTAATAAAAAAATAAACGATTTAACTGAGTCTCCACGTAGCCCAAACTGAATCAATGCACATGTCAAAGGTGATGCAGTTGTTGGACAAAAAGTATGACCACAGAATATTTTACACTTTATTTCACAAAATTATATAAAATAAAAAAATAGAAAAACATAATTATATATTTTTTTCTTCATTTGAGGAACTAGTGACCTTTCCCCCAGTTATAAGTACTTCTGATTTCTGGTGTCTCTGTTCGCCATACTCAAGTTGCTTCCTGTACAATCTCTGGTATCTTCATGAATGATCACCAGTTTCTCATCTGAAACTGACCTTTATGAGATACATTATCTGCATTCTGCTCATTGGTTCACCTCGAAAAGTTGCTAACTTAAGCTTGAGACCATCCACAAAGCCACCAACCAAAGAAAACGTCGGTACTCACCATCCGTTCAGGTTCTCCATCACTCTGGTATTACTGTTCAACTCTTCAATGTAGAAGGCGTCTCACCATTCATGTTCACTTCCATTCAAGACCTGTTATTTCCCGCAAAGAGACTTTTTGTGGTTTTGTAGTTTTCGGTCAATACCCTCTGTGGACTATTGATCACAGCATAATAACTTATGCTGATATTTTTTTTTTTTTTTTTTTTTTTTTTTTAGCTGTAGGTCATGTTAATGTTATTCCCTTATTATAAACATACTTGGTGTGTTGCCTTGATTATTTCATGCATGTTTGAAAAATACCTTAATCTCCCATGGAAACCATTCAGCTGTGCAAAATGCCTGGGTGGACCTAGCTCCGCCTTCAATGACGAGGCTCCTCCTCTGAGCTGCAGCTTCCAAGCTTCAGCCTCACAGAGCATTGTTAATTTAATGAAAACTAAAAACATTTTAGGTCTAACAGAAGAGTTAAATTATTCAAAATGATCAAGTTAGCCGAGTTGTGTAAACTGAAGAGGTACAGCTTTCACATACAAAATTTTTTGGTTTGAAAACTTCTTTTTTTTGGCGGGGGAGCATATATTTCTTTTTGTAAAGCACACTCTTTGTGTTTTACAGTGTAGGGAAATGATGCTGGTGGAAGCCCTGCTTCCTGCAGGTGTGCAGCGGTGGACTGTTTCCTCTGATACCAAGCAGCCAACAGGTCCAAGGCTGCAGGCTGATACATGTCAATCAGCCTTTTTTCCTCCCGTGCAACAGCAGCAGATTTCTCTGTCCCGCCCGTCTCCCTCACCTACAGCGAATCCCTCCCCAGCACTGATAACACTCCACCTAACAGGTGAGCGACTGCTGGCAGAAAGGAGATTGCCTGACCTTATTGTTTGCCTTCGCCTCCTCTTTGTTCTTCACAAATAAAGGGTTTTTTAATAAACTGAAAGGTCCTCCGCCGTGGCCCATAGAGAAAATGAAAGGGGGCAGTGAGGTATGGTACAATGTGGCGGGTGCGGTGGGGGAAAAAAAAAAGCAACTCATCAGAAAATAACAAAGGTGCAAGTTAAAGATAAGGCGCCCGTCAGAGATTAATCCGAGCCCGCTTGATTGTTTTCTTTAATACCAAACCTGCTACAGCAAGCGATAAGTTTGCTGAGTAATTTGGTTTTCTAGGGGACAGGCAGAGAGTGGGTGGCTGGGTGCTCGAAATAATATTCAGGTGTGCTCCATAATTGATTTCTTTTTTTCCACTTCACCTCTCAGTTCTCAAAGAAAAGGTGGGGGGGGTAAAAAAAAAAAAAGAGATGAAATTCAAAACTGCTTTGACTTGCTTTTGTGCTCACTCTCTTCTCCCCCACCACCCTCTCCTTTTTTTTCTGCCTCTCCTCTTCCCTTCTCTTCACGTCCTCCTTTGGATTAATAAACCGGCTTTGTTGAAGACAAAAAAGAGCCGAGAGAGTGTGCTTAAGGAAGCAGTTTTCTCTTCTCGCTGGCAGCGCCATTGTGATGGTTTCTGAGGAAGAAAATCAGAGGGGAGAGAAGGATGAGTAGCATAGACAGACAGACAGTGCAGTTTATGTCTGTGTGTGTGTTTGTGTGTATCTCTTAGTATGTGTGCCATGTTCTGATGAGTCTGGGTAAAATTAATGTAAAAAATCCAAAACAATAGATTAAAATCTATTAGTTTGGTAATGAAAAGAGCAAGCGCAGGAATAGTGTATGCTAATTTGGCTGCTGCAATAATAATAAAAAAAACATTTAGATATATTATGGGAAGGAAAACAGACTGGAAAAAAACGTCCAACTTATCTAAAAGTACTTTTTAATTTCCTACTGCAATTACCATCTTTTCCTGCCTCAATTCTGCTCCCTTAGAGACCGCTACAGTTTGTATTGCACACTTTACAGAAAGTGATTTGGCAGATATGCTTTAAATTAGTGTTTTGAATTAAAAAAAAAAAGCATCATGAATTCCAGACAACAGGCAAAAAGTTAAGCATATTGGAGGCTTGGGTTTGGAACGAGATGGTAATGATAATCTTAAGTACACTGATTTAGAATGGAATAGAAAAATCCTTTGACTCTCAGTATACATTTACCCTTAGAAATGTGGGCAAAAAACTACAATTTCGCAATTGCTGTGCTTCCATTAATAAGAAACACAATTAAAATCAAATGAATAAGTTTGTTCATGTGATAAGACATTAAAAAAAGATCAAGCTGCACTAAACCATACTTCCTGTTGTCTTCTTTGTTGTTTGCGCCAGCAGCAACATCCAGTTGTTAATCATGTAATTCATCTGATGTGAAAAAAATGTTGTGAAATAAACTAATTTCGATATGGTCAAAAAAATAATAACACCTTCTCATAGCGCCAAACCTTTTGAATTTGCCATGTTTCCATGAAGTGAATTTGTTTTCGAAATACCAAATTGCTCATTTCCAGTCGTCAGTGAAAATACAGCTACTCTGGAAATGTTCACAGCAAAGTAAGAGAGAAATGTAAGTGCACAAAAATAATGAATAATAGAAACTGAACTGTCATTTTTTTTGTCCAAATTTGCATATGGTTTGGTTTTGAAAAAATAATTTCCCATGATTTTTTCTCTCTTTTTTTTTTGTCAAGTTTTAAATGACCAAATAAATTTCATCATCAGACAAAGAAATCAATATCAAATCTTATTCATAAGAAAAAAAGCTATCCAACCCAGCCTGTCATGTATGAAAATGTAATTAATCCCCTTGGTAAAACATGAATCACTTGTGATTGATCTCGTTTGGAAAACAGAGTTCAGTTTCAGCAGACACACCCAAGCCTGATTACTGCCGTACCTGAACAATCAAGAGCCACTTCAATAAAGCTTTTCTGATGATGTGAAGTAGGCTAAAAAGTCTTAAAAAGAAACACCTATAACTGCATTAATAAAATCCAAGAACAAAGCCATTGACATCTTTCTGTCTCCAAGGTTACGAAGCCATTTCCAAGGCCTGAGTGAGAAGAAAAATCCAGAAATGGAGAAAACGTCAAACAGTGATGAACCTTCCTAAAGGAGTTTTAACCACCAACATGAAGGACTGATCCCAAAGGTCAGAATAGATTATTTTTTATAGTACTGTATAATATAATATACTTTCTTTTATTTAAAACTAAACAGTTAAACCTAAGTTAAATTATAGGATTAACAAACTTTATTTTATCACTATATTTTCTGCTGGTTATTGCAACAGTGACATAAGTTAAAGTTATTTCCTAATTCTGTGTTGCTGATAAACTGTCACTGCTATAAAACAGCAAAAGAAACACAACATATACAGTGTACCTGGATCGATGAGAACTGATCAGTATTATCACAAAATTATTTTTAATCAACAAACAATTCTGGAATTGTAGTTTTGTAACACTGTTATAGGAACATGTTTTTTATAACTTGAAATATTTTTGAACAGTTTTGAAATTTTGATATTAGTGTTGACACAGATATTTCTTAAATTAGAATTTATTATTTTTTTGAGAAAAATATCTTGGCATATTTCCAATGGGCCAGATGACAACTGTAGTGCATTTAAACAGCCCATTTTCACTTAGAAATATGCACCAAGCAGACCGATGAAGAAGATGAAGTAGAAGAAGCGAAACAGTTATTTTATTTTCCATCACTCCTTCCATTTTGCCCGAATTCAGTCGCCTTGAATATCCCTCATCTCTCCCCTTTATTTCAGCCACTTGTGCTGAAGATGGCCTGTACTCTGGGGCTGTTTTCCAATTACGGCTCAACCTTTTCAGAGGAGGTCGTTATAATTAGAGAGAGGTCCATTTAGTGTTTCTGTGAAAAGAAGAAAAACGTTTTTCTTTTGTTTTTTTTTAGTCTCGGAAAGAAAAGGAAGACGAAAAAAGAAAATATGCTGCTGTTGTAATGATCTCGAGTGGGTTTATTATTCTGGTTGGATGGACAGGTTGCACACATTAATGGTTCTTACCTGGGGAAGAGGCCGGCCTTTTGCACATTAGGAGTGCCTGAATGGAAAAAGACGTTGTAAATCCATACTGGACCTGTATGAGGCTGTGTGTTTATATCATCATAGGTGGCATAATGAGGACAAGATGACTCCATCAAGAGAGAGAGAAAAAGAGGCTTTACAATACATTAGAAATAAAATGCATTCTTCAAGTTATTACAGAGAAGTGTGAAGCCGGGTGAAAAAAATCCAGTCATGACAACGACAAAACCCCAGATCCTTCATTAAAATCTATTCCAAATAACTTCCAGAAGTTAGAGAAACCTGTGGAACCACCTGTGTGATGTGATCTCAGTATGAATCCAGCTGTTCTGTGCAGACCTCTGAGGTTTGTTCTAGAACATTAGTGAACAAACAGAACCATGAAGACCAATGAACATCTGTCAAAGTGTGGCCAGATCCCACTGTAGGTCCCCATTACAGTTTAATACAAGCAATGTTGGCCATACACGCAAGCAAGTTGAAGAAGGAGCTCTGGTCAGAGGAGACTAAAACGCAATCTTTGTGGCCTAGAGACAAATGTTATGTGAAGAAAGTTTGGGTGTTTTCCAGGCACATAGAATCATTTTCTAGCAAAATCCAGTAACTATGTTGCCTTTAGTTTTTATAAAAGTGCTGTATGAATCAAATATGAATTAGAAGAAATTTGACTTTGTAATTTATCACCTTGAAATTGGGCCTTTGTCTCTTTAAAAGCTCCTCCTCTTTCTGAAACTCCGCCTCCAGGAAGTCATCACAACATGGCTCTTCTATTAACCCTTTACCCACATTTTTACCAGCATTGAATTGAGAAGTAGCTTATAAATTGAGCTCAGCAGATGCACAGTTCCATCAGGTGTTTGATAATTGCTGCTGGCTAGTCTGAAGGAGCTGAGTGGGAGAGCTGCTCCGTGGGGTGGAAGCTTGGACGCTTGGAGTCTTTTTGATAATTGGAATAACTTTATAACATAATTTAAAGCTCAAAAACTTTGATTTTTCATAATACTGCCAGTTTAACACTAAGACAATTATTTAAAAAAAAAACAAAAAAAGGTTTTATCAGCTCTAGTGGCCTTTATTTGACAGGAAAGTGGGTAACGAGAGAAGGGGAAGACATCCGGCAAAAGTCGCCAGGCCAGGAATCAAACCTGCGATGGCCACGTCGAGGACTGAGGCCTCCATATGTGGACTGTGCTTATCCCCTGTGCCACCACAGCACACACACATTAAGACAATTCTAACCCTGAGCACGGCACCACCACATGCAGGAAGAGGCACAGACAGAGTTGATGGGTAGAAGAATGGAGCTACAGACAGAGCAAAGCTAAGAAAAACAGGGCTACAATGGATCCTTCTAAGTCATGTTCAATAAATTAGGAAATTAGTTAAATTTAGGTATATTTGTTGGATTAAAAGTACCTTTTGAAAATAAAAATCTTTGATTAACATACTTTTCACTAAGCCCACATTTCTGTCTTAAAGATGTTTGTTATTCTGTTTTCTTGGGATACTTCTAGTTTTGTTTTGGAATTTTTCTACCAGATCTGGTCAATAACAATGACCGCAATGCATGATATATTTTGTGAAAGTCAAAATTTTGTCAACTTTCTGACAAAACCTCGGATCCAGACTGGGAGGCAATGGTCTGTCCTCACAGTTCTTCATAACACTGTGTTCCTTCTCCCTGCATGCTGCAAGCAGATGGCAGGGGACTAGCAAGCCAAAGTGGTTGAAACCATCTAATTGGTTTGAGGGGGAAATCAATATGAAGCAGACCCCTCCCCTCTGTGCTCGGTCCATCAGTCTTGCTCTGCAATTACCCCATTGATTGGCCAGTGCTAATTGCAGATCTCATTACTGGAGGTTTCGGCCAATTGCGATATCAAAGCTTCAGAATTCAGAGGTAAACCTGGATTTGTGTCTTGCTGAACTTGGCAGGATAAATACAGCTTTAATGACATTGAGCAACTATTGTTTATTCAGGTGTTTATAATGAGCTCTTTCAAAAAATAAATAAAATTGGATAGATGCTTACCTTAGACCAGGCCAGATTCACTGTAATACTTTTAGTTGGTTGCATAGATGAATAGTTGATAACAAAATAGAATCCTTGAGTTTCATATCTAACCCTACAGAATAATCAGTATTCTGTTCAGGATGTGTCCTGCTCTGGTTTTGCAGCAGGTTGGTTGCCACACTAGTATTCTACAATAAAATTTTTGGATGCTGACTAGGAAAATGTTCCACATTTAGACAGCACTAGACATATAGAGTCAGCTGTAGTTGTCATGCCAGACCATTAGATGTCGCTGTGATTTTAGTATGTCATCACTGCACACACGCTTTTTGACCCTTAGCTTCCGCCTTACTGTAAACAAGTGAGTAACCCGTCCAAGTACACCTCGGAACGAAGTGCTCATGATTAAGGCATGTTCCAGAAATTATGCTAAACTGCAGGTCATCTAGCACTTACAGCACGATGCTGTCTGCCATTGTTTTTGTTGTTATCTGCCAGTGTGTGCATAGAATAAACCCTGCAGCTGCTCATTGCTCTTATTTGATCCCCCAGCCTTGTGTTTTTTTTTAATGTATTTATTTATTCATCTTACAGCTGTGCGTTCTGCGCATGTGCGCGTACTTCGCACTTCTGCTTGGGTGTTACTAATTTTACAGAAAGTCAGAACAAAAACAAAAACAACACACTAACAATTAATATTTAACCAGAACATTTAACCAAACGTTGTTTTTTACGTTAAGAATGATGTGGGACACGCAGTCCCCCCCCCCCCTCCACCCCCAATATCATTGAAAGGTGCTGAGTTTGGGAGTGAAAGGAAAGATTTGCAGTGTTTCTAAGCAGACTTTGGGTATTTGAAGCAGAAATAGCAACAGTATTTCTCTTCATGTTTCTTGCTGTATGACTATTAATATATTGCTAATATTAAATGTCCTTTCAACAGGTTCTGAACTGAAGCAGAGTGGTGTTACAACTTGACATGTACACAAAGGCCGAACACCATCCAACCACATGCTGAACTCCCTCTCTTTGGTCGAAGGCCACACACACACAGGTAATCAAACACACATACACACCGACCTCACACACACACACACACACACACACACACGAGTCTGTGCTCGTCCTCTTCTCTCCCATGGGTCTCTGTTAAAATTGACCTTCTCTGCCTTTCATCACAGGAAAATATCACCCTCAAAGAATAATAAGGCCGCCAGACACATTAATTAGAGAGCCTCTATTTAGATAAATATCTGAGAGAGAAGGAGGTGCAGGGGAAAGGGAATCCAGGGGAACTTATAAATATGCAACATGAAAATACTCGGATGTGATTCTTCTTAATATGTTTCTTAATAAATGTCACCTCTGTATGGGTGGAATGCAACTTTGAGTGGAAATTTGGGGAATTTTACTATCATTTCCGTATTCTGTCAGCCACAACTGATAAATATCATCGAATGGGACAAAATCTGTCACTTTTAATTTACAATCACAGTTCCTGTTTTTGTTGTTTTGTAAAGTGCTTCCAGCTGACGCGCCGAGCAAGGCGGGCTGTATGAATTAAAATGGACTGGTTCAGGTCCAGGTTCAGATTTGTTCAAGTCCCAAAGGGCAATTAACGTTACAAAACGGAAAAAAATGATATAAAAACTAAGAGACATACAATTAAAGTTCTAAAAATGAGGAACAATGCAGTGTCCCAAAATATCAGCCCATACAAGATAAAGGTCATGATCAACCAACAATTACAACTAACAGCAGTGACATTTGTGGAATAAATAAATCCAGAAATGAGCCAATCAACCCCAACACCCAGCTTTTCATGGAACCTTAATTAAAATTTATTTATTAAGTGGAGGAGGGGTTGGGGCAAAATAAAGAAATAATTGTTTTTGACTAGGGCTTTAACAGGTTAATTCTCATTAATTATTACCTTGATTTTAACTCGTCAAATATTGAACATGACTAATTGTATTACTTTTTTCTACATACAAATGAAACCTTTGTATTCTTGTTTCTGGTATGCCCATAAATCTGACACACAAGCAACAACGCTAATGTTCATAACACTAAGGTCAGCATCCACAGTCCACAGTTCAGAGAAGGTAATTCTTCAAAGAAGTTCCATGGATGATCAGGGGTTCCTGAAACACTGGAACGCTGAATGGGTGGAATATCTCTTTGAACCAATCTGATGTCAGAATAATCTGAATAACAGATTTAAAACAGTAAATATTTTTGTTGTAGCTCATGTGCCTACTTAATTAATAACTAAGCAGCAAAAAAGTTTTTTATTTTTTTCGATGAGAAGTGTAACTTTTTCAATTGTTCTGTCTTTGGTGTGCAGTTGTTTACATTATTCTTTGTTATTCACTTCATAAGAGATTAATATATTCTTAACTGTGCTTATTTTTAATTTTCTGTTTGCTTTCATTTTTTATGGTTTACTCCTTTTGTCTTATTTGCAGGTCGGGGTTTGAGTATGTTTACTTTTATATGTACTGTTCATCTAACCACGGTGGGAGCATTTGGAGTTTTTTTTTTTTTTTTTTTTTTGTTAATCTCACCAGAACAAAGTGCTTTTCATATTTTTATCCTTTGGCTGTTTGTCGCTTAAATGTTTGTCTCAATCTTTGTCTCATCTCACAAATGCCTGCGTTTCCATCCAATTAAAGTTCCAGTAGATTAGATATGTTGCAAATAGATAAACTCTACAGGTTTATGATTGTGATGGTTGAACAGAAAATACTTTTTTTTAAATCACCAATAAAGGACTTAGCAATGTTTACCCTAATGGTTGTTATGGAGACTAGATGGTCCTAAGATGTTTCTCTATTGCGCTTTTCCAACTCAGACTCAAACGCCTGCATTTTGTGTTTTTTGCTTAAAGAATTTGAGATATTTATTCCTACAACACTTCCTCAAATCAAGAGATAGATTTTTCTAGAATGTTCAGAATGACATTATACTATTTCAATAATAAATAGGACTTGATCTGAAGGTGTTTTTTCCCCACATCTTTTATCAAATGTGCTCCGCTCTGTGTAATTAGAGTTGTTGCTTTGAAGCAGATTCTGAAATGGTTCATCCCCAGAGAAACCATCAGCAACCAGAGAACAAGACAAGTTTGGAAGTGTTTGTGTGTGTCTGTGTGTGTTGCAGGTAGGGGGTAGCATAATGGTAACCAAGGCAACAGAAAAATCTTTTTTTTTCTTTCTATTTTTTTTTCCAGAAAAAAAAGAAAAACAGAGAGAACTGATAAATGCTGGATGACCCCCTGCAAACTCAGGTGGAACATTATTCTGTCTCTCTGCTGCAGAAACAAAAGATACAAGATGTGGAGCCAGTCTGTTTTGAGTCTCCTGATGCTTCGCACTTCCCCTTCTCTGTGGATCTTTGTCTAGCTAGCTCAGTTGAATATATTTGCTCCCAGAAATTATCCTGCCTTTGGATTCCATGCTTTTCATTCTAACATGGCGTAGCAGGAGCAACGAAAGCAAGTGACTAATTTTACAGCCATCAAAGACTAAATTTCTTTACCAGTGACCTAATGTGGCTCTTTTACCCTTTTAGGTGCAGAATGAACACCGCATATACATCATCTGGTTTTATATAAAGAAACTAATTTTCAAAGAGAAGAAAGACAGATATTCACCTCATTTTATAAAGCATCATCTGGACAATCCAAACACCATGTATAGCACTTTAAATTGCCTTGTTGCTGAAATACAATATCACAGGGCAACACACACTCACACAGGTTTGTATTTTTGCCATATAAGGATTTTGTATTGAGTTCTATTTATCATAGTAATTGCATTTATGGCTAACCCACACATTTTATCTTACCCTATCCCTTGCCATGCCTAACCCACACCAAAACCTAATTCACACCATACTTCTGAACTCAGCCCCTAGCCCTAATATGTTTGGGCCAAAGTCTGGCCCAAACATATTAGGGTCAGACTTTGGTCCCCATAAGGTTCTTTGACCTTGAGAAGGATAGAAAATATGCCATAATGGTCAAAAACAAAAGTAGACACACACAATGTGTGTGGCCATGTGAAGTCTTTCTATCTTCACATGGCGCCATGGCCATCCATTCATTTTTCATTCATTTCTCAGCCTAACGCTGACCATTACCATAAACCTAACCATTACCACTATAAACCTAATCCTAAACCTAACATAAAATTAACTGACATCTTAGTCCTAAACTTAATCCCTAACCCTCAGCCTGACCTAAACTCAATTCACATTGTAGTTTCTAAACCTAACCCTAGACCCTTAGACAGCACTCCTCCTTATGGAGGCTTTGGTCCCCATGAATAGCAGTCAGTCCTCATGACGTACTAAGTTTTACATTGTCCTTACAAGATAACAAATACAAGTCCACACACACACACACACTCACATCTAAAGACAATGGAGAGTAACCAATTAATCAATTCATAGTCATGTCTTTGGACTGTGAGAGGAAGCCAGAGAACCCATGCATGTACAAGGAGATCATGCAAACTCTGCACAGACAGAGCTCCGTCTGGGGTTCAATTAAAGGTCACAGTGCTATGTGTTGAGAAAATAAATTTAAAATAAGCTAGTTTTAAAACTTAATATGTCTTGATTCAAATGGCCTAATTGTGGTTTTAAATCAGTAACTTATTCTGGCCTATTGACCTTTATTTTACCTGTAGTTACAGCAGATGGTTTGCTAAGATCGTTTGAACTGCCTTTTGTCTGTGGGAAAACAATACAGTGGAAGTTGTAGCTTTTCACACTCATCTGTGAAAGGCCGTAAACACGGCAGGGGTTTAGGCTTCAGATAGAGGGTCAGAGATAGCTCCTGGTTGGAGGAGCAAAGGTACGCCTTATTTGAATAAATTAAATACAAGAGGATAAAACTTTCTACACAGAAGTAACAATTTAGATTTGCTCTTGCAATTCTCCAAAGATGTCTTTGCACGTCTTTGCTTTTCTTTCTTTCTTTCTTTCCTTTTATGTCAGGTAAATGAATGTATGTCTCCGTCGTTCTGCAGTTTCTGGTGTAAGTTTGTGCATTGTCTTACTTTTAAGTTTATGCATTGTCTTATATTGGATTAAACTCTGTAATTCTGTGACGTCAACACGCATTGTTGTTTCCTTGTGCCTACACGTGGCCTGCCGAGAGGACCTGGGATCTAAAGGAAGAGAGAGCCAGACTTTTTTCCAAAGTTAACCTATTTTAGGTAATTCTTCCTTAACATTTGGGGGCTCGTGCCGGTTCTGGAGTCTCGGTGGGCGGCTGTTTGGCCCTGATTGATCCGTTTCGGCCCGACGCTTCGGTGTGGTAAGACAGTATTTAATTGTTTTTTGGTTGTCTGAAGTGCTGTGTCGTTGGACCGTCGCTGATTGCTTTTGGTGTGTGCGGCATCACGGAATTTAGAAACTGCAGCGGTATATAAAATCCCACCTAAAAGAGTCTGTAGTTTGAAGAGAAAATACACATAAAACGGGGGTTCGTGGCTGTTCCACGCAGCAGGACTTTGCGCTACCTCTGCTAAAGCTGGGTTTCTTTTGAATTCTTTGCCCTGAGAGTCGTCCCGTACCTCTTTAAAAGAATTTGGGTCTTTGTGTATTCAGATAGTGTGGGCTTGAATCGGCCCGGAGATTATGGCTCATCTCCAGTGGACTTATAATTGGACTGGTTTGGGATTAATAGGATAGAAGCGGGTTGAATCACCTTACTCAGGAGTAAAAGGACTGAAGCAGGTTGAATCACCCTACTCTGGGAGTAAAAGGACTGAAACGGGTTGAATCACCATTCTCTGGGACTCTGAATCGAGTTGCCAGGAGTATAAAGGACTGAAAACAGGTTGTATCACCTTAGAAGGACTGAGATAAGTTATTTAATTTGGAACAGGTTGTATCACCTTAGAAGGACTGAGATAAGTTGAGAATAAAAGAGATTTGTAAAAGTGAAGTTGGAAGATTATAAGATGCATCATACGTTCTTTTGAGCTGGCGCCTGACATTTTCTTTCCTGTCTTTTCTTGGCTGAACTACGACGTCGTCTGTGTATCTGTGTTTGTGTGCGGGTTGATCTATTACTGATTGTGTGTCTGTCTTCCGCCGTTATATGTTCCGCCACGCGCTGCTGTCTGTCTCAGTCTGAGTTGTGTTGAGATTGTGCGGAAGAGATTTGTGTCTTATGTGTTTGTCTGTTTTGCTGGATGTTCTGTTGCTGTGTTTCTGTTAACTCATGCTTCTGTGGGACAGAGATTTCTTCTCCATTTTGGTTACAGGTTTTGTTCCACAGAGCAGGGGGCCTGATTGACCACTCCATTTGCATTTTGGGAGTGCTGCAGTTCTGTTAGCACTGACATTTCCAGCTCACTCTTTCAGGATTCTTGGATTTTGATGTGAATTTCTTTTAGAACTGTGTTTTATGTTGAAATGAAAAGTACAAGATAACAGATTTAAAGATGTTTTTACTTTCTCAGCGGGAGAAATGTGTGGTGTCAGTTCCAGGCTGGAGCACTGGAATGATCTCATTGCTTTTTCATAATATTGTAACATTTACAATCACTTCAATTTCTAGGTTTCCTGACACTGGATGGAACACCCTCACTTATCAGAACGGGGACGCAGAACTGATAAATATGATGTTTTTCTCCTTGACAGTGTTTTGTACACTGTTAATGTGGGACATGTTGGAACACTAATGAATTACTTTGTTTCTTGTAGGATGATCTTCGTGTGCAGTCCATTTTTTCTTATTTCATGACCATATGAATGGTTTTTGGGACTTTCCTACAGGGGGTCTAGTTACTGGGTAGCCATTTAATAACAGTGGGCTATCATGAAATAAGGTTGTGTGTATAACATGGAGTTTTTGAAACAGGTTCACTCAAAACTGAACAACATTAGAACTGTTGGATGATTTTGTTTCCTTTCGGGCATAGTCTTATCATAATTGTGTTTAAAACTTTCTACAGGATGAATTTTGGTTTGAAATTTGGGTAAATATGTGTTTGGAAGATGGAACCAGTACAAATTGGGAAGTTCTAACTTTATGGTTCACAAATATTTTATTTCACATGTTGGAGTGTGACGGAAAATTACAGGTGAACATGGGGATCTTTTCAGTTGCTGTAGGTGGATTACACTACTTAATGTGTTTGCCCAATGTCATCGAGGATAATTGGGAGTATATTTCTTACATTATGGGTCAACTAATGTACAGCTCCCTTCAGATGCTTAGAATGGGGTCATGTTCCTGCTCTCACGGCAGTGTTGGGGGCAGATCACACCTCACTTTGTTTGGTCAGTTTGATCTGGGGTAACATCCTGCATCTTTCTTACAATGGGATGTTAAAGAGTCTGTTTGAGTGTGAATGAGAGTGAATGTGTATGCATATGGCCATTGATGGGTTTTAGGAAGCGCTATGTACATATGACGTCACTTTAGGGAGTAGCTGTGTGATATTTTTCTTATTTTAAACTATTTAGGGACAGTAAAGGTTTTGTTTCATAAATTTACTTGTACTACTGCTTTACGGACAATGTTAAAGGTGAAGATTGCATATTTTGGTATCACAATCTGGTTAAAGCTGAATCATCTGCTTGTGCAGTAGAATTAATACAAAATAAGAATTCAGCCTTGACTTAAAGAAGATAAATGTAGTTATTAGGAAACTGTCTCGTCCACTTTGACTAACAACACTAACAAACTAACCTAACTTCTAACTAAATTAACTTGGTTTATATGTTACATGGGTAACTGATTGGACATGTTGAAATTTTAGCATAATGGGAGAAAGTTCTTCAATTTTAGTTTTCCACCTCTAAATTGTTTTTCTTTTTGAAATAAGAAAAACACAGGGGGATATTATAAAGTTAAGAGATTACTGATAGAACTTTGAAATTTGAAACATCTCAGTTTGAATATCATCTATTTTGAATACTAGATGGGTGATATGGAGAAATGGTGGAACGTCTTATAATATTTTGGTTTTTCAGCAAATTATAACAGTAACATAGATTCAAAATTGTTTTCAAAATGATAATTTTATTATATCAACAGGGGGAGAAGGAGAAGTAGACCCTAATTCCTGGTAAATTTTTGGATACGGTTAATTGTAAATTAGTTAATCAATAATGACTTTTTTATTCAACAATAGTGAATTATGGATTTCTTTAATGTAGAGTTATATTGCCTTCCTGCTTGACTAAAATATGGTGTATGTGATATAGAAGCTTCTACTAAATTAGATTTGATCATCTAAAATTGAACAGCTTTAAGCAACATCTATGAAATGTTTATTACATTTAAAATTGTTGATGGATTTCTGCATCACTGCTGATTTTGATTATATACAGTTGGGTGTAAATTGTTAATTTTGAGGAAAATTTTGGTTAAAACTGCTATGAAATTCAAATGAAATGTGAATAATTTCTGAAATTTTGAAATAGGACTTTGTCTTGAAGCGTGGGACAATGATAAGGATGTTTGGTGTTTACTAGGACAATATGAAATACATAATTATTTGACAAAGTGCAACTCAATCACAACTTTTATAAGTGTCAGTACTGGGACATTCTAGATTTTGTTCTAGTTCTTTAATGAGTTTGTGACGTTGTGATTTTAAAATTTGTAGTTGATATTTGGCACAAACAGAGTGAATGTCATCGAGGTATTGACGTCTATTGATTTTGAACAGTAAGTGTCTTTATTTTCTTAATTCTGGCACGTCTGATGGTGGAATGTTTTAATACATTTCTATGTTTATTCTTTTGCAGTTCAGGACTTGAGGCAGTTGGCCGTCTGTGTTGTAACAACAAATCTAGAGCCACACGGAAGGATGCATCACAAGATAAAATTAAATTTTATTTATAATAGTGAAAGTAACAAAATGTGGCATATATAAGTTTTGATTTTTAATTACTTTGTATTATTTTTCTCTGGCAGTTCTCCTTCCTTCTGACTTGATGGCGATCTTGGGGGCAGGGTCTTTCTAGCTCAGAGATCATGGGACGATGTGATTAGAAAGGATCTTCTTGATTACCGCATCAGGCCGCTGTTGTTGCTGCTGCACAAGGACATGACGATGCTGAACTGTGCCCATCTTCTGCTGGACTGCTGTATGGAACCCAAAAACTGTTGAACGATTACTAAGGTCAGTGAAGAAGGACTGTGTTTTCCTGTTGTCACGTGGGGGCAAAGTGCTGCTCACAGGACCTGGCAACAGATGTCTGCTTTGAGTGTTGCTTTTCACACCTGGCTGAAAACAAAAGGGACTCAGGCGTTATCTGCGAGAGTCTTCTACTGCCTGGAATCAGCAGGGAGTCGGGACCACAAAGATCAAAGCCTTTTGTCCAAACCCAGACGGGGGTTTCAGTGGATGACTGATCTGCTGTGTTTCTACGTCCTGTTCTGTCGACTACGAAAGGCTGACCAAAGTTCATCAAAGAGGGACTGTATCCAGATGTTTCTGAACTGCAGGAATGACTGCTACTCTGGACACCTTCTGATACAGCAGAAAAGAATTGGGGCATGGCAAGTCGCTCAGCAGTGGTCCTGTTGTGTGTTCTCATGTTTGATCCTGGATTCTCACCTCTGATCATGTGACCTGAGCGCCAAAGCCCACTCCTGGGGTTCCCTTCAGTCTGCAGGTTGGAGACGAAATGGATGCCAACAAAACTTGGCAGTGGTGAATAAGTTCTTTTTTAATTTTTGTAGTGTGTGATGCCATTGTTCTCTCCTTACTTTAGTTATAGCACAGATGCGCCCTGTTGCCTTCACGTCCTGAACCTATGCTGTGAAATGCTAAGTGTTGAGGACACCCCATCTCCTGCTGTCAGAGGTTTTACAATGCAGTTTGAGGGTTCGTGTGACCCAGCGGTTACGACTCTCTGCATTTCTTGGAAATGCATTAACTTCCTCCATGATTCACTCTGTTTGTCTCACAAAATGCTAATGTGTTTTTCCCTTCCTTCCTAAAACAGGAATGGGAAGGGAACTATTACAATTACAAAAGTTTTTCTTAATCATAGCTGAATTTCATAGTGTGTTACGTTTCATCTACTAAACAAGATGATCTAAATTTTATTTGGCCTATTTTACAGTGGCTACCATTCAGTGACAACTAAATTTAGATTTAAATGGAATTTGAAATGAAGGTGCTACAGTGGATTGATGAGTGTCTATAGAGCTTACTGAGCTAATAGCACCAAGTTCTGTGTTGATTTCATAAATTTAATCAAACATTAAATTCTTTGATTGAGGTGTGCAGATTGTAACAGCATCTGGGACACCATGTTTGAATTACATCCAACTGTGTTATATGATGCTAAAGTTAGTGGTGATGGCAGATTTTATCTCAATGAGTTGTATGGGATTTTTATTGTATTCTATGACAGAACATTTGTTCTGTTATAGAAACAGGGGGAGATGAATGGAATTGATCTAATAAGCAAATTTTTAGTTTGGATCTCTCTTTACTTTTCGGAAAAAGAGATTATTGAAGTTAAATCAAAATTCATTAAATATGAGCTAACTATTTGGATATGGAATAACTAAAATTTATAAATTGAATACACTAAACTAAATATTACTTGTCAAATAATTTATATAAAAAGTGTTTCTTAAAACAGGGAAGGTGATTGTTGGATTGTTGAATCTCTATTCATATGATTTAAAATAAGTTGTTTAACTAAGACATCCAGGAAGGTCTAAGCTAAATATTTACATCATTTAATAAACTTAGTTGTATCGAATCTCTCCCCAAAACTGAAAATGCATTGATAATTGATAAACAATATAAAAAGGGTAATTCATTATCCAATTAAATACAAATAGCTTTTCAAAAGAATAAATGGATCAAAGGTAAAAAATGTTTGAAATTTTGGGATTCAAAACTATGATTGGAATAAAGTAAATCATTTTTGATATTTAGTGACACGGTTAACTTTATTCTTGTAAAACAGGCTAATTATTCTTTAAGGTTTTAAAATAGAAAATATGATGATTGAAATTAAATTGGTCTAAATTGGAGATTTACAAATGAACAATTATGGAACTGCTTCTAAAATATGGTTAAGGTTTGGGTTCAACACAATGGGAAAACATTTATTTCTCATGAATGCCTTACATAAAAAGAGGGTCAAAAGATTGACAAAAGCTTCTTAAAATTCGAAGTTTACTGAGTTATAATACAAAAGGAAAATTACTGGAAGAGACTTAACATAAGGAAATAAATGATAATTAGGAATGAAGTTTTAAAGAGAAATAAAACTAAAAGCTACCAAAAAATTTCTTACTTTGTGATAATAAAGTAAGTATTAAAATAAGATTTGAGAACAAGAACAATACATGACTTGAAACAATAAAGAATAATTAGAGTATTAATTAATAAATCAATGTAAATGAAACATTAATTCAAATTGGAAGGAATTACTTATTTTATTTTAAAATACATTAAGGAGCTCTAGATAGGTGACAGACTCTGTTCCAGTATGGTGACCAGCTGATGACCTCCTTGAATAACAAAGGACCACAACCTGGTGTGACTGAGGATCTTTCCTGGCCGGAGGACGACCTCACACCTAGATGTTCATCAGGATTTCTTTCATTCTACTCTGCTTTTGATGTCATCAAATTGGAAAAGAGGGAACGGCCTCTTTGTTAAACTCACCAAATTCTGGGCATAATAATCCCTAAATAGGTGAGCATCGGTTACTGAGCTGACGACCCTGAGTTCAAAACTATAAGGAAAATGAGCTGCTGGAGACCAGAGGATCATCTTTGTTTTTCCTATTAACAAGTTTTCATCTACGACGTGCCATCAAACTCATCTTACTTCAAGGAGCATCAAGAAACACGGACACAAAATGAAGATATGTAAAAAAAAAAAAAAAAAAAAAATTGTTGTACAAAACTATTCAACTGGAAGTTTATTAATAGCTTGTAAGTTTTTATATGCAGTATATTGTATCAAACTTGCTCATTTATTGCATGGATAATTTTGGACAAATATATGTGTAACATCCTATTTACATCAGGAATATGATTGACTTTTCTTAAATATCATTTTAAGTATAACATTAAGATTTGTGGTAAAGTTTTTGTTAAGTATTGATAAATTTATGCATCATCTTTTGGTAAGATATGACTATGGGCTAGATAATTTTGAACATTTATTTTAGGATTTGAATCCTTTATATGATTTTGCTGTGATTTTATGTGCTATGAATATGCCAACATTTTAACAACAAATGTTATGTAGAAGGTTGCATGCAAAAAGAGGGGCGTAATTTATCAGCTATAATATGGTGTTTCTGAATTTAGGCTTATTCCATCGCATAGCATATTTTAAAATTATATTTTGGAGTGTAATCTCTATTAAGAGATTAAAAGAGGGAACTGTTGAGAAAATAAATTTAAAATAAGCTAGTTTTAAAACTTAATATGTCTTGATTCAAATGGCCTAATTGTGGTTTTAAATCAGTAACTTATTCTGGCCTATTGACCTTTATTTTACCTGTAGTTACAGCAGATGGTTTGCTAAGATCGTTTGAACTGCCTTTTGTCTGTGGGAAAACAATACAGTGGAAGTTGTAGCTTTTCACACTCATCTGTGAAAGGCCGTAAACACGGCAGGGGTTTAGGCTTCAGATAGAGGGTCAGAGATAGCTCCTGGTTGGAGGAGCAAAGGTACGCCTTATTTGAATAAATTAAATACAAGAGGATAAAACTTTCTACACAGAAGTAACAATTTAGATTTGCTCTTGCAATTCTCCAAAGATGTCTTTGCACGTCTTTGCTTTTCTTTCTTTCTTTCTTTCCTTTTATGTCAGGTAAATGAATGTATGTCTCCGTCGTTCTGCAGTTTCTGGTGTAAGTTTGTGCATTGTCTTACTTTTAAGTTTATGCATTGTCTTATATTGGATTAAACTCTGTAATTCTGTGACGTCAACACGCATTGTTGTTTCCTTGTGCCTACACGTGGCCTGCCGAGAGGACCTGGGATCTAAAGGAAGAGAGAGCCAGACTTTTTTCCAAAGTTAACCTATTTTAGGTAATTCTTCCTTAACATATGCCAGAGGTTAAGAATATTAAATTTATGTGACGGCACCTGCTTTACACCAGGTTTACGGTAATTCTTTGAATCATCCAAGAATAACACTGTCTAGCTTGTAGCTCTGAACTAAAATATCAACAAACACAGGAACAGATTTTAACAAACTTCCAGTAAATTTCAAGGTTAACGTTTCAGCAAGTACCGAAGCATATGGATAATAAAAGAATTTTGAAGCCAAATTTTCCCACCATTTAATTTCAACCGCTTTGACATTTTCACTAATAAAAACAAAACAAAAGGACAAGGCGTTCCTCAGGCTGCGATCTGTGCGCATGTCACTCAATCCCAACCTGATTACCGCGTCTGATGGAATTATCATATTTACAATGAGACCTTTCTATAATAGCAGTATGACCATTGTGCTACAGATAGCTGCAGCGCCCGATGAAATGCAGGAACACGGGCGGGATGCAGCCAGTAAATGTCAGAGCAAATTTTGACAGACAGGAAGGTAAAAGCAGAGACCGGATTCCTGACTAAATCCAATCACAGGAAAGGGACTGGGGTCTGAAGACTCTCCCTGTATTCCCCCATTAAACTCCAGTTTGTTCAGAGTTCAGAAAAGGCCCTTCTTTCTCCCTCTCCCTTTTAAAAGCAAACGGTTTAAAATCAGTTCCTTAAAATCTAATTACACATGTTAATGAGACAGACGCGTTCTGTGGGAAATGGGAAGTTTGGAGTGCAACACCGGCAGTTTCTCAGTTGTCTCTTCACCAGGAAGACCCGGGGAGTATTTAGCAGGAGGCGCTCCGGTTTGGACCTTTTCTTGGCTCCGTGCCTCATGAGTGTAATTTGGATGAGTGCAGCTCGCTTGCCTTTGGGCTCATTAACAACAATATAAACAGTAATTACTGTGATCGCCTAATTAATTCATTTAAAAATGCTGCACGGCATAAAAGGCACGAGCAAATCACTTCTGGAGATAACGATTTCACGGAGCCGTTGTTGACGCAATTAGCAATTTCATGTACCAAAATATAGCTGAAATAATTAAAAACTGTTAGTTTTTTTTGTTTTGTTTTTTGTCCTATTCCACACATTTTATCATTCAGATAGTTTCTGTGTTTCTTCTCTGATCCTGCCTCTGTGAGCTTGGCAGCTCTGTAGCCCTGATAAATGTAATCCTCCCCTCTGGACACGTTCTTTTGTTTTTAGGCCATTTCTACGCCCCCCCTCCTCCCCCCAAACCCCCTTCTGATCACCAAGCTTCCCTTCATAATGGAATTCTCTGCCTCCATTCTGAGGCTTTTTGTTAGTCTAAAGAATCGTCATCCGGCCCCTCAATTGTCCCTCAGCTCGGCCTGCATTATTGTCCAGTTAATTGTGATTAACAGTAATTAAGATTGAGCCGGACGGAAAGTGGATTTGGCCGTGGCTCCGGGACAAAAGGAGCAGCCGCCAATGAAATCCCTACTTCGCGATTCGTCCTCACCATGCTCTTGTCCAACGGAGATTGACTTCCAGAACGTCGTTTCGGCATATGCCGACAATGGGACGCAGATATGTTCTGTGATAACTCGTTGCTATTGTTTGTACATGATGAATAAAATGAGCTCATTAATGATGTGGAAAATAATCACTCATACTTATTTATTCTGTTTTTACTTTCTTTCTCTTCTTTTTTTGGAACACTTAAAGCTTTTAGATCAGAGGTGCCCAAACAATTTTCCACCGTGGTCAAGTTAGAGGAAATCAATGGCTACAAAACTGTCTTCACATTTTTATTAAATATTTTTCATTTTCATCTACCCTACCATAAACTACGCAATATGTTAATTAAATTTTTGTTTCCTTTTTGGACTTTTTTTTTGTTTTGTTTTGCTTTGTTTTGTCTACATGTTGATTCTTAATAACAAGAATAGGATATGGGTTGTTCTTTCTTCAAAAATACCTTATTATTTTTATTTAGCATAGCTTAATAAACCAGTGCACCAAGTCTGCATTTCAGTAGAAATCAGTGGATGTTTGGGGTCTTATTTACCATCAAATTAAACTGAATGCAGAAAATTTGGTTACTAAACACATAATAGTTTGGGAAGCTTTTAATTTTTCTCCTGTGTTTTAAAAGGCCTGGGCTCAGTGTGTCGTCATCAACCGCCAAACTGTGGTTCAAGCCCACCCAAAATCAATCTGAGGGCCCGATGATTATCCCCAGGCCACACTATGGACACCCCTGTTTTAGATTTTTTTTTTTTTTTTGTTATTTAAGGTCAGACAGCGATGACCCCAGACAATTTCATACTTATGATTCAATTTATTTAGAGAAGAAAGCTACACAAAATATGATTGCCCTCCATGTTAAATTATGATTTATGTTATTCAAATTTGGAGGCCACAACTAAGCTTGACTTCTTACTGACAACTGGAATCCATACATATCTTAAATAAAACTTGTCTGATGACATGAAGTAGAGTGAATTATCTCACAAAGAATCAATTCAAACCTTAATCTAAAGAAATTCAGGAAAACGGATACAAAAATAAACTGACATTAGTCTAGACAGGTTTACAAAGCCCATGTAAATTTGTCACAACAAAGGACATTATAAATAGAAAAAAACATTGAACAGTGGTGAATCTTTCCAGCTGTGTGCGTCCAGTAGACTCTTTGACGACTCCCCCAGGAGGCCAGAAAAGAACGCACACAAAAATGTAAGAGCTTAAGAAATCTGCAAACGTTTGATATTAATCTTTACCTTTAATTGCCTTCCGTAATTCTAAACCAAACTTTGCCATTCTAGCGTTCATTCACAGCATGAATAGAGTGTGTGAATGCTTTATGTTCAGGGTTCAGTCCTCTGACCCTTTAACACCCCTATTAGTAATCCTGCAAAATTTATTAGCACGTGTGGCACCGTTTCCTGTTGATTAGCTCTCTGCTCATTAAAGCGGGAGCAGATCTATAGAGCAATCTGGCTGATGTATGCGGACATGGGGGAGACACATCACTGTGGTTAGACATCAGCACACTGTAAAAACCAACTGGCTGAAATTAACCCAAAAATTTAATTCAGCAATTTGCAGATAGCTTTACTTGAATTAATGTTAAGTAAAATTAGGAAGTGTAACTACCATAAGAGGCTTACAATAAATAGAGGAGTTAAGGTTATCTTTGAAATGCGTTGCTCAACAAAATGTTTTTAATTTCCAACTAGCCGTAATAAACTGCATCTAATAAATAAGAAACATACAGCAAAGAATGAGACTATTTTGGCCATTTTTGTTGCCATCTATGGATTTGTAAATATACCACTGGAAGGGCTTTATAGTTTTAAAAAAAAAATTAAAAAAAGAACCGTGACTTGTTTCTTATTTGGGGTAAAAATGGTAAAAAAATTCCAGCTAAAAAATGTAAAGGAAACCCAGTTCAGTAAGTTTTACTTCCAATTAACAACATAGCAAACCTTTGACTCAGCAAAACTAAATCTGATTCATCTCAACACAAGTAGATAAAAAAATCATTGTTTTTGAGTATATTTCTTACCAGTACCAATATGAAGGAAATTAGCTAATTTGACACATGAACACATGTTTTTCTGACCCATGCAAAATCTGGTGTTAAAGTGAAAAATATAAAAAATCATTGCAGGGTTCTGTGCATTATGTTTTTATCAACATATCACATTAAATACAGACTATGAGGATAATTAATTAAAAGCACATTTTTCTGTTAACTCTTTTTTTTTACATCAACTAGAAGGTTTAATTTGAGAAATTGTTCAAGCAGATTACTGTTCAGTTTCATGCCAGAATATTCTACATTGCTGTTTTTAATAACATTAATATTTATTTAATAGTAAATTTCTATGATGATGAACATTGCTATTTTTGGCTGGATAAAGGACTATTAAAAGACTGTATGAAGAATTATTATTTGTTAAAATCAGAGAAAAAGGTAGAAGAAAAAACTGAAAAGGTTCAAATTGTGAATGTTTTGCTGATGAATATGCCATTTTGGATCATAACATTTTGCATGTTTAATGTGTGTTAATGAATGGACATAAATTACTCTAGATTTTTGGATTTAGATACAGCAAGTAGCAACAGTCTTAATATGTAATCTACGCAAAATAATTTAGAAAGTCAGTTTTGGTGAAGCCTTTTGTTTTGGCATGCAACTCTTTTGACAATTGTACTCAAGAAGACAACCTCTGAAATAGTAATACTCCTTTATTCCAACAAGAGGACATGTGAATATTTTCCAGAACAACCACAGTTAAAAAGCCCAGGTGACAAATCATATCTCCCTTTCTGAAAGAAACGTCAGTGGCAAGAAAAGCCTCATATTGTTCTGTTTAGAGAATAATATGAGCTTAATATTAAACCCATGCAGATCTATTCATTGTCTTCTGCTTACTGTAAAGCTGTTAAAAAACAAGGTAATGAGGAAACCAAGGTTTTGAGTATTCCTCATTTTGGTGATTAGATTTAAGAGGGAGACGTTCAGATTGTACGTGATACTCCATCGCCACCTGGTGGGATTGGAAAAGTAGACAAGTGTGTAACACACTAAGATAGCTCTAGAATATAAAATAGAAACAAGCCAGTGCCTGTTTTATGGATCTCAATAAAACCAAGAGATCCAACTTCTTCTGATGCCAAAACAATCTTTCAAAATTTGTCATGTACAACCAGCCTATGTTTCCCTGTCATAAAACTGAAGAGGTCTGTTGGCTAAAGAGATTTTAAATAGATTCCTGTCAGCAGCTAAACTCACATCTCAGTTTTGTTACCATTTGATGCTTAGCCAAATAAGATGCTCCAGAAATAAACCTCAATCAACACTTTATATGAAGCCTTTTTAGTCTGAGGAACGGAGCTCTGGATCAGGACTGAACTGGGCTTTATGATACTGAATTAGTATGTATATGTTTTGGGTTGTGCCAGATTGATTTGATTACACACTTACTGGCCACTTGTTAGACACAACACCATGTTGGACCCCCATTTGCTTTTAGAATCTACTCATGCTTTTTTAAATCATCAACAAAGAAGCTGTCTGGTTGTAAAATATTGATTATTATAAAGTACAAAACAGTTTATTTAGGAAAATTATTGTCAAACTGCAAATAAACTAAAAAGAAATGCATTGCTTTCATTTGATGCTGAAGAAGTTGAATGAATGTTATTTGGTCATTAATTGAGCCAACCATACCGTTTACCTCTACATATTTCTTTCCCTATTGAAACACACTTTACACAAATTACATTTCTCTACACTTTTTACTGTAAATATTTAGGTTTTTAAGAAAAATGAAACTTTCTTATTAAGAGTAATATTTCATATGATTCACAAATAAAATTCATATTGTTTTAGTTATCGTTTATATCTCAATTGTCCAGTAGATGGCAATCGAGTATAACTATAGAAACAACACGGCAAAGGGCAAGTAAAAGCAAAACCCGAGGAGGTCTCACTCCTTTATTTTTCTGAATGCCAGAAATTACACATGGTCGTAACTTATACATATTATATATAAAAGGGTAGGATTTAAAAAGAAAGCATAAAATTATGGTTCTTGTTACTTTCGGCCTCGGTAAGACCCCAAATAATTTAAACGGTCTTAACTTCTCGGACCGGAAGAGGAACCAGTTTTCCCCACAAGCAGAACATCTTCTGTACGATGTGTTGGCTCTAACTAACTCCAAAAACACTGACACTTGTGGACACATGTGTAGCCTCGTATCGGTCTGCAGAAGTGCCGAGCCAGCGGTGGAAGAGGGTTACATTTGTTTTCCAAGGGGTAAGTCACCTGTGCTAAGACGGCAGGGAGCTGCGTTTATTCAGCGTTTAGACGTGTTTCTGGTCCTCAATATTAATACAACAAAAAGAGTTAGCAAAATGAAGTAAATGGGTTCTCTTCACTTCATTGAAGAAAAAAAAAAACAGCCCCTGACATTTTTCATAGATAGTTTCCATTACATTGTTTTGGTGCAGCATGTACGGTGCAACAAAGTTATTAACGTTCCTTTTGAACGACGTTCATAAAACCATTAACACATTAGCTTGCTAAGCTAATTGGAGTTTCTGTTTAGAAATTTTGTCTCCGACCGACTGGATGCTGGAGACTTGACGGTACCCTCGATATTGTTCCGCTGTTGTTACATAGACCCTGCTGCATTTGTCAACATGTAGCTGTTCTGTTAGTAGCATAAACACACAGCATGGATTTACAACCCTGTTCTGTAAGATCGAAAGTTCAGAAGATCTTTGGCTGAATGTTCGTGGGAATGTTCACAATGTCCATATCAAACAAAACAAAGACACGTCTAAAAACTTATATTCTTATGTTTTCTATTTCTGGAACGACTGTTCTGGTTGCATAAACCCTTTTACTTAGCTTTAGAAAAACTCTTCAAACACCGAACATTATCCCATGTTGAATTTACATAATCCAAACAGTTCCCGTAATAGAAATGCCTTTTCAGACTCTGTGAATTTGATGCAAATAATATGATGTTTAGGTAAGTATTCTTTATTCTGTACTTTATATACTTCACATTCTATAATACCTTCAGCAAGTACTAATTTTTGATGTACGAAGAACCTTTCCATGTCTGTCAATGCCTTATAGAACTGCCTGTAGCAGAGATAACTTGTTAGACACTCAGTAGATTTTGTATCTGATTTGGTCAGTCTCTCACTTCATTGCAGAGACATGTCAGACCATTTTTCTTTACAACATACCTACATACCATACCGTTTAGGTACACCTTGCCAGATTAGAACCCCTTTTGTCTTCAGAACCTCCCCAATTCCTTGTGGCACTGGATCAACAAGATGTTGGAACCAGTCACTAAAAATTTTAGTCCATGTTATGTGATCTCATCTCTCAGCAGCTGCAAATTCATTGGCTACAGATTCCATCATGTTCCATGTTCATGTTCCATGGTCCTCTGTTGGGTTGAGATTTGGTGACTGTAGAGGCCATTGGAGTTCTCATTGGCATGAGGGAAGAAAGAAAGCAGTTTAAGTTAAGATTATTTAAACTCTGTAAGATATTGCCAGTCTGTTATTGCTCCATGTTGGTAAGGTTGTGTGAATGGTAGACTCTGTGGTCTTCTCTTGCAGTAGTCCATTTGCTTCAACTGCCGCGTTTCCTCTGAGCGGTGCAAAACGAGTCGAGCACTTTATGGTCCGGTGTATTGGACTCTCACTGGTCTGGCAGGTTGCAACCCAAACCCCAAACATGGCATTTGGGTTGCAACCAAACTAGTGCTAGTGTGACAACAAATATGATGCACTAGTATATCTTATGCCTGTGACAAGCAGTCATGTTTTAATGTCCCCCAGTCGATGGACTATGGATGGTGTTTTGTGATGCTAGTAGCACCACCCTAACTGTGCCGTACTATTGTCCTGTGGATCTCCAACTGAAGGGGCCCATAGTAGCGTTCTGCACTCACTTCTCCCTTAGTAGAAATGAAGAATTAGTCTTTTTCAGCAAGTCATCTACATGGTGATATGGATTGAGTTACTTGGCTGATTTAATATTTCTGTTTCAATCAGACAGGTGAACCTAATAAAATGACTGGCGACCATATGCTCCAATTATTGGATATTTTGCAGACATTTATTCGTGACCAGCTCTCTCAAAGTCCCAACACAATTTTGATAATGTTGAGGTCTGGACTTTGACTGGGCCATATTAACATCTTGACCCTGGTCCTCTGTTTGCAAAACAAGCCCAAACATCGCCTCTTTAACACCATGCTTAACAGCTAAGGGAAGTTTCTGCAGATAAATTGGCTTGTTTTTTCTAAACATGTCACTGTGGATTTTGGACAAAAATCTCTACTTTAGTCCCATCTGTTCAAAATACATTCTCCAGAAGTCTTGGCAATCATTCAGACACAACTTTACAAATCAAAGTTGTGCTGCCATATTCTGTTTAGGGAGAACAGACTTTTTCCTGGGAACTCTTGGACACAAGCCAGACTTGTTCTGTTGCATCTTGTCATGGAGTTTAACATTTACGAGGTTAAGTGAGGCCCTCAGAGTCCGGATTGAGCTCAGAGATTGTTTTACAGATTTTTTTTAGCATTTCTCTTTCTCTCTCAAGTTGAGATGAATTTACTGGGATCTCCACTAAAGGACAGATTGGTTGGCTGTGTTTTTTTGTTTTGTTTTGTTTTTATACACATAGAAGGGAAGTGCTGAAAACATAGAGATGTTAAGGTATGTTTGATAAAACATCCTCATCGTATTAGTTTGTCCACCAGAGAGCACTGACAGGAAAGCTTCATAAGTGTCTCACTCACTGTGCAATTTTAGCACTTCTCAGCTTAAAAAAAAAAAGAGATAGCACTTAAGAAAATTTTACTCAATTAAGTAATTTTTAAATTCTGATAACAGCAATCATAGGCTTGCTTAAAAATGCAGTTTTGTGCAGATTTACATTGAGACAAATATCCCATATTTATTGGAGCTTTGCAATGAAATTTCACTCAATGTGTGCATTTTAAATCTACAGCTGAGTGACAGTAAAGACTATATATGTTTAATATAATGCTAAGTAGTTAAATCTGCAACATCTTATAGTAAATTTACAACAAGATGATGTCCATCTGTTTGTCCACTGACCTTTGTCTGCTAATTAAATAATTATACAAGGTTATCAGAAATTCTTCCAAATAATAATCTGAAGTGTGTGGCGTTTTATTGTTTTGAACCTTTTTGAGTTAATACTCCATAGAACCACCTTTTAATGTAATTACAGCTACATTGTTGTGATGTTTCTGTCAGATTTGAATATATACAGAATGACCATGCTCTCCTGTAAAATGGTTCAAGCTCAGTCAGATTTGATGGACAGAGTCTGTGATCATTTTTTAAGTGTTTGCCAGAAATCCTCTATTAGACTTGGGTCTGGACTTGAACTGTGTCATTCTAAGTAAGGTTGCATCGATTCCAGTTTTTTCGCTGATTACCAATCATTAGAAAACTCTACCTCCTGATTCCGATTTTAGCAGATAACATTTTTTTTGTCTGGAAAGTCACTAAATTGGCAGAAGTGAGTGACTATTGTTAACTGCGCATTCACAGGCATGATCTGGTGGGTGGGTCTATCTCACAGCAGAGCAGAAAGAGTGGCTGATTTTCTGACCTCTGTAGAGTTGGATATGATCGGTGGATAAGGTGGGTTTCTCATAATCATACGATTCCCAGTCTCCTAAACTCCCAAGAAAGTTGATCTGCTTTAACTTCAGACTGAGAAAAAATGTTGTGCGTTTTTATTTGGTGTATGTAAACTTCTGGTTTCAACTGTACATAACAGGAATTAACAGTGTGGATATATGTAGCAGTTTGTGTAACTTGTTTTGCTTTAGGGGTCAAACAAGCTGCACATCAACAGACTGTTTCAGACAGACATAATCAGTTATCAGTGATGAACAGCTTTTATTAATATCAACAGGGCCAGTTTATCTTCATGATAAATCTACAGCTGAGACAATGTATTCAGTAGTATAAATCGCACTGTTGATAAATACGAATTCTTCCATGATTCTT
Organism: Poecilia mexicana; assembly: GCF_051168715.1. NCBI lineage: Eukaryota > Metazoa > Chordata > Actinopteri > Cyprinodontiformes > Poeciliidae > Poecilia > Poecilia mexicana. Next base: position 2,339,397 of record NW_028263375.1, read on the forward strand.
ATGATTCATTGATTTTTGTTTTTAGCTCATGTAGTTTACCTTAACATAAATAAAATCCTGTCAGATCTGAGAGGTTTTAACTTTCATAAAACATCTAGACGGTATGAAGATAGAATGCGTGTAATAATAATGGGTTTGTATTATTTGCATCATTATTTGCATGCTATCCTTAGGTCACATGTAAGTGAGGAGACATAGAGAACAATTTTACTTGTAAATTGATCCATTCCCATTTAGAATGTTTTCATATATATTTTGTCTCAGGTGTGGCCAGTGTTCACAGACAGTTGTTGACGGTGAAGCAAGGACTTCCAGAAAGGCTTCTCCTGCAGCCTGGAAGCACAGACTTATTCAGTACATGTCCACACATGACAACTGGTAAGCAACAGAACCACATCAGTGGATTTCAGGATGAGAATTATGCCAGACCTCTTGTGACTAGCTTAGCTTAACAGCACATACATGAGGGTGATTGACAGCGCTAAGACCCTCCTGCTGGCTCTGATTGGTTGTTTCTGACAGGAAGTGGTGCATTTCTTCAGATAGCTGTAGGACCACAGAAAGGAGGCAGAGGAGTTTGATCTTTTTCACGGATTATCTATCTCATATTCTACTGTCAGGATATTGACAGTTTTAACAAAGATGTTCAAAACATATTTTTATTAGTTTCCTATACAGCATGAAACATGTAAAAATCTCTGACACCGCTGTCACCAAGTTCCCACACACATCTCGACACTCCACCAATTCTTTTTTGTTTGTTTTTTGTCTGAAATGTTCCTAAATCTAGCAAGAAAGTTGCTGAGTTGGTAACAGTGTGGTGACCGTTGTTAACTACAAATGTGCAGACCTGACCTGGTGTCTGTCAGTCAGCCAAACCTCTCGCAGCAGAGCAGAAGAGAACAGTGCTTGATGGTTAGACCTTCCTGAGGTATATGATCAGTGGATAAGATCGGCTTCACATGTGAGTATCGACCAATCACCGATTTCCGTAAATTAAGCAAATCGGCACCAGTAAAGCGGCTGGCCAATAAATCTGTGTATCCCTAGGTGAAACTACCAATATTTTTTTGAGATGCAGAACAAAATATTTGAAATCTACAATCATATGTCAACCAAGTCTTAGAAAAATGATGTTCACTCAGTCTGAATTCCACATTTATGTGGTATTATTTAAAAATCTCATCTTGATAACAGTGTGTGAGTCATCCTGCTCAATACTGGACATATGGTACTGCCACCAAAACCCATAATAAACAGTCATTAGCTTTTCTTACCAATACCACGGAGTCTTAGAGAGGTATGAGCTTGTCTCAACCCCGGTATAAAACATGGACCTTAAGTTACAGAACTAAACCTGCACTGCAGCAGAATTGGACCACTCAATCTTTTATGCAATATACCTAGAAGTTGGCTTGCTTGTTTTGCTCTAAAGCTCATATTCCTTATCTCACACAGCCTTAGTGTGGGAAACGCTTTCAACATTTGTCTTCCAGTTTTCCCAGGATGGATAGCCTAGATTGTTTGCATTCTTCATTGAAACCAAGGATGCAGCTATGCTGCAGTCCTCTGCTCCCACAAGAATATTTGTGAGTCTAATTACAGACACAGATTACAGATTTTTTATTATTTGTCATGACAGTATTTGTTGGCGTGCTCCTTTTAAATGTTAACGTCACAGGATAAAAGAATGTGGGCGGAACAAGAAGCAAAGAAATCCAAGAATGAAATCTGAAATTTGAAGAGAATCCTGAAACTGCTCATCCAACTTTTTGTGTGATCAAACTTCATTATAGATCCTTGTAGAGTCACAGAGCTGTCAAACAACACCTTCGTCCTGTGGTTCAGAGAGCCGTGCAGTTGTTGTCTTGTGGTTCTGTTCTGCTTCACACCCCTGTGGGTTTGTGGCTTGGATCAAACATGTTCATCATTTGTCAGCGTGTTGTTGCCCATGGATAAAGTGATGAGAGCTTCACTCTAAAAACAAGCTGTGCTACCCTCAACTTTTATTAAAAGACCTTGCACGCCACACCCTGCAGCCTTTACATTACATTACAGAGGGTTGGATTTATAGAGCAACATGACATAAACTGTTCATGAGATTTACAATATCATAGTTTAATACAGAGTGCAGACACAGTTCCATTAAAAAGTATTTGCATCCACACAAATTCCATTTTAACTGCATTAATTAGAGCAAATTAGAGCAAATGTTTTTCAAACCAATGTCCAAATATTGCTTCCCCCTCAATTGTTAAGTGCTTTTGGAAATCTTTTAGACTACTTCAGGTTGTCAGACAGGTTCTGTTGTAATAACTTCCTAACTTTGCTGGTTAGGCGGTAAGGTGGTGACAAGCAAAATTAAATAAAAGAAACTGTCTAATTACAGTTAATTCATTATTTAACAATTAAGTTGCTCTGGCAGAAACAAAAATCTCTGTCTGCACCATTAAATATAACAATTATAGCAACAGTAAGCAACACTTAAACATTAACCAGCAGCGTACTGTGACCGTTCTTATCCGTGCTGCATGAAGCCGACGCCTGCGTCGCTGACACGTGATGAAAACCAGCCATGAGCCTTCACTCCCAGCGCTCATACCTCCACCCCATTCTGTTATTGTATTTATTCACCAATTAAATAAATATCATTTAAAATGAAATAAAAATAATAGTAGCTGTTGCACTGTGTGCAGAACATTATAACAGAACTGCTCTCACTAATAGTCTCGATTCCTATGTTTCAGGGTGAAGAACCTTTCAAAAATATCAGATTGTTCGTGAATGCCACATTATTGTGGAAATAAAAGATAGTAATACATACAACATGTTATATTATGGTTTCTTTCAGCTAAAAGAATAATTATTTTTACTTGGGTGTTAAAGCTAATAGGTCCAGTTAGTCAGCGCGGGGCACCAGTGCGGGCAGGCCCAGATCTGTGTGCCAGTGGCATGCTATGTAATATAATCTGTTTCTAAAAAAAATCAAAGTTCTGAAGCTCTCCCAATGAGAAACTGAAAAATATCCTTGCAGACATAAATGCCTCCAGTCATATAACTCGTCCTGGAGTTTTCTTTCCACCGATATCTTTCTGGTGGACGTTGCCATCTCCGAAGTATGGATATACACCTGCTGACTTCAAGATGTCCAATTAGTCTTATGTTCTGCCATTTTCTCTTGCGGCTAAAGTATCCATCTGCATGTTGTAATCTGGAGAAGTTCCCTTTCCTTCTCTTCTAGCATTTACCCAAACTGCAAAAGTTATCTGCGCCGGCCCTGGACCAAATGCAGGAGAGGTAAACTGACCTGTGCTGGGGTCTTTTTACAGAAATGTTAAGTCACAACATGTTTCTTTCAAACTGTAATCTCTACCAAAAATTAAAGCATGTGAATGGCCAATAAAGTCAGGTATATTCATCAGCTGTGGGTTTCCACCAGCCCTTAAAAGAACTCCAATTTACTCTGTTATAAAGCTAAATTCAAATATAAATATTACCATTTTAAAACTTCCGAAAGCACGGGGTGTTTTCATGACTTCAACAAAATGAAAAATCACTATCAGAAATTTGTGGGTTTTTTATCTTTTTTATTATTATCTTTTCCTCCGTTTCTGCTCTGGCAACCTGTTCCTACTTTTCTTATGACGTGCCCAGAAACAAATGAGAAACAATGTCAAAGGAAAATATTTAATTGCGATAGTAGTTAAATATTGATGGGATTGGGTACGATTGACCTATATTTTCTTGATTTCTTTTCTCCTCACAATGTCCCCACAACTATTTGTGAGCTTTTACATCATGGCCACTGTGTGTCTTTTTACCAGATCTAAAAAGAAGTCAAACTAAGCCAGAAATCAGGCTTGTTTAAGGTCACTTAGAATTACCTAAATGTATTTCTATTTTCTAAATGCCACAAAAATGAGAAAATATGTAGTTAGAAGTAATTATGATTCTGTTTCAGAGCGTAACCATTTTGTACTATGTCTTTATAATGAGCTATCTTACGACATAACTGTCTATTGGCTAGGTGCAGAGACTTTGAACCAACATCAACATTGACCAACATCAGTGTTTGACATCACAAATGCACTTCTTGAAGAACGGTCAAAAGGTCCTATAAACACAGCTCTAACAGAACAGTTGAAACTGCTCTAGCTTCAAAGAGTGGGCCAGCATTACATTAAGTCATGTGGATTAGCAGTTTTATGTCATTAAAGTCCCTTTGTGTGGCATCACCTCAACACCATTCACAATCTAAGTTTGTGCAGAAATTGACATCCTGGCTAGTTCAACCTGAGGTCAGACACCAACACTCAAAAGCTGCTTAGCACTTTACAGGCCTTGGTGAGCAAATGGTCATGAAAGTTACATCAGCTGAAGTATGGTTGGCTGGAGACTGCTGCTAGGACTGTCATGTTGCATCAGATAAAAAAACATTATAAAATAAAACTTTTGGACAGCCAAAGTGGAAATGTTGAGCTTGAGAGAACAATATAGTATGAACACATCCTCCCAGCTGTGAAGCACAGTGGTTTGCAAAAACAGTCAAGGTGTTACAGTGACCACATTGAAACTAAAAGAAGGTTGAGGAAGAGTTGATCATGAAAGCTGTACAGAGATAAAAACATACACAACATTTGGTTAAGGTGTTGCATGATGCAGATACACTTGAAAACAGAAGCTTACATGTACTCTATAAGAAGACACACCTTTGTATTTAATACTTTCTGATGTTAAATCAGGCTTCTCTTGGTTTAGTCTGAAATAGCCCTGGCCCCCATTTGAGATCAGAAGATGCTAAAGAACATACCATGATTAATACACCGCTCAAGTGTCCCCTCTCTCCGTCGCCTTTCATCGGCAGCAAGCAGGTCATCAGACCAGATCATAAAATTTAACATTCCCTTTGCTAAGTTCACGTCCAAAATAATTCTTCTTAAAATAATGACTTGACATTTGCACTTATAATTTAGACTTTCTTTTCATTTTATTCATTTTTATCTCAAGATGTTTTTTAAGTGTAAATTTCAACTTGTTGAAGTACTTTAAACACTTGCTCACTAAGTTACCTGTGTTCTGCTTCAGTTAAATAACTTTGTTTACTGGGCTGTTAATGAAATATTGTATTTGGTGCACCAGTGCAACCGGTGCAAAAAGTTTGTCTACAGTCCTAAATGACCATTATTGCATTTGAAGGAACATTGTTACAACTATGAAGTAGCATCGGTAACACTTTATATGAAGGGGGGTGAATAAGACTGTCATGACACTTTCATAAACATGACATAGCATCTGTCATAAACACGAATAAGTGTTTATTCGTGTTTATTCTGTAAAGTTTAAACAGAAATCATTACTGTTTAAATTTTACCTTTAATAACATAAAGTTACCTAATTTTTAAAGTGTAATCAGTAATACTTTTAGAACAAATTGATATCAGTAATGATTTCTTGGTTCATGTCAAGTTGTCATAACAACGACATTTTGAATAATGTCAACTTTGTATTAAAAGTGTCATAATTTACCGAATGACGCTTTATGACAACAGTCATAAATATTCATGAAGGCTTATTCATTTTCATGAATTCACCCCCCTTCAAATAAAGCGTTACCGTAGCATCATATTGTGGAACTGGTGCACATCAAATAATGGTCAGTGGACATGCAGCTAATGTCACACATATGCAGGAAAAGTGAAGGGGTTTTTATCAGGCTTCACTGTACGCAAATGAAAGGAAAAATCGTTTTGTTTTTTTTTTGTTTTTTTTACTGAAAAGCTCATATGAAATTCATGATTATATTATGACTGGCTGGCCTGTGTGAAGTAATGTGTGTGAAAATACACTTTCAGATTGCAGATGACTTCTAGCTGACTTTTGGCTTTGTGATTGGTCTCATGCCATTCTCCGACCCGTGAAAAGTCGTGGCAATCCACTGTCAATCTGTCATACGTTAGATCATAGATGACGACAGATTGGAGTTCAAAGGCTACATTGTGTAGGATTTTCTGATTTTTCAATACAATCCTTCCCACTGTAACTGGTTCAGACTCTGGTAGAGTTCTTCTCCAATCTGTTTTTTTCATTGTAGTAAAAGTGTTTAAGGTAGTCGAGAACTTGCTGGAACATTAATCAACCTTGATTGATTAATGTTAATTGAGTTTTGTTATAAACTGGAGAGAACTTGAAGCCATTTATGGAGAACATGTGTTTGTCTTTATGATGCGGCACTGTACATTGTAATAGCGTTGGCACCCGCAATTTCAACAACTTCTTTTTTTTCTTTGGACCGCAGACTTATCGTTTCCTAATCACTCTGCTGTGCGTAGGCGGCACAAATGTGACTCTTCTTTAGATCCATATGGTTTAGGTCTGAAGAGTTTACAGTTACACTCTGAGGGCTTTTTCATCATATTTACTTTGAGAAATCATCTTTGATTTAGCACTTCATCTTTTACTGCACCCATCTGTCTGGATGCTTGAAAAACAACATTGCTCACTGGCTTTTCAAAATGTCAGCTGTACTCACCAGCTGGCTTTAATAACTCAAGTCAGCGTGTATATGTCTGTCTCTGTCAGCCTTACCATTCTTCCGTAACATTAGATCAAAATGCAGAATTCGACTCTCGGTGTCAAACAACATGAGCTCCACATTATATTTCCATCCATGTTTTATTCACTAAAATGTTCAGTACCGTTTACTTAGATACACTTAGTTAAACAGTTAAAAGCTACTACTTATACTGTAAAAATAACCCACAAAAGTACTTGTTGTACATTGTTTTGTGACAACTGGAGCTACATTCAGGAGAATATAGTGTGAGTGACTCCTCACAAATTGTATTATTTAGAATTTTTTAGTCTGTGGTTTAATTTATCCGATATGCAGCAAGCATAAACCAAGCTTACGCTAGCTTTGCAAGTTGAGGGAGTGATGTGATGATGACTTACAGTTTGTGCAACCAGTTATCTATACAATTCAAAATCATAAACATGACACAAAAAAATCGCCTCTCGATTTCTAGGTTGACAGCTGATTTCATCAGGTAATACGTCACATTAAGAAGGTGACAATTTACATTTGAACCGGTGCGTTTGCTTAAATCTGACAAACTTATAAAAATTGGTCAACTGTAAATATGACAACCACCCATTTTGATTCTGTTTGTCCGTCAAAGAAAACATGATGCAGAAATCACCAGAATCACAATAATTGCACAAAAAAAGAAAACTGCTTACTTATACGTTTTACTGGAAAAAGGGGAACCAAGCTTCAAACATCTTGTCCAACAACTGAATACCATACTTTGTACTACTTCTTCTTCAACTTGTCTTTGCTATCACTGTTACTGGTGTATAAAAAAAATCTTAGAAAAAACATTGCTTAGCCTGGTGGGGGAGCAAATAAAGCCTGGTGGCCCACCAGGCTTATAATACACTGGGTAAAACCCAGTACTTACTCAAGAGGACACAACACATTTTTATGCTTTTGACATACATTTCTATACAACATTTTTATTTGTATATAGCAAAATTGAAAACATGTATCCTCTTCCATTACATACTACCTTGTGTCACAGAAACTCCTTCCAAAAAAACCTAGAATATAATGGCTATTTAATGGCAACCAAAACCAGAAAAAGTTCAGCATGCAGCAAAGGATGTGACATTCTTGAAATGGCAGTTTTGTTAGAGGGACTGCAATGAGTAGGATCCAAACCACAACAGCCACGAGTGAGGGAGCAAAAGAGAATGACGGGGGGGTGGGTGGGTGGAGGGGCTACATGTGGGAGGTAACCACAGCGAACATAGAAGGCAACACATTGCGGCCTCAGCCCAGTTTTCTGGAGCAGATGAGCGAATGAGCAAGCAAGCGCGTGTCGTCCAGACACCCACTCTGCCTGGGCCGGTGTCCAAGGAGATTATAAAGACATTGTTACGTCTTTCTCTGTTCGCCTCTCAGTGCATTATGTTGTTTTTAACACCGTTTTAAGATGCATCCAAGGCTGTGTTTTTTTACACGAGCTTTTGAAAAGGGATCCATCCCACTCACCATTACTATATAGCAACCAGACTTACGTCATCGCCTCAGAAGAGCAGTGACGGCTTATTCTAATGTGCCCACCAAAGCTGATGTTGAGTTTGATATTTAGTAAAACAGACGGGTCACTTAACTGATGGCGGCAGGGCTCACTTTGCACCAGCCAGACTTTGTTCAAAACATCGTTAGGGAATGGTTGAGGGATTTGATGTGTGAGTTAGGTCCTTTGACACAGCGGCGTGAAGAATGTGTCTGAAACAATGTCCTTTAGGGAAGAATCTCCCCTGTGTGACAGCTGCATAGGCTGGCAGAAGGGATTTGCTTAGTGGTCAGCAATTTGTTCTTCATTTTCATAAAATGTACCAGTCATATGCCTAATTTTCATGTCTGGTGTCATTTTTCCACACAGCACCCCTAAATGATCCATGACTTTCATGCTACAGAAATAAGCAGGAAAAGAAAGTGACAAAGTTCAAGAGAAAATACCCTGAAATGAGGAGCACAATCAACATCAACTAGTTTAATCTGCTGCTGTTTCTTTTATGTTTAGTGTTATCTTCCTCATTTCAGCAGTCCTCTTCCATTTCAATCCCGGTCATTACTCGGTCTTCCTGCTCAGGCGACGTAGCTAACGATGCCTCAAATAATGCATGAATGCAAACACTTGCACAAGCTGGAAGAGCTTTTTAACGTTTGCTCGTTCTCTGTGCAAATGATCTCGTGTTGCAGCTTTCACACCTGATTCCGCAGCTTTAGCTTTACCCCCAATACGCACCAAACACGTTGCCATGGTGCCAGTAAAAGGCTGTGGTTTCCCTGGTGTGACATTTTGTTCAAAGACAACACGAGCTCTCCAAACTCTGTGCTTGTCAGTGTCTCAGTGCATTTATTTCCTTTATGTCTTTGCTCTCACCGCTGTGCTCAGACTGAAGCCATATGTCTCCACAGGGGATCACACCACTTCTTTAGTGGCTTTTAGAAACCGAAAAACAGCACACTGTAATTTCTACCAAAAAAAAATTAAATAGAGTAAATTACAAAGTGGTGAAATGGCCACTGTAGATAGCTGTTTTTTTTTTTTTTTTTGGCTTACTTAAATGGCTTTGAGATGATGTAATGGCATTAAGACCAAAGTCTGGAAAACAACGCTGGCTTCCATCATGGATTTTTAGATCTAATTTTAGTTGCTGTGTGCTGCTTTTCCCTTTTTTCTCTGAGTAATTTTGCTATTGAGCCAAAAGTTGCATTCCATGTATGGTCGTTAGACGGGCCAACTCCTAGAGCATTAATGTTTGCTTTAGTCGCAAATGGTGTGTGAAATATGGTCACACTTGGGACAGTCTGTGGTGTCCACATTCTGCTTTTATCTGAAGATGTTCTGTTTTCACTCATGGGACTATAAAAGACCTGTTTACCTAAACCAGCTCTTACAAAACCAGAGGAACAGTCTGGTTTTTAAAGCATCAGTGGATTAAAGCAGCCATTACTGTCGTGTGTTTTATTTTACACTCTTGCTGGTTTTTTCTCTCTGCGTGGTGCAAGGTAAGAAATGTAACCCACAACATCTCATAAAAACATGGTTAGGAATACAGATTCTCTCAAATAAGGGTTGCCCATTTTATCAAAATGAACTTCCATTTTAAAATCACCTTGTGCTATATCAGTATTGATGCTTTTAAGCTAATTGGGCTTTGCTGACACAGCTCTACACACCTCAAAGCAATAACTGAGCCTTTGAAATGCCTATTGAAATACCTGTGAGACTTCTTTGTAGTGACTTATACATTCTTGTATGGTTTCTTAATATTTTCAGAGTATCAGAAATGTGTATTGTTTTATTTATGTTCAGCATAATAAGGAGAGGGACAAGGGCTTTAACTAGTCCCAAAAGACCATACTGTCTTCCTCTGCCAATAACTAGCAACAAACCTTTTTTTTTCTGTCGGCAATGTATTTGAAATTCAGCATTTTTAGTAGTGTTTGGAAGATTCACTGTAATACAGACCGCTACAAGAGATCTTTCCTGACAACAGCCATCACCGTCTACAATAACTCTCTGAAGACTTTCAATTAATGAGTTACAACAACATTTAATTTCCCTTTGGGATCAATAAAGTAGTTTTGAATTGAATTGAATAAACTAAGGTTTAAGACCTAATATTGTTTTTTGGTTTGTCATTCATTACGGAGGACACAACAAGAGCTTGTGAGATGTCTTTCATAATCAGAGTAGAAAGTACTTTAAGCAAGATACCCTGATACATTGATTCTATTATCGATGTTAGACACTCCTAACATCGAGTTTAGGAGTTTCCTCTGAAATAGCAGAGGAAAAAGCTCTAAAGTTCTCTTGTTGTACTGACTGAACTGACTTAATACTGCATATTATGCCAGCTGACCTAATCTAGTAAGCAAGATGTTTGTGTGGCAGTATTTTGGGTACTTGGTATAAAAGTTAGATATTGATATTGTTGAGTTCTGGGTCTGCCTCCAAAACCTCCAAAGAAAGATGCCCAGAAGGATTCCTGATCAGATGCCTGAGCCATCTCACCCAGGTCCTTTTGATGTGGATACAAACTCCTACCACCGCTGCCCAGAATGTTGACCACAACATTTACTACACTGGTTACAAATGCCACAAAACACAGTTTTGTGATTGGTAAACTGCATTTGACAAAACAAAAAAAATGAGATTCTTAGACTTTTAGTTCTTGTGACGCTGTCTCCATGCATTGTCTCGTCTTTTGATCATGTGTCATGTGTCATACGCCTGTCACGGTAACAAATTTTGCTGGATGATAAATTATCCCAGAAGTTATTGTGACAAACGATAACATTGTTTTTTAAAGACCACTTTCAAGTAATGTAATATAATGGTATAATAATGCAAGAACACATTCTCAAATATTAATAAACTTTAAATTCTAATGAATATTTAACACTGAAACTGGAAGACATTATAAATGTTAAAAATAAATAACAAGAACAAGTAAAATGACAAAATTGTCCTTCAAACAAAGGGCTGCTTAAGTCACCGCACTGAAGACTTTTACCCACCAGTTTTTGGTGAAAAGATAGAAAAAGCTTTTAAATTAATGAGTTACAACAAGAAATAATGCAAATGAAAGTTGTACTAGTTTTAATTTAGAATGTAATTAATTGATTTATTGTGACAGGTATAGCCATGTTTGGAAAAAAAAAGGCAGCCTACACACAATTTTTTCTTCTTTGGCAGTGTTGTGGCAAAGCGTCTGTAATTCACACAAGGTGGATTGTCAATGTCCCTGCAGAGTTTGCTGTTAGCAAGCTGTGCTGGGTCTAAAGAGTTGGGTTATGTAAGAGAACCAGGAGAGGTAAAAAGGACAAAACATTCAAGAGCTGTTTTGTTCCTCAGTTGGCAGAAACATAAGAGAGGGATGTTCTATTACTGTTCCCTGATGCATTCCTCTTATGGGAGGATGCTTCAGTTACAGATTGAAGGCATCCTACAGTGGAACCAGTTATCCTGTTAGGCATGAAACGACAGAGGAAACTCAGAAATCAAGACAAGATTTTTATGAGATTTGTCTAAAAAACAAGAATTAAATAAAACCCAGTACAGTAAGGGCAAAAAAATAATACTGCAGTTACTACTAAGAGCATATTCAGATTCTAAGAAAAGTGCAACTAAGAATAATTAAAAATGATCAGGTGATTATCTGATGCATCATCTCCTTTTCAGCAAAGACAAAAATCTTTGCTTAAATGAGCATAAACCAAATTTTGTTGTTTCTATCAGCCTTTCCTTTCTATTTCACTCTTCGTTTTTCAACTCGGTACCCAAAACACTGCTGCCACGTTTAGTACGGCGGATACTTTGATGAGCTTTTTCTTTTCTTTTTTTTACCAGTCCCACTGAACTAATCATTAGCATGATTTTTAAACTTTTAAACTTGTTTAACTTCTTGGTTGTGTTCTGTTTTCCCTCAGGTCTAAGTGTGAGGTGGGAAAGGTAGTGGTTCTGCTGTAGGCCCAGGAGAAGTCAGGTTTGTACACCAAATGAATATACCTCTGTCATTTCTCTTACTCTCAACAATTATTTTCTTATTCACTGCTGAATAAGATAAAAAATAAATAAATAAATAAAACTTGAACAGCAATAGAGTAACACTACAATTATTCTGCTTATCAGATCCTGATCCTGATTGTTGTTAGAAGGTCCTGAGTTTGAATCTGGGCTTGGGGTCTTTCTGCATGGACTTTACATATCCTCTCCAGTAGTACAGCTGCTTCCACAGTCCAGATATAATAATTGGTCTTGCTGCAGTCGGCTCACCCAGGACAGATGTTGGTGCCAGATGTAAACGGGATACAAGGCTCAGGGTCAATAAGAAGGATATCAGTACTAGAGTGATGACCCGATTCAGTTTCTGTATTTGAAGCGAGCATTATGGTGAAAAGCTGATGCACTGACTGGGTTTGTGTCTTTCTGCTGACCCTACTGACTTAAATAAAAACAACTGATGTAATATAAACGCCAACACTAAATCCTGAGTTCAACATCTGTCAAAATCCTATGTCTCTTAAGCTATTCTTTAGTAGGATTGTTGTAAACAATTATTTTTATAATCGTGTAACCCATTTATTATTCTGATGATTAATCCAGTAATTGCATTTTTAAAAATTGTTCTGTTCTGTAGTAGCTTCTTAAGCTGGTAAAAAAAAAATACCTGAAAGAGAAAACGCTAGTAAAAAAAAAAAAAACAGTTCCTTTGTTTAGTAAGAAAACAGTTTACTTCTTAAAATGCAAAACGCTTGAAACTTCACTTTTAGTCTCAAGTTTGAAGCATGAAAAACTTTTTTCTTGAATTGTAAAAACAGATTTGAAATCAAATTAAAATTAAAAATCAAACCTAAATAGAGGTCTTAGTAAACTCTTCCTTTTATATTACAGTTGTCTTTCATCCTCAAGTTTGAAATATAACTTTTATGTTTAAAAAAAGTTTTATCCGTCATTGCTCTTCTTGAACAGCTTGCTGTGCTTGCTAAAAAGTATTTCTCTGAACATGCATAATCTGCCAGATTCTGTATTAACAGTCACAGATAAAAGTTTTTTTTGCAAAAGAAACAAAAACGACATCTGTTAGCAGCCACAAACGAGCTTAATGCATGTAGTGAATGTTTCCTGCATCATCGAAGACGTGTTCTTGTGAAACGTCAGTTCCATTTTGTAGTGTATGCACTGAGTTGTGCTGTTTTTTCTCTTTAGTTTAAAGTGATGCCACATTTTTTACACTTTTTGTCACTTTCTTGGTGGAACTTCTTCTTGTCCCTTGCTGTCTTCCTCCATAGGTGGTAATAGCACTTAGCATTAATCAACAGCAATGCACAGAGAAAGTTGTGCATCACAAATAATCATCCGGCCAGAACAAGGCATACTAAATTGTAAGACATAATTTAATGTAGCCTTGAGGCAGATAATTTGCAATTATAATGCCCTGATCATATTTACAGATAATCAGACGATTATCTTTTTTATTGTGTCATTTTGTGTCACAAATAAAGCTTAAACCTACAGATAAGTGTGAATTTGCTAAAGGTGTGTAATGGGCTCTATGGCTGTTGGATGGTCTGCAGTGTAACTGTCCTGTTGACCTTGGGCATTGTTGTTTCCCATGACGCTGCTTTGAGCCAGAGGAAGCCCAGTGTGATTTGAGTTCCCAGGCTCCCAGATCTCTCCAAACATAAACTGTTACACACAGTCACACACACGTACACACGCACACACACGCACTCATAAGTCAGAAACAAATATGTCTCTGTGTATGTGTCTGTTTATATTACGAACATTAAAAGAGATAGATGGCTAGAACATCCTTTGCTCTTTGATGCCCATATGTTCTCGTAGCCGTAGCTCCACACACTGGGAGCAGCTCACAGCTGCTGCTTGTCCGCTGCATGTAAAAAGGCCATACTGACACTCACACATGAAGTCACCCAGGATGTCTGTGAAGTCTCTGGCCAGATTGGATGAAGATTTTAAGTGAAAACTGAATCTAGTCATGACTGCTTCAGAGATGATGCACATCATTCACTCACCTGTTTGAATCAGTGCAAATCAGTTTTCACATCCCCATTTCTGGTCACTTAAAGGAATTTATGATTTTTAAGTGTTGTCTTTTTTGTAGACAACACTTATACCTAAATATGTGAGATGTTAGCTGTTAGCTTTTTGTGTTTATTTGCAGATGGAGCGGGTTGATTACACACTTTCTAATACTTGTAATTAGGGGTGGGCTTTGAAGAATAGCTCTTTGAAGAACCTGTATTGATATGAGTTACAACATTTAATTTCCCTTTGGGATCAATAAAGTATTTTTTAATTTGAATTTAAATTTGAATGGGCTCAAAGTTTGATCATGATATTTTGTGATAATAAACATGACAATGAGAGCTATTTATTATTATTATTAATAATAATAATAAGAAACTATCCTGGGCTGCACAGTGGCGCAGTTGGTAGAGCTGTTGCCTTGCAGCAAGCAAGTCATGGGTTCAATTCCCAGCCTGGGGTCTTTCTACATGGAGTTTGCATGTTCTCCCTGTGCATTCATGGGCTCTCTCTGGGTACTCCAGCTTCCTCCTACAGTCCAAAAACATGACTGCCAGGTTAATTGGTCTCTCTAAATTCTCCCTATGTGTGTGTGCATGGTTGTGTGTCCTGTCAGTCTCTGTGTTGCCTGGCGACCTGTCCAGGGTGACCTCGCCTCTCGCCCCGATTGTTAGCTGGAGATAGGCACCAGCACCCCTCCCGACCCCACTAGGGACAAGGGTGTATAGAAAATGGATGGATGTTACTTTGGGTGTTTCCTCTGTTCTGTATTAAAGCAGTGTCTGCTACACACTGTTTAAAACTTTGTAGTTGTAATGCTACAAAGCTGAGAACCTCATTGTGAATTCAGCGCACCACTGGCACAACACATCAGTGCATGATTCTTGCAACGTAGTGTAATGTAAACTTATAGATTTTTAACCCCTGACTTTAACGAGGTGTTGAGGGAACCAAACTGCTTTCTGAGTCATAGCTCACTGAGTGAAAAAAGGTAGATCAGGTGTAAATCAGGTGTTACACACTGAGAACTGAGTCTCTTTAGAGATTTGTTGGTTTTTCAAAAAGATTATTCAAAGAGCTGGTATTTAAATCTTATTATGATTGTGGTGGTGCAGTGGCATTTTCATACATGATAGTTTGGTAGACTCAGTTTGATTGGGGGCCAAAATTGCAACATTTGTTCCATTTTCAGCTGGCGAGGTTCACTTTCACACTGCACTGCATCAAATGAACCAAACCCTTTAAGCAACCTGTTCCCGCTATAGCCTATCGTGGTGCTGCACCAAATACCACTGAAGAAAACCACAAAAACCATCTGAAGAAGTGTGCACTGAGTTACTTCTTCAGAAAATGTGAACATAAATGGAGTGCAGTCGGATTTTAGCCGTTGTAGGATTTCCTATTTTGTCTCTGGTAAAAGACCAGAATCTATTTCTCCCACCATTACTAGACTCAGGCCTAGGCTATACTTACCCAGATTGCTCCTTGCTGCGGTCTGCTTCCTGCTTTTGGAGCAGTCTCTGGTCCCCTTCGCATTGAACCCTAACCAGAGTTCTCTTCATCCGAACAGAAACCGAGGTTCTTTTGGTCCACATCAGAGTTCGATTAAGCATTCACACCTCCCTGAGCGAACTGGGCTTTCTACAGAAACAGACTGGAGTTTGATTAAAGCAGACTGAACAGGGCTGGTGTGAAGACTGTCATCATAGTTTATTTTATAATCTAATCGTTTTTGACACATTTCTTACGTAATCTTTAACATACATATGCTACACTGACATCTTTTCCAAATTGAAACGTCCTAACTCTAAGACAGTAAAAGTATCAGCTAAACTGCAGCAACATCTGTCCATCCTCACCACCCCTGGACGTAGTCTCTAACACGCAGGGACAATGACTCTATTTCTGTCTGACCGTTATTGATGCAGGTGTAGGAGTGTGTTTGCATGTGTGTTGCCGGCGCTATATTTGTCCATATTCTTTGCTTAGAAGTGCATGGGTAAGACAGAGGAGGGGACCGCAGGGTGACTCATAGGCGAGGCGATGATGCATCTCCCTTTGCTCCTGATTCTCAACCTGCTGCTCTCTGATAAGAAGGAGACTGAGACTGTGGGCTCTGGTTAATCCTCTTGCTGCATCCAGCCGGCCATCTGTCAAAAGGAAAAAGAAAAAGAAAATGGAAAGAGACAGACTGGTCATCAGTCTTGTCTTTTGCCTTCTGTTTATAGTTACTGAATCACTGGGGATGGAGTGGGCTGTAATGTTGTTGAATAACTCTTATGACAGTTTGCAGCTTGTGTAACAAACCTGTTTTTTCTCATTATTTTTTCTTTCCTCCAATTTCCTGTTTCTTCACCATCTACCTTGTTAACTATTAACGGGATACATTCAAATGTTAGGTAAATAATATTCTTCGCCCAACTCTGGATTCACATCAAAGGCTGACTCATCCTCATGTAATAGAATTACTGAACGTGGCTGTCAGGAGATTAGTGACACTGTTCAGTCTGTCCGAAGCTGAAAACCTTCACTGAACTCCATTCAGGTCAAACTTTGATCTAATTCTGGCTTGTAAGATTTCATGACATGAGTCCATGACTAATTAAAATGCCACACTATTTTTCATCAAAGTGAAATCTGTCTGGTGAAGTGCTATCTGGTTGCTGTCATCGTGTCATATAGTTTGTTCAGGTTATAGGATGTTATCTTGAGCTCCAGGTACGAAGGTGAACACTTAAAGTTTGACTCTATGTTGAACTTCTGTTTCAAACTCTTTATTTTGAAGGAAGAATGAGTTGAATTGTGCATTGAAGGATCCTCCAACAAAGCGCACAGCTGTTAAAATTTTTGATTTTTCAGTTTCTAAAACTTAAGACGGTGACAAACCACATTAATGTGACATGCTGTATACAGTGGATCACAACAAGGAGAGATCAAAACTACCTGCAAATAGTTTGATTTGTGAATAATTGATGATCCCCCTGTATAATACTTATAATTACCTACTTTAACAGTTTAAACACCAAATATACCCTAAAATGTATTAATACACATAGTGGAAACCATCTTGGCACTACCTCAGAAGCTAACATCCATGGTCTTATCTATGCTATCAGTGAGAACAGTCAGTCAGTGCCAAGAAAACTGAATGGTGCTCCTTGACTGGCTGCTTTGCAAACACCATCTAGTAGGTTGTAAAGTAAAATGGAACTTATGTGTCTCAACTTCCCAGCCTGTATTTTCTGTTGAAATCTACTTTGTAGCTTCCTAGGAATGCTAAGTTAAAGGGCTAGTTCACAGGTTATTTTTTATTGCAAGTTGAAAATGAAAAAATACTCTAACTAACTTGGACTGAATAGTAATTTGCTAAATCAAAATCATTTTAAGCACAGTTTGAAATTCATAAAACCTCTACTGTCTTTGTAAAAAAAAAAAAGCACTCCTTTTTTTAGCTTCAGGGCCAGCTTGAAGTAAGACAAGCTGAATATAAAAGTCAAAGTCCATCATTCTATACTGAATAGTTTTCGTTTCTTAAATATGTCTTTATAAAAAAAAAAAAAAAGAAATGTGACTCTTCTGAGTAATAACAGAAACCAAATCTGTTTTAATTATTTAGCTAAGAGAAACTTCCAGAGAAGGAACATTAAAGATTCAGTCAAGAGAAACAGTGGTCATTGTTTTAACGGACTGAACACAAGTAGAACATCCACAGAAAGGAAAAATAATTCAAGTTCACAGGTACTGGACTTATTAATCAGAAAGGCCATCATATCAAACAACATAATAAAATGGACAGCAGCATCAGACACTTGCTACTCTTCTGGAGATGATGGCACAGTTCCTGCCAGTAGGAGGCAAGTTTTGACATTTCTGCTGATTGTGAACATCCCCAATTTTTGTAATATTTAACACATGGTTAGCATGTCGCTTACCATGCTGGAAGACAACATAGAACATTTCATGTTGAAATTGAAAATAACCACAGAGGGACGATTATCTGTAAATGCTGCATACACATCAAGAAAGCAACACGTTATGTCAAACCTTCTGACTACAGTTACATAAAGACAATGTTTTCAACTGGTTTCTACTTTTTCTAATAATAAATAAATACAGTTGGACTTTCTTTGCAGTTACGAGATAAGTCGATGCTAATTTGTTGTCCTGCAGCGGCATTTATATTTTTCAAAGTTACGTCTGCAACGTATCACCTTATGCACTTCAGATCTATGAATGGCCAGGAGCAGCTCAGCAGCAATTTTTGTTTCCAGGGATATAACAGAAATATTTTGTGCCAAATGCTTTGATGCTGCTTTTCTTCATCCTTGCTAATGCCGTTTATTTATGATTTTCTTGAAAGGAAATACCATGTATGTTCTTCCCCTGAACTTCTGTCAACCTACTGCATTTGTTTCTTTTAGTGTACTGTTTTTAAAGTTAGAAATCCATGTGCTGTTAAAGTAGCTATAACATTACACAATACCGTAGAGCTCCAAGATGCTGTCGTCACTGGTGTTGGCACCCAGAGCGGTGTGTTGGATTAGCCTGTTCAGAGAGGTGCATCAGCTCGCCCACCCCTTGCGCTGCTGTTACATAACACACCAGGAGGAGATTTGTCTACTCATCCCAGTGATTTGTGAATTTAACCACTTCCACTGATGAAAGCTCTGAGATCAGCTGAGTTCAGCCTGCTGTTTGTGCCGTTGACTCCAGCTGCTGTAGGATAAAGCAGAGTGCAGTCACACAGATTCCTTTTGGCATTAAGCTGTGATATATTTGCAGCCATATGGTATGTGGGAGCTGAATGAAGTCCCCAGGCTACCAGCCAAGTTTGAGATGGTTTCTGAGTATATAACTGGCATCCACAGGAAAGTGCTACACATTTATTGTGAAACACCAGGCTCCTCTTTGCTTTTTCTTTTGCAAATTGTACTTGTGTGCGATGACAGAAATACTCTGGAGTTGATCCACCAGTACCTTTTAATCACAGGGTCCAAACTCCAGTCTTCAACAGACAGTTTGCTTACAACTTTTAGATGTCTCTCTGCTTCAAAACACCCGAGTCAAATAATCAGGTCCTCAGCAGGACTTTGGAGAACTTGACTGCATGCTGAGGTGGTGATTCAACTGTTTGATTCAGGTGTGTTAAACCAAAGACACATCTAAAATGTTGCAGGACTCCGGCCCTCGAAGCCTGAGGTTTGACTTCCCTGCTCTTAATGTTGGGCGACTCTTCAGTGTTTGAGGTTCTTCAGACACTGTAATGTTACGAGACATGATGGCTTCAGGCAAAGTTTTGTTGAGTAAAAATTGTGGTTAAGATGTTAAGTTTCGGTTGAGTAAAGCATGCTGTCACACTGTGCCATATTCGATGCTGGAATATTGAAATATGACATATTTCGGACTAAATGTAAAGAAATGAAGAAGATTTTGTGAAACTGTCGCAACTTTGAAGTATGCGATCAAGATTTTCACAATCATGTTGTTCTGTTGCATCAGGAATAGGCACTTTTTGCTCTCACCACCACATTACTGCCTCGCTTTATTTTTTTGTTGTATTTTAGAAAATTCAGTGCTCCATAAGTGCCCCTTACTGGTGGGATGATTATTTAGTCAGTATCACTTTCATTTTTAAGTAGGGAAGCACCTACTATATCGATATCCAATATAAATATTACTGTTATGGCTGAAAACCAATACTTACCTATATTGTATATATTATATATTAGTTGTTATCCTTTTGACAACAACGTGACCGCCCTGCTGTCTTCACCACTGCTTCTTTGTTTCAGTTAAATTCCCCACTATCCCTTGCTGCATCACTGTCACATGACCAACATGTGACATTGGTCCCCAATATCTTGGGGACTAAGAAATTGCAGCATATCTTGATCCCCAGATATGCTTCAATATCTGAGACACAGCTGGGTACAGTGCTGTAGTTTGAGCACAAACTACAGCACTTCCATAACTGTGTTGTTCAAATTGTGTCAATTTTATCTTTTGTAACGTCTTCTTGTTTTCCATTTAAAAGGATCTTGGTATGAATTAGCTCAAAATCTGCTAACTGAAATGAAATTCTATGCCATACACCAAGGAACTAGTTAGGATAAAACTAAACAAACAAAATAAATAACATCCCTGGGAATAAGTATGTAATTTATTATGAGTAAAACAATATTCCTATTACGGTCTTTGTATGAGCTCTGTGTTGGATATTTCCTTCCTGTTCCTGTCAACTTCCCACAATAGACAGTCTTGTTAGAGTCTATGTTTCCCCAGCTTCTCTTGTGTTTAGGGCATGGCAGTAATGCAGCAGTGCCCCACAAAATACTAATAAACCAGCATACATGGTTGCATGTCTAGGAAGTGACCACGATTGGCCCATTCGATAATTGTTTACTTGGAATTTAAGCTTCCTCAGACTTACTTAATCAGAAAAGCTGTTTACATGGCAGCGATTTATTTGGATTAAGGCCTAATTGAGTTTATGTCAGGGTACTTATGTGCAAAGCAAGCACGGACCTGAAGGTTTCCCTTCTGTGGAGAGGACAGAGGTCTGCCGATGCTAAGCAGAGAACAGGACTGGGTTAAGTAGAATGAAAGATGAGAGCAGACGCTATGGACCTCTGGTGGCTGCAGAGAGGTTCAACAATACTTTCACAACAAAAGGACAGATCGAATGTAACTCGAGCATACGTATATGTGTGCATGTGTGTGAGAACCATGTTCTTATATCCATGTGGGGATCTATTTCTGTTGTGGGGACCACTGCTCCTTGTGGAGACATTTCCTTGGTCCCCATAAGGGAATTGTTGTTTTTGGGTTAGGGGTTAGGTTTAGGCCTAAGATGTGAATTGACTTTTGGTTAGGGTTAGGCATGTGAAGGTTATTGTTAGAGCTAGGTTGTAGAAAATGAATGGAAGTCAATGGAAAGTCCCCACAAGATATGAAAACAGGACTCTGTGTGTGTGTGTCACTTGATTATTCTGCCGCTCAGACCCTGTTGCCCCGTTGTTGCCTTTTCGTCCCTGGTAGCTGATTATCCAGTTTATGATTTGTTGCATCCTAATCCCTGAAATCCAGATGTAGGGAATATAATCCCAGCTTTCTACTACAAATGTTGCTTTTTTAAATTTCAATCTGACTTCCCAGCGTCAATCAAGTGTGACCAATAGAGTCTTGCCACTCATGCAGCAAAGGCTGCATTTCTTGTTACTATTTGATTTGGCTTCATTGGTTATTTTTAATCCATCCTTTAATCATTCCTTCATCTGATTTTAGTAACACTGCAGTCAGAAGTGGAGTTATTTAGGTTTCAAACACTCAGCCATTGTGTATCGGTTGTTTTTCTTAGCATCCAGAGGAAGAACTTCCAATGGATTTTGCCTTGGAAGGAAAGTTGTTTTCACTTCCGCCCTTGCTGCTACTTCCTGAGTGTTTTGAGGAAGGAATTCCTTCTTGTGCCTGCTACCCACCCTACATCCTAGCACACTTGCAAACGCTAAAACACACGCACACACACACGCACAACTCCATGGAAGTCCTTTTTATGTAATCTCTGTGGTTTGCTTCAACATTTATGTTTGTCATTTTTCTCCAGTCTACGAGCTTTAGTTATCCGCCACTCCCTCTCCATTAACAAAAATAGGTTAAACAAATAAATGAAATAAAGAAAGGAATGACTGTGTGTCATGTAACTCTTCAATAGAATCTATATATTTAGTTTTACCAGTGTTGCACCAATTTATGTCAGATATCTGATCTCTGGGTTTTGTATAACTTTCACCAGTCAATGATGATTTGAACCTATTTAAGTTCCTCTTAAAGAATTTTAAGAAGAACTTCCTGACTGTATTCCTGACAATACAGCCAGGAATTCTGTATTGTTTTAGCCTTCATGCTGTGATTGTGCTGTAATTCTTTTATTTAGAGAAGTCTCTAGTAGACCTAAACCAATATATTGCAAAGATATCACAATATTATTATATGTAGTATCAGTATCGCAAAGATATGCTTGGATTTCATTAAATATTAGCGAATCGGGTTTCAGCTCTATATGTCAGCCTCTGAATCACGAAAACATATTTAGCCATGGACCATAACTACGATTGAAGTCCACACCTATATTTTTATTTGCCTGTGGTTTTTAAAAAAAAATTCCTATGTATTACTATTTTGTTTCCTTTGAGCTTCCATCTTACAAATTTTTAAGCATTGAAATTTAAACTTTGCCCTGTTTTTATTATTTTTTATTTATTTTTTTTTCAGTGGTCAAAGTTGGATCACTGACTGATCGCATTCGCTTCGTTCACACAGCGAATGCAATCTTTATCTCACTTTTCCTGAACAACTTACTGATATAAATTTGTTATAAAAGTATTACTGATTGCACTTTAAAAATTAGGTAACTTTATGTTATTAAAGGTAAAGTTTAAACAGTAATGATTTCTTGGTTAATGTCAAGTTGTCATAACAAAGACATTTTGAATAATGTCAACTTTGTATTAAAAGTGTCATAATTTACCGAATGACACTTTATGACAACAGTCATAAATATTCATGAAGGCTTATTTATGTTCATAACAGGTGTTTATGACAGTGTCATGTCAGTCTTATTCAACCCCCTTCAAATAAAGTGTTACCCAGACTTCTCTACAGAAGCTGCAGCCGGTGCTCCACAAAAGATCTCTGCTACTAGGTGTGATTTCATTTTTTATTAGCTTCCTTCATCTTGCTATGATCTTGTGTCAATATTGTCAGCTCCAATTACTGAATAATGTTTGGATCGATCTATTATTACTTGCGTAAACAATGCACTGCTGTGAGATGTGATGTCTACGTTCTTCTTCTGTGCATGCAGATCGCTTTGGGGCCATAAACCGTTCACACAGAAGTCTGGTTCAGTCATGTTTAATTAATAGTGTGAACGGCCATGCAAAAAAAGAAAAATGGATTTCAGCTAAAAAAAAAATCTGAGTTGAGCATCAAGACATGTTGTATGAATGTATAACAGACGCAGTATGTGTGCAAATGGCAAATAAAGATAAGGAAAATGGTGGAGACGTTGTGATTTCAGAAGAGACAAACGTTAGTTTAAAAATACCTGAGCATCATTTCACTTTCTGTCATCATCCCTCTCTGCTTTGTGCCTACCGCTGTCTTCCTTGCGTCTGATTGACTCGTCAGCGGGATCTTTCTAATCATTTTTATTGTAGCTGCAGACATTATTAAATAACTGATCCTCTCTCTGTCAATTTCCACCACTACTCTGCATCTTCTCCCTGATTCGCCCACTCCGGCATACTCTTACTCACCCCACTCCACCGGTGGGGGGGTGGTTGCTTTCTCCAGGCTAGTCCTAACTCCCCCGCCCCACCCACTGCCGAACCTGGGCCCCACTTTGTCCCATTCAACAGGCCGACAGATGCTGCTGAAATGAATGGAAGCAGACGAAAGCTGTTGGTGCTCACTGCTTCGGTGGGTGTAGGAGGGGACGTGGAGGGTCTCTGAGGTATGTGCAGTGGGGGTAAAACATGACCAGTCTCACAAAGGAACAAAAGCCCCAGACAGACCAAAGCAACGCAGAGCGCTGGGTTAGCTCAGGTAAATCCTGCAGACACGTTTTCACATCTGATTGTGTTCAATAAATGCCATTGAGCTCAACATTTTCCAGTTTAGTTACTGATCTTGTGGTGGAGCTCAGCAAACGATGGGAAGCTTAGACAACGTCCACCGTTTCACTTTGTCAGTCAAAGTGAACGTCCCTCTGAAGATCTGTTCTCGTATCTCCGATGACCTGTTGAAATCATTGAGGTGCAGTGTGCCCTGTTGCTACAGCAACACGGGCTTCTGCTTTTCTGTCTTTTCCCTCTGTCTCTCTCTCTCTCTCTCTCACATCTACTTTAAAACACCCTCCCAACACACACACACACACACACATCCACATACTAGAGCGCGGTCATGTGACGACGCTGACGTCAGACCGGGGAGGCAGGCTGAGAAACGAGTTAGTTTGTGGGCTTTGAATAAACCTCCAGCTCAGTCCGGGAGTCTGTCAGTTACCGTTAGCTCTGCTTCAGTCGCCCAGTCAGTCGCTCCTTCTCGCCTCCCCCACTTCGGGTGTTCTGTCCCCCTCCCTCCTCCTCTCTTTCATTGTTTTCTCCAGCGCTGTCCGCTGTTCTCTCCTGTTGCTTCTTCTGTTCCTCCTGCTGCTGTTGCCGCAAACTTAGTCTTTAGTGAAATTTCTGTGTGATGGGCTGCTGAACAGCTTTTGGTCGGCTACAAAGTGAGGTAAGGACCTACATTTTGTCTCTGAGTGTTGGATAATGTGTGCGTTAGTAGCCAGGGTCTGCCTGGGTAAAGAAGGGGTTCACTGGTTGTGTCAGTTGCATACTTGTGTAGAAGGGAAGTTGTGAATTGTGAAACTCTTTTTGTTTTTTTCAGTCAGCCCTCCACGTTCATAGCTAAACCTGACATTTGAGTGATAGCAAAAAACGCTATGTGATGTGTGTGTTGGGGGGGCGGCTTAAAGGAGACCCCCACCCTTCCGTCAGCGTTCCTTCACATCAACAAACATAGCTACATCTGTTTTCAAACCCCCAACAGGAAGTGAGTGCATCACAGAGGAGAGGAGGAAGGAGAGAGTGAACATTAGGAGGACTGTGCGGGTGTCGTGATGTGTAGCGCCACATGGCTTCTCCTCCCCGAGCGTTGCTAATGTTAGAGGCAACAGTGTAGGCTGGGAGCTGCTGGCGCTGACTGCCAGAGAGTCGGAATGGGGGTGTGGGGGGGGGGGGAGCAGCTGCCACCTGCCCCCTGCAATGAGGTGGGAAAGCCTCAGCCGCCTCAAAAACACACATGCATTTGGCTTCCTTGCAATCTCACACACTTATCTGAGATTTTTTTTTTTCCCAACAAATATGTCAGGAAAATTTTTTTTTACAGAAATATTTGAGGGAATTTTCTTGTTTCTTCCCCCCGGTTATCATAGCCGGTATCAAATAACACCAAGGTTTCAAAACTCCCTCATATGGTTTAGTCTCCTCTTTGTACTGGGATAACAGAGAAAGTCATGGAGTTAGGAGATAGGCCTGTCACGGTAGCAAATTTGACAATACATTGTCCCAAAGGTTTTTGCAGTAAACAATAATATTTTTTTTCAAGTAATATAATAACATTGTAATGCAAGAACACATTCTCAAAAATTAATGAGCTTTAAATTCTAATGAACATTTAACACTAGAACCGGAAGACATTTTAAATACCCAAATAAATAAACAAAACAGAAACAACAACTAAATATGAAATCTCAAAGGACAAAATTATCCTTCAAAAAAGGAAATAGCTTAGACCAAAGCACCAGACTGAAGATTTTTATCATCCAATTTTTAGTAGGAAGAGAGAGAAAAGCGAAAACCGCTAAATAATGTAGGTGAAAATGTTCAAGCTTTAATTTATCATGCCATTAATTGATTTATTGCTTATTTCGACAGGCCTACATATAGAATCATCCAGCTGTATGAAGCAGAAATTAATTTTACAGCGCCCCTACCCCACATGTTGCTGCATTAGTCGGCTATCTGAAAGGAATGACAAATGCTACTGTTTAAAAATATTTCTGATCACAAATATATACAACATCATGATTCAAAGGCTAAACTAGTACCTGCCACAGTCAGCCTCGTGTAGTTGTTTTCAGACTGCACAGAGCAACCCGGACTGATTTTGTGCGGCCCATGACTCCAATTCAACACAATACAAATTACCCCTCGTTAATGCAAATGGAGACTTCCTATTTTTTTTATTCTTTTTTTTTTTCTGGGTAAAATTATCACAGACAAATTAAAATCTAAAATATAAAGTGTTGGCTACAACACAGATCATCCATTTTTTGTAATTTTTTTATTTTCTGCTGGGACCACATCTACCCAGCAGGCTTTACTGCTCCCTGATCTGCTTTTCATGAAATTATTAAACTTGGCCATATTCATTTCAATAAAAGTGACCCAGATCTTGATTTTAATCACTCAGAATTGACAAAAAAAAGTTTTGTTTTCAGTCGAGACCTTTTATTATTTTACATAATATTATGTTATTTTATCTCCAGTTGGGAATATGTTGCATTTTTGTTCTACATTGTTTTACAGTTAGTTTTGCAGTTTATATATTGTTGTTTATATATAAACAACAATACTTACTATTTGATTCGCAATGGACTGGCAACCGGATGGATGGATGGATGGATGGATGGATGGATGGATGGATGGATGGATGGATGGATGGATGGATGGATGGATGGATGGATGGATGGATGGATGGATGGATGGATGGATGGATGGATGGATGGATGGATGGATATTGTTGTTGGAACTTAAACTACATACCTTGATTTGGTGTAGTCATGTTATAGTATCATCATAGTGTGAGACTCTCTTATTGGCCTTAGCATGTATGCTTTCAAATAAAGTATAAATTAGAGCTGCACTGATAAATTGGTACTGATTTTGTTCGTTTTGGGATGTTAGAGACCGGCTGATCCTTACACAAGAAACCAATGTTATCCACCAATAGCATTTACCTACTAGAAGGTCTGAAAATGACTGACTTTGTCACTATTTCTAGCAAATTTTCACACAAAAAAATGGTATCGGCCCAATATCAAAATCGGTAGGTCAAGCTTTTTCTTATATTTGGCTCAAATAGACCGAAGGGGTCCGATAATCTGTAGAATAAATAATTTCTGGTGTGTTTTTTCCACCTTCTCTGTCACTGCTTCTTTTCAGCTCCTCAGCTGCTCCTCTGCTGCTCAGCAGAGCCTCCCTCCTCTTACTTAATGATGTGGAGACCTGCCAGTGGCATGTAACAGCTCTCTGTGACACAATCTGAAGTCTTAAAGCCGCAGATATCTGCCAGCCCATCTAATTAAATGTCCACTGCTGTTGAGAAGATAAGGACAAAAATTAGCATTTGTTGATTACATCAGGATTTATGGCTTGGATTTAAGAGAAATGTCATGGTGACATAATACCCTAAATGGCGCATTTGTCAGTGAAACGTACCAGATTAGATAATGGTCTGGCAAAAAAACAAACAGCAAAAAAAACGTTGAGTTAAATAAATGCTTTCAGCTTTAGGGGAAAGGTTTAATTTTTGGTGTTTTGCAAAGAAATACAATTAATAGAGCCAATCAGTACTTCGCAAAATTCTTTCAGGCTAAAGTTTGAAATGCACTGTCAAGGCTTTGTAGATGAGAAAGTGCAGTAATGGAAAAGATAAAGATTTCAAGATTTCTTGAGGGTTTTTTTGTTTTGTTTTTTTTGTTTTTTTCTTTTATGTAACACGTAAAATAATATAAATAAAATACATCAGCTCATCAAACAAATTTTGATTTTAGTCAAAGACAACCTGTATGAAAGCAAACAGCAGTTTTGAAATGTTAATTCCATTTATAGAGGGGGGAAAAGCCATGTAAAAGTATTGCTGCCCTGTGGGGAAAAAGGTTTAACAAACCTGACAATAACCGGTTGCTCCAAACTTTGGCAACAACATCTGCCATCCAAGCTGGGAGATAACAGCCAATGAATCTCACTCTGGGAGAACGCTGGCCCACTATTCTAAACACAACGGTTTTGATTCTGCCACATCTTAAAGTCTTTCACACCACAGTATCTAAATCTCATGCCTGTCAAGACTTTGACTAGGCTGCTCTAAAACTTTTATTAGTTTTTGGGTTGTTTCCTTTTTTAAGCTATTCAGAGGTACACTTACTGGTGTGCCTCAGATCATTAACTTACTGCATAACCCGAGTGTGTGAGAGCTGAGGGTCACAGTCTGATAGCTGGGAGTTCTCCTTCAGGTTTTATTTCTAAGGAGGAAAGCACTCTGCAGCATCATGCTTGAGTGTGAACAACTTTAGAACATCAGCCTACTTCTGTTCTAAAGACATCTTGATTCAAGTTGTGGCTGCTCCAAACAAAATGTGGTAAATCAAACTTTATCATTCATAATTATTTTCAAACAGCTAAATTTTAATTTTCAGACTGGACCATGTTTGTTTTGATAGAATTTTACTTTAAAGAATGAAACCTACATTTTGTTGTTTAGCCTGATATTAAATTTACTTTAAGGATCTGAAACGTCTCAAAATGACAAGCCACTGTAGATTTTACAAGACGCTTATGTTGTGGAACAAAAACTCCATGAATGGTGCAAGATGCAGGATCACAATGTAGGCAGAATGTTCACAGTTGTTCTAAGATCATTAGGGCTGGGCGGTATCCCAAGGTCACCAGCATAGTTTTGAATAGCATCATTAAAAATTCAGAATTTAATGCCGGATGTGAAGCTGAAGCAGTTCAACTTACTTACTATTTGATTTTCTTTTGCAGTTGTCTTCTTGGTGTGCAGCAGTAACTAGTTTATCTCAAGCAGGATGTACTGCAGTGATTCTAGCATACATTTTCACACTGCCACTTTGCAGGAATACATAAAATGAAAGGAAAAAAAACAGAAGAAAATTACTTACAAGTTTCTGTAATGATAAAACTTTTGTGAATTGTGTTTGTCAGATGCATCAAAGCAAAATCATTTTTATCACCCTCTTTGTAAGAGAGCTTGACAGAGGTTAAAAAGAAAAAGGAAGAAGCGAGCTGCAGTGCACCAAAAGAAACACAAAACTAGAGGAGAGGTGAAGCTTTGTGATTCCACCTGAATTTATTTTAGTATGGATAACTTTGTGTCTGGTTTGACTCAATCCACCATGGAGTTAAAAAGGCCATGAAAATCTTTGTGGAAGCGCAGCTGAACTAAGTTTGACTGATATCTTGGCTCTACACCAGACGTTGATCGGTCTGATACATTCCCTTCACAGGCTCGCATCAGCTGACTCATGTTAGTGGAAGCCAACTTCACGGGGAAAGGGAGTGATGTGGTGATGACCTGTGGGTTGTGTCACCGGTCAGCTGCAGGATATACAGGTGTAGACAAGGCTCATAAATCATTTCAAAGCAGAAGAGTAAAATGGTGAGCTATCTGATTTGAATTTCGTCCAGAGGTGTACTGACCCTTTGCAGCTTTGTCATCACCTAGTCAGGGTGAATCATCAGATTGTTGAACTTGAGAGTTTCTAATGATCTAATCTGCCTGAATTCATCCACATGATTTCTATCAATATGTCTTAAACACTGTTTCCTTTTACACCAGAACAGACTTAAAAGTGTACAAAAGTCTAGATGCAACAAGTACGCATATAAAAAATATTGAGTAGATTTTGTATTTCAGAACCTAAATCTATCCCATAAGACTAAAACATTTTTGATTGTATTTAAAAATATACATATATATTATAAAATATGATAAAAGATTTATCTGTTCAATTATGGTTGTAACAATAATTTAAAAAATAATTACTCCACAAACAGCCTTAAAAGTAAAAAATAAATAAATAATTTAAAAAATCAGAAAGTAAAGAGTTTAAAAAGCTACCTCTACTTTGCTCCACCACCCGGGATTGAAAGTAAATAAAATGCTTTAGCAGACAACTGAGTTATGTAATAACTCATTGTTATTTGTTTAACTGTTTTCTGTGCTGTTGCCTTTTTTAATCTGCTCTAAAGTTATTAGGACCTGAACTTTGCACAGAGATCAACCCCATCACCTCACTATGTGTGTGCGGGTCTGTGTGTGTATGTGTGTGTGTGTGTGTGTGTGTGTGTGTATTTGTGTGCGTGTGTGTGTGTGTTGTAACAGATGGGCGAGCATTGTTGACTCTGGCTTTTTACATATACATATCACTGAGTGTGTTTCTCATCTGTCATTATGAGTGCAAAAGCTATCTCTTTGGCCTGGGGAGTCGCCTTGTGTGTGTGTGTTGTGTGTGTGTTCCGCATTAGTTCTCGATTGATTTAAGGTTGTTATGTCATGGAAAAAGTCAGCACCTTTGCCTCCCGATGTTCCAGAAGAGGAGCCCACACACCAACGTTGATATCTGAGTGATGCATTTATGGCTGCATCGGTTTAAAGAGGCTGGCCAAACACACACACACACACACACAAGCTGAGCTGAGCCATATGAACGATTTTTCTCAAACATCCCGTTTAGTGCTACAGGGAGTCTCTTGTAACACTGGTGGAAAGTTAACTTGAAGGCAATTTATGTAACTGTTGATTTATTTCCACAGACAGAAAGAAAGAGAAAGAAGGAGATGAAGTAGGAAATATACTCTGAGATATGAGAAGAGGCAGGCACCTGGGGAGGCAGTCGGCCATTTTTACTTTCTCTGTTCTTCCGACTCTCTTATCTAGTGTTAAGTAACTGAAGATGAAAATGCTGGAGTTTTTTTTTTAAATCCAGAAGACTAGTCAATTATTTAGTAAAAAAAAAAAAAAAAAGGTTTCTCTCTAGATGAATTAAAGCCCAAATAATACAAATATTGGACTTTTTTTTCCCCATAAAAACAGATCTTAATAAATGTAATTTCATGTGATGCAACTTTTTAAACCTATCCCCATCATAAATTTGTAACAAAAAAGAAAATAAATAATCCTGGAAACACTTTGCAGATGTGATACTAGCTGTGAAAACACGTGAAAAGAAAAAGTTCACGGCTAATTAATTACACTCCAAAAACATCACAGAGTAAAACACCTGCGCTCAAGGAAGTCCTTCTTTTTTATTAATCCGTTTCTCAGCTTTATCTTTATATATTTTTAATTTTAACATGCATGTTACACAAGGACAAAAGAGACTACCACATGATGAATCATGAAAGAAAAAACGGGCAAAAACAGAAGAAGTACAATAATAAATACTAAAAATGCAGCTGTGACTATATTGAAGACTGCAATGTTTGTAAATCACGACAGCTTAAAGAAAAGTATAATAATGAAAGAAATAGGAAAACATTAAAGCAACAAAAAAACAAAATAGTACACCATGTGTGAGTTTTATGCTCACATAAAACTTTGTGAGCATCACTGAGGAGGCAAGTCGGATTTCCACAATTTCAGGATACAAAGTTTAGTGACAACCAGGCCACAACTGAGCAGGTCCATCTTTCTTCATCCATTTTCTATAGCTATTTAATTCTCTCAGTGTCTTATTGGAGGGCTGCCTAGCTGCAGCAGTTGCTGTTTCAGAAATACTTTATTATTGATAGAATTATTGTTCCACAATATTATTTAGAGATTTTTTTTTTCATTTTTGCACAAAACTTAAACTGAACATGAAAGCAGTGCGGGACCCCCCCTCAAACATCAACACCACCCCTGGTGTCAAAATCAACTGAATATTTACAGGATGAAATACTAATAGCTTTCTCACTTACACTTCATTAGTATGCATGATACTCACATACTCACAACTTTTTTCTCTCTTTTTTTCTCCCTGTAAAAATGTTCCACATTTCCAAAAAAAAAAAAAAAAAAAAAAAAGCAAGCCCTGGAGAACAAGTAAGAGCGAAGACTTAAAGGCCTCTCTATGATGACTGTAGTGAAGCGGATGTGACATTTTCCAGCACTTTGTCTGTTCTCGGCTTTAAAGGTCAAAACGGAAAGGACCCGGGACACTTAAGAGACGATTATACTTCTCTTCTGAGGTGTTGTGTTTTGATTGTGTGGTTCACCCCGGGTGAAGTGTGCTTACTCACCAACTGTCAAAGCACAACCTCTCTGGATGGCCGTGCCAGCGTCTGCCGGAGAAGATATTACACCACTTCCATTAAAAGCTTTCATGTAAAAAAAAAAACAAGAGACATTATAAAACTATTAAGTATGTGTATCATATCAGCTTGGTTATTAATGATTAGTGGATCAAGTAGGATGAGTTGGTATTATGGCTGCCTGTCTGACTTGCTCTGCTTCCAGTATTATTCAGCGACTGTGGGAAAACACTGTTAGAGAACGAAAAGGAAATCAAGGGTCACATTACTCATAGTTCTACAACAATGATTTAACAAACAGCACTGCCGTTGGCTGTAGACGTGAGCTTGGGATATAGTAGAAACCTCTAAATACAATGCTTTATTTTGGTCAATATATGAATGAAAAATTGAAATATTTTTGGAAACATTAGATTTGTTTGTGTTTGTCATCTAATGGGCTTGTTCATGATAGAGTTTTATCAGTTCTGAGGAGATGTTAGCCTTTGCTTAAAAGAGGCACACCAAGTGTCAGGTTTTAAAAAGAAATTTCTCACATAGAAATATCCATGCATTGGTGGTGGGAAAAGCTATGGGAAACAGATGTTCTATTTTTAGTCACAGGGTGGAATTCACACACGCTGGTAGGTCATAGTTGTCTGTAAGCTTCCAGTTTCTACAGAACCAGATGATGCTTGTTGGCTTTGCTCACATTCTCATGTACATACAAGACTCTGGAAATTTGATTATTCCAGTCAACTCAGTTGTGAATGAAAGCTGAAGGTTTACTCAAAATCTCAGCCCCTACAAGGTTAAGGATTTAACTGTTTTCTTTTTGTGTGTGTGTGTGTGTGTGTGTGTGTGTGTGTGTGTGTGTGTGTGTGTGTGTGTGTGTGTGTGTGTGTGTGTGTGTGTGTGTGTGTGTGTGGTTTGCAGCCGTAGTATTAATCATCACGCAGAGAAGTCTGCAAGAAGAACAAACATAAAACTGTGGCGCATTCATGTGGACTGGATATCTGCTCATGATTAAATACGACATGGAGACTTTCTCTGCTCACGCTGAGGGATGTTTTTATGCCTTCTTTTCACATCTGTCTTGCTTTATTCTGATTCTGTTTCCATAAAACGTCAGATCCAAGTGGAAGAAGGTAATGTGTCAAAGCTGCAACATTTACGAAAGAATCCTTAGCCAAGCACTGCTTTAGTCACACTAACACTCTTCTAAATTTTAATATGGGTAGTATAGATGTCATTGCCATCCACTGCTGTAGCATGTGTATCACAACCTTTTTGACCAGAAGAGACAGATTTTTTTTTTTTGAAGGAGGAATAAATATGAATGGTCATAACTCTTGTTACAAACATTAGATATAAAACAATGTTGGCTGTTTTACCATACCTATCGCTCCTTTGATCTCTAGGGTTCTCTATTTTTCTGCTACCAGAGGTGTTTCCATAGAAACTGCTTTTGTCTTTTTCTTAACACTTTGAAAATGTGTTCCTAAGGAATTCCCTTTCTGTCATGTTTAGTCATTTTCTCCCGGTCTACATGGGGATGTTCTTTTCAAAAACGAGTTGTCCACACATTTCTAGAAATGTTTTCATCTACACAGAAACTCAGAGGAAACAGAGTGCTGTGGTGGCGCAGGGGTTAAGCACAGCCCACGTAAGGAGGCCCTAGTTGCTTGACGCTGGCGTCGCAGGTTTGATTCCCGACCTGGTTACTGCATGTCTTCCCTCTGTCATTACCCTACTTTTCTGTCATAGCTCTTTCAAATAAAGGCTACTAGAGCATAAAAAAAAAAATCTCATAGAAAAGCTTAAGATGCTCCTTTTACTCCCCCAGGCCTGTAGGTGGCACTAAACTTTGGGTATGACACATAAAATTGCCGTGTGGGGTTAGGAGTAAGCGCAACAAGACAACCAGAATTTGAAACAGCAGAACCAGAGTAGAGTCTATGGTGTGAAGTAATAAAGTCGAGCTTCTTCTCTGTGTCACTTTGGGTTATAAAACCAATAAACTTAAAGACAAACACATGATCCACCTCTGCTCTTGTTGTTATGTATGAAGCATTTGGGGTTATAGGTCAGGCTTGAGGTTGGGCTCATACGTCGGTGTTTCACATAAGGTGTTTTAGCTGTACATGTGAATACGCCAGGGCAACATGTTCACTCTGGAAGCCTTTAAAAAAAAAAAAAAAAAAAAGTTAATATCTCCTTAAACGCCGTATTTGTGTGGACGGCGAGCAGAAATGGTTGGAAACTCTTCTGTTTTTGAAAAAGTAAAATTTCATTTGGATGAGGCCTTTATGCCTACGTTAACACTTTGGTGTGTTTCAGAAAATGCTGCACTGCATATGGCGCCTCATTAAAGATAGCTTAAACTGGAAGAACTGTGCAACACAACATTTTTGTGGTTTTAAACGTGACTTCAAAACTGCGGCTTACTTTGAAACCGAAACCCATATACCTCAAGTAAAACTTTTTTCCCCCCCAAATAAATTGTTGAATATTTTATTGTCTATGCTGCTGAACCAAATTTAATGTCTTAAAATAGATCTCTTAACTCTTTTCCTGAAGGCTTACGTGATAACATGCACTCACCGTCGCTGGATATTAGTGTGGCACTAAGGAGATGATGGACGTTAGACACAAAACCACTTAGAATTCCTCAGTGCTTATAGAGATCCTTGGCGAGGAGGATGCATGCCTTTGAAGAATTTGAGGCCAAAAAAAAGAATGCTGTCACTAAGCTACACTTAAACAACTGTTACTAATTGTGGCGTTCCAAGTCCTCTCTTTTGTCCAAGATGTGTGCTAATAATAAGATGAAGGTTTGTCTAACATGTCATGGTGGTGGATGTTTACAATTCAGATTGAGGTCCTATAAGCCCACACTGGGTTTGGATATCTGTTCACTGCGGCTCGGCTCCTGCTGTGTTAGGATTTTGGCTTGCTGTTTATACTGCGTGTTTGCTTCGCTTGTAGCTATCTGCGCAGTCACTTAGTGGCTCTTGAAAAGCTTGACTTTAGGACGGCTGATTGAGTTTACTTGACCTCCTGATCGCTGTTGTTTTACGTCAGCACACAACGGAAAATTCAACAGAACATAATCAGATCATGACTAATCACCAGCCCCATTTGCTTTCCAAACTATAGCCGAGATTCCTTTTTATGTTGCTGATAATATAGATTAGCCTGCACGGTGGGGCATTTGGTACTAGCTGTTGCCGTGAAGTATGAAGAGTGGCTATGAAAACTGAAAGGATGTGTGATGTACTCATCATAAGTATTTCTCTGAGGTAAACCATTATTTGTAAACTCTAACTGATACTATAAGTACTTAAAAACTCATGCTCTACTTACACTGCTTATTATTTTTTAAATTTTTAAATTATTTTTAATTTTTTTTCTTTGCATTTTACTTAAGTTGCAAATAGCAGTCCTGCTTTTTGCAGAAGTGAAAAAGCAGGATTATGAAATTATTCATATTTAAAACAAAAAAACTTTAATACAGCTGCAGTTTCCATCTGTTGCTGTGCAAAAGCACACTTATAAGATTAAAGCTACTTCCCCACAGCAGGTCTAGATGCTCAATTCCGATATTTTTTTTATTTTATTTTTTTTGCTGAAATCAAGTTTTCTTTTTCTGCATGATCATGTATACTACTAATGAAATGCGGCCACAGTCCAACTGCGTGTGAACGGTTTACAACCCCGAAGCGACTCGCATGTGCAGAAGAAGAAAGTAAACGTCACAAAGCAGCGCACTGTTTACGGAAGTAATAATGGACGCCGGCGTCTACGAATTAGTTTTAAAGTTTATTCAGCAATGAGAGCCGACAGGATTGTCACTAGATCATAACAAGAAAAGTCAAGCACAACCAACAGCAAAGGCCTTTTGTGGAGCATTGGCTGCAGCTTCTTTACAGAAGTCTGTTTGGATTTGTAGTCGGAGCCAAGAGTGTGTTTCACTGACACACATCTCTTTCTGAATTTCAATTGTAATGTGTCGCTTATGTCCGGATTTACTGTGTCTAGATTCTTATGACATAAAAATTGGATAACATGCGACATGACCGTTCTGACTGCAAACACTTCAAAAACTATCGGATACATGTCCAATTTAGTACCACTAATGGAAGTGGCGCAAATCAGATTTTTTTGTGAGGTGAAAAGATCTGAATTGGGCCGTTCAGACAGCTGTGAAGAAGTTAAATATGTGTCACATTTGGGGGGGAAAAAAGAAAAACAAAAGAGATTTGGGTTGCATCTGCCTCCTCTGTGAACATAGCTAAAGATCCTCGATATGCAGGCATGCCCTCTAATCTTTACTCCAGTAGTAAGCTATTTATTTTACATGGGAAATTTTCACTTAATACTTTGTGTGTTGTTACTGTAATTTTAAATATTGTTGCATTTGAGTTTGACATAACTAGAATGTATGGAATTAAGTAGTCTTCCTATTTGTATGTTTTTAGTTGGTCTTTTATTATTGCATGTACGTGTTTAATAGAGCTGTTAACGCTGGAGCTGAGTGGCTGTCGGTTCCTTATGTTTCAAATAAGTGTATAAGATACCTAGCAATTCAGTACGCCGTCACATTAAAAGAGAAGTCCTACAAGATCATTATTTCAACAGAGCGAAATTCTTTAATCGTTGTGTCAGGTTTGAAGCTCTGTTTAGTGTCAGCAAAGTCTCCACTGCAGGAAGGCTTCTGAGAGATAAGAGGAACATCCTGAGCAGAAAGAAGGAGCGAGGGGCTCCTTTACCGGGTTTCATCAATCCTAACAAGCTGCTTTGCAGTTTTTTTCTTTTAAGTGGTGACAGACGGACATGGACGTTATGTAAACACCGGTGGCCACTGGGCAGGACGCATGAGCAGCGATAAACTGTGCTCAGGAGCTCAGCTATTGTTTATAAAGGGATAAATAAAATCCAAGAGGATATCTGTGTTCTTGGTTTGTAAAACTTACCGTTGGCTCTGCAAAAGGTTCACCAGGTATTCATTCCTCCTGGACAGATTTGTAAACCGCTCTGGGGAATTTCAAAACAGCAATGTGGTTTTGAGAAACTTGAATTTGGGCTGTTGTATAATTCAATCCCTGGTGAGCCTGCATAAAATGATTTTAATGAGGAGTTGTCTGCACGGTTTACACGATTTTTATGATTTATGGTTTTAATTTCAAATCTTGTAAACGTTGTTTTTATAGCACTTTTCAAACACAGAGACATTATTAAAAGAGCCAGACTAAACAAAGTGGACAAAACAAGTTAGTGATGACAAAAAAAGAACATGTACAAAAACTAGCTTCCAAAGTTAGGAAGCTACAAGAACAATATTTTCTGTCTCTGTTGGATCTGATGGCTCTCAGGCCACATATTTCCAGATAAGCTGTAATATTTTGAAGGAATCTTTTCAACATATTTCAATCTGTTTTACTGTAATCAAGCCTGTATGTGATTAAAAAACCAGTTTGAAATCGTCTAATTCAAGTTTTTATTAAAAAATTTTGTAAATATTTAATGGTTTTAATTTATCCAGCCTGATTATAACACTGCTGTCCATTTTTAACTAAGACAAACTATCATAACTCTGTTACCTAAGGGGAGCCACCTCAGATTACAGTAGATTTCTGTTTTACACATGAATGTTTGCATTTAGATTGCTAATAATGCTAATTATCCAGACCACCTTTGATTGCAACTTCTGTTTAAGGGACAGGAGTATCTAAAGTTCACTTTTGAGCTATTCATAATGTCATAATGTTATACCTTCATCAAAAACATACCTGGAGGGTTGCTGCTTCTCAGAGCAACGCTGGTAAAAACATTGTTAAAGGGTTAACAGAGGAGCCATGTTGTGATGACTTCCTGAAGGCGGAGTTTCAGAAAGAGCAGGAGTTTTTAAAGAGACAGTGTTTCAATTTCAAGGCACTAAATTACAAAGTCAAATTTCTTTTAAGTCATATTTGATTTAAATAAAGCATTTTTATAACAACTGAAATTAACATAGTTACTTGACAGTGCTATAAAATGACACTACGTGCCTAGAAAATACATAATGCTGCCCCTTTAAGTGTGGTAACGTGTTGAGCACTGTCCAACTGGAGACTTGTCATGTGATTTCTAAATATTTTGTTCTCCTGTTAAGGTTCACTTTTGTGTAAAATAAATATCCTATTAAGAACCTTCTTCTATCTATTTATTATTTGATTAATCCAAAAAATAATCACCAGGTCAGCCTAGCAGAAAGCCCTGAGATTTTCACATGTTGATGTTAGAAGATTGTTTCTTGTTACAGATGTATCCTTCGCTATTATTGATCAAGCATTCACTAAAGGAATGCTGTCATTGCATATTAGGCTAAAAAAAATTGTTTTTTGATTTCAAAAAAGGAATTTTTTGTTTAATTTCATTTTTTTCATATATTTCTAATCTTTTATATGAAAAAAGGATGAATAAAACGTGAGTGTGGCCTTTTTTAATCCGATTAAGTGTCAAAATAGTCGTTTTGCAAAAGTAATTGTTAGTTTCAGCCCTAATTTATTTATGACTTTCATTTATTCTTTGAAATTTTAGCTTCATTTAAGCAGGTCATCAAAACTCTCTGAGACAGTGGGCTTTATTAACAGAGTTAATGAGAGTTAATGTAATAAGGAAGGCATCGTTTGATGAGAGCAGTAACACTTTTAGCTATTTTTTTAGCACATTTTAATAAAGTGATCATTTCTATGAATTAGTACACAATAATTATACTTTTACCATTCAGGCCATGTAGTTGACTGTAGCTACTAGTATCTACAGCTGTAATTGTATGAAAGAACAGCCTTCCTGTCTGATATAATCTTAACTCGTGTGTGTGTGTGTGTGTGTGTGTGTGTGTGTGTGTGTGTGTGTGTGTGTGTGTGTGTGTGTGTACTTGTTTTACCTGCCGCGTGGGGACTTCAGCCTGACTCTGTGCATACACGTGGGGACCTGATGACACGTGGGGACCAAATTTGAGGTCCCCACCGGCACAACCCCATTTTCAAGTAGAAAATGGTGTATAAACATGCCTGGTGAAGTTTTCCAGGAAGTCCCCACGAATTCCATTCCAAGACAAAATGTGTGTGTGTGTATAAGGGAACCGCCCCTAGTGGTCACACAGATTATTGCAGTCCCCATTAGGCTAGGTGTTCCGGAACAGTGCGTCACCATCTGCTCACTCTCTAGCTCCCTCTATTGGTCGGTCAGAGGTTTTGCAATTTATTGGTGAAATTAAACTTTAACTTTAAAAATGTAATATTTTTAACTTATTTTTTTACATTGTGGGATTAATGGAGTATTTTTCATTTAATTTATTTTATTGCAATTTAAAGTGAAGTTTACCAGTATTTACTTTTTTATTTAATTTATTGCAATAAATTAAATAAAATTTATTACAATAAATAATAATAAATTTATTGTAATAAATAAATTTATTATTTATTATTATAAATATTAAATAAGCAGCTTAGCTCAAAGCTGCGCTCTTAGCTTTGAGAAGCTAAGTGCACACACACTATTGAAACTCAAGTTAACTGGCAAATCGTAAAGAGCTGAAATTTGGTACATCGGTAGGACCCACTGAAACAAGAAAAAAAGCCTTTTGGAGGAAATGTTGCCATTTTGGGTCAAATTTTTTGGCATTTTTGACTTTTCATACATGTCGAACTTCAACAAACTCCTACAGATTCTGAGCTATCTTCAAATTTGGTCAATATGACATTAAGGCAGTGGTTCTTAACGTGAGTTCATTCGAACCCCAGGGGTTTGATCAGTCGGTCTCAGGGGTTCAGTGGAGCCTCTGCCGCACTGATTGAAGAAGCTCCACTTCTCAGCATGAATTTGAACTTGTGTCTTTTATTACTTCAGCAAAGCTCACAGTTTTTACCAAATTCTGTACCAAATTCTTTTCGGGGTTGCTACTGCCTCTAGTGGCATGGGGGTGGTAACATAATTACTCAGTCAGCCTCCTGCAGTGATTAACAGGCAGAAGCAGCTGTTGGAGCTGATCTGATTATTGGGTGAAGGAGTGAGGAGTGAAATTGTTTTTGTACCGCAAATTAACGTTTTATTTTAAGTCAACTCAGAGATTATTTTTTGTTATTTTTATAAGCAAAAGAAACTCCTTTGAAACAGGAAAAGTCTCCCCAAGTGCTTTTTATTGTTTTTGAATGAGTCGAAAACCTCCTCCTGAGGGACTACTCTGGTATTTTTGTTTTCTGGACCTTTGTGATGCAAGAGTGGCCATAACAAGTACAAAAACCTTCACCGACGACTTGAAGAAAAGCGCAAAGTTGTGGGATCCAGCCGATCACTCACAGAAGAACAAAGAAAGCAGCCAGCGGGCAGTGAGTAAAATCAGCTGATTGAGTTTATGAATGAAAGTGCAGCTGCGCTGCAGAGAAACAATCAATCGCCACAGAAAGCAAAGTTGTGGATTTTGGAAAAGAATTGCAACAAAAAAGGATGTTTATGGATGAACTTATTTGAAAGTGAAGGGATTGTGTGATCATTAACAATGTCTGACCCTGACACTCCGCCTGCGTCTGAGGACATATTAAAGGTGTGCGTTCTTTCGCGCAGAGGCAGATTGGGAGCCTGCACTAGAAGGATTACATTACTAAATCAGAATACTGCAAAGTCTTTATTTATTATTAATTTTTCATTCTCTTAAGAATGTAGAGCTAATTAAATGATCTAAACAAGACCTTAAAGTGGATCCAGTTTCTCTCGATGGTCAACCTGTTGAAATTGTGGCAAATTTTAAATACCTTGGGTCGTTCCTGGACAGTCAGCTCAACTGAAAACACTGACTATATTTTGAAGAACTGTTATCAGAGACTCTACCTTTGAAGAAGACTTAGTGATCTTCGGGTGACCCAAATAGACTCTAATTGGGTCACCCCCTATGTCTTGAATTTTGAAAAAAATAATTTTGTTTATCACTACATAAGGGTTCAGCGAGTGCGCATATGAATTTGATGGATTTGGTACCTCAAAAAAGGTTAAGAACCACTGCATTAAGGTGTTGGGGAGTAATGATTATCAATTTTTTGTTTTTGTTTTTGTGGATGTTAAAGGGGCATGGCCAGGCCTTAACTTTGAGCTTCATACCATAAATTTGGAAAATCTATAAAGAAAGACTGATTTATACCAAACAATGAGTGATCCATGTGGTATGCCAAATGATACTATTTGGTCATATGATGACATAAATGCACACCCTATCAGAACAAGAAGTCTGTTTTTTTCCTTTGAAAGTTCCATTTCTGACTCCCTTGATCTAATCAAGATGATACTGAGGCAGATACCAGATAAATTGGTCTTACTTGCTTTAAAGCTCAACAAGTTTACACTGGAAGGTGACTTCCCCATGCCCACACAATA
The DNA here is from genome assembly GCF_051168715.1 of Poecilia mexicana. NCBI lineage: Eukaryota > Metazoa > Chordata > Actinopteri > Cyprinodontiformes > Poeciliidae > Poecilia > Poecilia mexicana. The sequence continues at coordinate 2,380,582 of NW_028263375.1, forward strand.
TAGCAAGCCATTGCCATTCATTTGGCTCTAAATTCCACATATTTCAGCCAAGCAGCACCAAAGTCACTAGGGAGAATGGACATGTCTGGCACATTCCGCATCATGGCGTTTACCATAAGCGAAAGAACATACTGAGGGTGGTGTTTGACTGCACATCCTCATTTCAAGGAACCTCTCTGAACAAGAAACATCTCCAAGGTCCTGATTTAACAAACACCCTGATTGGGGTACTGTTAAGGTTTCGCCAAGAAGCAATCACTGTTATGGCAGACATTGAGGCAATGTTTTATCAAGTTTATGTTGATGAAAAGGACAGAGACTTTCTGAGGTTTCTGTGGTGGCCAGAAGGGGACATTAGTAAACCTCTTAAGGTTTACAGGATAAAATTTCACCTCTTTGGTTCAGTATCACTGCTGCTGACAACCAGAAACATTATTCTGATGAGGTTATCAAAACCATTAAAAGTAACTTATGTAGATTGTTTGCCTCTGATCAGTGGCAACAGAGAACCCTCCAGGACCCTGCTGAGGGTGTAGAGCTGGTCCAGTGTTCCACGACCAGGACGAAAACCACACTGCTCTTCCTGAATCCGTGGTTCGACTATCCGACGGACCCTCCTCTCCAGAACCCCTGAATAGACCTTACCAGGGAGGCTTAAGAGTGTGACCCCTCTGTAATTGGAGCACACCCTCCAGTCCCCCTTTTTGAACAGGGGGACCACCACCCCAGTCTGCCAATCCAGGGGAACTGCCCCCGATGTCCATGCGATATTGCAGAGACGCGTGAGCCAACACAACCCTACAACATCCAGAGCCTTAAGGAACTCCGGGCGGATCTCATCCACCCCCGGGGCCCTGCCACCGAGGAGCTTTTTGACCACCTCGGCGACCTTGTCCCCAGAGATTGGAGAGCCCGACCCAGAGTCCCCAGGCTCAGCTTCCTCAACAGAAGGCATGTTGGTGGGATTGAGGAGGTCTTCGAAGTATTCCGCCCAACGGCCCACAACGTCCCGAGTTGAGGGGACGGGGTCAGCAGCACACCGCCCCCACTATAAACAGTGTTGGTGCTGCACTGCTTCCCCCTCCTGAGACGCCGGATGGTGGACCAGAATCGCCTCGAAGCCGTACGGAAGTCTTTCTCCATGGCCTCTCCAAACTCCTCCCATGCCCAAGTTTTTGCCTCAGCGACCACCTGAGCCACATGCCGCTTCACCCGCCAGTACCCATCAGCTGCTTCTGGAGTCCCACAGGCCAAAAAGGCCCGATAGGACTCCTTGACAGCATCGCTCACCGAAGGCGTCCACCAACGGGTTCGAGGGTTGCCGCTGCGACAGGCACCAACAACCTTTGCGGCCACAGCTCCGATAAGCCGCCTCGGCAATTGAGGCACGGAACATGGTCCACTCAGACTCAATGTCCCCTACCTCCCCCGGAACGTGTTCGAAGTTCTGCCAGAGATGAGAGTTAAAGCTCCGTCTCACAGGGGACTCCGCCAGACGTTCCCAGCAGACCCTCACTATACGTTTGGGCCTGCCAGATCTGACCGGCTTCCTCCCCCACCACCGGAGCCAACTCACCACCAGGTAGTGGTCAGTGGACAGCTCCGCACCTCTCTTCACCCGAGTGTCCAAGACATACGGCCGCAGATCCGATGAAACGACGACAAAATCGATCATCCAACCTGCGGCCTAGGGTGTCCTGGTGCCAAGTGCACATATGGACACCCTTATGTCCATCATGGTGTTCATGATGGACAATCCGTGATGAGCACAGAAGTCCAATAACAGAACACCACTCAAGTTCAGATTGGGGGGGCCGTTCCTCCCAACCACGCCCCTCCAGGTCAGTACCCCCTCTAAGGACTCCAAGAGGGGTGGGTAATCTGAACTGTTGTTCGGCCCATAAGCACATACAACAGTCAGAACCCTTACCCCCACCCATAGGCGGAAGGAGGCTACCCTTTCGTTCACCGGGGTAAACCCGGTGAACAAGTATGCCCACTCCTGCCCGGCGCCTCTCACCGTGGGCAACTCCAGAGTGGAAGTACGTCCAGCCCCTCTCAAGGACACTGATTCCAGAACCAGAGCCATGCGTCGAGGCGAGGCCGACTATTTCTAGCCGACTATTTCTCAGCTTGAAGTAACCTCAGATTGAAGTAGCTGAGAGTAACCTCTCAGCTATTTCAAGCTGAGAGGTTCTACCCAGAACCTCTCAGCCTCGCACACTGGCGCCTGTTCCTTCCCCACCAGAGAGGTGACGTTCCATGTCCCAAGAGCCAGCTTCTGCAGCCGAGGATCAGACCGCCAGGGTCCCCTCCTTCGGCCGCCGCCCATTACACATTGTACCCGACCCCTTTGGCCCCTCCGACAGGTGGTGAGCCCATTGGAAGGGGGACCCACGTCTCCTCTTCGGGCTGAGCCCGGCCGGGCTCCGTGGGTAAAAGCCCGGCCACCAGGCGCTCGCCATTGTGCCCCACCTCCAGTTGTATTGTACCTCTATTGTTGTATATTTATTTATTTATGTATGTATGTATTTATTTGTTTTGCTTAGACCCTCCTCCTGCAGTGATTAACAGGCAGAAGCAGCTGTTGGGGCTGATCTGATTGTTGGGTGAAGGAGTGAGGAGTGAAACAGTTTTTGTACCGCAAATTAACGTTTTATTTGAAGTCAACTCGGAGATTATTTTTTGTTATTTTTATAAGTAAAAGAAACTCCTTTGACACAGGAAAAGTCTCCGTGAGTGCTTTTTATTGTTTTTGAGTGAGTCAAAAACCTTCTCCTGAAGGACTACTCTGGCATTTTTGTTTTCTGGACCTTTGTGATGGAAGAGTGGCCATAACACAGAGAGAATACCCTCCATGGATAAAGGAGTTGGAAACTAAAATAAAAAAGGGTCACACTAGAGGTGGTGGCTTGGTGCAGCTACTTCAAGCTCAATACCCAGAAGACAGTGGAGTTAATGATAGACTTAGGAAAGTCACAGACCCATCATCCCCTCTCAGAGTCCTTTCTATCTCCAATTTGGACTCATTCTGCTTCCTGGACATTACCATCATCCAGGACTTCAAGTGGGAGCCAACCATCAGCTCCTTTATCATAAAGGCCCAGAACAAGTTGTTCTAGCTATGGCAGCTGAGAGAACTCAAACTGCCAATTGAGTGTTGGTGCAGTTTAACACAGACATCATCAAGTCCGTCCTCACCACCTCTGTCACTGGGTACAATGGAACCACAACCAAGGACAAACCTAGATTACAACACATCATGCATACTGATGAAAAGGTGATTGGGTGCAACCTCCAACATTTACATGACCTGTACTTCAGGGATGTAGGTCGTGCAGGTTGGATTGCGACTAACACTTCTCAAGAACAGCTTCTTTACCTCAGCCATTAGACTGTTAACAATAGATAATTGAATGTTGCATAACACTGCCACTTTATCTACCTGCTATTCTGCACATGCATACATATTTTTACTTTTTAGTCATATTTTGCATCAATATATCAAAGCAATTTCCTAACACATGACCCTGTATACTAGCAATAGCAATAAAAGTGATTCTGATTCTTCATGCGACAAGTCTGACGTTCTATCAAACAGTTCTAGGAATGGGGTACTGTTCTATCCCATTGTGTGCTAGGGGAATGGTATGACTGAAAGAAACAGGAATCTTAATAAAATGGTAAACATAGCAGTTCTATGTCTGGAAATTGAATTAAAACTAATTGAATAATTCCTAAAGAGAAAGTATTTCACTCCATGTTCATTAGTCAAGTCAAACAGGTCATGTTTAGGCCTGCTTAGTAGAAATGACGGTATTAGGTGCATTAAGTGCAGAAGCTTTCTGCTGAACACAATCCTTTATTTGCTCTTTGTTTTATGTAAAGCATAAAACAAAGAGCAGTGTTGTCCATCATTTTAAGTGACTTGCCCATACAAAATTTAACAGAAATAAAAATCTTATCCACATATTTATCCACATGTAGTATAATAATAGTAATATATAGTAGTATAATAATATAATAGTATAATAGTAATCTTATCCACATATTCATCCACATATAGTTTTCCTTATCTACAATAGGCCTCCACCCAATTTCTCTGTAATGGCTGCCATCTCACACACATCCTGAAATTTGACGTCCCCACCTCACCCATGCCCATCCCCCCTCAACATTCCCTCCATGGCCTGGAGGGAAACATGCTGAACTATAAAGTATAGCATGTTTGAACTTTTTAAGGAAAATGCTTGGTTGACAATAAAGAATGGTGGGAGAAGAGAAATAAAGAATCCGCATGCAACTCAAGCAGGTTGACTGGCTCACATTTCCTCATATAGTTTTTCTTATGTACTATAGCCATCTACCCAGTTTCTCTGTAATGGCTGCCATCTCACACACTTCCTGAGATTTGACGTCCCCATCTCACCCATGCCCATCCCCCCTCAACATGCTTGGTTGAAGATAAAGAATGGTTGGAGAATAAAAACAATCAGTATGCTAATCAAACAGGTTGACCACCTCACATTTCTTCACTTTCTTTCAACTTTCCTAATTTATATATTTATTTTTCCACATCCTGTTTTTCTGATATGCTATAGCCTCTATCCCCAGTCTCTCTGTAATGGCTGCCATCTCACACACTTCCTGAGATTTGACGTCCCCACCTCACCCATGCCCATCCCCCTCAACATGCTTGGTTGAAGATAAAGAACGGTGGGAAAATAACAAAATCAGTATGCTAATCAAACAGGTTGACTGGCTCACATTTCTTCAGTCACTTTCTTTCAACTTTCCTAATTTATATATTTATTTTTCCACATCTTGTTTTTCTGATATGCTATAGCCTCTATCCCCAGTCTCTCTATAATGGCTGCCATCTCACACACTTCCTGAGATTTGACGTCCCCACCTCACCCATGCCCATCCCCCCTCAACATTCCTCCATAACTTGCTCTCAAACTTTGCAGAATTGACTGGTGTTGAACCTACAAAATTTCCATTACAAAGAATAATTTTGTCTCCTGAAGCATTACTGTGGGAGATAATAAAATGTAACTTATTAATTTCATAGTTTTAAAACTTAATTGATGGCGCGGGAAAGTTGTGACGCCAAAGTTAAGGTGTCATTAGTTATTAACACAGGGCTGGGCCGTCAACCTCAGCTCAATGCTTTTTGCAACCAAGCAGAAACTCCGGCGTGTGCCGGAGGAAAAATCAAGCGCTCCTTTTTGACTACTGCACACCGAAGGAGGGGATTCATGCTAACACATCCGAGGAATGAGGAGCGACGTATGACGAGGATTGATCTAAAAAAATGGTAAGATTATAGTTATCTTAATGGACTCCTAGTTTTTATCCATTATATCACTCGGTCAGATATACTTTTAAATGCTGTTTAAACGTGTTGATCTGTAAAAACTGTTTCAATTGTGCTTCACTTGGATGGCTAGCTTACATTAGCCTAGTACAGCTAATAAGAAACATGCATGTTTTATATTTTATTTATTGATGTGCAGTCTTACAAGAAAAATAAAAATAAAAGTGATAACCTAAAAAATATATTAAAATATGACTGCTCAAAAAAAAGACTCAAATGCAAAATATAAAAAGCTAAGTTAGCAAATTGCAAACCTCATAAAGCAGAAATAATGAAATATGCACTATTTTCAGTCACCCTGCTTGTGTGATTGAAGAGGGTTTTTGCTTTTTTGCATGTGTTTTGAATGGAGAGACGATAGACATGAGGATCTAAAACATGAGGCTGAAGTAAATGGATACCTTGTGGGTAAAGGTTGATTCTGCTGGGAGGGGGGCCTTCAGGGCACATTACACCAGACTACATTCTCTTTAGAATAATAAAGGTTGGGATATTTGGGGAAGAGCTGTGAATTAGAAACTAACTTCAGCATCATAACTTTAGTTGAGGGGAAGAGAGTGAATCTGCTTTGTTAAAATGAATTTCAGGGCTTTGACACATTTATAATCATTGAATGTTTGGGGGGGGGGTTTTCCAGGAAAATCCCAACCAGAGATGCAGATCCAGTGATGGGAGTGACGGCTGTTCCAGTTTAAAAGGTGAATTATCTCAGGGAAAGATGCATTAGCCCACAGTGTTTTTCCCACTTTTAAATTGTTTTTGCATAACTGTTTCAGCTAAATTAATGTAACCTGTGCATAACCGCACAGGTAAGAGAAGGGAGGTGTGCAGGGGCAGATCTAGCAAAATATTTATGGGGTGACAAGAGGAGGGCAGGGATTTTTTCAGGGGTGGCAGCATATGCCAGTATCTAAGTATGAATCTAGATAGAGATGTGCCAATACCGTGATCGGCGATCACCGATCATACACTTTTTCACGGAAATCGGCCGATTATGATCGATGGCCGATCGATCGGCACACCTCTAATAGATAGATAATATGTCTCACTCTCACATTTGTCATCTCTGACAGCGGGAGATGTTTTGGTAGGACCCAGTTCAACTGCTTTCCTTTATACATTCATCTGTTATTGACTTCTTATAGCTTTGCTAATTTTATTTAGTAACAGTCTAGTTGTTCCTTTAGTTGTTCTTCTAGTTGGGGAAATCATATTTTATTTATCACTGCAGGAGGGTTCAGTGAATGCGCATATGAAACTGGTGGGTTTGGTACCTCAAAAAAGGTTAAGAACCACTGTCTTGCATATAAATGTCAAATAATTTAAAGCCTTTTAATTTATGTATGCTGAAACCATTATGTCAAATTTAGCAGCAATGATAATCTCAATAAACAAATGGTGGTCTGTGTTAAAATATTAGCATTTATGGGGCCTCTGAAGCTCTGGGGGCCCAATGGAGCTGCTGACTTAATTTGGATTTAACAGAAGTGGACAGAATTGATATTCATTTTAATTGTATTTTTTGATTAGTTGTTTTTAAGACTAGTTGTGGGTTTATATAGCAGTTCAATGATGATGTTTTCCCATAACATAATTACCCAGTGATATTTTTACTTTTATTGTCAACTTAACATCTTTTAATACAAAAAACACGGTGGACCGCCTGGGCACCCGACCACCGGGTTTAGCAAGTTTTCTGGGGGAAACCCTGCATGTTGAAGTATAAAATCAATGTGCATAGTTTGTGTCATTTAACCTACAGTTAATAGGTCAGATTAGGTGAAAATGGATATCATAGTCCAAATGTAATTTGCTGCGGTCAGTACCTAACTCCTGTGTGGGTGTCTGATTTTTAACTGTCAAATTTGGACACAGCAGAATATTAGCTTTTGGTGTATTTGTGACAGATCCGGGTGGATCACTTCATGGTTAGTATTAAATATATAAGTAAGGCTTTTGCTTTATTTGTCCTCCCACCCCCTCTGTTAAGTGCTGTGTTTTCATATTATGCACCATGAAATGCAGAATCTCCAGTGTAATCTGATGGAGCCTGTACACTTTTGATGCTGTTAATATGTGACATATTTGGGATTTCTAAATACCTTCATGAAGTTGAAGTTGACTCTGTAGCTCTGTATTAAGTTGTAACAGCTAATTTAGGCATTTTACTGTTAACTTGTCAATTTTTAGGAGTTGAAACAGTCATCCGATGAGAGCGACGATACCGTCATCCTTGGTCCAACACCAGCTGAAGTACGGGACACGAGCGTGCCTGAGCTCACAAGAACTGATTGTAAGTTTATCTATAAATATCATAGTATTACACTTTTTTTAACTGATGATTGTAGATGTTTTGATTTTTATGCTTGTTTCTGTATTTATCATCAGAAATAATTTCCCAGAGAACAAAAAGTCATGGGAATAGAAATTATTTTCACAGGCGTCTAAGAAAAATGCAATGAACATTCAGGTTAACATCGGTAGGCCTAACAGCAGCCAATCAGAGTGGAAAAAATATTATTATTTTGTGCCATTTTCTAGTTGTTAAATATTCCACAAAATGAGGAGATAAAAGATGAACAACATGCCAGTTTAAACTTTGGACTATTTGCAAACCAACTGAACTCTGCAGCATTAAAACATGGATAGAACTGTAACTACATTAATCATAACTCTTCTTCTGTTCAATGTTTGTCAGTTTCTTGTGGTGCAGCTCTGTGCTGCCTTCAGGAGAATGGGACATCAGAGCATCATCCATAAAATTTCACCCAAATGGCATTTACTGTGCAAACCAGAGCTTTTAGTGGAAAAACAAAAGTTCCTTTTAATGCCACACAAATATGAGACAGAAATATGGATTATTTCTTTATATAGACCTGTCTATTGATTATAGATTAATAGTTTTACTGAACAGAAATTACAAAGAACAAATCTGGTTCTTCATCAAATCCTAATGAGTCAAACTGAAAGTGTCATGGAGTCACTGAACACCACCATGACATTAACACTGACATGAAAATAATATTGAAGAAATAAATATATCAAATATAATTAAAAACATAAATAAGTGATAAGTTATTTACTGTTATGGTCTGTAAGATATATTTATTCTCAATATTAGATATGGTCTCAGCAAACCCATGGCACTTCAACAATATTATTTTACCTTTTATCTGGAAATAGTGTGTTTATTCTTGCCATACATCCTATGTATTAATTATTGATCGAAAGGTCTTGCCATACCAGTTTATTCCTCTGTATTTACTTTAGTTTCTTAGTTTATTCTTGCATTTTGTTCTTCATTAATTTCCATTTAGTTTCCTTTGATTAGTATTGTCCTCTCTTGGTTTATTGCTATGTCCACTTTAGTTTCTTTTCTGTTTCTAGATTTATTTTATCATTTATTGATGCTCAGTTATCTTCACTCATCACCTGCTGCGCTGCCTAATCATCATGTTTCACATCATGTGTTCATTTTTCACTGTTCAGCGTCGGATTCTGTTTTTATGCCATAATTCACATCTCTGCCAGCATGCCTAGGTGGGCCCCATGTGGGGAAAAGGAGGGCAGACCATGTGGGTTTGTCCGCGGTTTCCACAATGGCCCGGCATGGGTTTGCCCATGTAGGGCCCATGTAGGGCCACAGCCCACATGGGCCATACATGGGCAAACCCATGTGGGCCCCCACCATATAGGGCATGTAGGGCCCATGTGGGCTGTGGCCCTACATGGGCCCTACATGGGCAAACCCATGTGGGTCCATTGTGGAACCCGCAGACAAACCCATATGGGACCCATATATCAGCCCTCCTTTCCCCCACATGGGGCCCACCTAGGCATGCTGGCAGGGTACCTGCTGATGCTTTTTTAAGGACTGGTGAGATTAATGTTTTCACTCATTACTAGTTGTCAGCTTCATCAGTGGCAACTATTACAGCTGACAACTGACCCTTTAATATTAAATACTTTACTACAGCTGTGATTAAAAAATGTTTTTGTGATAGCTTTATAACTTGCCCTGTCACACAGACTGAAACCTTTTTTCATTGAAGAACACTTATGTGCCCCTAATTATTTTTCAGGCCCACCACAAAAGAAGAGACTCAAGTGGAGCCAAGAAGAAATTCAGGCGGTGGAGAAAACGCTCATGGACTGTATTGAATCTGGAAAGGTTCCTGAGAAAGCCCAGTGTACAGTCATGGCCAAAAGTTTTGAGAATGACACAAATATTATATTTTCACATGAACTGCTGCCCTCTGGATTTCATGTGTCAGATGTTTTCATCACATACAGAAATACAATTGCAATCATATTATGAGTAACAAAAGCTTTTACTGACAGAATGAGTTAATGCAGCAAGTCAGTATTTGCAGTGTTGACCCCTCTTCTTCAGAACCTCTGCAATTCTCCCTGGCATGCTCTCAATCAACTTCTGGACTAAATTCTGACTGATAGCAGTCCATTCTTGCACAATCAATGCTTGCATTTTGTCAGAATTGCTAGGTTTTTGTTTGTCCACCCGTCTCTTGATGATTGACCACAAGTTTTCAATGGGATTAAGATCTGGGGAGTTTCCAGGCCATGGACCCAAAATCAAATATTGCTGTTAAGCTGATCACTCTTTATAACATTCTGGAGTACATGCAAATTGCCATTATAAAAACTGAAGCAGTAGACTTTGTAAAAATTAACATTTGAATCATTCTCAAAACTTTTGGCCATGACTGTATGAAGTGCATTGAAACCTCGCCAGTGGCCCTCAAGGACAGGACATGGCAAGGGGTTAAATTCTATGTGAAAAATCGCATAGATGCGTTAAAACGAGAGACTTTCAAAAGAAGGTAAGCGTTGACTTTTTTGGTACTGTTAAAGAACCTGATCATTTGTTAGTGCCATTACCACCCCGGATCTGTTTGGAGTTTCTGCCAGTTTTGAAGTTCTGAGACAGCTGTAGTCAAGTTTTGTAATCCAAGTATGTATGCATACTTTCATAGAAGAGGAAGTTTGTATGTTAATGTTTATGGATGCAAATCAATGAATCCATTTCATATATGTATATCCATGTTGAATTGTACTACGTATATCTGGAAATTGTGTAATAAAATGGTTCACATACAACCTGAAAATGCAGTCCAATATTGATGGTTGGCTTTAAGCAGGTTACCAGGAACTTAAAATATCATTAAACAAAAACAAATCTAATATAATGCAGTTTATTGACTTAAAACAACTAGGATTGCTCATATTTAACAAACTGTGTTCACAAAAATTACACAGTGCCACCTGGTGGTAGTTGGTGAAGGACAAGTCCCCACGTGCACCCAAAACCTGACAGATTTTTGATTTTCTAAACTTTATAAATTTTTATGTTAAAGATGATATTTCATGTTCCAATGTCCCTAAAAAAAATCCAAACCTAAAATGGAGTCTTTAGCTCATTTAGAAAGTTGAGTCCCCACGCGTAACCACCTAGTCACTCGCTAAAAATGGTCCTCACGTTTCACCTAATACAAGTATGTGTGTGTGTGTGTGTGTGTGTGTGTGCATATGCGTGTGCGTGCGTGTGTGTGTGTGTGTGTGTGTGTGTGTGTGTGTGCGTGTGCAGAGAGCAGCTGGTGAAACTTAACAGAAACATCCACTTTGCACATTTTTTCCATGTCGGCTGTGTATTTAGCTTTATCTGTCAGGCATCGAGGAAAGCCTGCAAAATCTGATCCCAGGCATTTGGCTGAAGTGTTTTTCTATCTGCTGATTTGCCTAAAGCTTTGCATAAACGCTGCGTAGGCCCGAGAACTAATAATGGAATTAGAAAGTTTGCATTGCAAAGTTGCTGTTTGACTTTAATGACTCCAAATCTGTGCATTTCCGATGGCATTTGATCGCAACGACAAGCTTTTTCAGAGCCGCGCCGGCTTGTTATGCTGTGAATAAATGGAACACGACGTTTCCTGGCCTCCCATTCAGACGTGACGCATCGACTCGATGTCAGAACAGAACGCCACCATTCTTTATCCAGAAAAATTACTCTTACAGTGGCATTATAATGTGACCGGCAAAAAGTCATCCTATTCTATCTTTAGAGATAATTACATTTACATGAAACAGTGGCAGGATGTTATCTGACTTAGCACAACACAGGAAATGACTCCTAACGGTTTGCTGGTGGGCCAATTCAGAAATCTTAACCCTGAAAAACTATTTGACCAGTTTAGCGGGTTCATCCTGACCGCTGACCTGCGCTGTGATGTCACTAATCTCCTTTTAGATTTTTCTTTCCATGATGTTATTTCCTGTTTCTATCTTTTTCCTTGACCACAGGAAGCACAAGCTTGTTGCTAACCCCTGGGGCATTTATCAATCAGAAATATCTCCAAGCTGCTGCCTCTCATTTTCTCTTTCCGTTCCTCCCTCTTTCTTACTGCCCATCTCTTGCCATGTTACACACCCGGTGTTACGTTTCGCTCTCCTTCCCCGTTATTCCTTTAACAAGCAGATCTGCCAACATTTTATTACGGTTAATTTAGCTTTGCACGATCGTACAACTGTCACACCTCGTTTTTTTATTACTCCCTCAGGTTTTGGATGCTGTGCATCTGGAAGGATTTTTGCTCTCACTGTTTTACTTTCGGACAGTTGCTATGATGCGGAACCGTGGCAACAAGGTATTGTTTTTACAACTGGGAGCGGCTGATTAGCATCAAGAGCTCAAATAATAGTTGAACTATGACCTCACATCCCAGATGAGTTGAAACGGAGGCTTCTTGGACACAGAGCAGAACAAAACTCCAGCTCCTCTGCTCGGCTCATGTTACTGTGGAATAACGTCTCTGCTGCTGCTGGGATGTTGAGCTGTTAGTAACAGTGTTCAGTCAGAGGCCTATTCAGTTTCATGGCGAGACTGACTGCTACTGAAGATCCTTCCTGCCCACACCATGAGTATCCACGACAACTCTTTGAAGATACTTGGATGTATCGAGTTATGACAATATGTCGCTTTCCATCAGGATAAATAAAGTGTCTTTGAACTCAGGAGGTTTTCTGTTACTGGAATAGGCTCCTTCAAAATTCACCTTATTTAAAGAAGTGTGCTTTAAAGCAGTAGCTGCATTTCCTTTACAAATGTGCACAAAACTTTCAGTATTAACGTCGAAAAACCCAATTTCACAATTGTGGTGTTTTGGTTAACTAAGAAAAGCAATTAAAATCACACTGGAATAAACCTGCTCATGCAATAAGTCATTAAATAAACATGATCCTCCAACTACTTCCAATATAAAAAATTTGTACGACAAGAATGTTTATATTGTTACATGCATAAAAGCATTTTTGCAATAATCAAGTGATTGTGTAATAAATTAATATGAGCTTGATAATTTCCATTCTCGTGATTAATATTTTTTGAATGGCAGTTTTGTTCACAGAGACTTCATATTTGATTTTATTTATGGTTTTGGTTGCGTGTGGTTTTTATTTCTGTTGTTATTTATTTTGATTGCCATGTTTTACTTTAGATATTTAAAATGTCATCCAGTTCCAGTGTTATTGGTCTTTGAGGGGATGAACTTGCGTTATTATGCCACTAGCAATATATTACCTGAAAACAGTCTCAAATCAACAATATTATCGTTTATCGCAATACTTACTGGAACAATTTATTGTCCAGCAAAATTGATCATTGTGACAGGCCTGTATCCGTATTGATCATACCGCTAATCTGGAAGAGAAATGACAGAAACACAACATTTTTCTTCTCTGTTTGTCTTTTGATATGTGTGTTCTTTTTTTGTTCATGTAACAAAAGAAAAAAAAAAGAAATATGACATTTAAACAGATAATATGTTGATAATAAAGATGGTGAGATAAATGTTGGTGGTGTTAAGTTAAAGGCACCAACACGCCCAGTCGGGGAAGTTAATATGGAGCATGGTGCTACATCACCTTGTTTTACAGATATTTCTCATAAAATTATCACTGAATAAAACATTTCTGTTGCTCAGTACAGTTTGACTCTTTTCCTTCATGATTTTTCTTGCATCTTAAATAGGAGATAAATATAGACTGCAAGCAGGCTTGTCAGCCACATATGCTCTCTGTCTGTGAAGCTTGTGCTCCAACTTGGCAGAGTTCCGCACAGAGTTGATGTATGGCTTCCTCCTTGTGTAATACAGTTTCAGGTTACATTTACAGACGCAGCAGGAGGCTGTGTCCCCTCACAGTAGTTTCGCCCAGAACGCCTTTGCCAGTGGGGCTACATTGATGAAGACGGTATGATAGCCTTTCTTGATGATTCTGAACACGTTTGTCATGATTCTGTGCGGTGTGGTGCCTGCAGACTGCCTGAATCTTGGCTTCATGCTCTGTTGATGCTTCATTCTGTTTTATATCCAGTTGATTTTTGAGCTAAATGTTGATTCTCTGACCGATTCCATCACACATCCTTGTTGAGGCCTGTGTGAAAACTCTACCAGAACCTTTCAGCCTGCATGTTCCAGAAAACAATTCATTGATACATTCAAAATCAGTTATTTTCAATATTCAGAATTTTTTTATGATTCCAAAACAGATATGTAATAGGAAAAATAGATTATTGTGAATTAGAATTTTTTTCTTCAATTAAGATTTGTCTTTGAGTAAGAACTGGTGTTGCTCATCAGGTCAAGCATAAATGAATAATGAATAATACCAGCTATTTAATCGGAGCTAGCTACACCTTTGCTTGCTAGCTAGGATATAGTAGACCTGCTAAATAGCTAGCGAGGGTAAAAAAATAGCAGCTAGCTATACCCTTGCTAGACAGCTATGGTTTAATTAACCTGCTAGCTAGTTGGCAGTTCTGTTACACCCTAGCTATAGGGTATAATAGCTACAGCTATTATAGCTATTAATAGCTTTAATAGTTATAATAGCTATTATAGTAATTATAATAGCTATTATTATAGTAGTTAGTAATAATAATAACTATTACGATACTAATAGGGTAGTATAATACTCTATTAGCTAGGTCTATTTTAGATAGCACCAGTCTTATCTGCTGAAGAATTTTATTTCAACAAAATTGCTGCTAAGTAGGGAAATGCAGCTGAGAAGGAAGGGGAAAGAAATGGAGCGTGGAACCAAATGAGAATAGCGAGCCACAGTTCTCTACAGAGACACAGATGCAGGTTTAATGGCAAATACACAAAACATTAATTAATGTCTTCAACTAAAGTAAGAATGTGACAAGATCTATAGTTAATCTCATGTGTAGTACCAAAATTTTCCATTTTGTAAATTTCTTTCGCAATATGGGTCTTGTGTTTAATTCAGAATGGTCTTAAAAAGTCTTGAGTTTGTTTGGGTGAAACCTGCAGAAACCCTGTGAATATTTCTTTATAATATGCTGCTCCACAGATATTCACACTGTTGCTTCCCAGATTCAATTAAAACAGCCTTAAATTGATTATGAAATGGACTTGAATAACTTTGTCATCTAGGCTTCTTAGCTTTTTGCTCTTGCTCTCCTGAATCAATAAGGCACTTCATCTGGTTGCCTTCTCCACCTCCTTCTATCAAGTCTGTTACTATAGCAACCTAATGAGGGCTAAGGAGGCAATTTAAAAGTGTAAGGGCTGAAAATACCCACTGTGGGCTGCATCAAGTTAGCCAACCAGCAAGCAGCAACAATTGATGTGACAGGAGTTCAGACACGGTCTGCGCCGTCGGGTTCGCTGCTGATTGGAAGGAAACCAGCTCATGCGCTCGCATGCACTTTTCTTCTACAAGAAGAGGGCTGCTTGTGAGTGCAAACAGGGAACAAACAAAAGTTCAGATCCTGGAAAATCTGGCTTCAGTCCAACTCATACAAAACTCATCCACCCCCGTCACTGTCACCCTGCTTCCAGCTCCTGGCTGGAGGCTGGCCAGCGTCTGTCTCAGTGGCTTCCCCTCGTTTGCCCGAGCCTTTGGCAGGAAGTTTTGATGGGAGAGGTTTCTTCTTTTGCGATTGTCTTTGAAGCTGTGGAATGTTGCAGAATGGCTATAGGTTGAGACTTGTCACCATAGATGACAGTGGGTTTTTTTCCCCCTGCTGAAATAGGCTCCTTTGTTTCTAAGTAGCCAAATCGAAAGGAATAGCTGTAATGATTCATTTCTAGCCAATAGGGATATTTGTCTTTTATGCAGGTTGACAGAATCATCCTTTCACTAGACATTTTATTATTTTCTATTGTTATTTTCACTTTTATTTTCCCCCATCTCTCTCCTACCCATGTCATGCACCCTGCTTAATGTATGTTGGCTTAAAGGGGCAGTGTTATGTGTTTTCCAAGCTCATAGTGCCATTTTATAGCACAATCAAATAACTACATTACCTCCTGTGTGGATTTTCATTTTTTCCATCTTCACGTTTTATGCATAGCCTTTCAGTATGTTGAAATAAACAAAATCAGATTGTGTTTACTAAAATGTATCTTTGTGAGTGCAAGAAATAATTCCATGATGAAGTACTTATACTTCATATAAACATTTGATCACAGGTTTTGCATCATATATTCCAGCTGTAGGACATGCGCAACCGTTGCGTGTGTGTCTGTGTGTCATTTGGGCTGGATTTGTCTGACAGAAGCCTCTCCTGTCTGAGGGGATTAGAGCACAGCTGGAGTCAAGAGCCTGATGCTGGAGGCTCTTCAAATCCAGCACTGAGGATCAATGTGGTTCAGTCCGAGGCTGGATGGACTCCACAGGGTCTGCAGCCAGAAAAGAGGGTTCATTTTAATCCGCACCCTTTCTTAGTAATGAAATAATATTACACAAATTAGCCGTTATTGTGGATAGCACCGAAGAAGGTCAACTCTCTGGACAGACGGACGGAGGGAATTTTCTGTTTTCTTTCTGAGACTTAGAAGTATAGCAGTATCTTTTCCTTTTCTCTTTTTCTTTTTTTAACTGTTTGTACATAGTTTTTTATTCATCTTGTAAGTTTTACAGCTCAGAAAAAATTGTGGGATCCAAAATGGTTTTTGGATTGTTACAGCTGCTGACCTCTGACCCCTTGTATCAAACAAACTTCACTGAAAACTTAATTTTTTTTGCATTTAAATGACTATATAAAATTTCATAGTGTTAATGATGGTAGCCACAGCCAGTTCTTAATGTTGTCTTTATAGTGATATGGTTTGGACTTCAAAGCTATACATTAGGGACGCACCGATACACATTTTCCACGTTCAATACCAATATCTGAGGTTTAGTATCGGCTAATCCGATACAGAAAAACAGCTGAATTAACTTAAAATGTTTCTGTTTTTGAAACACAGACATAAAATGTACTGAATTACTAATTTATTTAATAACTGCACCAGTACAGCACACTTAAATACACCAACAGCTTCACAGGTTTGGACCCTGCCTCTTGCCCGCTGACCGGTGGAAGTAGGCACTAGCATCCCTCGCACCCCTTCTAGGGATAAGCATGACTGACTGACGTCCGTCCATACGTCCATCCGTATGTACGTCTGTCCGTTCATACGTATCCCGATCCTTGTGCAGTACCCCTTTAAGTCCTGTTAGTCTCTATGTACCAGCTACTTTACATGCTTTGCACCAAATTCCTGCAGTTTAAAAAAAAAAAAAAAAGAGAGAGAGAGCACTGTAAGTTTGAAGCGTTCCTGTTTAGAAGCTCTTCCACTTCACTGTGACTCATTATTTGGAAGAGACTGGGATCAGTCTTGACACACATCCAGTCTGTGTATGATATCACTGTTTCTATTTGATCTTCTGAGTGAGCAATTCAGCTCTGGTATCAGATCCATTATACATGACTGGCTGCTTCACAGCTACGGGTTTTTTTTTAAAAATATATATTTATTAATTTTTATAACAGTGGATCACAGCTGTGTACTTGTTGCACACCTTAAATTCATACACCCACATATCCTCCTACACACACAGGAATGTGTGTGTGTTACATGCACGCACACAGACACGCACACACACACACAGCACTGGCTGGGCTATCGTATAATATTTTTAAAGTTGTGTGTGTTTGTGCATGTGCCTCTATTCGAATGTGAGCCCTCAGCCATCAATGGCTGTGTGATTTTGCCAAATGTTACTATGGTAACAGCAGAGAAATTGCTTTATAAGAGAGAGACGGTCATGTGTAGGCTGAATTAAATCAGAGGATAAAGAGTATGGAAGATGTAGGCAGGAGGGCGAGAGAGTGATGAGGCATTTATGAATGGCAGAGAGAAAATATTTGTTGAGGTCATCTGCAGAGCAGAGACATAGGAGAACAAAGACATGATTCAGGAAAACAAGAGGCATACCTGACATAGACATAATGTTTGCCTAGCATTGTCTGCAGTTTGATCTGTTCTAGTGTTCATGGCTGTTTGCTGGTATCTTACCAGACCCAATCTTGCTATTATTCAAACGGCTTTATCACAGTCTCAGAAGGGCTTTACATAAAACCCAAGAGTCTCTACGGAGGAAGGAGCTGGACAGTATCTGCCTCTAAACTGGTGGTTTGGCTGTTGAGATGAACATCTGAATCCAAGCCAGGGGGCACTTGTGTTCCTATCTGAATCTGAAAAGCTGTTTGATTTAAATGTTTGCCCTTTGTGACTGAGGGGATTTCAAGTCGCTTTGAGCAGCTGGTGCTTCTGCTTTAAAAAGAAAATGTGACTTTTAATCAACAAAAACATTCAATATTTGGACAAAATGTAGTACAAGTACAAAGACTGACCAAAATGTAATACCTTGAGTAAGAACCAAAATCTATCTGATTTGTTTGACTTTGTTGACGTAATACACCACACAACAGGTCTGATATTTGAAAATGTAATAACTTGTACGTCTTAGACGTCAGATTTCGCCTACACCATTTTATTCAACGTACCGTTTTTTGATATGCTTGTGTTCCCAGACCATGATGCTGACATCACAGATCGTCCTTCTAAACCTTCTCAGAATTACTTAATCGTTCAAGTGTCAAACTTAAAAATTGAGCTGGTACACCTTCAGCCATTGGAAGTAAGATTTCTATTTTTTTACATCATAGTGGGCTGGTTACACACTGTGTTACACTGCTAGAACTAGTACTGAAACAATTCATCAATCGATTAGCATGCAGACTCAAACAGGCCATTTGCGCTGAAATAACAACATATTCAGAGCAGTAATTAAGCCAAAACTGTACAAAAAATAAATACATTCTGCTAATATTTTGTAAATATAGTTAAAAACTTTTATTTTAGCTTCATTAGACCAAACCTCCAAATCTTTCCATGCCACTGTCCCCAAAAGAGCATTAACCTCTTCCTGTTGAAACTCACAACGCTACAAATTATGTAAAGAAACATCAACTTTTAGAATGATTTTTATTAACCTTTATTTTTAAAAAAGTATTTAAAAAACAAAACTAAAATAATGATGAAAAATTCAAGAGATTAGTTTTTTTTCTTATTTCTTATTTTTCTTTTTCTTCATCATCCCTCCAACTTTCTGAGCACCCAATGGGGGTCCACCACTTTAAAAATCACTGCATTAAACCATAGGACACGTGTCCAGATGTTGAGATCTTTGTCACAGATTGCATTTGCAAACAGTGTGCTTTTATACACTGTGTGTGTGAATAACTGGTGTCATCTGAAGAAGGAACTGTCCCTTCATTTTCAGTGAGCAAACCAACACTACAGCCTTGTATTAGAAGAGCTTCCAGAAGCTTCATTGGAACCGCTAATGAGAGGTGATTCCTGCTCGCGTCAGCCTTGAAAGACAGAAACGTGTCCTGCCACTTAGCGATGCCGACTCATTTTAATGTCAGCTGCTGTCAGTCTCTTAGATACTGTGTGTGTGTGTGCTGAACTTGTCTTTGACAAGTTCAGCACACACACACACACACACACACACACACACACACACACACACCCACACACACACACAGACAAAACAGGTCGATCTAGCCTAACTACCCTATTATTTCTTTAAGCTAGCTGCTTAGATTGTGGTGTATTTGTGGTAAAGTGACAGCTCAGTCACATTGCCTTTTGATGTTTTCA